>NC_139021.1:3238853-3871719 GCF_964662115.1 Mustela nivalis
GGAGGGCAGGGGATGGGGCGTGGGTGAGCCTGGTGGTGGGTATTAAGGAGGACACGTATTGCATGGTTCACCTCCCCCTCTAATTCCCCCACCTCACTTCTCCTCTCCATCTCCCCTTGTCCTCCGTGTTATTCCTTATGCTCCACAAATAAGTGAAACCTTATGATAATTGACTCTCTCTGCTTGACTTATTTCACTCAGCATAATCTCCTCCAGTCCTGTCCATGTTGATACAAAAGTTGGGTATTTGTCCTTTCTGATGGAGGCATAATACTGCATAGTGTATATGGACCACATCTTCCTTATCCATTTTTCTGTTGACAGGCATCTTGGCTCTTTCCACAGTTTGGCAACTGTGGCCATTGCTGCTCTGAACATTGGGCCTTCTTTTCACTACATCTCTATCTTTGGAGTAAATACCCAGCAGTGCAATTTCAGGGTCATAATGTAGCTCTGTTTTTAATTTCTTAAGGAATCTACACAGTGTTTCCCAAAGTGGCTTCACCAGCTTGCATTCCCACCAACAGTGTAATAGGTAGGGTTCCCCTTTCCCCACATTGAGAGAGGACACCTTTACCTTATTTTTGATCTTAGGGGGAAAGCATTGAGTCATTTATCATTAAGTATATTAGCTGTAGATTTTTCATAGATGCTCTTTATTAAGTTTATTCCCTTTTATTCCTAGTTGAATATTTTTATCATGAGAGGATGTTATTTTGTCACATGCTTTTTCGGCATGTTTTGCGGCGGTCATGTAGTTTGTGTCCTTGATTCTACAGAGACAGTGTTATTGATTCTACAGAGACAGTGTCATTGATTCTTTTTTTTTTTTTTAAGATTTTATTTATTTGACAGAGAGAGACACAGCGAGAGAGGGAACACAAGCAGGGGCAGTGGGAGAGAGAGACGCAGGCTTCCTGCCTGAAGTGGGGCTCAATCCCAGGATCATGTCCTGAGCTGAAAGCAGACGCCTAATGACTGAGCCACCCAGGTGCCCCTAAATTAATTGATTCCTGTGTATTAAACCAATTTTCAGATGAAGGCCACTTGGTCGTGTTGTATAATCCTCTTACATATTGCTGGATGTAGCGTGCCAGTATTTTTTGAAGATTTACACATCTGTATTTATAAAAGGTATTGGTCTATAGTTTTGTTTTGATATCTTCTGGTTTTGGTATTAGGGCAGTATTGGCCTTCTAAGATGATGTGGCCAGTGTTCCTTCCTTTTACATTTTTCTGAAGAATTAGTGAGGAATTGGAGTTACTTCTTTAAACATTTGATAGAATTCACCAGTGAAGCCATCTGTATCTGAGCTTTTTTTTTCTTTCCGCCAAGAAACTTTGCCTGTGGATTTAATTTCTTTATTTGTTCTGGTCTATTCAGTTTTCCTGTTTGTTCTTTAGTTTGTTTTGGTATTTTGTGTCCTAGGAATTTTCAGGTTATGTAATTTATTGGCCTGCAGTGGTTCATGGTATTCCCTTATAATTAATTTAAATTTTTAAAAAGATTTTATTTATTTATTTGACAGACAGATCACAAGTAGGCAGAGAGGCAGGCAGAGAGAAAGGGGGAAGCAGGTTCCCTGCTGAGCAGAGAGCCCAACGAGGGGCTTGATCCCAGGACCCTGAGATCATACCTGAGCTGAAGGCAGAGGCTTTAACCCACTGAGCCACCTAGGCACCCCTAATTTAATTTTTAATGTTGGTAGTTATGTCCGTTCATTCAGTCCTGATTTTAATTTTTATTTTTTAAAGTTTATTTATTTACTTGTTTACTTATTTATTTAAGTGATCTCGACATCCATCATGGGGCTTGAACTCACAGCTCCGAGATCAAGAGGCATATGCTTTTCTGACAGAACCAGCCAGATACCCCCTTTCAGCCCTGATTTTAGTAATGTGACTCTTCTGTCCTTTTTTTTTTTAACATTTTGTCAATTTTATTTTTCTTTTTTAAGGAACCAGCTTTTTAGTTTTGTAGGATTTTTTCTGTTTTTAAAATTATCTATTTTATTTATTTTTGATAATAAAGATAATAATCTTTATTATTTTTTTCTTTTGCTTTGATTTTAGTTTGCTGTTATTTTTCTAGTTTCTTAGGTTGTTGACTTGAGATCTTTTTTTTTTTTTAAAGTAGGCATTTGGGGCACCTGTGTGGCTCAGTGGGTTAAAGCCTTTGCCTTCGGCTCAGGTCGTGGTCCCAGGGTCCTGGAATCAAGCCCCACATGGGGCTCTCTGCTCAGCAGGGAGCCTGCTTCCTCCCCCCCCCCCCCGCCCGCCTCTCTCTGCCTGCCTCTCCACCTACTTGTGACCTCTGCCTGTTAAATGAATAAATAAAATCTTAAAAAAAAAAAATAAAGTAGGCATTTTAGCTATGAATTTCCCTCTAAGCACTGCTTTTGCTGCATCTCATTTTTAGTATATTGTGCTTTTGCTTTCATTCAGCTCAAATTCTTTTCTTTTCTTTTTTTTTTTTTTTTAAGATTTTATTTATTTATTTGACAGAGAGAGATCACAAGTAGGCAGAGAGGCAGGCAGAGAGAGAGGAGGAAGCAGACTCCCCGCTGAGCAGAGAGCCTGATGCGGGACTCGATCCCAGGACCCTGAGATCATGACCTGAGCAGAAGGCAGCAGCTTAACCCACTGAGCCACCCAGGCGCCCAGCTCAAATTATTTTCTTATCTTCCTTGTGATTTCCTCTCTGACACATTGACTGTTTAGATGTGTGCTATTTAATTTGCAAATATTTATAAATTCCCCACATTTATGTTATTTATGATAGAACCAACACATTTCCATGTGTTGGTTCTATCATAATTCTGTGGCAGTTAGAGATCATACTTTGTGTGACTTTCTTTTGTTTAAATTTCCTAAGATATGTATTGTGATCAGGTGTGTTGTCTCTCCTGGAGAATGTTCCATGTATGCTTGAGAAGCACGTGTACTCCACTCTCATTGGGGGAGTCCTCTAGATGTCTTTTAGCTCTCCTTGTTGAAGTTTCCTCTTCCTATTTTAGCTCTGCTGTAGGATTTTTACCGTGCTTCCTCTAGCTTGCTTAACAACCACAACTCCTTCAGTATTTCCTCCTGAGTCAATTTCTCTCTCATTCTTCTGAAAACATATCTCCCGTCTTATTCCTGGGTTTTAATTTTTTCAGGGAAAAGAAATCAGACCCTGTGCAAGATTTGGTTCATTGTGCAGGGTGTGGTCATTGTCATGGTGTCACTTTTTTTTTTTTTTTAGGATTTTATTTATTTATTTGACAGAGGTCACAAGTAGGCAGAGAAGCAGGCAGAGAGTGAGAGTTGGGGGAAGCATGCTCCCTGCCGAGCAGAGAGCCCGATGCAGGGCTTGATCCCAGGACCCTGAGACCATGACCTGAGCCAAAGGCAGAGGCTTAACCCACTGAGCCACCCAGGCGCCCCTGATGTCACTTTTATCATAGAGCCCGTGTGGTGACTTTTTCAGTGCACTGTGTACCACTGTGATACCCCATTCTCAGGGCCCAGCCCCGTGTCTGGCTTGTTGGAGGAACACAGTGAGTGTTATGAGTGGAAGAATGACCCTTCTGCTTGTGGCTTATGATCTTGGTCAGTAATTTGTCTTTTCCAATTTCATTTCTATTCCCAAATGTGTATGTTTCTGTGCTTTTATATTTGTAAAAATACCTACTTTTTTTTTTTTAATTTAGATGGTTTTAGGATTTATGTATGCATGTATGTATGTATGTATTTCCAAGTAATCTCTGTGTGCAATGTGGGGCTCGAACTCACAGCCCTGAGATCCAGGGTTTCATGCTCTACTCACTGAGTTAGCCAGGTGCCCCCAGATTCTGTTTTCAATAGACTTGTTCTGTGATTGGGTTTACCAGGATTCTAATTAAAAAAAAAAAAATTTTTTTTAAATTTAAAAAAAAAAATTGACTTTGAAATAACTCAAAATGTCCAAAAAAAATTCAAGTTTCAAGAATGGTTCGAAGAGCTCTGGTGTACTCTTCCTCCAGATTTCCCGTGATTATCATTTGCTTTATTTTTTGAAGTCTGCATGTTTACCTTCAGCCTTTAGGGCCGTTCGAGAGTAAATTGCAGACCCGATGTCCCTGCCTGGACTCCCATAGTGTGTATTTCCCAAGGATAAGATCACTGATGTACAAAGCACGGTGTGGTGGTGAAAATGAGGACATTTAGGACTGATAGAACACCTTCGTCTACCCAGTTCTACTAACTGCCCCAGTTTAGCGACTCTAGTTTTAGAGCCAGGATCCAGCTTAGGATCACACATTGCATTTGGTTTCCCCATCATTTGATAATATTTGATCTGGTACAGTTCCTCCGATTTTCTGTGTCTTTTTGATACTGGTGTTTTTGAAGAATACCAACCATTTCTTTTATAAAAAGTTCCTCAGTTTGGGTTTGCCTGAGGTTGCTTCCTGATGATGACATGATGCATTTTGCTAGGGTGGACAATGTTATGTCTTTTATTTTTTATTTATTTGACAGGCAGAGATTACAAGTAGGCTGAGAGGCAGGCAGAGAGAGAAGGAGGAAGCAGGTTCCCCGCTGAGCAGAGAGCCCGATGCTGGGCTCGATCCCAGGACCCTGGGATCATGACCTGAGCTGAAGGCAGAGGCTTTAACCCACTGAGCCACCCAGGCGTCCCTGATGTTATGTCTTTATTGCATTATATCAGGAAGCACATGAGGCCAGTTTGTCCCGTTATTGGCGATCACTTTGATTGTTGGCCAGGTTTCTCCAGTGTTAAGTTAACTGTATTCCTTTTTGTAGTTAATAAGTAATTTGTGGGAAAATACTTTGAGACCATGTAAATATCCTGTTTCTCATCAAACTTTCACTTACTAGATTTGGCATTCACTGAAGATTTTTACCCGACTCAGTTGTTGGTTGCCAAAAGTTGATGGTCTAGCTCCATCATTACTTACCCATCTACTGGTTAGGCTTCTTGTACGAGGAAGAGCTTTCCCATTCTTTTCTCAGTTCCTCCCTCCCTGCCATCTGCCCAACCATCCATTCGGCTGGCCATCCGTCTGGCTCTACTGTGTGTGGGCTTCCGGATCTTTACTTTATTCAGTGGGTTCTAATCCGCTGCTGTCATTCTTTGTGCCCCGCTGCCGTTGGCTAGATTTGGCCGGGGGGAGCCCTTCTAGCTGGTGCTTGTGTCCTTTGTGCACGCATTTCCTCACTGTCTGGAGTAGAGTGGAGATACGTGACCCAACTTTGACATCAGACATCCCTCTCCAGTGTTCTAGTTCCCTTTGTTGGCAAATGGTATTTAGAAACCAAGATCTGGCACTACATGTGCTATTACTTATGGCCCTTTGAGAAGCTGATAGTGTTATCTAGAGTTCATACTCCGCTAACTCTAATTCCAGTCCCAAACCTGAGGAGTCTTTCCACTCTTTCCCTGTGTTATATTTGTATCTTCCCTCTCTAACAGTGAGAAATCTGCCTCCCGAAGTTATCAATATATTTACTCATTTTCTCAGTCCTACAGTATACAGAAAGTAGTTTCAGCATTTCTGAGTAATGTCACCATAAAACAAACATTTAAGTAGAATGTAAGAGTTGTTTATGCTCTTTCTGTCTTTATCCCGGGGCTCAGTATACAAGGTACATGATCAGAGGCTGGTTGGGTTTGTCCTTTAATCCTCCCTGTCAAGGTAATTATGTTATTTATCTTAAATGTGGGCTCATTTGTTTCTGTTTGCATGTCATTATAGGGTTCCCCCATCTTGATTTTTTTTTTTTTTACTATATAGAAGATGAAAGTGGTTCCCAAAGTCAAAATTGTACCTAAAGTTATACCCAGAGAAGATAGATTTCTTTTTTTTTTTTTTTGTACTATATAGAACATTAAAATGGTTCCAAAAGTCAAAATGGTACAAAAAGTTATACCCATAGAAGGGTCACTGCCTCTGTCACCCCTCGTCCCTCCTGCCCCTCTACCTTTGCACATGACTAATCCCATCCATTCCTGGTTTTTCACTCTGCTGGGGATGTTTGTTTGCTTGTTTGTTGTTGAAGAGAACCAGACATATGTTCTTATTTCTAGTTCTTGGGCAAAAGATAGCATATTATACATGTTCTTTTATATTTGGCTTTTTTTGCTGTCATGTTTTCCAGCATATCCTGGAAATTGATCCTGGGCGGGTCATGGGGACGTGCCCCAACCATTCTCACAGGTGTGCGTGGACGTGCCGTGTTCTGTTTACTGGTCTCCTCGCGGGCATGTGGTTTCCAGTTGTTTGAATTATGCTGCTCCAGGGAATAACCCCATACACGTGTGTTTCTGTGTTATTGGCATTGGGTCTTCAGCATAAATTCCTAGAAATGGTGTTCCTGGGTTGAAAGGTGAAAAAAACATGTAGACACACTTTTATTAGATTTTACCACATTTCTGTCCATAGAGGTCATAGCACTTTGCATTCACAGTAGCCACGCACAAGGATGCCTTTTCTCTCCAGGTTTGTTAACGGCTCCTTGCTCGTATAACATTTAACCAACTAGATAGGCTGTAGGTGACATTCAACAGCTTTTTAATTGGCGAGGGCCATCTTTATATTTTTCTTTTGTGAATTATCTGCTTATATCTTTCCGTTTTTTTTCCTATTGGATTTTAGCTTTTTCTCAGTTTTTATGACTCTCTATATTAGAGTTATAGCCTTTGTGAAATATGTCGTAAATACTTTCAGATCTTCATTTATATTTTGGCTTTGTGATATTTTTACATAACTGAATTTATCAGTTTTTGAAACCGCATTTGGATTTGCATCGTAGAGAGCCTTTCCATGTATCCAGTTTTAGAGGAGCTCACCTGAGCTCACCTGAGCTACCGGAGCTTCTCTAATGGTTTTCGGTTTTACGTGTAGATCCTCGATCATTTGGAGTTGATTCTTGTGTTCGGTGTGAGGAACGGGTCTGTTTTGATCTTTCTCCAAATGGCCCGCCAGGCGTCCCTGTACGGGTCATTAGAAATCCCACCTGTGCCGCAGAGTTGGAGGTGCCCAGTCTCACTCCCGACCTGTCGGCAGCCCTGTCTCCTTGCTGGCCCTCTGTAGACGGTGCCAGGAGTGCCCTGTGGCAGGGGCTTGGTTTTTCAATAGGACAGGATGTGAGCGAGCCGGGGCCGTGCCGGGCTCACCGCCGCACCCGCGGTGCCTGTGCTGCTCTTCTCTCTCACGGTTTTGTCTCTCTCCTGCCTCGTCTGTCTCTGCTTTATGCCCTCTGATTTCCGCTTTGTTTTATCTCTGTGTGTGTTGCCTTTCCAGTTTTGTGCCTTGTATGCCATCTTGCCTGTAAAAGGACTCTGTCAGTCTCTGCCTGTCTCTTGAGTGCACGAACGATGGTTGGATGGACACCTGACATCCGTCGTGATGATGCTGTTTTCCGAACTTTCCCCTGCCTCTTCCTTACCACGTCCACTCTTTTCCTTGCCACCTGCCTGGCCGTCAACCTGCCTGTTTCATTGATTTTTCCTGCTTGTAGACTCAAGGCTGTGGTCCTGATGACTCCTGGTTTCGCTGGTTCACACTAGCATTCCACGCAGGCTGTCAGCTCTTTGTGGATGTCAAGAAAGATGGAATCTATTGCATACTCGTGTTTTAGAGCTTGTTATTCTTGTCCTGAATGAAATGAAACCACTGTGACCCACTAAGCTCTCTCCTGAGCTCTGCTGTTGCTCGTAGGCGGCACATTGTGTGGTGCCGGCTTATCCCCCAGCATCAGTGCTGGTGCTTCATCCTTAAACCCTCGACATCGCTGGCGCCATTTCTTTCAAAGTGGAGCGGGCGTTTCCTCTCTCTCCCTGGGTGCGGACCCCTCGGTCAGAACCTGTTTAGAGGACAGGAGGCACCGTAGAGAATGAAGGACCCACCTCCCTCGGGGCCCCGTTAGTTTCCCTCCTTTCTTCAAGGGAAAAGAGTAGGAGTCAGTGATACAAAGATAAATTATTAGAGCCTATTAGAGAAAGCACGACTGCCTGTACACTCGCTCAGTGTTCTTTCAGCCGGAAATGGATGTATTGGACACACGAGCAGCACACGAGGCATAGCGGTGCGTTGGTATAAAACATAGGCCTGAGTTTGAGTCCTGCCCTGGAGTCACTCGCTCTGGAATTCTGAAGACCAGCAAGGACCCCTGCCTCCCCAGGACTTCTTTCCTCACCGCAGGACTGGGGTACCCTGGGAGCTCCCTCAGAGCATGGTTGGGGGCTCCCTAGCACACGTGCTGAGTCCTCCTGCGTGCAAAACCATGTTTCTTTGGCTCTGCTGGTGTTGTACGCTCCGTGTCAGCTCTCCCTGCTCTGAAGGGAGGCCTTGTGGCCTGGACATGGAATTCTCAGCTCTCTGTAAGGATTGTGTCATTGGGCCTTGATGATTTGAACCTGTTCTTTAAAAAGGTATACACTTTAGGTTTTTTCAAGCATGCCCTTTTCTCTTATCATTTGTAGTTCTGTCCTCTCGTGCCTTGCTGTGATTTTCACGAAATCCGAAGGAAACCAGATCCCAAGCCCCATGCCTCCTCGTGGCTCCCTGTGGTGATTTTGTCCTCCCCGGCTGGAGGAGGGTTTTGTGTGGGAGACTGTCTCTGTTCCCCTTTGCGTGGAGTCCCTCTGTCTGTCTGCGCATCTGCCACCTGTCTGTCTGTGTGTCCATTCATTCTTCTGTCTTGTTCCCAAAAGCGTTTCAGGCAGCTTACAGAATAACGGAGCCGGATCAGAAGCGAGGGTGGGGCACGACTGGCATGTGTGTCCCGGGCGGTGAGATGCCCGCCTGTGCCCCGGGGATTGGAAGGCTCGGCCGCAGCCTCATGCCTGAGCCCTGGCAGGCACCAGGAAGACGGGGTTTGGCAGAGACAGAAAGAAGTGGCTTAGCGGGACCCTGGCTTTTTCTGTTGCTGGGGCGAGGCAGAGTGTTTTTGTGTTCCGTGAAATAAAAATCACGTTTTCCTTTTTCCCTGTCCGAGTTCCATGTGCAGCTGGTATGTTCTGTAAATGGAGATTTCTCCAGAACTCTCCCCTCCCATGAGTCTGACAGCTGAGGAATTCGGCCCTTCTGCCTAGTGACAGAGGTTGGCCGGAGCTGGAACATGGGAACCACAGACAGGACCCCGGCCTTGGTCGGTTGGACTCCTTCAGTCCTGGCTGATCCGGGAAGCGCTTTCAGGTAGTTTATCTTTGTTGGAGGGCGTGCGCGGGGCCTCCTGCGAGCGCTCAGCGTCGAGCCACGAGCTGATACATTCCAGGACGGTGACACGGTGGACGGGTGACTTTCCTACAGCGCGTCCCACGGCCTCTGCTAGACAGTTTCAGGAAGGAGAATGCGCTCTGAGCTAATTATCATTTAACACAGGCTCTGATGGTAAGACTTACAGGGGCCATAGAAGCTAGGAAGATTTTAAAAATGGCTTCGTTACTTAAACTGCAGAGGGGGAATATTTAAGCTTTATCCTGTTTGTGCCCCGCTTTCAAAAGAACAAAGAAGACAGAATAGCAAAAGATTCTTTCTTTTCTTCCTTTTGGTTTGCAGGTGCCCTCACAACCAACGGCATAAATCCCGATACCAGTTCCGAAATCGGACGTGCTAAGAACTGTCTTAGTCCCGAGGACATAATTGACAAGTATAAGGAGGCCATTTCCTATTACAGCAAGGTGATGTCACTGCTTCGTAAACCCCTTTCCTAATTGTGTCGTTTGAACCGGGAGTTCCTGGTTTACACTGTGAAGCACCACAGTGTCTCCCAGTTGTTTGGTTCCGTAAGTATTCGTGTATTATTCCCTAACACAGGATACTGTATGCTTGAAAACGTGTTTTATTCCGATTCAAGATAATGTGTATGTCATTCAGTATTTGGGGAAAGGGGAAGAAAGCTATCATAGCGCCGCTGCTCAGAGATAGTCGCTTTAACCCTTTAGCATCTGTTTTCTGGTCTTCTTGGCACACGTTCTGTGCTCACCGTGCGGAGACTCGCGTCTCTGATTTGGCGCAGCATGTGTTCCTCTGTAGTTCAGTCTTGCGTGGCCTGCTTTCTAACGATGTGCCCAGTGTGCCGTCTTCTGGATGCACCATTCCTGTTACCGGATTTAAAAAAAAATTAAATTTTCACTTACACTTTCCGCCATCCGGAAGACAAGAGCTGCAGCTGCGCAGGGGTGAGGCGGTGGCAGCCGGTGGGAGCGGCCCCCTCCCCGGCCCTCACCTCTCGGACTGGCGAGTGTGCGGGGTCCAGTGTGGATGTCTCGCGGGCGGCAGGCCCGTGACGCATGTGTGCAGGTGGGTGGCTCTTCTTTAGGTTGACGAGTCTGTCCCACGTGTGTCCTGCCGCCACTCCCCCATTCCCTGAGAGGTACACCGCGATGTCCTCACGCTGCAGGCCGCTGCCCTCTGCAGATAGGGTGGACGGTCCCCTCCCTGGTGGAGGAGGCCCTCTACTCGTGCGCATGCAAGACTGCTGGGAGTCCCGCGCGGGGAGCGGGCAGCACCTCGAGTCGCGCGGCCTGCCTGCTCCCGCAGAGCCCGCAGCTTTGCTTCCTCCCCATCCTGGGGGCTGCGCGGGCTTTCTCGCATCCCACTTCTGGGAAAACTGGCTTCAGTGAGCGTCTTTGGACATGTGTGCTTGTGTGCTTTTTTGTTTTTTGTTTTTTAAGATTTTCTTTATTTGAGCTCTGTCAAATAAAGAGAGTGAGCACAAAGGCGCAGGAGCAGAGGGGGAGGCAGAGAAAGAGAGAGAGAGACTGTGGGGAGAGGCGCAAAGGGGGAGAGGGAATCCTCAGGTCGACTCTGTACTGAACGTGGAGACCGACACGAGGCTCCGTCTCATGACCCTGAGAGCATGACCTGAGCTGAAACCCAGACAGGACGCTCAACGGACTGAGTCCCCCAGGTGCCCCTATTCTTGTGTGCCTGTATGATCATTACTTTAGTTAAGATTTCTGGGAATCACTGGACGTGATGTTTTACATTGATCATAATTCTTTCTCCAACAGGGAATGAGAAGGAGTAGAATTATTTATTTAACCAGGTCTCCGTTCCTGAGTATTAGGAAAACTGAAATGACCTAATATGCAGGAACAGAGCACTGTTTGCCATTGTGGGAAGGAAAACAGTTTTTTTTAAGGGCATAGTCCCTAGAAGTGGACTTGAGTCAGATAATGCATGGTATTTTGGGGACTTATACATTGCCATATTGTCCTTCAAGTAGGTTAACAATCTGCTCTCTCACAAACACTAGCTATTAGGATATTTGCCACCGTTTAGGGTGTTTGCTACTATGATGGGCAAAAGTAACTTTTCATTGTTTACATTTAATTATCAGTGAGATACTGAGCATTTTTTCCTTGTTACCATTTACATTTCTTATATGAATTACCCATATGTGTCCTCTACATACATTTAAGGTGGGCTGTTTTTCTTGTTGATTTGTTATAGCTCTTTGTATGTTATGGATATTAGCTTCTTACCTTTCATCAATGTCTGTTACAAATCTGTTTCCTAATGTTGTTTGCCTTTATTTTGTTCATGAGGTTTTCTTTTTGTTTGTGGTCAAAACATGTTTTTAATATGTTAAGTCTTTTCCTTATGGGTTTCACCTTTAGTATTATGCTTAGAAATGCCTTGACAATAGAATAAAATTCCTTTCCTTAATTTTTTTTAAATGTCTAAAATAGGGATGATGATATAGTACCTCTCTCAAAGGGATATAGTGAGGATAGGCAGAGTGAAGTACTGGAAAGTATCGTATTAGCTGTTGTTAGCATTTTATTTATTTATTTATTTATTTATTTAAGAAAAGATTTTATTTGATAGAGAGAGGGAGAACACAGGGGGATAGGGAGAAGCAGACTCCCCACTGAGCAAGGACTGTGATGTGGGACTGGATCCCAGGACCCTGGATTCATGACCTGAGCTGAAGCCAGACACTTAACGACCGACCCACCCAGGTGCCCCTGCAATTATTTTTTTATTAATATTTTAAAAAAGAATTAATGAGAGAGAGAGAGAGAGAGAGAGAGAGACAGAGGGGCCATGCGCCCAGGCACCCTTAAGCAGGGTCAGGGACCCAGCGGGAGGGAGAGAATCCCAGGCAGACTCTGTGCTGAGCGTGGAGTCTGATGCTGGGCTTCTTACCTTGACCCTGAGATCATGACTTGAGCTGAAAGCAAGAGTGGGTGCTTCATCGACTGAGTCACCCAGGCGTCCCTCTTGTTAGCATTTTAAGTTATTTACCTCATTACCTGTAACTTATTTTGTGTACATAATGACACAGCAATATCACTTATTTTTTTCCAGGTACTATCTGATTATTCTACCATGACTTACTGAATTCATAACTTTTCTCTTTGATTTGAAATCCTGCTTACCCATATATTAGAGTCTAAATCTGACTTTTTTTCATTCCTTTCTACAAATTTCTTTTCTTAGTCTAGTATCATGATATTTTATTTCCTGTAATTTATTTAATATATGATAATGTGTCTTCTTTTCTTTAAAATTCCTTCCTCTGATTCCAGATTTTCTTGGCTAGTGTTTTGACTTTATTATTCATAAAGAATTATGAAATATTTTGTTCAAGTTACAAAAAAAAGAAAGAAAGAAGGAAAAAGAAAACCACATTGGAATTTTCATGGGGTTTGCAATAAATTTTGAATTATTTTTAGGAGAACTTATATCTTCACAAAACTGCTTTTCTCTGTAGACTGTGTTAACATCTCCGCATTTACACGTCTTATTTTAAGTTCCACAGTACAGTTGCAGTTGTCTTCATTGAGAACGTGAGCATTGTTTTTAAGTTTATTCCTAGTTATTGTATGTGTTTTTGTTAATTTTGTGGATGAGATTTTTTGCCATTATATTTTTGAACTGCTATGAGCTGATATTGTAGGAAGGCAGATTGATTTTCTTCTTTTTAAAGATTTTATTTAGGGTAGCTCAGTGGGTTAAAGCCTCTGCCTTTAGCTTGGGTCATGATCTCAGGGTCCTGGGATCAAGCCCCGCATCGGGCTCTCTGCTCCACAAGGAGCCTGCTTCCTCCTCTCTCTCTGCCTGCCTCTCTGTCTACTTGTGATCTCTGTATTTCAAATAAATAAATAAAATCTTAAAAAAAAAGATTTTATTTATTTATTTGACAGAGAGAGACACAGCGAGAGAGGGAACAGAAGCAGGGAAAGTGGGAGAGGGAGAAGCAGGCTTCCCACTGAGCAGGGAGCCCGATGTGGGGCTTGACCCCAGGACCCTGGAGTCATGACTTGAGCCGAAGGCAGACACTTAGTGACTAAGCCACCCAGGTGCCCCAGACTGATGTTTTATTATATGTGCTGCCGAAGCGAGCAACAAGATTGATGTGTTAATATTCATTTTGTAACTGGCTAGTTAAAAATTATAAGTAATAAGCACTTTTTCCAGAATCCTTTCTTTTCTCTTTGCAATTGTTTCCAACATTATCAAAGTGATCATAGTGAAGTTCTGTCAGTGGGCGGACAGATGGAGAGGTCGTGTGCTTGTGAACTAATTCTAGCAGTTTAGTGACTGTCTTTGGGCTAGGGAGGCAGAAGGAACCCGAGTAAGGTCAGGGGAGGAGGCTCCGGATGTGCACAGGGACCAGGCTCTCCTGCCTCTGGGGCGAAGCCTGGTGGGCGCGGCAGGTGGACCCCGGCTCGCCAGCCAGGGCTCACTTAAAGTTAGTGGCTACCTGCAGCTCCGTGTCAGGAAGGATGCGAGACTTGTCTGCAGGGGTGCGGCAGGGGAGTCAGTGGCCGTGGGACATGATGTTTCCAGTTCCAAGAGTGGGAAGAGCAGACTCTGGAGTCGGGCAGAGCCGGGCTTGAGTCTCCCCTCCTATGTCTCAGGCCGTCAGAGTTCAGTCCAGCTGCGGGGGATCAGCGCAGGTTTTTTTCTCTCGAATGGGGACATGAAGGCCTGCCGTGTGGAATTTTTGATCAGGGTAAATTATCTGTGTGTGTCAATGCCTACTGCAGAGGAGGGCTCATTCTACCTGGTCACTGTCTCCTGCCCTGGTTGAGTACGTGTCCAGCAGGACGTCTGGAAGAAACCAGTTCCTCTCCTCCCGTACGGGGCAGACGTGCGTCCTGCCGGTCTCTCGGGCTGTGCTTTCCACGTTTGCGTCATACCTCTTTGCTCCTGTTTTTCCGCTTCTACGTCCTCCACCACCATGAAGTGACAGTGGTCCAGGGGTGTTTGTGCACTTCCCGGATCTGAATGTATTTGATTCGTAACACACCCACGCATGCACGCGCACACACACACACACACACACACACGCACTCATCAGGCTCCCTCCCACTTACTGGGGAGAAGCACCACCTTTGGTTTTCATTCCCTGCGAGGGATTGCAAAATCTCTTCAGCAGACTCTTGGTGGCTTCAAGAATACTTTTTTATTAGATTTCTGATTTGTGGCCAAGGAAATTCTTTCATATTGGAACAGACGTCTAGAGACATAGACCTTCTGCTGAGATACCGGTGTTGGAAGGAACCTTGGAGAACATATGGCCGCCCAACTTTCCATAGCAGAGATATTAAAGCCCAGGGAGGTTAAGTGACTGTCAGAGTCACACAGTGGCATTATTGGAACCAGAAGCTAGGTCTTGTGTCTCCTCGTGCGCACAGATGGAAAGAGAGCTGGGCTGGGAGGCAGAGGACCCTCCCGGCGGGAGTTAGTTAGTGTCTGCACCGAGTTCTCAGTGCTCACCTGCCTTTAGCTGCGTTCACGTGGTCTCTCTAGGACGGTCACTTTGTTCCTAATGGAGTGATATTTCCGCCTTAGTTTTGGCGTCATACCTGAGTTCAAATCCTGCCTTCACCAGTTACTAGCTTTGTAATCTTGGGCAAGAAACTTTACTTTTTTTAGGTCTCATTTTGGGCCCTAAAATAATGGTAGAATTTGTTTTAGGATTTTTGTTTTAGAATTGAATGAGCTAATTCCCTCATTTATCCTTAAAGTATTGCTTGTATAGTTCTTTTTTTTTTTTTTTTAATTTTATTTTTTTAGTGTTCCAAGTGCTTGTATAGTTCTATGCAGGGACCTTTGCTAGTAGGTAGTTACTAAGGACCCAATAGTGAAATGGGGCTTGTTCCTGCGTCCTAGAGCTTATGTCCCAGGAAAATGATGGAGACTAGGTATGTAGGTCATTAGGGATTTTCCTTTCTTTTTCTAATCCCCACTGGTTGTGGGTACCTTTCTACTAATGGATGAACAACTTTTTATGATTGCAGTTTAAATCTCTGTGTAGTATAATTAAAAAAATATATGAGTGTCGCATAAAATATGTGAAAACATGGAGTTGACTTTTATTTTCACCTAAATGGAAGTTTTAAGGGTTTTGAAGGAAAAGAAGTTATTTAATTTTAGTGAAATAAAGTCCTTATGTTTGTTGTTGTTGTTAAATGGTCTATAAAACATGGTAGATTTCTGGGGCTCCGGGGTGGCTCAGTTGTTAAGTGTCTGCCTTCCGCTCAGGTCATGACCCCAGGGTCTTGGGGTCGAGCCCCGTCTCGGGCTCCCTGGCATCGGGTCTGCTTTCCCTCTCCTAATCCACCTGCTTGTGTTCCCTCTTTCTGTTCTCTCTCCTGCTCTCTCTGTCACGTAAACAGATAAAATCGTAAAAATAAACAAAAAAAACGGTAGATTTTTGGCTTTAGAGTTGGTAGTTGGGGAAGTATAGTTTCTTTTTATGACTGTGTCTGGTAATTGTAATATATCACAAATTATGGACATTTCACATATTTGAAAAGAGGGGAGCATGAGGCCTGCCCTTCCTAGCACAGTGATTTCTTTGTCTACTTTATAGAAATTACTTGAGTAAGAAGCACGAGCGATTCTACCTTTGCTTCTTCATAATTGGTAAATGGGCAGGTGGGGCTGCCAGGCCTCCGGGGTGCTCGGCCACAGCGGTTGGTGGGATGGGGTGACTCCCAGTGTGCGATGCCCACCGACAATATTGGTGGGGGACGTCCTCACCTGCGGGCGCTCGTCTACGGGACTCCCCTGTGTAAACCTTTTCTTCAACTGCAAGTTTTCCAGATTCCTCAATGGAAGGTCACACCAGCTCAGGGTGCTTAGGAGAAAAGACAAAACAGGTTTGGAAAAGCAAACCGGCAGAAGCGCAGCCAGCGTACAGTTTTGCAGTGTAGCGTCAGGCGGGGGGTGGGTGCTGGAGGGGGAACAGGGGGCACTCCAGACCTTGATCCAGGGTCCCAGCCACACGCATGCAGCCCTCCCGCAGCCCTCCCGGGTGGGAGCAATCTTGGGCAGAGCCGGGAGCCCTAGAGGTGAGGCCTGAGAGCACTTAGCCAGGGTCACCGTCAAGTAGCAAGGGCTGGGTCCCTTTTCTGTGTCCTCTGTCTCTCGGAGCTGAGAAGCAGGGCCAAGTAACTCGGAGAGAAGATCACAGAGGCGTGGAGCACTAAGTGCAGGCACACAGGGGTGCAGATACAAAGTCAGATACATTCACAACTTCAGCAGGTGTGAGAGGGTCTCAAGGTGTTTCAGAGCACAGGAGATGTGAGTGGAAATGGAGACAAGTATCCACCAACGGTATCGTGAAATTAGATAAAAATACCCGCTGTTGTGTATTTGCAGGTTCAGTCCGCCAACCTCCTCTGACCCCCTAACAGATGGACTTTCTCCGACAGAACCGCCATCCCCCTCTCCCCACGGTGGGGGGTTGCTGTTGCTGTTGGTCCCCGAGCTTGGGGAAGTGCCCTGCAGGGTCCCGGGGCCCCTGTAGGATGGCTTTCGGGACACAACAGAGAATCTTGATTGTCTCTTCTGTTTGACGAGTCTCCTCCTTTGTGTCCTACAGTACAAGAGCGCCGGAGTGGTCGAGTTAGAGGCGTGTGTCAAGGCTGTGCGCGTCCTCGCCATTCAGAAGCGGAGCATGGAAGCCTCCGAGTTCCTGCAGAACGCCGTCTACATTAACCTCCGGCAGGTGGGTGTGCGTCCTGCTCGCGGAAGCCTTGGCACGGCTCTCTGGAGCCTGTCGTCTTGAGCCCACCCGACGGTGGCGCCGGGGTTCGGTGCGGCCGGTGGCAGCTCTGCAGCCAGAACCCGCTGTCCTGCTAACACAGCTCTTCGTCTCCTTCCTCACATGATGAGCCTTTCCTTTCAGAATCCCACATTTTTTCCCCTTAAAATTTTTTCTTGATCGGAGAAACCACTTGCCAGCTTTGTGACCTTGAAGCAGCTCTGGGCCACTGGCCTCAGTCTTGTCGTTTGGGATGTATGTGACTGTCATCTGTCACCCTGTGTGGGTCGCTGATGTCACACAGAGGACAGTCAATAGATGCTTCTGAGTCTGCGTCCGGATAGGATTTTGCTACAGGGGAATCGTTAGAGCTCGTTGCTAATGCTAAATCACGAAGCTGCTGGTCGAGAAAGATTTGAGACGTTGGCTAACGTCACTTGGATTTTTATGGTTGGGGAACCAGGTCTCCAACGTCCAGCAGCTTGCTTACGGACCCGTGGCGGGGAGCGGGACAGGTGATTGTAACAACACAGCTGTTTGCTGGGCACAGGCTGCTCTGGGGCTGGGAAGGAGGGGTGCAGCTGCTTTCCGCGAGCTGACGGTCTCGTAGCCAAGATAGACCTTCGGTGCGGGAGTGCGTGAGGAAAAGGGGAGAGGGAGCACGTGGCAAATGGACTGAAGCCAGTTTGGTGGTGGGGGAGCGCGTGGGGTCCGGGGCTGTCTGAGGCAGGGAGGTTCAAGCTGGGACGGGAAGGTTGGGGAGGAGATCCCCGGCGAGGAGCGCTGGGAACCGCGGGAGCCGAGCATTCCAGGAAGCTGGCTCAGCAGGAGTGAGTCTGAAATCAGAGCGAGTGCGTTCCCTGGGAGGACCCAGAGCCTGTGGAGACAAGCTGGAGGGGAGCTTGAGAGAGGGGCCGAGTCCGGGCTGGAGGTCTTGTTGGCCAGGGCAAGGGTTTGCCGCGTACACTAAGCGTGGTAGTTTAGAGGAAAGGACTTCCGGGCACGGGACGATCTGATCCCATCTGTCTTGAGTACGGAGGTCAGGGGGGCAGTTCGGATGCTCCCACCTGGGGATTGCTGAGCAGGGAGAGGGAGCGACCGTGCACGCGTGTGGGTCGTACATAGGGCACCATGGGGGACTGTGGGGAGGGTCGGCGGGACCACCGCCCAGGCTCTGGCTTGATTTTGCTGGTGCTGTGCTCTAAGAGGGAAAGCTGCAGAGGATGTTTGTGGGGAAAGGTGTTGGGTCAGTTGTGGGCATAGTGAAAAGCCTGTTGGATATTGGGCTTGAGGCTCAGGCGAGAGGGAGGGTGGGGGTTGGGAGAAAGGAGAGAGATGAGCGTCATTTCGTATTGTGGACACATACAAAACCTGAATGAGACACTCGGGCCTCTCCATCCAGATTTGACACATGAATATTTTGCCATATTGACTAGAGATTCTTAGTTTTCAAAATAGGAATAAAATAAAGAGAAACAAAATTGGAGCTAATGAATGTCTTTGGGTTGGTGTGTGGCCTCCTCACACGTGTTATAACGGTATCTATGCTTCAGTCGATATTTTACCGTAATGCTTCGGCCCAGGGCTGTGGCGTCACTCCCTTGGGCAGGTGATGTGGCTGCTCTCTGCCTCCTTCCCTTCCTGGGAAGCACCTCACTGCCCATCAGGCCCCTTGTCACAGGGAGTCCCCAGCGCAGACAGGAAGGGGTGCTGCTGCGTGGGTAGGACACTGAAGGGAGAGACAAAAACCAAGGAGAGCCGGTGAACCCAGAACAGGCAAGTAGACCACAAAGAGGAAAATCAGGCAGCGTTTGGGCCACTCAGTGTGAGGGAAACAGCCCTGAGCAAACTCAGAGTGTGGCCTGGCGGTCACTCGGGGCCCTGAGTGGTTTGTTCCTGAGGGGAAGCCACTTCGTAGGCAGGCTGGGGCCAGACCTCGTGAGTGCGGAGACCGGGGGCTTGACAGGTGGGGGGGGGTCCTCGTGGGCGTTCACGCGGCGGGACCTGCGGCCTGGAGGGTGGTCAGGGTGGTCAGCCCGGCTTGCGCCCACGGCCTGCCCTGCCCCTTAGGGGCTGCGGGACCTGCAGCACAGTCACTGCGTCCCTTTCGCCATGTCTCGGTGTGAGAACTGGTAGAATAGCGAGCCGCCCGGCCGCGGGGAGGATTGGTTCAGATGAGCTGCGCTTGTCCAGGACTGTCGTGGTGTCTGCCCTGTGGCAGCTCTGCCCGGGTCACTGTCAGGTGGGGGGCAGGGCACTGAGAAGGCCCGAAGCCATGGGACGGCAGGCCGTGTGCTTGGGGCAGGGGAGGGCCTGGGAGGACCCGAGGCCCTAACACTCCCGGGGGCCGGGATGCACGTCTTTCATTTTTTATTATTTTTTAAATGTTTTCATTTATGTATTTAAGAGAGAGATAGTGAGAGAGTGAGCCCAGAGGGAGAGTGAGAAGGAGCAGCGACTCCCTGCGGAGCGGAGGGCCTGATGCGGGGTTCGGTCATGACCTGAGCTAAAGGCAGATGCTAACCGACTGTGCCACCCAGGTGCCCCCTCATTTTTATTTTTTTTTTTATAAAAAATTGTTTTTGAGGTTTAATTTGAATTTTGTTCGTTAACATACAATGCAGTATTGGTTTCTGGAGCAGAGTGTTGTGATTTATTCCTCGCTGTAACACCAGGTCACAGCAAGTGCCCTCCTCAGTACCCATCCCCCGTCCAGCCCACCCCGTCCATCAACCCTCAGTTTGTTCTCTGTACTTAAGAGTTTCTTTTTGTAAGGTTTTATTTATTTATGTGACAGAGAGAGAGAGACGGAGCAAGCGCACAAGCGGGGGAGCAGCCGGCAGAGGGAGAAGCGGCTCCCCAAGGAGCAGGGAGCCCGATGCAGGGCTCGAGCCCAGGATCCCGGGATCATGACCTGAGCCAAAGGCAGACGCTTCACCGACTGAGCCCCCCAGGCGCTCTGTCTTTAAGAGTTTCTTATGATTTGCTTTACTCTCTCTTTTTTCTCCCTTCCCTTATGTTCATCTGTTTCCTTTCTCGAACCTACATCTGAGTGAAACCCTGCGGCGTTTGCTTCCTCTGACCGGCTTCCTTCCCTCCACACAACACTCTCTAGCTCCGTCCACCTCACTGCAGATGGCAGGTTTCATTCTTTCCGACGGCTGCGTGGTGCTCCCCTTAGATGCGCGCCGCACCTTCTTTACCCGTTCACTGCTCGAGGGGCGTCTGGCTCTTTCCGCGGTTGGACTGCTGTGGGCCCTGCGGTGCAGGTGCCCGTTTGGATCACTGTGTTCGTATCCTTTGGATAAAGACCTAATAATGCGGTTGTTGGGTCGTAGGGTAGCTCTGTTTAACTTGTTGAGGACCCTCCATGCTGTTTTCCAGAGCGGCTGCACCAGCTCGCATTCCCACCAACAGTGTAGGAGGGTTCCCTTTCTCCGCATCCTTGCCAACACCTGGCATTTCCTGACTGGTTAATTTTAGCCATTCTGACTGCTGTGGGGTGGTATCTCACTGTGGTTTTGATTTGTATTTCCCTGATGCCGAGTGATGGGGAGCACTTTTTCATGTGTCTGTTGGCTGTCTGGATGTCTTCTCTGCAGAAATGTCTCTTCATGTTCTTTGCCCATTTCTTAACTGGACTTTCTGTTTTTTGGCTATAGAGTTTGATAAGTTCTCTATAGATTTTGATACTAGCCCTTTATCTGATAAGACATTTGCAAAGATCTTTTCCCATTCCGAAAGTTCCCTTTTAGTGTCGTTGACTGTTTCCTTTGCTGTGCAGACCATTTTTATCTTGATGAAGTCCCAATAGTTCATTTTTGCTTTTGTTTCCCTTGCCTCTGGTGACATGTCTGGCAAGAAGTTGCTGCGGCCGAGGTCACAGAGGTTGCTGCCTGTGTTCTCCTCTAGGATGTGGATGGTTTCCTGCCTCACATTTAAGTCTTTTATCCAGTTTGAGTTGATTTTTGAAGTATCGCAATCTTTTACAGAAAAACTACTTTTTGCAGGAAATGGTAGGTGACAATTAGAGCAAGTGATAGTAAGAAACTCTTTGAAAAGCTTGGCGAAGCCCCGCACCCCGCACCGAGCATGCACAGCAGGAGCGTGTGCTTCCCAGCACTGGCGCTGCCGCAGGCCGGGGGTCACGAGCGAGCCGGGACGTTTAAGAACGTTGTGGCTCATGATTCTCTTGACTAGAAGCTGTGGCCTCGTTGTCTCTGGTTCATTTTCTCTTCAGAGCCATTCAAATTGTGTGCGGGCTGCTCTGTGCAGTTCCGAGTAGCCTCTTAAGACTTCTTGCTGCAGTTCCTTAATGAAGCCGTTGCTAGGGAAGCCCAGCAAAAGCTGGTAGATATGCGCACGGTAATTGTGACCTCGGATTGTGTGTCAAATGCAGCTCCGAATCGGAGCAATGCGGGGATCCAGGAAAGGCTCTTTACAATAGTGGGGGGCCGCGTAGGATACAGCGTAGGTAAGGCCGAGATGTGTCAGTCCCGGCGGCGGGGCACCTGGCTGTCAGGGCGGCTGTGGGGAGGTCATGGTCCCGGCAAGAAAGAAATGGTTGTATGGGGAGGCAGGGAAGTCGCGTTCCTCACTGAGAAGGGGAGGCGGAGAGGGGACGGAGAAATGTCTGGTTGAGCAAGGTAGGGCGTGCTTGTGTGCAGGGACGGAACGAAATCTCCAGGTGGGAAGTTGGCTATAGAGAAGCTGGCAGGCGGGGCAGGGGCAGCGGGACCGATGGGGTTGCTGTGCCACCAGCTGGGCTTCAGGGGAGGAGCTGCCCCCCTGCTGCGGGGTCTGGCCCAGCCCTGGCGTTGGACCTGGTGCCGCGAGGGGAGGGGGCGCTGAGAGCAGGCGCCCCACGCAGCCCCGCTCGTGCTGCGCTCCGGGGGGGGGGCGCTGTTCAGGACTGACCGCGTGGGGACGTGCGGGGCGACGCTGCTGCGGGGGCATCTCTGCATCTCGGGGGTACCGGGGCCCCCGGAGCTCGTGGTCTGTTCGTCCTGCCTCAGCTGTCGGAGTGAGGGTCGCCCTGATGGAAGCGCGTCTCCGCCGCCGCTCGCCTTTTCCTGACGCCCGCCCCGCGCCCCTCTTGTTCCATCCCAGGTTCTCCCCATCCTCGCTGTCATCTTGCTGTTGTTACTGTTGCTCAGTTGGGTTTAAAACGTTGATTTAGGTGATTTTTTAGAATGGGGTAGAATGTAACTAAATACATAACCAGAATCACAGACGCTTACTGCCTTTGGGAATTCTAAGCTGCTTACCCCAGGAGCTCCTGCAAACGGGGACCGGATCTTAAAGTGACGCGTCTTCGGTAATGGGGCTTGGTCATGCAGCCGGAGGCCAGAGCTGGGGCCGCGTCTCAGGGGTCCCCGTAGTCGCCGGGCCAAGCACGCTTGTGGGAGAGCGGGTCCCACGGGACGTGTCTAGGCCACATTTGCTCGTTCCGTCGTCAGTTGATGGCAGCTGGGTCGTTTTTACCTTTGGGTGTTTCTGAATAAAGCTACTGTGAACACCGACGTGTACGTGTTTGTGAGGACACACGTTTCCAGTTCTACTGGGTGTGCATACCTAGGGGGGGACTTGCTGGGTCATCCCGTGGCTCCGTGTCTGACCTGCGAATCAGCAGACTGTTCTCCCAAGCAGCCGCACCGTCATGTGGACGGCAGCGTGTGGAAGTCCCCACAGCTCCCATCCCCTTGGGTGCCTTCTGCTGTCCATGCTCTCATCATGACCGTCCTGCTGGGTGTGAGCGGCCTCATGCCGGGGTCAGTCTTCATCCCTGATGGCTGATGATGACGCGCTTATTGGCCACGCATGTGAATTCTTTGCCAATTTTTAAATCGGGTTTTATTTTCTTTTTATTGTTCTGTTGTAAAAGTTTGTTATATATCCTGGATACTAGTCTCTTATCAGATACACACTTTGCAAAAATGTTCTCCCTTTCTGCTGGGCGGTCATCTCCCTTTCTTGATGATGTCCTTTGCAGCACAGAAGTTTTTAATTTTAATGAAGTCTGTTTATCGATTGTTTCTCTGATCACTCATGGTTTTACTATTGCGTCATGGAAAACAGAGCCAAAGCCAATGTCAGAAAGTTTTATTGTTTCCTTGTAGGAAGATTCTAGGATTGGTTTGTTCCTTTAGGTCTTTGATCCATTTTGAGTTGATTTTCATCATGCGCAGATGGGTTCAAGTTCCTCGGTGGAAGGCAGAGACCCCGCTGTCCCAGCACTGCTCACTGTGCACACACTCCTCCCACTGACTGGTCTTGGCATCCTTGTGGCAAATGCAGAAGGTTTGATTTTTAATTCTGTTCCATTGATTTATATCTGTTCTCACGTAAGGACCGTACTGACTTGCTTACGGCAGCTTCGTGGTAAGCTGCGAAGTCGGGAAGTGTGAGTCCTCAAACGCTGCTCTTCTTTTTCAAGATTGTATTGCCTATTCCGGGTCCCTTGAGCTTCTCTGTGAGTTTTGGGGTCCACGTGTCAGTTCCTCCAAAGAAGCAAGCTGGGATTTTGATCAGGATTGGGAAGAATTTGTAGGTCACTTTGGGAGTTTTGATGTCTCAATACTGTCAATACTGTCTTCCATCCCAGGAACCTGAGGCGTCTTCCCTGCACGATTTCTTTCAGCGATCTCTTACTGCTTTCAGTGTACAAGTCTCACTCCTTTTTTTTTTTTTTTAAAGATTTTATTTATTTATTTGACAGAGAGAAATCACAAGTAGATGGAGAGGCAGGCAGAGAGAGAGAGAGGGAAGCAGGCTCCCTGATGAGCAGAGAGCCTGATGCGGGAAGTCTCACTCCTTTTTGTTAAATGTATCCCATTATCGCGTTCTTTTTCGTGCTGTTGAAAATGAAAAGGCCGAGCTTTTCGAGGGCAGGACCGTGTAGCACTGACGTGGGTATTCCTCGTGGGAGTCACAGTGGGTCCCAGACCCAGAGTTGTTAGGTGACTCCGTTCGCAGCGGTCTCTCTCTCTCTCCCCGTTTGGTTAATGAGAACCCCAGATTCAGGTTGTGCTACCTGGACACTTCCATGAGAGGGAGAAATCAGACCCTGGGTAGGGCACAGAGGGGTGATACTGGGAGCTTATTCAGGATGGATTCATCTTAATTTTGTTAAAACCATCCGTTTGGGTGTCGTCTGTCAGATGCCGGAGCAGCCGGGCTGTCCGTTTCACAACGCGCTTCTCGCGGGAGCGCTGTGCTCGAAGCCTTATTCGGGTGACTCTTGGGCAGAGGCTCATGAGTCATGTTTAGGGAGCTTGGCTACTCAGCCCTTGTGTCTGTTACGTAACCGGGGCTGTGGAGATGGAGCAGCACTGGGGAGAATGAGGCGCAGTCCCTCACGCTGGTGTCGCTGCGCTTATGACCGGAGGCACCGGTATGGTCTAGCCTGTGCGGCACGCCCTGCTCCGGGGAGCTCAGCGAGCACTGCCTCTGTCGTCTGTTGAAACAGAGCCACGAGTGCTGGCGGAGCTTCAGTGAAGGCATGTCTTACAGAGCAAGACTGAGGCTCGTCCTCTGGAAGCCGTTTCCGAGAGTTGGTGTGGGCCCCGCATGGCAAGGGTGTCGGTAGGGTCCTGTTTGCTTGAGAGTTACCAGGCGCGGCAGTCCTGCCGGGAGCCCAGGGCTGTACAGAATTCGGCTTCCGGTCCAGGGGCATGGCGAGCGGGCAGCCCCGGGGAGGGAGCGAGCGTGGCTGCGCAGAGGCCGAGGCCCATGGGGTCGGGAGGTGGCCGGCCGCACGCGGTCTCCCTCAGGCTTTTTCCTAAGGGCGGTCCCTGGTACTGGGCGTCCAGGGCAGTAAAGGACCGGTCTTCTGGCAGCCTGTGGAAGGCTGGGCAGATGGTGATGGGATGGCGCAGAGGAGGCGGCTCTGCGGTTTGGCATCAGTGGGCCGTCGTCCTAGCTGTGCCGCTGAGTAGCTGTGGGACTCGCACGGTCACTGAGGGAAATTTCTCCAGTCAGCTGGATCGCTCATGCCCTGACTTCCCAGGATTGCGGTGAAGTTTAGTGAGAGGACAGCTCTGCGGCGGGCAGCAGGGTACCCGGCTCGGCACCTGTGCTCCCGAGCAGCTCTCGGGGAGGCGGACCTGACGGGGCGTGGCCACTGGTCCCGGATGAGCGCGGCCGGGTCGGCCGTGTGCAGGCGGCGGGTGACGTGCCTTCAGAGCGTCTCAGTCGAGCGTCACAGGTGAGCAGGATTGTACAGCTGTGGTGCTCACCAAGGAGGTGTGTCCCCGGGCTGAGCATTTTCGTAAAATGTTTTATCCCTGAGGACCTGCAGTACCGATCTCTGAAAGTGAAGACATGAAGTGACCGGTATTATCTTTTCTGTTGCTGAAACTCCTTTTTTTTTTTTTTAATATTTTATTTATTTATTTGACAGACAGAGATCACAAATAGGCACAGAGGCAGGCAGAGGGAGAGGGGGAAGCAGGCTCCCTGCTAAGCAGAGAGCCCGGTGTGGGGCTCAATCCCGGGACCCTGAGACCATGACCTGGGCCGAAGGCAGAGGCTTAACCCACTGAGCCACACAGGTGCCCCCCCCTTTTATTTCCTTTTTAAAGATTTTATTTGTTTTAGAGAGAGGGAGAGAGAAAGACAGTGTGTGCCCACTTGAGGGGCAAGGGGCATAGGGTGAGGAAGAAGCAGACTCCCAGTGAGGAGCCCAGTGTGGGGCTTGATCCCAGGACTCTGGGATCATGACCTGAGCCAAAGGTAGACAGTGAACCAACTGAGCCACCCAGGCGCCCCTTAATTATTTTTTTAAATTAAAAAATATCTGTTAGGGGCTCCTGGGTAGCTCAGTGGGTTAAGCCTCTGCCTTTGGCTCAGGTCATGATCCCAGAGTCCTGGGATCGAGCCCTGCATCGGGCTCTCTGCTCAGCGGGGAGCCTGCTTCCCCCTCTCTCTGCCTGCCTCTCTGCCTACCTGTGATCTCTCTCTCTCTCTCTCTGTCAAATAAATAAATAAAATCTTAAAAAAAAATATATATCTGTTAGTAGGAAAAAATATCAAATAATGCATAAGTTCAGAAGATAACTAGTGTATCTTCTGTTTTGGCAGTATCATGGACTAGCAGCTCTCAATAACCCTCTTTTGCTTGTGTTCCTTAAAAATGCTGATTAAGGGGCACCTGGGTGGCTCAGTTTGTTGAGCATCTGCTTTTGGCTCAGGTCATGGTCCCGGCATCCTGGGATCAAGCCCCACATCAGGGGCCGTGCTCAGCGTGAAGCCTGCTTCTCCCTCTCCCTGTGCTCCTCCCCACTGCTCATTCTCGCTCCTGCTCTCTCTCTCACGTAAGTAAGTAAAATCTTTAAAAAAAATGCTGATTAAGAATTAAAACTTTTTCCCTTAGTTTTTCAAAATGTGTAACAGCAAAGTAAGAGGAAATCCTCAGGGGCCAAACCAACTAGAAAGCACAAATCCTGGAAGGGAAGTGAGCCTCGGAAGCCAGCGTATGCCATCTAGCTCTGGGAACACAGTTTCATTGGCCCACCTGGTGGAGCAGGAGGCAAACCTTCGGCCTGCCCCCACTGGGAATTGGATGGCAGACCCGTATGTACAGCCAGGACCTCCCCCAAGCCATGTTTAATGAAAGGGGAAACTAGGAAAAAATCCCATACCTCAAAGCAAGAAAATAAGGAATCTCAGAATCTTACTGGAAGGAAAAGGCAACCTGAACTGAGGATTTAATTTAAAGTGTCCTGGCCTGAGAGTGAGCACAAACTCCTGGCACAAATATATAAATCCTCCTGGAATGAGAAATTGTGTTTTGAATGAATCAATAAATAGTCAATACAAAAAGGTCCTCAGATGGTTTTGAATCAGGATGTTGGATTATAACATACCAACACTGCCTTTCTCCCAAGGTCTCATTCAAATACGCTTCTTTTTTTTTTTTTTTTTTTTTAAAGATTTTATTTATTTATTTGACAGAGAGAGATCACAAGTAGGCAGAGAGGCAGGCAGAGAGAGAGGGGGAAGCAGGCTCCCTGCTGAGCAGAGAACCCGAAATAGGGCTCGGTCCCGGGACCCTGAGATCATGGCCTGAGCAGAGGCTTAACCCACTGAGCCACCCAGGTGCCCCATCAAATACCTTCCTTAATACCCATCACCCAGCTGCCCTGTTGCCCCCACCCCCCACCCCTCTGAAACCTCAGATTGTTTCCCGGAGTCCAGAGCCTCTCACGGTTCATCTCCCCCTCTGATTTCCCCCTTCAGTATGTCTGGTCTTACTGAGTTGACTTTCAACTGCAGGCTCCATGAGTTGTCATTGGAGAGAATAGATTTTATGGAGAATATACTTAAAAAACTTGGGGCTCTTTTTGCTAAGAAAGATGTAGTCAAGGTTTGTGTAGCCTTCATAATACACCCAAGCTTGCTTACTTACTAAACCTGAAGATGGTAAAAGTAGGCAGCACTTTGTGAGGGCAGAGGCGTTGGTCTCTGTGGTCATCCAAGAAGGAACCCGAGGGGCCCAGGAGGTCCGGCTTCGACTGTGCTGACGCTTGCAGTTGGTGTGCTGACCAGGGTGCCGATTGTTGGTCAAGTTTTGTCTCTCGTGAGTGATCGTCAGGGTGTCGAGCACATGCTGTGTGCACCAGCTCTAGGAGCCCCAGGTACCCGACTGAGCCTGCGGGCACAGCTGCCCTCCGTCATCCATCCCGCCGCCCATCTTCTCGGGCGCTGGCAACTCAGCGAGTGACTCCTCGTTGGCTTGTCTCTCTCCATGACTTTGTCAGCCATCGAGGGACCAGGTCTTATGTAACTTCTTGTTTTGTTTTTAATCCTTTCCTTCTGAATGATTAAAACCCAAAATGGATCCAGCTACGTTAGTAGGTGCTTTTTAGAGAAAGGTCCTTGGTACAAACCTGGTAGCCCTGCTTTGGGATGTAGGGAAGAGAGTTACATTCTTTCCTTTCCAAACTGTTCGGACACACGTATATGGAAATTTATGTAATTTTGAATATATATTATCTCACTATATAATTATGGTAGAAATACCTGTGGGTAAAAACAGAATGTGTTTTGCACACTTGGGAATTCACAGTCTTCCGCAGTTCTCTGCCCTGCTATCTCGCGGTTGTTGCTGGTTGCCATCACCAGGCCATCCACGGTGACTGCCACGGCTGTGCTCTTCAGGTCACTGCCAGGGCCCATGTTTGAGAAGCCTAAACGCCAGGGAGGCATTTTCGGGAGCATCTCTGGCTGGCTAGTTTTGGATTAATACTGGTGACATCAAAGCCACTAATTAACAGTGGTATTTCCTATTTCTTGAATACTCATTGGGGGCTTTAAGCTATGCTAACTGGACGTATTATTTCATTTAGTCTTTTCAACAATCATGATTAGATTTAAATAATTTAAATAATTTTCTATTAATTTTTATTATCCCCGTAAATAATATGGAACATGCCAAAGCGAGTAATGTGCAGGTCTGGGACTGGCACTTGGGTCTTTCGATTGCTGTGTCTGTACTGTTCTTCCAGAAAGCCAGGAGACTCTCTAGTCTGAATTTCCTGATAATATTACTGCTTTGTTTCTAAAGGAAAAAAGTACATTTGAACTTAACTTTCCAGTTGGAAAAGGAATAGTGAGTTAACATTTGAGTTCCTCAGAGTCTAGCTTATGAGTAAAGCTACCTGTCTTGCGTAGTCTGTGAGTTACTTTCCGCAGGAGCTTCATGTAGATGTCTGTGCCCTTGTGGGCTCCGCCTTCATAGCTGTACAGCCTGATGAAACATTAGAACAAAGATGTGTTGATTAATACTCCCTAGGAGGGCAGCGGATCGGAAATGAGTTTGGGGATTTGATTTCATTTCAAGATTTTGTGAAGATCTTGGCCTAAAATTTTGCCTGGGACTCTTTTGTATTCCCAAATTCCCGTGCTGTGGATGTCTATGCTGACCCAATGGGGCTTTGTCCTGAGGCTCATAGGGCCCATGGCCAATGAGGAGCTTTTCAGTTAAATGTTCTCCTGGGGCCCTGAAGCAGTGGTGCCAAGATTCTTCCTTTAAGGATCTCGCCTGGGGCTTGGAGCATTAGCAGTTCTACTTATAATGTAGTTTTTATCATTTGGTTTCTCCTTATGTTCAAATGACAGAAGAAGAATGGAAGAATGTATGACTGATCAGAGTATCCCAGTCTTTCTTCTTCAGTAGTGTCCACGAAAGTATCAGTGGGAACTCTGATGGGTTGGAGGCCAAGGCTTGTGATCTTTATTTTAGATGGTGACCTTGTTGAGGGTACTGACTATGATCACTAATATTTTTACCTTCCCCAGTATCTTTTCCTATATTTAAAATCAAAGTGTACAGTTGAAGTTCTGGGAGTTCTCAAGTATGTGAGAAAAGCATCAAGTACTCCTGCCTTTCCCGTATGGACCTTCTCAGCCCTCTGCTCATGACGGTGTCTCATGGCACTGGAATCTCTCTGCAGCCAGCACTATGCAAGATTTACTATGTACAGATCCTAGACCTAATAATAAATGTTCTATAAGAAAACATAGGAAAATACGTTCGGGACTTTGGAGTAAACAGAAGTCCCTTAGGCAAGGGCACAGAAAACATTAACCTAAAAGAAAAATAAATTGAGCTACTTTACAGTTGATAAATTGAGCTCCTTCACAATTTCTGCCTATCCAAAGACTTCTTTTGGAAAATAAATGGACAACAGACTGGGAAAATATGACGTTAAGAATATTTCAAGGACTCCTATGACTCAGTAATAAGACAAATGACCTAATTTAAGAAATGACCAGAAGATTTGAACAAATGCTTTATAATGGAAGATACAGAATCATATGAAAAAATGTCTAATGTCATTAGTTATCGGGTAAATGCAAATTAAAGACCCCAGAATGGCTAAAATGGAGAAGACTGATAACATCAAATGTTGATGAGCATGTGGAGCAAGAGGAATTCTTGAACATTACTGGTGTGAGTGTGAAGTGAAGCTTCCACTTTAGAAGATAGAGGGCACATGCCCCAGCACAATTAAGGCCATGTGTGACACATCCACAATGAATATCATAGTCATTGGAAAGCTGAAAGCTTTTCCACTAAGATCAGGAGCAATACAAAGATGTCCACTGTTACCACTTTCGTTCAGTGTAGCATTAGAAGTGCTAGCCACAGCAGTCACACAGGAAAAGAAATAAAGCGCATCCACATTTGTAAGGAAGAAGTAAAGCTGTCACTGTTTGCAGATGACATGATACTACAGAGAGAAGACCGTTAAGCTGCCCGCAGAGACTAGTAGAACCAATAGCCAAATTCAGTGAGGTTGTGGGATGTAAAGTCAAAATATAGCAATCTCTTGTGTATCTGTACATTAACAATGAAATAACAGAAAGAAGATGAAGTAGACAATCCCATTTACAGTTGCATCAGAAGAATAAAATACCTGGGAATAAACTGAACCGAGAAGTGAAAGACCTGCACTCTGGACACTGTAAGACACTGGTGAACGAAACTGAAGACGCCACAAATGTACAGAGAGAAATTCCATGCTCATGGGTTGGAAGAATTAATATTGCTAAAATGTCTGTACTGCCTGGAGTGATGAACAGATTCAAAGCTGTTCCTGTCAAAATATCAATAGTATTTTTCTGAGAAGTAGAACAAAAAAAATCCTAAAATTTGTTTGGAACCACAAAAGAATAGCCGAAGCTATCCCAAGAAAAAAAGAACAAAGCTGGAGGTATCACAACCCTGAATTCAGACTATCCTATGAAGCTATAGGAATCAGAACAGTATGGTACTGGCACGAAAACTGACACATAGATCAATGGGACGGGATAGGGATCCCAGAAAGAAACCCATTGTACGGTCAACAATTACATGATCAATTAATCTGTGACAAAGGAGGCCACAATATACAATGGAGGAAAGGCAGTATCTTCCATAAATGGTGTGGGGAAAGTGGACAGCTAGCTACATGCAGAAGAATGAAACGGACCACATTCTCATACACCATACACATGAATAAATTAAAAGTGGATTAAAGACCCAGATGTGAGACAGGAAGCCGTGAAACTCCTAGATGAGAACATGGGTAGTTATCTCCCGGACATCAGCGTTAGCAACGCTTTTCTGGATCTGTCTCCCCAGGCAAGGGAAGCAAAAACACATAAACCGCTGTGACTACCCTGAAATAAAAGGTTTCGCACAGCAAAGGAAACCATGAAGAAAACACAAAGGCCACCCAGTGAATGGGAGGAGTTATTTGTTAATGACATATCTAACAAAGGGGTAATATGCAAAACATATAAAGAATTCATATAACCTAAAACCCCCAAACCCCAAACAATATGATTAAAAAAGGGGCAGAGGACCTAGATGGACATTTTTCCAGAGACGTCCAGATGGCCAGCAGATGTGTGGACTGGTGCTCAGCGTCACTGGTCGTCAGGGAGATACAAACCTCCAACTGGAGGAGATGCCCCACCCACATCACCCAAGGAGCTGCCCCTCACACCTGTCAGAATGGCTGTCATCAAGAAGAGAAGAGAAGTGTTGGCAGGGACGTGGAGAGAAAGGAACCTCATACACAGCTGGCAGGAATGCAGACTGGTACAGCCACTGTGGGAAACAGCAGGGAGGGTCCTCCAAAAACAAAATCTGGAGCTAACATACGACACAGGAATTCTACTTCTGGATATTTAAATGAAAGTGAAAATGTTAATTTGGAAAGATATGTGCAGCTGTGTTTACAGCAGCATTATTTACGAAGCCACCTTATGGAAGAGGCCCTAGTGTCTGTCCATAGACACACACACGCTGGACTGTTACTCAGCCACAAAAAGGATGAGATCTCGCCGTTTGCAATGACGTGGGTGGACCGAGAGGGTGTGATGCTCAGTGAGGTAAGCCAGAGACAAGCGCCGTGTGATCTCGCTCATCGTGGAGTCTCGGAAGCAAAGCAAATGAGCAAACAGTAACGAGAGAGACAGACTCATAAATTCGGAAAACAAGCTAGTGGTTGCGGCTGCGGGGTGTGCGAGACCTGTGAAGGGGACAGGGAGGTGCAGAATTCCAGTCCCAGAGTGAGTGCGCCACGGGTGACCGGGACCGCGTAGGCGATGTCGTCCGCGATGCTGTGTCGCTGTGAGGTGCCGGACGGAGGGTGACGGCACTTAACACGGTGAGCACTTGAGAATGTCCAGAATTGTCAGACCACGACCTTGTACACAGACTGGTGTGATGTGTCAACTACACTTCAATTAAAAAACCAATAATACCAAAGATGATGCTCCCACTTCAGGAAATGTCTGGTGGTCCTGCGGCCGGGCAGGGACAGGGATCGAACATGAACAGGGACGACGCAGGGGGAGAGAGCCGGCATGGCGCATTCCAGAAAGCCCGTGGGGATTTAGGGAGGGGAGAGGCAGCTCACAGCGGCGAGCACGAAGAGTGGCGTCGGGGAGCGGCAGAGAGCCGGGTGCGGCAGAGGGGAGACGTGGGAGCCTGCCTGCTTGTCTTCTGCCTGGAATGCCCTTGCCTGCCTGACTCTGTCGTCCCCGTCTCAAGGAGCGTCCGCCCGTGTCGGTTTCACCACGAAGAGGCCCCCATGGACAGGTGGTGACAGAACGGGAAACACGCACCCGCATTGTCCCATTCGGCTGGCTCACGGGGCAGCGGGCCTGGAGTTGCAAGGGCAGATGGGCGGGCCAGGGAAGGTTCTGGGCTGCTGGGTGTAGTGCTGAAGGGTTTGCCCGTTGTGACAGGCTCTGAGCTGTGCTCCGGGGACACCAGCCTGCTGGCTGCCGGCACGTGGATTACAGAAGGCCTAGAAAGTGGGTATGAAAGCCATTTTAGAATCACCTTTCGGGGGAGAGGGCCCACTGGAGGCCGTGGCAGTGGGCGTGGAGAAGGGGCGTTGAACGTGGGCTGGCGGGGCTTCTAGGCTGCGGGTCTGTGCCCACAGAGGTCTCTGGGCAGCTGACCCTGCCCGGGCCAGCAGCTGGGAGGGAGCCCAGTGGAGGCTGGGGTGGCCCCCCTCACCAGGGAGCTATCGTGCGGTGGGGGTGCGTGTGGTAAGGGGGTCAGCACCCCCCCGCCCCCAGCTCTGGGCTGCTCTCTGACTCGGTGCTGTGTGGTTTTGTGTACATGTTGCTTCCTCTCTGAGCTTCCTCGTCTGTGAGCCGGGCTGACGTTAGTTGGTGGCCCTGTTGTGATGACAGAGTAGGGCCATCACATTGGTGGCCCTGAAGACACAGAAGTGTTATCACTATGTCACGGGTCATGGAGGGAACTCAGTCAGGTCAGGGACGAGGGAAAACCGTGAGCATGAAGGCTCAAGTCCAAGTTAGGTGCTGTGATTGTTGATGGGTCACATGGCTCCGTCCTGTCTCTGTTTCAAGCACTTTTGTCCTCGATGGAAGTCCCTGCCCGAACCCTAGCGTCTAGGTGAGCTGTCGTTCGTTCTCTTTTATGAAGGAGCTTAAGGCAGAGGTCACGTGGTATGTAGCAAGTGCCTTTGTTCCTGAGAAGACAGGCCTTCCTAGCGAGGAACGGGCGACTTTGGGAGTTGCGTGTTGCGCGGCTCCCATGCTTTTCCTGGGAGTGTCGCATGGCGCACGGTCCAGGCCTGGCCTCTCCTCAGTGTTTCATCCTGTCTCTGTTGGATGAAAAAAGGTTTTTTTTTTTTTTTTTTTTTTTTTTTTTTTTTAATGTGTATCCTTTCTCAAAAGCTTTTATCTTCCTGTCCGTGCTTCAGCTTTCTGAGGAAGAGAAAATCCAGCGGTACAGCATCCTGTCCGAGCTCTACGAGCTGATCGGCTTCCATCGGAAGTCTGCGTTCTTCAAGCGCGTGGCCGCTATGCAGTGCGTGGCCCCGAGCATCTCGGAGCCGGGCTGGAGGGCCTGCTACAAGCTCCTCCTGGAGACGCTTCCCGGCTACAGCCTGTCGCTGGACCCCAAAGACTTCAGCAAAGGTAACGACGGTCTCCTGGCTGGGACGGAGATGTTGCTCGTGCACCGTTCCAGCCCTTCCTCTCCCAGCAGATGCTGTGGTCGGCACTGCGGTTCAAGGGTGACGGAGCCCATCCTGCCCCTGGGTACTTAGAGTACAGTCACACCAAAAAGGAGCGGCGCTTTGCTTGGGGGCTGGCATCCTTTCGCCGGTCCCTCTGCAGTCCCTGCTGCTGGCAGTTGGAGTTAAGCGCAGGAGTAGGACAAGCCGTACACACCTGTGGGATTTACATTCAGAAGGCTCAGCATTGTTGGTGGAAGAGACGCTGTGCCGCGGAGGTGGGCGTGAGCTCCCTTCTGCCGCCTTCCAGAGGTTTCTGGGAGGAGACGGTGTTCGGGAAGAGGGCAGAGTTTTTGGAGCAATCACACGGTCGCTCTGTGGAGAGAGGGTAATGGGTATTTTAAAAGTTTCCGGTTGCATGGGAAGTGGAGTCCCCATTTCCTGGGCCTCGGGGAGACTGGGGGCAAGGCCCCACTTGCTCTCTAGGTCCTTCTTTCGGTGTCCTGGGAATGTAACTCTGAGCTGGCTCCGGAGCAACGCCGGCGCACCCGAGAGTCCGGAGTCCAGGCCGGCTTCTCGGCCGCTCTTCCCCGCCCCTCCTTGTGTGGCTGCCAGCCGTCCTTGGGGTCTCGGCTGGGTGTCACTTCTGTAGAGCCGTCCCCCGTGGCCCCTCAGCCTATATGGACCCCTTTATTCTTCCCCTCTCTCCTTCCTCCCTTCCGTCCTTTCTTTTTTAGAGATAGTATTTATTTGGAGGGGGAGGGGCAGAGGGAGAGCAAGAGAGAGAATCCAAAGCAGGCCCCATGCCCCGCATGGAACCCAGTGTGGGACTCCATCCCACAACCCTGAGATCATGACCTGAGCCAAAGCCAAGAGTCTGAGCCACCCAAGCATCCCTTATTTTTCCTCCTTCATTGAATCCTGCTGTTCTTCTTAGGGCACCCCCATACTCTGCAAATGCATCTAGAAATCACCTGGGGTTGGGCACCTGGTGGCTCAGTGGGTTGAGCATCCGGCTCTTGACTTTGGCTCAGGTCATGATCTCGGGTCGTGAGATCGAGCCCCATGTTGGTCTCTGTGCTGGGTGTGGAGCCTGCTTAAAACAAATCAGTTGGGGTGATGATGTAACACCTGCCTCCCACGCCAGCCTGTGTGCCTGTGAGAGCAGAGCCCCTGACTCTCCCCGTGGCCCCAGGGGGCACGTGGCAGGCGTCCTAGGGGACACGTGTCATGTAGGACTGAACCCTAATGAGCAGCTATAGCCACATGTGTGGGTTGCCACTTGTTGAATGGAATTTCTTGGTTTTAATTTTTAAAACATGAAAAAAGTGTTTCTTCTGGAAAGTAGAACAAGCACATCTTCAAGTGATTAGGTACTTTTCACTTAGCCTTCTGTTTTGCCATTGTTTTGTGAAAGACGTGAGATCAAATAAAATACAAATGATAAATGTTGACTGGCCATATTTTTTTAAAAGATTTTATTTATTTATTTGACAGAGAGAGATCACAAGTAGGCAGAGAGGCAGACAGAGAGGGAGGAAGGGAAGCAGGCTCCCCTCTGAGCAGAGAGCCCGATGTGGGGCTCGATCCCAGGACCCTGGGATCATAACCTGAGCCAAAGGCTTAACCAACTGAGCCCCCCAGTGCCCCAGATTCTGTGGTCTTAAAGAGGTACCTTAAGCTGGCTGTGCACCTGACCCTCCACTTTACATTTCAACCATGTTAATTTCTTTTGGAGGGAGCAGCTGCAAAGGTCCACTGGTAACCTTTTTCTAATTTAGCTATCTGCTTTTATGAGCTTTCCTTATACGGTCAATTAAAAAAGCACATTTTTCTAGTCCCTGTTTGTTGCTAATGAATTCCCATCACATACTAGTATTTTATTGAAAAAGAAATTGTATATCTATAACTCAAATACACACCGTTGGAAACAATCTTTTGTTATAACCTTGCTCTAATGATCTCAAAGTGGTTATTTTTTTTTTTAAAGATTTTATTTATTTATTTGACAGAGAGAGATCACAAGTAGGCAGAGAGGCAGGCAGAGAAAGGTAGAAGCCGGCTCCCTGCTGAGCAGAGAGCCCGATGCGGGGCTCGATCCCAGGACCCTGAGATCATGACCTGAGCCGAAGGCAGAGGCTTAACCCACTGAGCCACCCAGGCGCCCCTCAAAGTGGTTATTTTTAAATTGTCTTTGCTGTAAAGAAAAAGTATTCAATAGCACATGTCTTTTTACAGTATGAAAGAACATATCGCTTACGAGTTCTGTCTGGGGAAAGTTAAACACAGGAAGTGTTTTTTCTTGCCCTTTGGGTTTGGTTGTTGAAGCATTTGTCTTTAAATCAGGAGATTTACACACACCGTTAACGTGTTTCCGAGGGAGGCCTGCTGGCTCTGGCGCCAGCGCGCCCTCGCGGAGCCCTTGGAGGACACTTTGTGGCTTCCCTCACAGGCACGCACCGAGGCTGGGCCGCCGTCCAGATGCGTCTGCTTCACGAGTTGGTCTACGCGTCCCGAAGAATGGGGAATCCCGCTCTTTCTGTCAGGCACTTGTCCTTCCTGTTGCAGACCATGCTGGACTTCCTGTCGGATCAAGGTGAGTGAGCTCGGTGAACGGGGGCAGCCCTCGTGCTGGCCGCTCAGACCCGGCCTTGGGGTCCGTGGGAGATGCTCTCCGGTCCTCTGCTGGTGAGGAGGCCTGCTCAGACCCGGCCTTGGGGTCCGGTGGGAGGTGCTCTCCGGTCCTCTGTTGGTGAGGAGGCCTGCTCAGACCCAGCCTTGGGGTCCGGGGGAGGTGCTCTCCAGTCCTCTGCTGGTGAGGAGATTCTGGGCTCCGCCGTGTCCTCTGCTCCCCGTGCTGCCCTTGCTGTCGTCCGGGGCCTGTGGCCACTATCCGCCCTGCATTCTCCCCTCTCCTCCCCGGGCCCCCTCCCTGTGTTGCTGCTTCTCTCTGTCTGTCGGCCTCTGCATGGGCTCACCTTCCCCTTGCCTACGTGGTGTACAGTAGAAACGTCCCCACACATTTATACAGAGAGCTGCACGATTTGTAAGCGTGTTGACCAGCGAGTTTTCACCCAGTGCCGCCTCCTGTAAGTGCCAGCCAGACGGGAAGTATACCCAGAGCCATGAGGACCCTTGTGTGCCCCCAGTTATGCTCCCCGCGGGAGCAGCTGCTTACTGACACCACCAGGGTTGCAGCTGGCCTGTGTCTGCGCTGGGGGCATCGTGTGGTACTCTGCCTGTGTGCCGGGCCACTGTCCCCTGTGGTCCCCTGCCTGTCACCTGCTCTTACTGTAATGGGGCGGCGTCTGCTGTTTAGGTTCAGTCGTGATCTGTTTGTTTCCAGGCCAGATTCCCCGCTGGGCCCCAGGAATGTTTATTTCGTGCCTGCAGGACGTCTCCCCCTGCGTGTCCGCGGGTACCAGAAAGTGAGCTCGTGCGCAGCGGGACTTGTCGCTTCCCCTTCCCGCCTCCCTTTCTGCCTGCGCGGCTGGGCCAGCCGATGCGTGCTGCCCGTTGGGTTCCGGGGGCCGTGCTCTCTGCCCTGGAGATGCACACGTGGGGAATTTATTAGGATGTGCTCCTGGGATCAGTCCAACCAAAGGGATAAGGAGGAGGCCAGATTGGGCAGAGGAATGTTGGGCCTCAGTGTGGTGTTTGCCGAGGCCCCACCGGCTCCGCAGAACCGGCGGGCGCTGTCGCCAAGCCAGGCTCGGGGACTGGTCACGCAGTGCCTGGGGAGGCAGTTTCTGGAGAGGCCACAGTTGCCCCAGAGGGACCCTGAAGCCGACCTGCTGTGTGGTGAGGCCGAGGCCTGCTACTGCCACCCCCACTGCTGCGTGTGCGGGGCGCCCAGGGAGGGGCCTGGTCGTGGGTGAAGCTCTCAGCTGAGGACAGGCTGCGTGGAGGGCGGCACTCCCGTCACTGGGGGCTCCGTCCTTCTGGGCCTGGGAGGCCGCCACTGTCTGCTCCAGAGCCTCCGTCCTTCCAGCTGTCCCAGCGGGGACCTGCCCCAGCTCAGCCACTGCGCCCCTCCTGCCTTCCCCTGGCATTGGCCAGGGGTCCTCTCAGCTTCGAAATCAGTGTGTCCTGCTCTCCCTCTGCCTGGGGCTCGTCCCTGACTCTTCCGTGCGGCCGTCTCCGGCTGCAGGGTGGAAGCGCGGCCTGCGTCTCCTCGCATGGGGGTGCGGCGTAGACACGTGAGTTCCAGTAACGCGAAAACTCAGTCCTAACAAGGGACCGAAGTTGGCGTGGGATTGCCTTTACACAACCAGGGAGACGGTCGGTCTGACTCCCGGGCTTTCCCGGACGGGACGGGGCTGGCATACATCGTGGTTAGGCAGAGTCTGTGGGGGGACCCTGGCTCCTGATGAAGTCCGAGGGTGCGTCCAGGATTGGGTGAGATCCCTCCGCACTCCGCGTCCTTGACCTTCCTCCGGGGGGCTCATGGACTTCGCGTCACATGTACCATGAGGGCCCGCCATGTGCTTTCTCTTCTCTCGGGAGGCTTGTCCCAGTGCCGCCTGCTGGGACTGGGGGACGTCTGTTTCCCCAGGAGACTTTCATAGCCGTCTCTGAGTGAGCGGCTCCGGTAGCTCCTTGCTGCCAATGACCTTGCAGCCCAGGTGGCCCCGGCGCGTCTGTGCTTGGACCGAGGCCCCCGTGGACGGCAGGACCACCACTCCTCTGTGCCGACTTGGTTTCTCTCTGCTGCTGCTTTTGGATCATGTCAGTCTTTGTGCCGCTTGCAGAGTTCGGCTGCGGAGCAGCAGGACCAGCGTGGCAGCGGCTAGATGGACGGTTCGCGCCTTGAGTTCTCCGAAGCACGAGGCCGGACGGAGGTGGAGTTCTCAGACCAGGCCAGCTCTGTGTCCCGTGGTGACCCGGGCATGGGCCTGTCTGTTGTTTGATGAACTGAATTTTTGCTTTAGGATGGGTGACCAGCTCTCTTTACCCCCGCTGAGGGCGTTTGACCCTCCCCACGACCCAGCAGCTGTGACGATGCAGTGTGCGGGGCACAGTGTCCAGCCCGAGTGTTCTCTGCCTGCCGGGCCGTCGAGCGCTGAGTGCCTCCTGACCCACGGCACGAGGCCTTCTCCCCTTTTGTCGCAGGTCTGCTCTCTGTCTCGGCACCACTTTCCCCACGCGGCTCCCGTTTAACCGTGTGTGGGCTCGTGTGACTGTGAGTCTTGAAGACAGGCCCACAGCCTGCCTTGAGCTACTCACACCTTCACCCGCCTGATCTTGGACTCCTTCTCATAAATACACACCCCCGTCCTGCGGCAGGGCGTACTCGCTCCGTCCCCACCGTTCCTGGTCACCGCGTGAGTCCTCTGGGCTGGGGCCCCCTCCTGGCAGCTTGGATGGGTCCCAGCGTGAGCCGCTCTTGCTCTGTTCTCTTCTTCGCGCGCCGCTCCCGACCGCAGCGGGGGATGCCTGTGTCTCCAGCTGGTCGGCCTGGTCTTCCCTCCGGAAGCTCTGGAGGGAAGGAGCTTGCTGGTTGCTGGAGGTCATGTTCCGCCGGTGATCTAAAGACACGGAGTTTAAAAGGAGAGGAGCTTGGGGCATCAGACTGCTGAGCGAAGAGCCGTCTCCCTAAACGTCCGTGTGTAACGGTGTTGAGTTATTCGGAGTCTTGGGGAAAAGGTCAAATGTCGGGAGGGCTCAGGAGCCTTCCCTCTGATGGCCATGACCTCAGACCCCTGATGGCGTTCTTCCTGGGCCTCCATTTTCTTATTTGTAGAACTAGGAGAACTCCATTGTGAGGTAGTTTGTTTTCATTTTAATGATAGATATTTTACTGTACATTTTAAAATTTTATTTATTTTTGTATTTATTTAGGTTCAGGGCTTGAGCTCAGGACCCTGAGACCTGAGCTGAGATCTAGAGTTGGTCATTTAACCGACCGAGCCATCCAGGCACCTCTAGTGATAGGTATTTTAATTTATTGGATGACCTTTCCCCCAGAGAGCTCATGATATCATTTATAGAGTGGGTAATTAACGTTTCTAAATACTGCTGCGCGGAAATGAAGAAGCAGGGACTAGAGGAGCAGCCAAGAAGGGAATCACTGATCCTGGGCTCGAGGAAAGGGCTTCCTGGCCTTCTTGTGTGTGTCAGCCTGTCTGGGTATTTGCAGGTGGAGGTGCTGCGAGCTGGGGGCTTCTTGCCCTGCCCTCCACCATGTACACTCTCTCATGTGTGCAGATAGGAGTGAACACATAAGATATCAGGACCGTTGTTAACACGGAAGGCATTAATTCCCCGGGGCCTCCTGTCATTTTTTTTTTTTTTTTTTAATGGAAGGACTAACTTGAGAATCTGTGGACGGTTTTGGGGAGTGTGACTATGTGACTATGTGATTATGATCGTTGATACGGGGTCCCTTCCCAGACCCCGAATCCCCCCCCCCCATCTTTACAGGGTCCCTGGCCATGCAGGGGCACCTTCTTTGGCAGCGTGGCTGTGGACCGGTGAGCTCCGTGGGTCGCAGCTGCAAACCTGCGACCCGGTCCTGTGTGCTGCTCACGAGTCCACTGAGAAGGCGTGGGAGCCCCGAGTCTGTGAGGGCTCCGCCTGGCACCATCCACACCGTCCAGCCCGTCTCTCCCTGCTGTCTGACCTGCGGTGCCCTGGCCAGGCCGCTCTCCGGATGCTGCAGCATTTCTGCTCTGCTGCCCTGCCTGCCCTCCTGCTTCTGTCACCTGGTCCGGAAATTTGTCCCTCGCTGTGATTCCCGCTTCGTGGAGCCTACTGCGCAGGTGCCTGCTGGGGCTGTGCTCCCCGGCCTGGACGCTCCTCATGCTCAGGACGTGTCCCCCGCACCTGGACCAGCACCTGATGCCCGCGCGGCCCCGGAATGCGCTGAGGGAGCGGGGCTTCTGTGTTTCCTCCAGTTGTCTGCTTTAGAAACCCTGCAGGGGTACTGGGGGGCTCAGTCACTCAAGTGGCCGCCTTTGGCTCAGGTCATGATCTCGGGGTCTTGGGATCGAGTCCCGTCTTAGGCCCTTGCTCAGCGGGGAGCCTGCTTCTCCCAATTCCCCTGCTTATGCATGCATGCACTCTGTGTCAAATAAATAAATAAAATCTTTAAAAAAATAAAATAAGAATCCCTCTGGCTCTTGATCTTCTGCAGCACAGTTTGGGAAACTGCTGGGTCCAGCCCCGGCTCCTGATTTGATCCTTGGCTGTTCAAGCCTGCGCGGTAGTCGCTGACGCCTGCTCCTGTGGAAAGGAAAGGGCTTGCTGCTTTCCCATCAGAGTACTCAAAGAGGGACAAGCGGAAAAATTAGCTGAGGATGGAGTCTTATGGATTCTGCTGGAAAGTCCCAGAAGAAAGGACTAAGATTAGCCAGAGAGTCGTGGAGCTACGGTGAGGTGCGGAAAATCAGCCGCGTTCCGTCCCTCCTGTCGATGCCCCAGTGAACAGACCGCGGGTGAGGACAGGGTGCCGCCAACGCCGGGGACGACCGGCGAAGGAGCCTCCTCCATCAGACCAGTTTCACTGTGTTGTAGCGGAGGGTGCAGTGGTCTCGCTCTAGGGTCAGATGCTCTTAGTGAAACGGAAACTTCACGCAGTTGCTCGGGCTGTGCCTGCCGGGGTTGCAGGGTGATGCGTGTGTTTTATTGTGTTCAGCATTTGCCGGAGGACTCTGGGTGGAGCCCGTCAGAGCTCCGGTGTCTCCTCTCGTGGCAGGACTCCATGGAGAGGAGGACCTGCCGTGTATGACCGTGTGTGTCAGGTGCAGGGAGGTGCTTGACAGATGTCCGGAGACATCTGTGTTCCTTCCTTCCCAGGGGCCCAGACTCCAGTTGCTCCGGCAGGGGTTGCTGGTTCTGTCCCTCAAGGATCTTAACAGGATCCCAGAGCAATGGCATGTCTTGTCGAGGACACAGCGCAGTGAGCCTAGAGGGCCAGCAGCCGTTCCTCCTCTTGTCCTGTTGGTGATGAACAGCAGCGCTGCTCCTCTAGTCTGGCGGGAGCACGGAGGGCTGCGGGTGGCAGGGGGGAAGGGTGGCGAGGGCAGGGTCGTGCGGGGCCGCGAGGCACAGTCTCTGGGCGAGCAGCAGTGCTCAGTGTGGCGGCCACGCGTGGACGCGTCGTCTTGTTTGCGCGGGTGGATGGATGTAGATGTGGCGACTGCCTTCCTCAGCCCTCCTCCTCCTCCTGCTTCCGTAGCTAACGTTTGCGCGTTCCTCACGTCTCAGTGGGCACCATGTGTATGCTCACCTGTGAAGCCTTTCTCAGTCCTTCAAGGCCAGCGGTTTGTTCCTTTGCAGTGTTCCCTCCGGTGTGGGGGACTTGCCTGTGGCAGCCCTTCTGGCCCGCCGTGTGCCCGTTGCTTATGTCATGAACAGACTCCCCGGCAGGGCTGCAGGGTCTCTAACTGGCTATTTCTCACCCCCGACACCTCGTGGCACAGATTGGTGTACATGTGTCGTTGAACGCATCAATAATGCATGTTTTCTTCTTCTTCTTAAAGATTTATGTTTTAGAGAGAGAGTGTGTGCATGTGTGTGTGTGTGCACATAGGGGGGCGGGGCAGGGGGAGAGGGAGAGAGAACCCTCAAGCAGTGTTTCTGCTGAGCGCAGCGCCGGGCGCAGGGCTTGATCCCTGGACCCGGAGATCGTGACCTGAGCTGAAATCAAGAGACAGCTGCCCAGCCGCCAGGGCTGCTTCATTGAGACTTAATTCATGGAGCACATGACTTACCCCCGCAGAATGTACACTTCAAGGTTTAGTGTGTTCCCGGTTACGGGCACCCGGAAGCAGGTTTAGCACCTCAAAGAGAGCCTGGTGCCCTGCCGGCTCGTGGCCCTCGGTGCGCGTTGTCGTGTAGGACGCACGAACGATGAGTTCTTGGGTTTCGTTTGCTGGTTTCTCAGCTGCTCCGCTGTTCCTGGTGTTGGCCGTGCCGTGGTGAGCATCTTCAGCTCTTGGGCTGTTTGAGCAGGAGGAAGGTTTTATCCGGGGAGGCTCGCTGGAGCCGTCGTCGTGAGCGTCCTTGTTGCTGCCGGAGCCTGTTGCCAGATGGCCTCTGCAGCACCGCTGATTCACCGCGGGCCGCAGTGCCAGGGCTTCGGTGTGTACGGAAGGCCCCACTCGGGGTTTAATTTGTGTTGTCCTGGTAGCTCGCAGGGCTGAGTACTTTCCCGTGTGTTTGTACACTAACTGCAGGCCTCTCACTCGACTCTCGGTGCAGCTGGTTGTCATCTGTTGGGTTGAGGAGGTGTTAGGGTCCCGGCCGCTGGCCTGGCAATGTCTCCGCTGCGCTGAGATGCTCAGCAGCTTGCCTGAGTCTCCCAGTTGGTGAGGGAAAGTGGAGAACCCAGCTTTAGGCCTTGTCGGCGGACTTAGGCCCAACTGGCTATCAAATCTGTCTGGTGCCGTCATCCACCGGGCTGGTGTCCCACAGGCTCAGGGGGTCAGTGCGCCTCCCACAGGGGCTTTTCAGGACTGGAGCGGAAGGCAGCAGGGGAATGTTATAAATGTTTGAGGGCGATCTCCTCAGTGAACCCTGGCATTGGAAACAGAGATACAGTCTGTGTCCTCCGGGGCAGGCCCCGTGTCCCCAGGACCGGCCCCTTAGCCTTCCTGCATCAAGCTAGCGGCTCTCGAGTGTGCAAGCTGGGAGGTGCGGGCAGTTTGCGGTCTGAGGCCCCGCGTGTCGTTCGTGTGTCGTTCGCGGGAACAAGAGCCACACGCCCGGCTGAGCCAGTCCCGCACAGCGAAGCACGTCCCTGGGAGGCTGCCGTCCTCTCGCGTAGCCGTGCTTCTCCCACGGCCTCCGTGCCTCGGGCCTGGAGACGGGGTGTGACCTTTCCTGCCGTTCCTCCTTCGGGAACCCCCAGCCCTCCCGTGGGCGTGTCGTCGGACTCCTCGCCGCTTGCTGTCCCTCTCGCTGGGGTCGTCCTCGTCATGCGTTTGTGGTGTCAGCTCTTAGCCCGCTCTGCCTCACAGCGAATGCTGCCTCTGCTCTTGGTGCCTTGCGTGTCCGCGGGAGGGTTGTTCAGCATCTTCTCTTCTCCGGGTGGGGCTTCGCAGGATCCGGATGCGTGGCTCTCTACGTCTCCTTGCACGGCGCTCCAGACACTGCTGTCCCCTCCTGCACGCCCTGTCCACCCGGCCAGCTGCTGAGCCCAGAAACCCCGAAGGCAGGCGTGACTGGTTTTCTTCCCTGCCAGGCCTGCATCTAAGTCCTGGCAATGAGTCCCAGGGTCTTACCTCCTCCACAGATCCTAGAGGTGGCCACTTGTCCCCACCGTGCGCCCTCACAGCACAGTGGAAACCATTGTGAAGCCTCAGCTCGGGACCCCGTCCAGCCCTCAGGGGTCTCCTGGGCCTGCAGCCCTCCACCTCCTGTCCCGTCTTGTTGCTTTTCTGCTTCAGACTGTCCACGGGCTCCCGTCACCCCTCCGTAGTTCCCCGACCCGTCACCCTCCGGCCTCTTGTGCACGGGCTTAGCTTGAGCCACGCTTCCTCTTGCTCCCGTCTCTCCCGGAAGCATGGCCGCTCTCTGTGTTCCTCAGGCCTGAGTTCAGACACCCCGTCTCGGTCTGCCTCGTGGCACCGTGTGTTTCCTCGCCGTTTTGCAGCTAGTCAGCCTCCTTGCTAGAACACGAACTCCTGCGGGCGGACTCCGTCTGTCCTGCACGGACTCCTGTCTACACCCAGGACCGTGTGTGGTGGGTCCCCACTCAGACTTGTTTGGTCACTGTCCGACGGGGAAGGTCATCCAGCCGCCCTCCCTCTTTTCCACTTGTGAAATGGGCACACGAGCCCGCCATGAGGGTCAGAGGCCCTTAGTGCCGACCGTCCCTCCCTGTGTCTCGTAGCCGGAAGCTCGTGAGTCCCTGCTCTTCTGTGCAGCGCTCCCCGATACTGGCTTTGGGAATTTGGTCCAAATGACACTTAGCCCTCGGGGAAATACTCACGTGTTGAAGGAAAATCTTCGTGAGCCAGCAGCTAGCCCAGAAAGTGCAGGGCCAGTTCCAGGGTCCCGCCTGGACTTAAGACCCAGGGGGTGCCTTTCACCAGGACCCGGGGAGGCCGGCGCAGCAGGTGTGCTCTGTGGGCTGAGAACTGGCCTCTGATAAGTAGAATAGAAATTCTTAGAGGGATATTTTTAGTTTATGTGTCTTCACTCATTTCTGAAAACCAACATCTTCCTTTTCCCCTCTGTAGTCCTTATTTGTTTGCTTCAGAAGTGAACCCGAGCCCAGGGCCGAGGGGGTGGTGTCCACGGGCACCTTGCAGTGCCGGGCCGGGACAAGGCGCACAGCCGCGCCCACCTCCGCGTCCCCCATCCCCATGCGCGCTCACTCACCGCAGTCCTCGGCTTTTTGTGAATTCTGTTTTCCTCGTCCTTTTGTATACTCGTGGTTATGGTACTGTGTCTTCTTTACGTTGTTTGAATCCGAGTAAATTGTCAGTGATATGAAAATAAGAATGCGTTGTTTTACTAGATTTTAGAATTGGAGATGGTGAGTAAAATGGCATGACCTGCACAACTGAGAGTTTCCTAGAATATGAGCTAGCAGATGAAAACACAGGGTTTGGCTCTAAGCTCTACACGTTGTATCTTATTCCCATTAAGAAGCACAGACAATCTGTGGATTTGAGTTTTTACCCTTTCGTTTTGCATAGCAAGGTGCAAAGAACTACAATATGAACTCCAGCCAACAACGAAGGCCATGATTTTTATTTTTATTTTTTTAAAGATTTTATTTACTTATTTGACACAGACAGAGATCACAAGTAGGCAAAGAGAGAGAGGAGGAGGAAGCAGGCTCCCCACTGAGCAGAGAGCCTGATGCAGGGCTCAATCCCAGGGCCCTGAGATCATGACCTGAGCTGAAGGCAGGCTTAACCCACTGAGCCACCCAGGTGCCCCCCAGACCATAATTTTTAAATTGGAAAGGAAGTGTGTATTATTGTGCTGCTTGTTTTCCATTCCTGACATGCTTTTACCCCTTGTATTTTTTTCCGGTGGCATATATGGTTTCTTGGGGAGTTTTGATTGAACGGGTTTCATTTGTCACCTGGGTGGGGAGAAGGGCGATTAAGCTTGTGAACCGTTGTGTGGGAACTGCTCAATAAAGGGGTATAATCTGTTTCCACTTGAGTTTATAGAATCTCTTTTGTTTGTTCAGAAATAGACAGAAGGGGTTGAACCAAAACCCAGTAGAAATGAAGGGAAGCTTTTGACTTCCTTTTGGTTCTGTTTGAAGAGATAAATACTGTGTAGCGTGGAGTAATAAGTACCTGCTGGCAGGGCGCATTCTCGGTCGAGAAACCACACACAAAGTAATGAGGTGAAGAGAAACTATCAGCATGTCAAAATCCCAGATACATTAGTGGATTTAGTAGTTACGGGAAAATACTAATTTGCCAAGTTTCAGATGAACCAAAATAGAACATCCTGGGGTGGTTTCAAGAAGGGCCCCTTGCACGTGGCCTCTGTAGGACACGGGGGCCAGACGGCATGAGCGGTCGCGGTGGAGTGGTGTCTCGCTGTCTGCTTCACTTGCCCACCGGCGGCTGCACGAAGTGCCAGTGGACCCTTGCCCAGGCCAGCCGTGCCATTTCTGGTCTAGACTACGGCAGCACATCCCAAGGGATATTCTTGTTTCCTGAGACCCGTTCCTTGCCGGCCGGCCGCCCAGGGCTTCAAGGGTTGTTTCCACAGCAGGTGTAATCCCTAGCAACCTGCTGCTCGGAGAGCACGTGAGGCTGCCCCCTGCTCCGGAACCAGAGTTCAAGGCCTTAGTGCGGTTTGCCGTGTGCCTTTCGGTCTGGCTCTGGCCATCTGCTTTGTGGAGTCACTGGGCTTAGCTGCTGTTCCCGGAGCAGAGCCTCTGTGTTCACGTGTCTGCTACTCCCTGGAACGGAGCACCGTTCTTCCCCACCTCTGAGAGCTTTCCTGGACACCCTCAGGTAGTAGAAAAAGCCTTTCTTCTCGTTCTCCCCCACACTTACATAGTGGTGCTCCGCGCAGTACAATGTTAGTCGCGAGCCTTCATGTCTGCGGACTGCACGTGTGCAGCTGGACAGGTGGGATCGGGGCTTCTTTTCCCCGAAGCCCCAGCCTGGTGCAAAGTGGGACTCAGTGCTCGATAAACTGAACGCCTTGTTTCCTCCTGGGTAGGTAAAGTGAGGATTCTGCTTCCCTTGCTGTGCTGGTGTAAGGACTGGAGACATGTCTCTGGAGAGTCTGAAACATAGAATGTGTTCAGAAAGCCATCATGGTCACTGTTGGTTTGCTTCTGACTTGCAGAAGTGTTTGAACAGGGGTGCCTGAGTGGCTCAATGGGTTAAAGCCTCTGCCTTCGGTGCAGGTCATGATCCCAGGGTCCTGGGATCGAGCCCTACATTGGGCTCCCTGCTCAGCGGGGAGCCTGCTTCCCCCTCTCTCTCTGCCTGCCTCTCTGCCTACTTGTGATCTCTGTATGTCAAATAAATAAATCTTAAAAAAAAAAAAAAGAAGTGTTTGAACACGTGCAGCTCCTGGAGCAGAGAATCGGGCGAGGACTCGTGGGCTCACCTGCTATCGTTGCAACAGCTGGCTTTGAGCAGCATTGACCATGATCCAGTCGTCGTCCGCGTAAACCCACTGTTTGATGAAGAGACACCTGTTCTTTTTACTGTGCATGATGTCCTGTAGCAGCTAGCTCCGCTGCCCTAACAGAGTACTACAGTGGGTGGTTTAAAATAGAAACGGATTTCCTCACAGTTTGGATGCTGGGAGTCCAAGATCGAGGTGCTGGCAGGGTCGGTTCCATTGGAGGCTTTTCTCCTTGGCTTACGGACATGTCATTTCCCTTTGTCCTCATGCAGCCACCCTCTGTGCAAGTCTTTCTAACCTCCCTTCCCGTGAGGACACTAATCAGATTGGGTTAGGGCCCCGTGTGACCTCACTTTGCCGAAATTACCTCTTCCAAGGCCTTGTCTCCAAATCCAGTCGTATTCCCAGGACACTACTGGGCACAAGGCCTTCAACATACGAACTTGCAGGGGACATAATTCAGCCCGGAACATGAACTATGATCTGTCCTGTCACCACCCATTAACTTGATCTTTATGGCCCACAAAGTACAACACTTGCCTTTTGGAACCGACAGTGCGACTGAATGGGGCAGACTGGTTTGGAATGAGCGAGCTGCGCACTCTCCAGGGTCTCTCACGGCCAGCGGTCCCGATTCGTTCGCGTCTCTTCTGCGTGTAGCATGTGGACAGAATAAAGTTAACTGTCCCAGGCCACCGTCATATCTCCCTGGTGTCCTGCTTCACTGATTTAAGAGAGAAGAAAGAGGCACTGGTACAGGCTTCTCTGTGTGTCTTTTTCTTTTTTTTAAAGAGATTGAGTTAAATTCAAATTCCTATTGACGAAACAACTTCTGAGTGGCAGGGATCTAATGGGGGAAAGAAATGGCACATCCCTCAGTAGGATGAAGTACAGGGACCTTTCAGGTGTTCTCTGGGTGAGTTTCTGTACAGATGACCCCACCTTTGCAGGAGGGGACCCTGTGTGCCATTCACAGAACCCTGAAACCGGGGTGCGGAATGGCCGTGGTGAGCGTCGGTGTCGTGTGGTCAGCTGGAACTCTGCAGAGGCAGGGCTTTGGGACCGGGCCTGCTCTGAGGACAGTGTAAGAAACGGCGACATGGCCGCTGACCGAGCCTGGCTGACCACAGCGAGTCTTTGTTACTCTCCGTGGTTGTGAAGACGAGCGTTCTCACCGAGTGCCCGTGGGCTCTCCCGAGGTATCCGTCATGTTTTATGCACTTCCAGGGGTAATTTTAGTGGGACGAGAATGCGGAGTCCCAGGGACTTATTTCTCCTGAACCTCAAGGCTCTACTGCCGGGGGGCTAACCTAGCGGTGGGATGAGGGTGTTCCAGAGTGGGGGAAAGGGCGGTGTCTGTGTGGCTGTGGATGGATTTGGAGGACAAAACAATGATTTAAAAGTTCCAGGTGCTGGAGCAAGTGGCAAGAGGGACCACTCTCTTCGGGCTTTTGGGCACTTGGAGGCCATGACATCTCAGGGACCCTGCGGAGGCAGCGGGGACCTGCGGAGGGGCCCCGTGTGACGCGGTAGAGGCTGCAGTGCGACAGGAGTCCGCTCTCAGCCTCCCGGAGACCTTCGTTCGTCTCTGCACCGGGGTGACGGGCGCCCCACGCTCCATGCCCAGCCCAGCCCCTGGCACGCCGCAGGCCAGCAACAGGCGTTCCTTTTCCGGCCTTCCCTCTGGCTCCCTTTGTTCTGACATTGTGGTTCAGTGAGACGAGTTAACGGCGTCACCAGCACCCAGCACCCTGCGTGTGGGACGCTGACCACGTGCCGAGCGCTTCCAGCCTCCCACGGGACCCCGAGCGGTCCACCTGCCAGTGGTGAGGCGGGTCCTGGCAGGATGCCCCCGCACCTGCACTTGGGGCGTGTGGCAGCGTGCCCTGCTCTCAGGTTGGTTCCCGCCCTTCTGTGGCCCCCTTCTCCGGGTGAGTGCTCCGTCTCTGCTTTCCGGGTCACCTGCGCTCAGTGCCCCGGTGCTGCCGTCTGAAGCCCAATTCATTTCCTCGTTCACCCAGCCGGATTGGTCTTCTCAGAGTGCCCTTCCGTATCTGTTCTCAAGGGCAGCACCTTCAGGGCACAGGGAGACAGGGACCAGGCCCCCACGCCGCGTCCCCAGCGGCAGATGCCACGCCTTAGTTTGTCCTGTCCCGCGGTTGTCTGTCAGCGGGGAGGCAGCTGTCACTGGTTTGAAAGACGGGTTGGAGGAGGTGGAAAATGTCAGGTTGGATTTATTCAGCTTCTTCCTTTGATCACCAGCTCCTTGCTTTGCTGCTCAGCCCAGAGAGAACGCATTCAAGTTTGCCGCTCGTCAGCGTCAGAGCGGGTCAGAACTGGGCCTGGGGCGGGTGCGCCCTGGCCTCCCTCTTGGGGAGACAGACTCAGTCTCACATTTGACTGTGTCACGGGGCTGAGGGAGGGCAGGAAGGGAGAAAAGATGTGCGTTTTCCAGACGCTTCCATGGTCCTCACTTTGGCGTTGCCTCTGTGTCTGCCAGAGCCGGTAGCCGGGTTCTCAGAGGCCGAGCAGGCTCCTCCTCGACTGGGGGCTGGAAATCTCTGTGGACCCAAATCTGTGGTTGCGTTCTGACTTGTGGTCACATGTCCTGAAATCAGAGAGGATTTTTTACCTCAAGGGTGTGACACAGAAGTGTGTTTATTTCATTTACTTAAGTCTCCTTGGAGAAGAAACATGAGCAGCTATAAAGATACTTTTGGTTCACAAAAATGATGAAATTAGTATTACATAAAAGTAATGATTGGAGTTTCGAAAAACAAGGTTATCCAAAGCAAGTTACAAAGTAGGTCAATTTTTTTAGTAAATATAAATATAAATTTGTAAATATAAAATGGTTTATGAAGATTTGTGGTGGGGATTTAAGAGTTAAGCTCTTGCTATAGCTAAAATATACTTTTATTTTAATTAATTAATTAATTAAAAGTAATGTCACTGCACTTTTTCTTTTCTTTAATTAGAAAAATAAGCGCCGTGTTTTTGGGAGACCCTGGGTGAGGACCAGATGCCCGTAAGCCCTATTCTGGCTGCTGGGCGGCCCCCACATCCAGCCAGTGGGGATCTCCGAGGGCCAGTGTCCTCATGAGCAACGGGGGTGGATGGGGGCACCTTTAAGCTTCCACGAATGGGATTAGCCCTGGAGTGGCTGTCAAGGCTCATAGCATCTACTTTTAAAAAGAAAAATTCACTCATGATTTTACAATTATACTTCCTCCCCCACTCATCCCCTACCCCCGAGGGACTGGTTCTTAATTCCAGAAAGACACTTGTCAGTTCTCAGTATCAAAACAGTTGGGCTCTTGGTTTCTTTCTCCCAATCAGCCCCTGGAGAGATCCTGCCAAAGGAGGGGTACATTTTAAGCCAATGAGCTTCAGAGTGCCTATCGAACAGACCCCACAGAAACCCCACCAAAAAGGGGTATTGGGGAGGAAAAGAATCTTTAAAGCATCAGCAGACGGTCCGCACCCCGACTGTAGAGAGTTGTCAGCCAGACAGGTGGCCAGCGCGCTCAGCGTTCCGCGTAGTCCGAACCGGGAAGGCCGTTCTGTGCGCGAGCTGTCCGAGGTTCCCCCGGCGCCGACCGACACAGCGCAGGGAGATGGCGCTTGTACACTCAGCAGCTTGGGACCCAGCGACGGGGGACAAGAGGAGTTTGCTTCCTGTGGCTAAATCATGGCAAACGCGTACTTTCTTTTGTCTTTCAAGGAGGAAGGAGAGGAAACTAGGGGAACGCGATCTGTTCTGTGAGCCACGGGGGTGAGGATGGGACTGGGTTGCTCTCCAAGAGAAGTCGCACCTCCTAATTTGTTGGGTTACTTCTGATGAAAAGAAAATTAAAAATAAAGGGGCTCAGAGAGACCTGAAGGCGGAAACCCCGAGCCACGATTCTGGCCACTTGTCCTGGAATCATCTCGCTCTCCGTCCCGGCTCCCAGGCTCTCGGTAGCGCAGGCACAGGCCGTTGTCCCTCTGTGGGGACAGCCGCGTGCGGTAGGCTGACAAGTTACTTTTCACACGTGAGACGGGTTAGCCTGCCGCTTCACAGCTGTGGGGTCATTTGGACTGTTTTCTAGATGGTCGCTACACCACCACCAACAAACTGTGGACATCCCAGCGTGCTTTTAAAGACACTTGGCATTGCGTTCACTTTCCCTTAAGTGTTGTTCCCAAAGGTCCTCAGGCTGAAGCCCAGCTGGAGTCTCGAGGACGGGCACAGCCCATGTGGGGACAGGGACACAGCGGTGGGGGTGCGAGAGGCGGCAAGAGGAGAAGGCAGCCTCCCAGGGGAAGATTGGCCTCGAGTGTCCAGACCGGCTTCGGGCAGGCTGGCCTCCGGCGGTGCCGGGGTCCAAGGGAGGAGCAGCGGCAGGTGGGGAGCCAGCTCTCCACCTTGCTCAGTCGGCCGGCGGCTCCCCTGGCGCCCCTGTTGCACAGAGGGCCCGTCCTAGGTGCGTTTTAGCTCGTCATCCAAATCACCCACAGCAACAATCTGCTGCTGCTCTGCTCCGCGCCTCCAGGCAAACTCTGCGCGGGTCTCCGCCTCCTGGAGTTGATGCACAAGAATTTTTATCTTTTCCTTGTGTTTGTCTCCCGTTGGAGCGCTCTGCTAGCAGCGCTGGGCACGGCTGGGTCTGGGCCGTCGGACTGGTCCACTCCTGCATCTCCTGGCAACGGGACCCTGCCAGCTCAGCTCGCCCCTGCATGTGTCCCGGTCCCCCTCGGTCAGCACCAGCCTCCGAGCCACTCCGTCCTAGCTCCCGTCTGCTGCTTCTGCCGTGTGCTCGGCTTCTCTGACTTGGGTTTCCTGGAGGTCCAGCTTTCTTTGTCTCTGAGGCTCGGTGCTCAGTGAGCTCCGCACGTCTCCCTCCCGTCAGCGGCTTTCCCCGCTTCCTCCGGCTGCGTGAGTGCCTGGTTGGGTGCTCCGGGGCGCCGTCCCACTCCTCTTCTGCTGGCTGCGTTCTGGGCTCAAGATGGAGGGGTGTCAGCCTCACCTGCTCCCGGCCCGCCTTGCCCCTCCGCTTCCCCCGGAGGTGCCCAGCCCCCTCCTCTGCGCCATGGGCTTGCTGCTGCACATGGGGTTTTGCATTTCACCGCCTCGCTGGCGGTGACCCCGCCACGGTGTGACCCGGCCGTGCTCACGCTCCCCTTCCCGCCTCCCCCACGTGGAGCTGCCTCCGCGTCTCCTACAGTTACACTTCCGGTCCTGACCTCCGAGCTGCAATTCCACCTTAAAGCTGGCGTGTCCCCTGAATGTCAGGGTTCTCAGCCCACTGTATCCCCAGTGGAATTAATTATCCTCTCCTTGATGGTGTCACCATTTCCATGTTGGAAGCTTAAAATTTTGGAGTTGCCCCAAGGTGTCCAGCCGTCCTACGTCCTCTCCGTTGCTTAGATGGGCTCTGTGCCCAGTCTGGCGCCCGAGATTTTTTCATGTGGGACCCCTCCTCTCCCTTCCACTGTCCCAGGCATGGCTCAGACTTTTAACACCTGCTTCTTCGACTCTCGCCGTCGTGTGCTGCTTCCTGGTGTTGCTGCTTCCGGTCTGTGCTTCACACTGAAGCCCGAGGCTCTCCTTGAGATGCCAGCAGAGTCTCGTCCTTCCGTCCTCGGGAAGCTGTGGTGACTGCCCCTTCCTGTCTTAATAAAGTGTCCGCCCCATCTCAAGGACATCCACAATCTGATCCAAACGTCTTTTTAGCCAGATTTCATTCTGCTTCCGTCTACACAATCTGTATTTCCTATGTATCAGACTTTTTGTTGTTCCTTGAGCATGCTGCATGGTTTTCCACGCTGCGCCTGTCGTAGCGCGCTCTGTCCTGCTGTCGCTGTTCCCACACTGTCCCTCCTCGCCGCCTCCTTACCTTACTTAGCCCTCAGTTTGGCATCATTTCATTACATCCGGAGAGTGATTTGCTCTGGCTCTTTTACCAGATCACAGACTCCTTGGGGACAGGGCCATGCCTGGTTCACCTTCAATCTTTCATCATTCCGGCTGGTGCTTTTATGCAGGAGGTAGTCAGTACATGCTGGCCTGAATTAGGTTTCGCTACCCTGTACTGCTAGCAAATAACGTACTAACAGCTAACAATTTACTGGTGAGTATGTATTAGTGGAGATCCCCCCAGGCATAGAAGGAGACTGAGGACGTAGGGGATCTTGTTGTCCTCAAGGAGGTGGCATTCAGGTTGACTGTCTAAGGTGGGGATTTTCCTTACACAGGGCAAATATCCACTATTTGTTGGCTACAAGGATGTTGAGTGAAATATGAAAGGGTTAGCCTGTTGTTACGAGTGAGAGCCTGGTGGAGAAGTGAGAGGCACCTGAGCTAGGGGCAAGAGCTGTCCGAGCTTCATCTATAAAACCGGGATGACAGCGGCACCCCTCACCTCAGCTTTCGGGGACAGTTTAACGAGAAAGCATATGTAAGGTGTTGGGCACAGTCGGGCACATAGTAAGTCAGTCCTCATTAAATGTCAGTCGTGGCTGTGGGCCTTCCTTCTGAGCGCTGCCGAGAACAGCGTTGTCTGGCTGGGAAAGGCTGCCCACGTCCGTACGGTGAACTCCGCCTCTGTGGGAATGAGGGGGCTCAGCTGCCCGCTCCGTGGATGTTTCAGGGTGCCGCCTTCTTTTTAAGATTTCACTTATGTATTTATTATTTTAGAGAGAGGGAGGGCGGGAGCAGGGAGGGGAGGTGTGGAGGGAAGGAGAATCTCCAGCAGACTCTGCACAGAGTGCAGAGCCCGACGCGGGGCCGGATCCCATGATCCTGAGATCCTAAACCGAGTCAGATGCTCAGCCTCCCGCTCCCACAGGTGGCCTGGGACGCCGTCTTCTTTAGGCGTGAGCAGCAGGTGTAAACAAACCCCGACCTTGTAACACTGCTTTGAAAACTCACATCTGTATGTTTTTGAAATCCTTTTTATTGTACAAACAGTGTATACTCATTTTAGAAATCTTGGAAAACATAAACAAAAAGAAAAAATGATGTATAATCCTGCATGGGCAAACACTTAACATTTCAGTGTAGTTTTTGGTATTGTTTTCTATTCTTTTTAACTTGGATTTACTGGGGCACTTGGGTGGCTCAGTGGGTTGAGCCTCTGCCTTTGGCTCAGGTCATGGTCTCAGGGTCCTGGGATCGAGCCCCGCATCGGGCTCTCTGCTCAGTGGGGAGCCTGCTTCCTCCTCTCTCTCTGCCTGCCTCTCTGCCTACTTGCATTCTCTCTGTCAAATAAATACATAAAATCTTTAAAAAATTATATTTATTTTATAAATATAGTTTTGCATCCTGATTTTCCACATAACAGGGGTTTTCCATATTATTGCATACTCTTTGTAAAGGTTGATTCTTGTGTAAGTTTGCCTGTGACTGTACTATAGCTTATCACCTCATAATTGGATACACAGATATGATTCTTTCTGATTATTTATGATGTCTTTATTAAGATACCTTCCCCTTCTGGGTGTTTTATTGAGATCTCTAGAGATACTCAATATTTCCTAGTGCTTTAAATAGACGATGATATAATGAGCTAATGGCTTGATGTATTTGCCTCTCGTTCTGATAGAGCATGTTTATGTACTTGGAGAGAACAAGGAAAATATTTAATCTCCTGGTGTCCTTGAGTGATTGCTTATCAGAGATTCTGACCTGCCACTGTGTAAACTGAGTGAGAAACAGGAATGGAGTTGGACAGTGGGAGGCAGCTGGAGTGGCTCGCGGCGCGCTTATCCCAGTCCATCAGCAGCGCGTTAAGGAAGGGCTAGTCTTGGTGGGTGACGCAGCTTAGTCAGTACCTGCTTCTTTGGCAGATCACTAATCTTTACAGTGGTGACACCTGAGACCGTCTTGACCTTTGCGGTGGAACTATTATTCTGTCTGGATGTATAGCAGGATGAAGAGAAGCTGAGTTGGTTTTTCTGGCCAAGGAAGGTGCTCACCCTGATGGACGTTAGAGTGTCTGTTTCAGGATAACTGTGTTTTCCTCTGTGTTTTCATGTATTGGGCAGTTTGGGTGGGCAGTGTGACAAAGTGGAGAAAAGATTTTGAAGTCGTAGCTCTGAGTCTGAATGTAATCTAGTGACTTGGTGTCTGAACGACCCCAGGAAAGTCACGTGACCTGAATGAAACCTTGGATTCCCTCTCTGTGAAATGGGCACACTGATGTCCACGGAAGTCACTCTATATGGTGGAAAGAGTGCTGGATTTGAGAAGCCTGAGCGTAAAATCCCAGTCTTGCCGTGAACAGACGTTTCTGCAAAGAAGACATCCAAATGGCCAACAGACACATGAAAAAATGCTCCACATTACTCGGCATCAGGGAAGTACAAATCAAAACCACAGTGAGATATCCCCTCACACCAGTCAGGATGGCTAAAATTAACCAGTCAGGAGACGACAGGTGCTGGCAAGGATACAGAGAAAGAACCTCCTACACTGTTGGTGGGAAAGCAAGCTGGTGCAGCCACTCTGGAAAAAGCATGGAGGTTCCTTAAAAAGTTGAAAATAGAGCTACCTACGACCCAGCAATTGCACTACTGGGTATTCACCCTAAAGTTACAAATGTAGTGATCCGAAGGGGTATGTGCACCCGAATGTTGATAGCAGCAATGTTCCACGATAGCTAAACTATGGAAGGACCCGAGATGTCTATCGACAGAAGAATGGATAAAGAAGACGTGGCGTATATATACAATGGAATACTATGCAGCCATCAAAAATATTGTCATTTGCAACCATGTGCATGGAACTAGAGGGAATTACGCTATATGAAATAAGTCAGAGAAAGACAATTATCATATGATCTCATTGATAAGCGGAATTTGAGAAACAAGACAGAGGATCATAGGGGAAGGGAGGAAAATATGAAATAAGATGAAACCAGAGAGGGAGACAGACTGCAAGAGACTCCTAACCTCAGGCAACAAGCCGAGGGTTGCTGGATTAGAGGGGGTATGGGAGGGCTGGGGTGGCTGGTGAGGGACTCTGGGGAGTGTATGTGCCATGCTGAGTGCTGTGAATTGTGTAAGACTGATGAGTCACAGACTTGTACCCCTGGGACAAATAGCGCACTGTATGTTAATTTAAAATAAAATCCAAGTCTTGCTTGGGAGCCGCGTATCCCGTCTTGGATCCTGCAGTCAGGCGGTGATAGCGTTTCACCAGGGGGACGTGTTAATATCTAACAGTGTGACAGTGTACGCGACAGCCCCCGACAGGGGGCCTGGCTCTTCTGCTGACCGCCCGGGCACACTTTGCACACTCACTTCCCACCACCAGTTTGGGAGTGGTTGTCATTGGGCTCCTGCGCCTGCCAGAGCCCCCTTCGACGGGGACATGTGTCACCGAACCCCCAGGAGTTCTGTGTCCTCGTCGGCCTCTTTGTCATGTCGTCCCCATTTCTCTTCTTGCACGAACACTCATGTTTGGGCTTCTGGAGTCTCAGCCTGGACGTCTGGCATTGTGTGTGTTTTTTTTTTTTTTTTATAACTCATCTTCTGCTTCTTCCTTTTCTCCCTGCCCTTGACCTCAGTGTTGCCCAGAACGTTGTCCTCGGGCCCTCCAGTGTTCTGCCGCCTGCACGCTCTCCTCTCGGGTGATTTTCACGGTGCTCAGGACTCCTCCCCGCCTTCGTGCAGTGCCCTTGCCTTGTCACTGGCCAGCGTCTCAGGTCTCTTCATCTTTCTGGGCAGCTCCTCCGTGCTGTAGACTCGGCGCTTCAGAAGCGCTGTGCTGGGATCCATGGGCGCTGGCCTCTGTGTTCCTGCATCTCCCTTCTGCTCGGCGCCCTGCAGAGCACACCCAGCCCCGTGCCCCGTGCTGCATGCTGGTCACCCCGCCAGCCCCACGTCCCCTCGCTCGGTGAGTCCCTTCACTCCTGAACAGCATGCACTGTTGTCATTGTTACGGTTTTCGTTGATTTGTTTTGATCATGGTAAGGTACACAGGATGTAAAATTTCCCATCTTAACTATTTTACGTGTAGAATTCGGCAGCAGCGAGTCTGTGGTGCCACCGCGCGTTTCCAGGGCCCCTTCTCTTCTCAAACAGCAGCTTCGTCGCCACTAAACACCAGCTCCCACCCCGCACCCCAGCCCCTGGGAGCCTCTGCTCTGCTCTGTCTGCATGAACGGGACAGCTCCAGGGCTGTCCAGGAGGAGTGGGCTCGGGGGCAGTTGTCCCCCGTGACGGGCTCACTGCACTGAGCACGCACCTTAGGCCCATCTGTGCCGTTGCAGGGACAGGACAGTCTTCCTCTACTAAGGCCAAATGCTGTTCCCATTTATGGACAGACCACACTTTGTTTATCCGTTCATGGTTGGACACGGGGGTTGCTCCCAGCTCTCGGCCACCATGATTCATGCGGCCACACACGGTGTCTGTTTGAGCCCGTGCTGTCTCCTCTTGTGGGTGTCTGCCCAGGAAGGGGATCGGTGGCTCCTGTGTGAGTCTGAGGACCAGCGTGCTGCGATCCTCGGGCTGTCCTGTTTCACCCGCTCCCACCAGCCCCGTGGGACGGTTGTGTGGTTGTCTTTGTTGTCACTCTCACATGTCCTTGTATGACAAAAAGAGAAAGTAGGTACCGCATATTGCAAAGTCATTCACAGTGAGTTTGGCTGCAGAGCCCCGCAGGCCCCTCCGCAGCTCCGGGCTGGCAGGTGGCCTGGGCCTCCCCTGAGTGAGCACTGGGGGCCTGCCCAGGCTGCACAGTCCGCCCCGGGGGTGGGAGGTCTACTTGCCCCGTTCCTGGTTTCTGAGAGGACTCGTACTTTCTAAGAAGTCACATCATGTCTTTTCAGCATGGCTGTCTTACTGATAAAGACATGTCCCCCTCTTCAGTTTATTTAGAAATGAGGTGCACAAAAGGGGCCTGTTTATTGGGAACCCCTCAAAGATCAATAATATTCTTAGGAAAGCAATTCCAGGACGAACTGTGGTTCTTACTTCTGTAAGTGGAAGCATCAGAATTGATTCTAAAAGTGTGATTTCAGGTTGTAGGGGAGAACACCTCTACATTCCCCCCCGTATTCTTTTATTTTCTTCTTCCTTAGTTTTTTTTCTTTGATATTTGGAAGAAAAGATGTGCTTCTTTCTCTTCTTTTCTTTTTTTAAATTCATTTTGCCAGCAAAGCCACATTTATTGAGTGATAGTATAAAGCTCTCAAAGAAGGAAGGGACCCAAGAGGGTGCCTCCCTTTTTTTGCTTCTTTCTCTTCTCTTATTCTCTACCTATTTAGGATATCATAACTGACTTAATCCAAACGTGGTTGTCTCAGATTATTACTCAGAGGGAACATGAAGAGCTAAACTGTGAAATCATGATGTGCTGGTTTTTATGCCAGTGTCACTCTCAAAATGGCAAATGGCCTGTGGCTTTTTTTTTATGGTCAAAAGTTTGGGAGGTTGTATTCTCTGCTCCTATAAGAAGCAATTTAGTTAGGTGGCAGCTTTCTTTACAGATGTTCTCTTTGCATGATTTCTTCAATTTCTGGGATGGGAAGTAACTCTCAAGGGCATTAGGTACTCTAGTTTGACTCAAAGAATCATTGGGTGTTTTGATCAAGATTAGACAAGATTTATGGCGATGTTATGGGCTGAACGTTTGTCCCATGTCAAAGCTCTCGCTACCCACAAGGTGATTTGGAGGTAGGGGCTTTGGGAGGTGATCAGGTGTATATTAGCTCTTGAGGGTGAGACTCTGATGGTGGGATGGACGCCCTAGAAGAGCCCCGAGAGCTCTTTCTGTCTACACATACGTGTGCTGAGGAAGGCCTTGTGAAGGCACCGTGGGAAGGTCATATACTGCAGCCCCGGACATGGGCTTTCAACCGGGCCTCCCAGCCTCCAGAACGATGAGAAGTGCGTGCTTATGATGTCGGCCACCCCGTTGATGATATTTTCTTGTGGCAGCCGGAGAAGACCACGGCAATTGATTTGTAGTGAATAAATTAAGGAGTCATCACTTCTCTGATCAAGTCGTATGCTTATGGGAATGTTCAGGTCTATCACAAGCTTCATTCCAGCTTGGCACGTGGAACACGGATTAGCACCACTGTGGCCTTGAGTTCTTCTGTTTGTGTTGTCCTGACACTGGGTTTCTACCGTCCGTCCGGGCCAATCTGTGGGGACAGGAGGACTCGGTCAGCTTGGATCGAAACTCCAACCCTGTTCCTCTCCTGAGCAAAATCGTCTCACCTCCCCAAACTCATTCAGTGTTTTTGTATGAGACATTTTCTGCCATGACGGTACACAGAGTAATAACGTGGATCCCATACGTCAGTCTCCGGGCCCATGGGTGACAAGATTTCTGTACCTTCCCTTCATCTCTCGCTTACTTTACTGGCTGAATGATTTTAAAGAAAACCCCAAGGCATCCCTTCCTTTCGTGCCTTTGTTCCTTAGTATGCAGTGCTAAAAGAAAGGACTTTGTCTTTTATGATCACAACGTTAATATTACAGTTAAAAATTAATTTAAAAAATTAGTAATTATTTGGTATCGTTCGTATCAATCCACAGTCTCATTTCACAGATTGGCACTGACCTAATGTTTTGTCGCCTTTAAAGGGGGAACAGGATGCTCCTCCACCCCCCACTGCCCTTTCACCTCTGAGCGTCTCTACCTTCCTTCTCCAGACAGGAGGGCTTCCTTGTCTGCAGGGAAGACCTGGGTTCATCCTCCGTGGCCAGCAGCGAGGTCCCTGAGGCAAACGTCACAGTCTCCGAGGCGTCCTTTCCCACAGAGAGGGGACACACGTGGGAGGCGTCTGTTTGGCAGTCACTGCCCTACAAAGCCAGGGTCCCCCTCTCCACTGTCCCCCCCTGCAACCAGAGCTGTTCACTACTCGCCATTTCCCTCCGGAGCCCCTGTGCTGCCCGCACCCGTCACCCCTGATGTTTTCTCTTAGCCCGTTCCCTCCCACCCGTGCCTTCGGCAGCACTCCGCTGGGTCTTCTCAGCCGGCGGCTCAGGGGTGTACATGAGCGCTCCTTCTGCGTCCTTTCCCTTCCCTCCCTGCCCCCCTGTGGGCCTTGTAGCCATATGTCCTTGTGCTTGTCCTTCTGCCCTGTAACAGCAACGCCTCCAAGTACTGTGCTCACGTGTCTGCCCCCCGGGTCCTGCGGCCCGTGACAGAGCAGTGCGGCTTCTTCCTTTGGAAGCCTTCTTGGCGAAATCAGATCTCCTGCGTGCTCTTCTCCCAGACTGACCCTGCTTCTGTGAAGTCACGTTCTGTTTGACACCGTGTCCTCTTTCCACTTGGGACACCCGAAACGTCGAGCCCGTGGTGCTTCTGCGTGAGAGGAGCCCAGTGCCGCTGTGCTGACGGCTCTGGTTGCTGGCTCTGTGCTGCTCGTCCGCACCGTGTGGACAGAGAATGCGTGTTCATTTTGTTCTTCTATTTTACTCTATTTCTGGGGTGGGGGACAGGGAGGAGTGGCGGAGGGGCGGAGAGACGGAGCATCTTAAGCAGGCTCCACGCTCCGTGTGAAGCCTGACTCGAAGCTCGATCTCATGACCCCGAGATAGTGACCTGAGCTGAAATCAAGAGTTGGTCACTCGGGCGCCTGGGTGGCTCAGTGGGTTAAGCTGCTGCCTTCGGCTCAGGTCATGATCTCAGGGTCCTGGGATCGAGTCCCGCATCGGGCTCTCTGCTCGGCAGGGAGCCTGCTTCCCTCTCTCTCTCTCTCTGCCTGCCTCTCCATCTACTTGTGATCTCTCTCTGTCAAATAAATAAATAAAATCTTAAAAAAAAAAAAAAAAGAGTTGGTCACTCAACCCACTGGACCCCCCAGACACCCCTCTTTTATTTTACTCTTGAACAAAGAATGATTCTTGCTCCCTTTCTGAAGAAGAAATAAGGTCAGCCGAGCAGCAGACACATGGATCCTTTGATACCTTCTATCTCCTGAGCACGCTTGACAAGTTCATAGGGGACAGAAAAAAATGACAAGACTCTCTCTTTAAGGAACTCGTACTCCAGTAAACTGTATTTTTAGTTGCTAAGCCTTAACCAAAATTTAAAGGCAAGATCAGTTACTATGTCACCGCTTAAAAACTTTGATAAGTTGCCCCTTTTGTCCAGGTCCAGAGAGACAGTGAGAATCTCGTGGCAGTGAGCAGTGAGCAACCCGGCCTCCACATTCTGATCGAAACGTGGTTTTACTCTAGAAGAATCCAGGACTGCCTGGAGAAATGGTTTATTCTAGGTCTGAAAATGAGCTAGAAGGAGGAAGCCGTTGATGCATTTTGGGGTCTTTTCTAAGGACACAGGAATGAACATGAAGGGGCTCCCACGGGACAAAGACGGCAGTTTGAACATCCGAAAGAGTGTGAGGGCATCAGTGGCAATGCCAGGTACATAGACCCACCGGTCTGTAATGATACTGACGCACGCACAACGCCCCGGTCACCTCTGGGGTACTTCTCTGCTGCAGTAGGTACCGGGGAAGCCTATTCGCTGACTCTCCCGATCGGATCATTTGTGGTTCAGGGTAACCAATTGGTGGATGAGGGAAAAATCCTTCCTTAGAGACACATTCTGGGTTTTAGGTACAGAGAAATTAGAGAATTACAAAATCACCATTTTGTAATCGTTGATAAAATAACAAATCTGGGCAACAATGTATAACATGCTCCAATCCATGAGGAGAGAGGTCCATGGGACCTTTCCTGTGGGTGGGCCATACCGGCAGCGGCCCCCGAGCATTTCAGTCCGGAAACCTCCCTGAAGTGATGCGGAGCTGAGAAGTAGTGTGGGTCCTGTGCCTGGCAGAAGCTCCAGAAGGGTTAGGCGCTCTGGGTGGGAGTGTGATGAGAAGGGCAGGGGCAGGAGAGGGTGCTGATCACTGTCCCAGGAGCTGCATCCCTCCCGGCGTGTCCTCCCCGGCTCCTGCGGGAGCAGCGGACCGCACTGCACCGGCCGGAGGATAAGGAGAAGGGGCGGTCCGGCTGGAGCCCCCCGGTGCAGCGGACGGGGAGGTACTAAGATGCGCACCTGCTTGCCCGGTTTCTGCAGAGCCCTGACAGTGCCCGCAGCGGGCTCATCCCCCACGTGGAGGATGAGCAGACCCAGAGGAGGGGCGGGAGCACGGGGGCTGGGGCTTCCCTCGTGAGCGGGCCCAGCCGGAGGAGCCCGCTGTGGCTGCACCCTCCTGCCGGCCCTCCCGGTATCGCTGGTCTTTTCTGCGGAGAAGCCAGTCTGCTGCTCAGCTGGGGAACGTACTGGCCTTGCGGGCGGCTCTGGGCTCCACAGGCACGTTCATTGCTCCTTCCCTTGGCGGGGTTTACCAAGAGGGCGTCCTTCAGCTTAGTGGGATGGCTGGCCTGGGAGCACTGCCCGTAGGCTTAGGCAGGTTAGGTCATTCACACGCTGTGGGCTGGAGCCCTTCAGGAGACTGATCGTCTGTACGGCGAAGGCGATGTCATTACTTAAGGAGTTTTGTTCATCTGGCCGAGGAGCCCGACTGTGTCGTGTCCAGAGCTAACTGGGTGCCCTCCTGGCCTCACGCTCCCCGGAGAACGGTGCTCAGGCATAGGAGATGCCTGGGCAGCCGCTGATCAGTTCAAGTGTGTGTCCTTGCCTGCATATTTGCCATTTCTGGTCCTCGTCTTCGAGGAGAGCCGTCCTCGTGTTCTCTGGCGGTGCTGCCGCGCGCCTCCCAGTTCCCGCTGTCTCACTGCACGCCGTGCGCACGCCTGCGGCCACTGCTCGCTCTTGCTTCGTCTCTTTCCGTCCCTGGTAGTTTCCTTAGAGGTGACGTCCCCCAAGGCACTCACAGGTCCCAGTGGAGCGGCTGAGCCATTCCTCTGAACACGAGTCTGACTCCGCTTGCCCCAGGCCTCGCCGGGTGGGAGTGCTGTGTCCCTCTATGACCGCGGTCGCTGAGCACCCCGCCTTTCCCTGCTGGACGCATCGGAGGAAGGAGATGGAGTGAGCTCCCTTTCCCACCCGGCCCCCAGTCCCTGCTTCCCTTCGTTCGTCTGAAGGGTCAGTGAGAAGACCACACGTGTGGGGCCAACAAAGGTCTTGCAGAAGCCCTTTAACCGGCTGGGTCTCCGCCTTCCCGTTTGCAGACAGGGCGTCGTAATGCTCGTCTTCCGCAGTAATTGCCCGTTTTGGGGTGTGGAACGTGCTCTTGAGCTCCGAGTGTTACGAAGTCCACGAGCACGTGTTGAGAGCATGTTGGGGACGGCGGGCGAGCATTCTCGCGTCCTCTCTCCCTCCTCGCGAAGGGACGGGTAGGGCAGAGCAGACAGTCTGACCTCACGAGGCTCTATTTTTGTACCAAAAATGTTGCTGTGGAGTTGCTCCCTTCAATGTGTGTTATATAGACGGACCATGAACTCCTTGGGGGCAGGGCCTGGCACTTTGCTTGGTTTCGAGTAATTTGTGGAAAAGTATTTGTCTGGTGATAAAATATCCTGATTCTCCAGTCCTGCTGGCCCGCTGGCTTTCTTGGAATTTGGTAAGAATTTATTCTCTTGGGAAATGAAGTCTTCTACAAGACAGTAGCTTCCTTTTTTCCTGTGTACCCATAAAATAGAGCAGTTGCTAGTGATTATTTAAATAAAGTGACTACAGCTTTTGCTTTTTGTCTCTTGTGGTCAGCGCCCCTTTATTTCTGTCAGAAGATTAGGCCCAAAGGACTGTCCTGGATTGTGTTAAGGATTTTATTTTGCTCAACTGCCCCCAGCCCCCCAGACCTCCAAAGCCCCCTAAGTTTTGTTAATTAACTCTTTTTTTTTTTTTTAAATTTCTCTTCAGAAAAGAAAGATGTGACTCAGAGCCTGGAGAACTACACGTGCAAGTGTCCCGGGACAATGGAGGTCCTCACGCTGCCCGGCGGCCCTGCCCTGCCTCCGGTGCCCCTCACCAAACTCCCCATCGTCAGGTACGGCTGGCGGCCTGCGCGGACTGGGGCCTTCACTGCTGCCATGCGCTACAGACCTTTGCCATAAAAAAAATGTTCTTTCTTTATTTGTGCATTTATTTAGAGTGGGGAAGTGGGGCGGAGGGAGAGAATCTCAAGTGCGGGCGCGGAGCCCGACGTGGGGCTCCATCTCCCAACCCCGAGACTATGACCTGAGCCGAAACCAAGAGTCAGGTGCTTAATGGACTGAGCTCCCCACGCGTCCCAAGAGCTTCATTATGGATTGGGCCGGTGTCTGGTTCGTTATCTCGTTACATCTCCACAGCAGCACTAGGCCATGTAGGTGTTGTGTGGGTAGGACGATTCGCCCGTGGTCACCTGCTTGTCTAGAGGCAGAGCTGGGTGGGGACCCTGGTGTGCCGGTGCCTGGTTCCAGACCCCACATCGTGACCTCTGCGGTGATGACATGAGCCTGACCTTGCCTCTTCCAGTAGTTTCCCGAGTTCTCAGACTGTAGGCCCGGGCAGCACCGGAGTGGGCGTAGCTGCTCCTTTGTTCTGTGGGGCCTTTGCCAAGCCTCTGTTCTCTCTGCACGCTCGTGCTTTCAGACTCAGCCCAGGCCCCATTTTTAGGGAGCTTTTCCCGCTCCTTCCTCCTGCTGCCCTCCACCTGCCCTTGGTTAGAAGCGTCCTGGGATTTCCGGAGCATGTGCTGCTGGCCTCTTCCAGGGTCTGCCACTGTGTCCCGTCCCTCCGCGCAGCTCCTGGGGTTGGAGGGAGTGAGGGTCCTCTGGTACATGCCAAGTGGGCACTTGAAAGGGTTTAGGAGCTAATTTCATGATGATTTCAGAATTTTGGAAAGATTTGTTTGAAGACTGAAAGGAAGCAGTGGAATTGGACATTTTGCTGTTCACAGAGGTGCTGTGACTGAAGACGTGACCTCCTCGGAGACACTCCCGGCTTGGCCGTCTCTCCTGGGTTTCGCTCAGCTTTGCAATACCGCTGGGAGGGCCTGCAGAGATACGTAGCTTCTGTTTGCTTAGGAAGTTTTAAAATCCACGGCATTAGGTTATTAGGAAAAGAACGTGGAAACGTCTGTGGTGTGCTGCTTGATAGCCATGGGCATGCTTTTTCCTTGTGTTTCGCTGGAAGCACGTGTGGCGCTGCCAACATGACATGGTTTTGTTGTCAAGGTGACGATCGCATGCCCCTGAGAGGTGGGTGGGACAGAACATCCCTGTGCACAGAAGTCCCCAGCAGGCTACCCTTGAATTTTAAGATGTTCCGATGGGTGTGCGTGGAGTTCATCGGGCATGGTTGGCGAGCTGCCCCATCCCAGAGCCTAGGCCGAGGCCTGAAGAGAGGCTCTTGCTTAACTTGGAATTTCTCAGAGCAGACCCGTAGCCCGCGGTGCGGACGGCCCCGAGCATGTGTGCGCTGCTTTTGTTTTGCCTTGTGCTTGCTTGTGGTGGATACAGACTGAGGAAGTCAGGGTCCTGGCTGGGCCTTTCTGTAAGACTTCACGTAGAATGTATTTGATTTGGGATTAAGGGCATGGTACATATTTTTTTAAATTGATGACTAGCAAAGCCTTAATTATTTCTCATCTTCATCTTGATCTGGATCGTTCTTAAATTTAGGCACCCTTGCACAATAGGAAATCCTGAACCTAAGAGAACATTCTAGGATTTTGATGCTGCGTCTAGATTTCAAAGCCGTCAGGACTTTTGTCAGTGGAACTGGGTGGGTTGATCCTAGCGGGTTATGGGACTGAGGAGTAAAAGTGCTTTTCTCCACAGGGAGACCCCAGACGCAGCCCTAGATGGAAGTTAGAAGCTTTGGGTTTAATTCTTAACTACCATGTGGCCTTGGTTCTGTGAGCCTCAGTTTTGTAATCTTTAAAATGGGCTTGAAATTGCTCCTCATGGGACCACATGGTGGCGGTGCAGACTGAGCTGCAGTAGATCTCAGTTCTCACCTGGGAGACCGTTTACACCTACATTTTCATTGTTACTATTATTATTATTTTTTTAAGAGAGAGTGAGAGCACGTGAGTGGAGTGGGGAGGGACAGAGGGAGACAGAGAAGCCCTAGCAGATTCCACATCCAGCCCAGAGCCCCATGTGGGGTCGATCCCACTTGGAGTTCATGACCTGAGCCGAAAGCAAGAGTCAGAGGCTTAACCTACTGAGCCACCCAGTGCCCCAGCACACCTGAATTTTCCAACAGCGCACTGACTGATAAAGATACTGTGATGTTGACATTTTAATCCCTTAGCTGCCTACAAACTACAACAGATGGGGCAGAGACATAATAGTCTGACATTTTGGCAAATACTATTAAATTTGCGGTGACCAGTGTTTTGGCAATGTATCTCTTTCGCTGTCAGAGTCTGCGCGGCCCGTACTGGAGAGCCATCTCTGACCAACTAGCTGAGCCTGGCCGGAGTCCTGGTGTGTTTCCCGAGCCTTGCATTGTCACGGACCATTTAAGAAAAACTGGTTTTATGTACTTGCTACCATGTGTAGACATGTTCTTAAGGTTCTTGGAGACTCTCAGCTACGAAGATAAGCTCTCTCTGTCCCCGTGGCTCACTGATTGCATCCCTCCTGCCTGATCTCATTACAAACTATAACTGTCCCTGCATGTGATCACAGGTAGGAAGCCGAGTGGACAGGCTCTTTACTGCAAGGCAGAATTAGCGCTGCTGGCAAAGGGTAAGGAAATGCCTGTGGAAGCTTTGGGAAGTCTGTGTGTCTCACAGAACAGAACCCCACGTGCTTGCCCTGCGTGGCTCATGAGGCCGCCTGTGGCCTGCTCTGTCTCCAGAGTTCATGTGAGCTCCCGTTCCTCTGGTGCCACCAGCCCCGCACACCTTGCAGAAGCACGATGGTCCCAGAGTGTGGGACAGAGTTTTATTCCTTTGTTCTGGTGTCCTCTTCTGCTTGAGGTGTCTCTGCTGCCCTGCCCCTGCCCACTGTTACTTAGTCATCCTTTGAGACTGGTTGAAGGATTGGCTCCTCTGTGAGTCCTATTCCTAAGCCACTGGACAGGGATAGGAGCAGCTCCTGTGTGCTTTGCACGGTAACTCAGCTGCTGTTTGGCTCTGGATGAAGGGGCCCTAGCTCTTTCCGTCCCCACGTGAGGCCACAGTGAGGAGGCGCTGCCAGGGGACCAGGAGGGAGGAGGGCCCTCACTAAGGACCCAAGTGCGCTGGCGCCCCGATCTTGGACTTCCAGCCTCTGGAGCTGCGAGAACGAAATGTTTGCTGTTCAAGGGCCCCGTCTTTGGTCATCAGTCACAGCAGCCCGGGCTGATGCAGACGAGTGCTCGAATGGCCTGGCTTGTCCCAGCTGTGCAGCGGGCGGCGCATCAGCCCTGAGCGTGATTCCTCAGGAGCAAGCCCTTACCGAGTCAGGCAGAGCGGCACTGTCTGTGCAGCAGCAGACAGAGAGGGCGGGGGTTCTCGGATGCCCACCGAGGCTGCCGGACCCACATGGCTGCTGGGGGCACGCGGAGCGGGCGGGTGTTCGGAGTCTGCGCGCTGTGCCCAGCGGCCCGCACTGCCTGTGGGGTTGCCGCCCTCCTCCCAGACCGGCCGCCCTCGGTTCTCTCGCGGAGGCCGTGTGCACTGTGGCCTAGGACGGCCTTCCAAGGACTCGGGCCTCGACACATGGACTGTATTGGTTTGATTGAAAAAACCCCAGCCAGGCATTGCGAGGAAGGGCTCAGCAATGTGTCTGTTTGAAGACACATGGAAGAAGTGTCAGTGACCAGACCTGCTGGGTGGAATCGTCAGACACAAGGGGCTTTGATGTTGGTGGTGCCTCCTGGCTGCAGCTGTGGTTTTAGGAGAAATGTCTGGAGCCATTGTTCCTGTTGAAGACTTGCCTAGTTTTGGGCAGTAAAGCCATCTCGGCAGCTTACAGGACACACCTGCCCGCCCGTAGCCTTGGGTGCGTGACCGTGCTCACCCCAAAGCGGTGTAAAGTCACCCTGGTGCAAGTTAACCAAAAGAAGGGGCCACAATCTACCTCTGCTATGATTCTGTTCTGAAATTCAGTGAATCAAGTATTTATTGCACTCCTGAGATGGGCTTGGCCCCATGGGGAATGCTGGGGCTTCAGTCCTAGTCAAGCAAGAGTCAAGCTCACACTAGCCAGTCAAGCAGGAAGCCTCCAAACCTGTATATCCAGTTCCCGCTGGCCAGCGCAAGCGCATAGGAAGTCCCGTTAAGATGAGAAGCCATCTTATTTTATTCCTTCTGGAACTCTCCATAAAGTGGTAACGTACACAGAAGCAAGTAACGGTCATGTAGACTGTTCATACATCGCAAGTTGTGAATTATTAAGGAAGAAATGATGTAAAACTTAGACGCCATTTCCAGCGAACCCGTGGGGCTTTCCAGAGGGGGGACTGGAGGCAGGCTGAAGGGGCTTTAGCTGGTTGGTTCTGATGAGCTAACACTGAGCTCCTTCAGTCTGGCAGAGAGCTCTAGAGTGAATGAGGGTATTTTAATGGGCAAGGACCAAACCCTTCGGTTAGAATGACCTCTGAGTAGCTTTGGAGTGGCTTTGGTGCTCTCGTTTGTTTATTCTTAGCGAGCGAGCGCCCATGTGCACAAGCAGGGGGAGGGGCAGAGGGAGAGGGACAGACCTCAGGCGGTCACCCTGCTGAGCACAGAGCTGAAACAGAACCCTGAGATCACAACCTGGGCTGAGACCGGGAGCCTCCCAGACGCCCCAGAGAGTTCATTCTCAAGTCATGTCCGCACACAGTGTGGGGCTCCCACTCACAGCTGCACGATCAAGCGTCACACGCTCAACTTTTAAGTTGATTCTGTTATCTGAGTCAGGATGACAGGTATTTATTCAGAAAAGGGCTTAGAAGGCCGTGAGAGTCCGGGCGGTTTCCTTGGTTGATGAAACAGGACGGTCGGACTCCCAGATCCCAGGCCGGCCGGGTGGGGCTCCCAGGACCTCCTCAGGTGCAGCATGTCCAGAATCTTTCCTCCACACCCGTGACCTCCCCGACGGAGCTCACCCTAGGCTTTGTGGGGATCGTGAGAGGCGTGTGGTCCTGTCAGGAGTGAGAGCAGGCGCTCACATGTCACTGACCTGGTGGCCTGTGTGCGCTTGCCAGCCTTGTCCGTCGTGCCCGGCCAGGTGTGGCCATGTGAGTCACTGCCCATCTGCGCAGAGATACCTCGCGGGTTCTTAGGTATGTTTCTGCTGTGAGGAAGGTCAGTGGATTCCTCAAAACCAAGGGAGAGGAGGTAAGCCGGTCTCCCCGACCCTCCTGTTGCCCGTGGGTGTTAGATCAGGCCCCCGGCCATTGCCCTGCAGGGCCCCGCACGGTCCCGTCAGCCGGAGCCCGCTGAGCACAGCTGGCCTCCGACTGGCGGCAGTGTCCGAACCAAATCTCTCCAGGCAAGTCCTGCTTTGGACACTTGATCCCTGGAACTCCTCTTTCCTGTAGGCGGCTTCGTAGACTGAATGTGGTGTTACTGGTTCTGGGGGATCCATGCTGAAGGAGCTGTGTGCTGTAGGTCATGTGCCTTGTGTGATTATTTTTCTCATAGGATACATTTCATAAGAAGGTATTTGATACTAAGTTTTGAGTTATGTATGAACCCCGTGGCCACTGTTGGGTTACTTTTCTGGCTGACCATATCTTTCATTCTGTAGGGACAGTATGACAGAAAGTGCCCCCTGTGGGCAGATGGCCCCAAGAGAAGAGGTTGAGTATTGCACAGCCTGGTTCTCCTGCCACACTGGCCCCCTCCCTTAGGAGGAGTGAGGGAGGGGCACCGTGAGGTCAGGACTGTCCCTCTGAGGATGTGGCAGCACAGTACAGGGAACGGAGCTGTCCTCAGCGAGCCGAGCTTGTCCCTGTTTTATAGGCGGAAAGATTGAGGTGCAGGGGTGAAGCGGTCTGCGCCAGCCCCATACCGGGCGGGTCCTTTAGATGGTGGTCAGCGTCTGCACACTCCCTAAATCTGCTTCTCCGGCCGACTGAACTGCCTGCCGGAGAGTGCCTCTGGGCTGGGCGTGTGCGGCCGGAGACCCACACCAGGCCTGCTGGCTCGGCCGGCTTCACGTGTGCTCGTCTTGGTCCCGGCACAGCGCATGGGTGTTTTTGGCACACTTGCAAACGGCTGGGGTCGAAACTCTTAATACGAGCTGCTCAGGCTCGAGTTCAACATTTTGAACGATTTGGGAGCCGAGTTAGAAATTCAGCTTTTGGAGGCACCTGCGTGGTGCAGTTGGTCGAGCACCCGGCTCTTGATTTTGGCTCGGGTCATGATCTCAGGTTGTGAGATCCGGCCCCGTGTCAGGCTTCGCACTCAGCGGGGAGTCTGCTGGGGATTCTCTCCTCCCTCTGATCCTCCTCCCCGGCTTGAGTGCGCACACTCTCTTGCTCTCAAGTAAAGGAAGAAATTCTAAAAAACAAATGCCAGGGCTGCCTGGGCGGCTCAGTCAGTTAGTGTCTACTTTTAGCTCAGGTCTGGGATCGAGCCCTGAGTCGGGCTCCCTGCCCAGTGGGGGGTCTGCTGCCTCCTCCTCCCACCGGTGCCCTGCTCGTGCTCTCTCCCAAATAAATAAACAAACAAATAAGTAAATAAAATCTTTAAAAAAATAAAAAACTTAACTCTTGGGCATTTATTCATTCAGTATTTACTGAGCTGTCTATCAAAGTATGATAGCAGGCACCAGGTGCCCAGGTGCCCCTGCCCTGGAGAGCTCACAGCTGAAGTGAAACAGGCAAGAAATTTTAAGTGATTCCGATCCTGCATGAAGAGAGCTTAGCGGAGTGTGTGTGAAGACAAGGGAGTCAGAGCAGGAGAACGAGACACAGTCCTTGGCTTCGAGGATCGTCGGCTCCCGTGGATTTTTGTGGGAGACGGACAGGAGCCATGTGTGTGGCCGTCAGTGATGGTCCAGGGAGGGGCGTGGGGCGTTGTGAGCGACAGCTGAGGGCTGGCGGGGTGTGCATGCTCAGGGCAGGACTGCCCCAGGCATCGGGATCCCTGCAGCGAGAGCGCAGTGCTTTGTGGACTCTGAAACGGGGTCTTTTAAAGTCAATATAGGTTAGTCTGCACCATGGCCAGAATACTGACCCTGAAATCAGAGAAAGATTAACCCTTACTACAAGGGCTTATGTCTCACTCACATGAAATTCAGTGCAAGCCGGACAGTTTTCCAGGGCCGACCCCGGGGCTCCTCAGCGCGCCAGAGCCTGCGTCCCTTGCCCACCTCTGGCCTCCGGGATCCCTGCGGTGGGGGGAGGAGAGCTGGAGGGCGGGGCGCTGCTTCAGAGCGCTGTCTCCTGGTTGTGTGACGTCCCGTCGGCTGCAGGCATCAGTCCCGATGGCTGCTCACCATCACAGAGAGGCACATGGAAACCGCGATGAAATCCCCCTCGCATCTGTTGTGGCGGCGGTCATCTGGAAGTTGGGGGCAAGGGGCAGGGGTCCTCGAGCAGTGCTGGGGGGGTCAAATCAGTCTGACCACTGTGGAGGTTCCTCAGCACATTAACAGAGCCCTACCCAGCAATCCTGCTTCTTGGGTATGTGTCCAAAGGGAATGAAAACAGGGTCTCAGGAGATGTGTGCACCCCACCCCGTGTTTATCCCAGCGTCGTTCATGATGGCCAAGTGCGGAAACACCCCACGCCCGTCAACAGATGAATGGATGACAATATATATGAGGAATCACAATTGTAGGTATAATCTCTGGAAAGCCGCCAGGGCAAAGAGGCTCCTTACGTACAGAGGGAGGCCCATCAGAATAACGCCAGACCTGTCCGCAGAGACCTGGCAGGCCAGAAAGGGCTGGCAAGACGTATTCAGGGCCCTCAATGAGAAGAACATGCAGCCAAGAATACTTTATCCAGCAAGACTGATAACAGTATATATGAAAAGGGGCACGCGGCTGCTCTGTTGATGGGACATGTGGCTCTTGATCTTGGGGCTGTGAGTTTGAGCCTCATGTTGGGTGTAGAGAGGACTTAAGAAAAAACAAAAACAAAAACAAAAAAATATGAAAAAAGGCATCCTGAAGGAGCTGAAAGGAAAATAAAATGAAAAGTCCCGGGGGACACGCATGACCCCCTTACCACCCCCTGGCCTTACCTGCCTGCAAGGAGGTGACACACACACAGGACAGGAGCGCGGGTAGGGTCCCCGCTGGGCCACCCCGTGTCCCTGCCTCGGAACATTCCAGAACCTAACCCCGTTTGCCTCCCAGGTTTCAGCTGTCACCAGCTCCCAGCCGTGTGATTTGGGCAGTTTATTGTCTCTGTGGTGTCCGTGTCCTGACTGATGACGTGGGGGTCGGTCATGGAAGCCAGGCTAGGAGGGTGGCCGGGACGTCTCGTTGACACGATGTGTACAGGGTGGTGAGCGGGGACCCGCATACGCTCCGGAGGCCCACATCCGTGCGTGCCAAGTAAACACGACCGATGGGAGTGTGAGTGGCGATGGGCTCACCTCCGTGGCGGGGAGGGCGGTGTGAATGCAGGCTGTGCTGATGGACAGGCGCCCTGGCTCTCCGTGTCGCAGACAGCGCTCTTTACCTCTGCATGTGGAGTCCTGGGCCCTTCCAGTCGGGGCTGCTCTCCTGTGTGCTGGGGGCGCGGCCGCCAGGAGGGAGGGAGGCAGGCGGCGGGAGGAGAGAACTGGCCTTGCTGAGCAGTCGCTCCCGAGCCCTGATGCGATCCCTCGCGGGAGCGTGCGAGGCAGGCCCCTGGGTGCGTTCTGTGGACTAGGAGCCCCAGGGGGGAAGGAGGCAAGGCGCCCGTGCACGGTCATACAGCTGGCGGGCCGTGTGGTGCGGACTTCGGCCTGGTCCTCAAGGCCGCCGGAGCCGGTGCGGGGCGCGGCTGCTGCCTGGGATGGTCCCGAGTGACCACGTGCAGCGACGATCTGCTCTGTCCTGCCGAGCCGGAGTGTCTTTCCCTCTGTTGCGCCGCAGACCGTTTTTCTGACGCATGGAATTTGATAGTGTTTGTGTCGGAGCCGTGCTAACAAGGCTGCTGAAGTATTTGTGTTGTGTTTGAAACCCTAGGCATGTGAAGCTGTTGAACCTTCCTGCCAGCCTCCGGCCACAGAAGATGAAAAGCCTGTTGGGCCAGAACGTGTCGACCAAGAGCCCGTTCATCTACTCACCAATTATCGCCCACAACCGTGGGGAAGAGCGGAACAAGAAGATAGGTAGGCGCCTTCCTCCTGGCTTTCCGGCTGTGCCGTGCCGCCTGGCCTCCAGCAGCTTTTCTAGATCCCGGTCTGTTCCCATATGTCTGGATAAGCTCATCTCGGTTTATGCAATTTGCTGCCATTGTCAGAACCCTGAGCTAGATCTGATTTTTTAAAACCGATTCCATCCAGGGTGAGTCTGCGGAAGTTCTAGAAACTGGAAGACCTCTGTTATCAGGACAACAGGAGAGGGATCATCTGAGCCCAGAGTGGCTTCAGGATCGTCCGAGATCAGAGGGTGACTTGCACTTAGACCAGCCTGGGGAACGGGAACCGTGTGACAGTCTCTGCTGGCCCTTGTAGCCCAGGCCTTGTTTGCCTGGGAGCTGAAGATGCCGATTCTGAGGGGTCTGGTGGGGCACTGGGGACCGGTGGAGCCACGTTTCGGAGTAGAGCAGGAGCCCGCATACATTCTTGAGACTCTTAATGTGCTTTTCTCTATGTGCCAAGCTCCACACTGGGTCCCAGCCCTGCCCCCTCCTTCCTCCCAGCAGACCCAGAGCTTGTGGCACCCACTCTTTCCTTCCCGAGGCCTGGCCTGGCTGCAGGCGTTCTTGGCCAGCTCCCGCTCCCTCGGGCCCCTGACGTTTTGGATGATGGTGCTGGTCACTGCCAGTCGTGAGCCTGTGTGTCACCGTGTCAAAAAAAGGGTGGAGAGGCCCGTCTCTGGTGGGTACTTGCCCGCTCTCGGAGGAGTTTCAGCACAAGACCCGAGAAGCTTTGGCTCTCTGCTTTTGAAGTGCAGTGCTTTCTTCTTCTCTTTTATTTCTACTCAGAACCCCGTGCCCTGGATACAGCAGAAAGGCAGGCTGGCTTGAGGAGGGCCTTCGTCCCCGGTGCAGGTGCCCTCACGCACCGGCCGTTCCAGCTCCCCCGCGGCGCCCTGCGGCGCTCTGCCTGCCTCTGTTCTGCGGCTCCTCTCAGCTGCCCCCACTCCTCAGACCCAGCCGCACGGGTCTGTTCTAGGAACAGAGCAGTCTTGGTCCTGGCTGTGCCCTCTGCCGAGGCTCCTCCCCGGGCCGTCGCCAGACGGGATGCCCCCCCAGTGCTGCGTGCCTTCGAGGCCCGGTTCTCTTCACAGTCCTTCTGTCCCTGTTTGTCGGTTTCTGTCCCCTCCCTCCATTTGCTCACTGCCATGCTGACGGCGGTTAGGAGAGTGTTGCCCAGATGTGGGAAGGAGTGGGTAGATACTATGAACCCCCGGTGGTGGGTATTTAGGAGGGCACGTATTGCATGGAGCGCGGGGTGTGGGGCATAAACAATGATGTTGGAACACTGAAAAAATAAAACAAAATAAAAATAAAAATAAAATAAAAGATATTATGAACCCCATTTTACAGTAAGGAAACTGAGATTCAGGGAGTTTAGGTGACTTGCTCAAGCACCTGGAGCAGGCCTTGGCTCCTGCTGCTCCCGTGCTTGTTGGCCGGCACCCTGGGGCTCAAGGCCAGAGGGACAGTTTGAGAGTTAGGCACATCCCATGGTCTCAGGGAAGAGTTTCTAGAGAGTTTCTAAAATGCCTTCGTAGCTGCAAGCATCTCATAATAAGCCTTATTCACAATTAGTTATTTGAACACCTTAAAAACACAGTGTTTCCTAAGGGAGCAGGTTGTTCCTGAGACAGAGGGCATGAGTGGGCTGGGACACTAAACAGACCCGCTGCTCTTGTGTTACGACAAACCCTTCTTTATTCACACCATGCTTGATCCAAGGGCGTTGTAGCTCAGCTCATTGTTCTTGGAGCAAGTGTGGTTTTCTCCCTTGTGCAGAGCACACACGGTGCACCGTCCCAGCCCTGCACAGGTGTTCCGGGTCAGTGCAGGCAGCAGGCAGGCCAGAGACACATGAGTGGGAGGTCAAGATGAGATGTAGATCAAGTTGTCTCAAACCGTAGAACTGTCACCAGCAGGACCTGCTGGCTTCCCTGCTGAGCTTGGATGGGCCGTTAGCACAGGGCCGGCAGGAGTGGGCCCACCTCCAACTTTGGAAGGTGCCCTGGAGGCTCCCTTGATGGTGAGGTTGTCTCTCCAAGAGCAAGGTGGGGCTCGGGGGCTCTGTTGTTGGTTATTTAAAACAAGAAGACAGTAGAGGAAGGAATTTGGGGACATGTCCTTGAAAAATGGCATCGAATTGTAAATTCTGATAAATTTCTGAAATTTGGAGCCCCGAGTGTGTAGCAAACTACTAGTCTCTGAGTGTGTGTGCACGTGTCCATGTGTCCGTGTATCTGTGTGTGTGCGTGTATCTGTGTGTGTATCTGAATGTGCAAACACGCACGTGTATCTGTGTATCTGTGCGCATGCGCGTGTGCGTATCTCAGTTGGTTCAGTCTTTCTTCCAGCAGTAGACTCCCTGGAGTTTCTCCTGTTGGTGAGGCGTGTGGTGGCCGTGGCCCTGTGGTTCTCGTGGTGACAAGCAGTCACGTCCCTGTTGTCATGAGGTGTGGGTAGAAGCTGGAGGGAAGTGTTCAGCAGTCCTTTCGAGCAGTAGTAAGAACGAGCAAGCGGACCACAGATAAGACCACGGCTGGCTCTGATTAGTGCCACTGAATAAACAGAGATGGGCCGAAGTGGAGAAAAATCTCCTTTTCTGCAGTGTGGAATCCTTGCCTTTCTTGAACTTTAACTATTTCTCATCTGTTTAAAATGAGGAGGCCTTGAGCTTTCTCTGACAGTGTGGGAGTGTTTTCCATTTGCGTTCTGGGTGACGATGTTGCCCGCGTGCTCTTGCGTCTGTCACGCAGGCATGAACTACCCCCGCTGCGGGTCAGGCGTTGTAAGGGCTACAGACCCAGGCCACACAGAGGTTTGCTGGTGGCCAGGTGCGGCCGCTCGGTCCTCTGACCCCCGCCCGCCATTGTCACCGTGCTGCTTGGGCTGAAAGCCTGAAAACCACGTTTCCCCTGCTCCCTGCCAGCCGGGTGCTCTTGGGTCGGCCACGGAGGCCCTCACGTGGGCTGAAGGTGCAGGAAGGTGGAGGCCGTTCTGCTCCTGGAGGCCCTACCAGTGGTGGTGGCAGTGGTTCCAGGTGACATGGCTCCGCTTGTGCTGGTGGTGGCAGCTGCGGCAGCCTTGGCTGGGGGGGGCTGTGGTGGTGGCTCCGGCTCCGTGGTCCGGCAGCTCCCAGCATCTGATGAGGGGCCAGTGCTGGCCGTAAGTGTTTGTTAACCTGGAGGAGTGACACAGTGAGCCGCAAGTGTCTCTTGGTTGTCTGGGGACACAGGCCGACCAAGCAGGCATTTGTGGCGAAAGTTTGTCTTTGACCTGCTGTCTTCAGTCTGGTGGTTTTGAGAGGCTCCCCCTCCAGCCCAGGGGCCCCTGCTCCGGAGGACAAGCTTGAGAGGACTGGAAGCAGGGAAGCTGGGCGGGCACCGTGGTAGGCCAGGGAGGGCCGGGGGCTCCTGGACGCACTGCCGTGGCGTTCCCCCGAGTGGGGCCTGTCTGCCCGTGGGAGCCTCCTTTGCCTCTTTGGAGGGGAAGACTCGGGTCCTGCTCCGCCTCTGTCTTCTTGGCTTTTTTTTTTTTTTTTTTTTAAAGATTTTATTTATTTATTTGACAGACAGAGATCACAAGTAGGCAGAGAGGCAGGCAGAGAGAGGGGGGGGGCAGACTTCCTGCGGAGCAGGGAGCCCGATGCGGGGCTCGATCCCAGGACCCTGAGATCATGACCCGAGCCGAAGGCAGCAGCCCAAACCACTGAGCCACCCAGGCGCCCCTGTCTTCTTGGCTTTTGAGGTGGGCAAATCACTCTCTGGGCAGACCTAGATCCAACGTCAAGTCGAAGCTTCTCCCCTTTGGGCCCTCTGGGAGTTTCTGGCCTCGCTGGGGTTGGCCATATGCTTTCTCCCCTAAAGAGTGTTTTTAGGAAGCTTTCACTCATTCTGTTTAGAAAAACTTGTGGAGGTTACTTGGGAGACTGGAGGTGTGCAACTCCTTCTTAGGACTAGCTACTTGACTTGTGGGGCCCCTTTTCAGAAATTATGAAGACTTCGGAGCCTGTGACAGCACAGCATTAGTCCCCTCCCCCACCCCTGCCTCCTCTGCCCGGGCCCATGTGGCTGCAGCTCCAACCCCCTAACCCTCCTGGGGCCAGTCCGGCCTCTGTATTGTCCATTCTCAAATTGTGAAGCCTTCTTTTTATGGAAGCAACTCCCTCACCTGTTGCGAGGGCTTTAGCAGACGTTGTCCCGTGATCGGTGCCACTGCACAGGCCGCCCGGTGTTCCGCCCCGCTGGCAAATGAGAAAGTGAAGATGGAGCCGAGTGGTCGGACAGCTAGTGAGTGCCCGGCTCAGTCTCCAGCCAGGGTTTAGGACTCAAAGCCCAGGGATTTCTTTCTCTGGAAAATGGTTTAGTCATCACAGTCAGGAGCCCTGCTCATCTGGGCTGAGGATAAATTCAGCGGATGATGCAGGATTTTTTTCTGAAACGTAACAGACGCCTCGGCCAACATGCATGCTATTTGTTGAATACCCATGGGTGGGAAAATGTAATTTATATTCTGTGGCTTCTAGTATGTTTTCCGCAGTATTCTCATCAGCAAAGACCTGCCTAGAGCTTTGAAGAATCACGTATCTTTAACCTAAAATTCCAAGCTCTATAAATGAATCTTTGTGTATAATTGGGGGAGTTATCATCACAGCAGGGGGCGTGGAGCGTGAGAGAAGAAGAAAGCCCTGGGCACAGTTGTCGAGACCGTCTGCACGGTCACTCGGACTGATCGACCCATCTCTCTGTCTCCTGGTTGCTAGTGTTGCCACCAGCCCAGTTCAGCTCTGTGCAGTTGTGTTGTGGCTCGGGTCCTGAGCTCAAGCACAGAGGTAAAGGGTTTTCTGTCATTTGCGCTGGGACTTTGGGACATGGCCAAGCTCAGTGCTGAGGTCAAGGTCAGTGTAAAGGTCAAGTTGGCCTGCACAGGCTGTGCACTGCAGTCTTCCCCTCACCCCCTCAGACCAGATCCCGTTTGCCTGGGTGCAGTAGAGGACAAGAGACACTGACTCAGAGGCTTCTTCTGACGGTCAGGTGAGGTGACATTCCTAAAGGACCTGGCAGCTGAGGAGAGAAGGTTGCATGCACTGTTGCATGCACTGTCCTAGGTGCTGGGCAAGCAGTGAGAAATCCGGGCAGCTTCCTACCGGGCCGGTCCCTGCAATGTTGTGTAAAGAGTGTGGCGTGGCTCCGAGGGCGGAGGGCCTGATGCTGGGCAGCCGTTGGATGGGATCGAGTCTGTGGTTTCTGGGATAGAACCTCGAGGAGGGGCCTCCCCCAGAGGATCTGACACACTGAGGCTTGGAGAGGAGATTGTCTTCTTTCCGACATCATTAATGATGATGTGAGCAGGGATTGATCCTCGATTTACCTTCAGTGCAGTGGGACCTCTTATGGAGGGGACAGAGGAGTCATTCTGTATGTCACTTAAAGTGGCCTGCAGCACCGTCTTCCAAAGTACCAGCCTCTGGGCCAGTGAAGGTCTGTGTGACGTGCAGGCTGGTACCAGGAATGGCGCTGTCTGGGCTGATTTGTAATGTTGGGTTTGACACCCCGACCTGAATTCAGCGTGCCGAAGATGGTGAGAAACTCCTGTGACGAAGCATCCAAGGGGCAGTGCTGACCTGCCTGTTCAGAGCCGGCTGCAGTCACGCTAGCTGTGACTTCATCTAAAGATGAACATAACGCCTGCTGTTTCACTGGAAAAATAAATCGCCAGAGGAGTAATCTGAAACCCTGTGAAATACGCAGAAATCCCAACTAATACCTAGGTTCTTCTGTGTGTGCGTCTGTAGATTTCCAGTGGGTTCAAGGAGACGTGTGTGAAGTCCAGCTGATGGTGTACAACCCAATGCCGTTTGAGCTCCGAGTCGAAAACATGGTACGTATTGGCCGCCACCACCTTCACAGGGGGCTGTTTCTTACTTAATATCTGTGGCATGGATCCCATGGTATAGATCTGTTCTTATATTTGTTTTGCCAAAGATTAAGAGGTTTCTGTGAAGGAAGACCACGTCTTGTCATTCCCGTGCCTTTAGTGTTGGGCACTCAGCGTTTGGATCAGTGAACAGACCCCTGCTGGGCACATGCGTCGCGTCGCGTGTGGGTGACTGGCTGCGAGCCGTGGAGTGATTGTGTTGAAATGCACCTGAGATCGGCGGAGGTTACAAAGTGTATGTTCTGTTGGCCGCTCCGTGTGGGCCTTACCTTACTGCTGCAAGAGGATAAGACGGTCAGGGCTAGAGGGAAGAGCACGGTCTGGACAGTAGGAGCATAAATTATCGCACCGCTAGTGGGAGCGTTCTCTCGACGCTTAAATCCAGTGTTCTGTTTCCGTGTTTGGTGCCGGCATTAAAGGCTCTTTCTGTAGAGCTGTCTGCTGGAGCCGCTCACCTAATTCTGTGGTCAGTGGGAAGGAGATGTGTATGGGCTCTCCAGGCTCATTCTGGAGGTCCCAGACCAGAGCCACCCGCCTGCCGTGCAGGTCCCGTGTCCCAAGTCTTCTGTGTGCTGCTTGTTATGTAGCGCTGCTGCGTACTGTGGCTCATCACCTAGTGCCGTGTGTTGCTATGCGGTGCGGCTCGGTGCTCTGGGTTGTTACCTAATACTATGGATTAGCAGGTGGTCCTGCTTCGTGACTTTTTCAGACTCTTGCAAAGGATGTTGTGAGATGGTTCATGTCATTCATTAGAGTTTTATGACTCACATTCAGGGGAAGGAGTGGGGCTTTCTGTGAAGCTATCTTGGTGACTGCTCATGCCATGTATTTGGCCGTGGGCAAGGCACTTGAAGGACCTGGTCCTTGTCGTGGTCAGTGCTTTGGGTGCACGAGGTGCTCCAGGGCCCACGTGGAGAGCTGAGGGGGACTTTCTGGGAGAGACAAGGAGTCAGCTGAGAAATCAATGATGAGCGGGAGGTTACGAGGCCGACTGGTGGTTATTGAAGGTGAGGACCAGCTCTCGGCGTGAGGCAGAGGTTTCTAGAATTCATTAGAGCTCTGAGAAACTTGAATGCATGTGAGGCCTACAGCCCTGAGGTCACTCAGAGAGCAAGCCAGTGGGGATGCGTGTTGTCTCCCTCTTGTCGTGCAAGAAACTGCCGGCTCTAGGGTTTGGCTTTCGGGTCAGGTCTTTTAATGACTTTCTGTCTCTTGGCTTGAGCAGGGAATAATTGCTCAGAGGATTTTCCCCCAAAGTGCCTCAAGTGTCAGATGCTCCGTTGGTCTAACACTTTTTAAAAAAATTTTTAAGTAGCTTTCAGGGGCACCTGGGTGGCTCAGTTGGTTAAGCACCCAACTCTTCATTTCGGCTCAGGTCGTGATCTCAGAGTTGTGAGACTGAACCCCACCTTGGGCTCTGTGCTGGGTGTGGAGCCTGGTTAAGATTCTCCCTCTTCCTCTGCTGCTCCCTCACCCTCGCTGGCCTGCCCCCTGCACTCTCTCTCTTCCAAAAAAAAAGGTAGTTTTTTTAATCTGGTTTTAAAAGTAGTATGTGCTTTTTAATGAAAAGTTAGGAAGAACAAAGAGTAAAATAAAAATTGCCACTAGAAGGTAGGCCACAAATCATGGTCAGAATTTAAAGAATGAAATTATGAAAGAGTTCAAGCATTAACAAATGAAGTTATGAACTATTTCAAGCACGTGAGATGGTAACGGGGAATAAGGAGCTCCCCAGTACCCACCTTCCAGATCTGACGACTGTTAACAGGCGGTCATATTCGCTCTCGCTATTTTTAGAAGAGATGAAATGTGGTGCATTTTGCCTGAAGACAGTAGCCGTCCACGTGCTTTCTGTGCCCGCACTTCTGCCCACCGCCCCTGTCCCTCACGCAGATCGTTTTGTGCTTTGGCTCAAAGTGTGGCACAGGCGTGCTCCTTGCCGCCAGAGCACCTGCTTCTGGGTGCTTCCTGTAGACGGAGGAGAGGTGTGCATGCACACGTAGACGTGTAGTTACATATAAACCTACATGCACTTGTGCCCGCACACACGCATGTGCACGATACACATGCAGAACTGGACGAGCCAGACTTTGCCGCGGTGCTGCCAGCCCTAGCCCGTCCGTGCAGGACCCTCTCTCGCCTTCGCCCAGTGGAGGACTGAGGTCCCAGCACCATGGAGCTGGCTTCCTCGCTCCGTCCTGGAGCATGTTGAGTGGGGTCAGGGCTGCACAGGCTGCGGCCCATACAGAAGACAAACACGGGAAGGAGCCGGGGCCTCTCCTATGTGCGGGGCTGGGCTCTGCGACTCCCCGGCCGGCTGCAGATTTCCCACGAGTACACAGCGCTCATCGCTGTGTTCCCTCGCGGTGGACATTTTTGATCTCTTAGTGAATGGTGTTTCTGTGTTTTATTTTCAAATTTCTTTTGTTTATTGCCAGATGATAGAAATACCTCTGCTTCTCTTTATGCTGACTTTGTGACTTCGCAGAAGCACTTGCCAGTTCAAGTCCCACTGTCAATTCCGTTGGTTTTTACATTTACAGTTTTGTGTTTTGTGAGTAACTGTCTGCCTCCCTATAGTTTCTGTTTCTTGCCTATTGTGCCAGGTGGGGCCTCTGTACAGTGTTGAGAAGCGCTGAGCATGGGCAGCCCCACACATCTACAACCTGGGGCAGCTCCTCGGAGCCGGGGACACTGTCTCGTTCCTGTCGCGTGTAGCCTGGCACGTAGTGAGGTGAACTGATAATTCATAGTCGTGCTGAGGTATAGTAGTTGATGATACAGTTCCGTACTTCCTTTTTCTCTTTATGTTCACGTATTTTATTTTTCTTTACATTTACATTCCAGTTTGGTAAAGCAACAAAACCACAGAGGAAAGGCACAGCCAGCAGGGCTGACGTCGAGATGGGGCTGTTCAGACAGCCAGGGCTTTCCCTTTCAAAGTCGTGCGTGTGAAGCATGCTTCTGGCTGTCGCCGCAGCTGTCTGCGGGGCTTGATGACGGCCGTGCATCGCTGTCCCTACCCCCACAGGCCTGGGGTTGCCCCTCAGCCGATGCCCTCGGCCCCTAGGGCGCGGTGACACGGCGGCGTGTGAGCTGTGTCCCTCACGCCGCTGTCGCTTGCTCTAGGGGCTCCTGACCAGCGGAGTGGAGTTCGAGTCTCTGCCTGCGGCGCTCTCCCTGCCCGCCGAGTCCGGTCTTTACCCGGTGACTCTCGTTGGGGTCCCGCAGACGACTGGAACGATTACTGTCAACGGTAAGGAGACCGGCTTTCTGCTTGCAGGTCGAACGGGACTCCCGAAGCCCTGTCTGCCCCGCTGAGGCCTATCCCTGGTCCCCCAGGGGTGGTTCCGACTGCTTGCTTCAGAGATACTGGGGCCGTGCCATGGCAAGGAGTGGCTTGGCGTGCATGGGCTGCAGTGGGCCCGCAGCGTTCCCTACAGTGCGAGGGGTCCTGCTCTGTGTCAGGCCTCTGGTTCCTGTCCCACTGGGGCTGCAGACGTGCCCACAGGCTCCCCCTGCTGTCAGGATCCACTGACCCGCTGGCTTCCCCACGCTTGGTCTGACCTCCTCTCCCCTTGGCCACCCCCGTGCGTGCGGGATCCGCCATCCCCACCCCTACTGGCGTCTGACCCTCTGTGTCTGATCTGCCGCATGCCCCTCCCCTCCTCCTGAGGCACCCGTCCGTCCCTCTCCTGGGCTCCTTGCTGTTCTGGAAGCTCGCCTGTGCTTTTCCTTCTGCTGGCACACTTCCAGACTCAGCTGCTCCCGGCTCCCTCCAGCTCTTAGCTCAGACTTCCTTTCCTCTGGAGACTGTCCTCCGTGCTGGGTCAGGTCCCCTGCTGGGTACTCAGGCAGCGCGCTGCCCCCGAAGGCAGCTGCTCACTGGCCTCATCCGCCGTGCCACTCCCTGGTGTGCGGTGGGTCTCCAGACCTCCAGTCACTTGGTGACGTGGTGTCTGTGGTGGGTGGGTGGGGGGCGTCACGCTGGGTTAGGACGTTGCAGCAAGCACTGAGGGGCCCTGCACACGACTGCCAGGAATGTGGGGAGAGGTGACCCAGAAGGGGAGTGGGTCGAGAAGGACTTCCTCCTACTAAGGGACCCTGAGGTTTGAAGGCCAGCTAGGAATTATCCGAATGAATGGGGTGGGGAGTAGGGGGCTTCCAAACACAGAGAACGGCTGGTCCAGAGACCCGTGGAGTGCTGGGGACTTGGTGGTGGCTCCGAGGATCTTGTCCCAGGCGGAGGGGTGGTAGTGACAGGGCTGGGAAGGGAGACAGAGGCCAGACCCAGAAGGGCTAAGGGGTGCTGGCTTTCTCCGCGGGGCTGCATTTCATGGGAGGAGAGATCCGGTCAGAGAAGCCTTGCAAAGGGACCTCCAGGCCGCTCTCTGGAGTACGGGCTGGTGCTGGGCTAGGCTGGGTGCAGGGAGACCAACTAGGAAGCTGTTGGTGTCGCCCCGGGATGGAAGGACCAAGGTAGGGTCACAGCCGTGGCCGGGAGTAGAGTCAAGACAGATGAGAGGGGAAAAACTTAGGACTGATGGCCTTGACCCCTAATTACTAACCGATACCCACTGGATAAGAAGTCAGAGCCTTAGTAACCGAGCTCCGAGTTGGTACAGACCAGTCGCGTTCATCTTTGGCGCACCTTCTGTGGGAAGTAGAGGGCCTGACCTCGTGTTATCCGAAATATCATTAGACATAACAGGACTTGTCATCAGGTTTTGCATTTCTTTGCAGTCCTCTTCAGCGGTACATAAGGAAAGGAAAATGATTGATTTTAATTAAGAAATGGAGAACAAAAGTAACTCAGGTTTTCTGGAAAGAAAAAGAGGAGGGGGCATATTGCCAGATGTGGACTTCCATGGAGGAACACGTTTGCAAGTTAAATTAGGTCTTTTAGGAAATATATTTCGAAAGGAAGGCAGCATAGATGCTGTGAATTGATGATTTTAGGTTGCGAGAGGAACCAGTTGCCACTGGCAGATGGTGAAGGAGCCGCTGGGGGTGCCGTCGGGCCCTGACTCCCCCGAGCTAACCACCTTTCTCCTCTGGTTCCTGGTGCTGCACAGAGGTCCTTTCCTGAAGCACATAGCCATGCATGTTGTTTAATTTTCTTACACAGTGAACACTGTTTATAATAATTATCTCTCGAAATTTCAAAAGCCATTTTAAAGCTCTGCTTAAATAATTTTAAGTGCTTATCTAACCAGTGGAGTTTTTTTTTTTTTTTTCTTTTTGCACGGAGAATTCGCTAATCTTTGATCACAGCGCTTGGACACAAATGGCAGATTTGCCGCATCCCGTAGCAGTTACAACAGTAATTGGCTCTTGAACTTTCATCTCTCCATGGAAGAGTCTGAATCATTTTTCAGACACTTACTCCGTCCCATTCCGTCCTGCAAAGGAGCACTAGCTCCCACTCTCTTAGTGACAGGCACGTTTGAAAAGCAAATTCTCCAAGTCCTGAGAAGTGGTATTAAGTTGCCTAGAGATTTCTAGCTGACGAAGACCCACACACACTTTCCCTTGGACCCAGGGGTCCCGTGAGGTGGGGCTGTGGGGACTGTCACCCCTTCGTCTCTGTGAGGCAGCCAGGGCTTCGGCTGAGCTGTGGGTGGGACGGAGGGGGGTTGACGTCAGACTGAGCTGGGGTCTGGGGCGGGGCGGCATGCTCCACCCTGCTGGGGCCGGCCTGCACTGGGGCCTGCACTGGGGCCTGCACTGGGGCCTGCCCTGGGGCCGGCCTGCACTGGGGCCTGCACTGGGGCCGGCCTGCAGACAGGGGCCCGAGGCTGGAGGCCTTTCCAGGGCTGTGAAGCTCTTGGTTTCACTTCCCAGGTTACCACACCACGGTCTTCGGCGTCTTCAGCGACTGTCTGCTGGATAACCTCCCCGGGGTGAAGACCGGCGGCTCCGCGGTAGAAGTCATCCCGGCCCTGCCCAGGCTGCAGATCAGCACCTCCCTGCCCAGGTGGGATGCGGGCATCTCTTGTCCCCCAAGAGAGGGCCCTTCACTATCGTCCTGAGCATTCGTTTTCAGTGGCACCAAAGTCTGAGTTCATCCCTGATGCTTAGGACCAAAAGACGGGCGAAGCGTTTCTCCAGGATACCCAGTAGGCACTGTGCTTTGTGTGAAGTGAGATGGGACAGAGTTGAGGTGTTTCTTACCACGAACAGAACAAACTAGGAGATGAGCCTTTGGAATCCTACTTTTTGTGAAAAACAGTTAATTCCTATCTTTTAAAAAGTAGATTTTCTTTTTTTAAGGAACTTTATAGGAAAGCATGAAGAAGGGAGGGAAATACATCTCAGGAGTCCCAGAAACCGTTGCTGTTAACTCTTTGTGGTTTTTCTTCCCAGTGTTCACCCACCTTCTTTATGAGACGTATGTTTGCGCATGGAGACGTTGCAACAATATATCTCGTATCCCAGGTTACGTTTGGATAACCATGTAACATAAGCCAAGAGTTTCCATTTTAATTGCTTCCAAAAGTATGATGTAAAGATCCTCAGTTTGGATGATGAAAGGTTGGCTAGCAGTGGCTGTTGTAAATTTACTAAAAATGATTGAATTGCATACAGAGACGAGTGAATTTCATTGTATGGAAATAATACCTGAATTTAAAAAATGAATTTTGGTGGCTTTAGTGTGGAGTGTCTGATTTCAGGTGACCGTTCCTTGAGTGTTGCTTTTGATTAAAGTAAATATTGCTGTGACTTGAGCTATCACATTCACTACCATGCATTTATTGACACCTGCCACATGATCTAGGCTCAGTCTGTCGGAGGAGACACTAACCAGAAATGCCCTCGACCTAGGCTTTGCCTGTTGTAGGAGCTCCTGTCTGGAGAGTACGTAGACTCACCATAGTCCAGTTTGCTAAGTGCTCCTGAAAACAAGTAGAGGGAGGCCACTCTCCCGTTCACGGCTCAGGAAGGCTTCACAGGTGTGATGTTTAAATCGGGCCTTACGGGATTCACAAAAGTTGGCCAGATGGTCAGGCAAGGAAAAATATGGCCAGAAAAGGGGACATGTCTGACTGCCATCTCCTTACTGCCACTGCTCATCTGGGACTCCGCCCCTTTCTGGTTCTGGCTCTGTCCGAGGGACACTGGACTTGGGGATGGATGGCACCTGTGTTGGCCAGGCCCCGGGCCGCACAGTGGCTCTGCTTTCTCCTGCCTTCTTCTCCTGTGGTGCTGGGGGGCTGACACCCTGTTTGTTTCAGATGCAAAGTAATTAGTCTCGCTGTGTTTCAGTTTTTCTGAGTACCTCGTCTGCAATTTCAAGTTAATTGCAAACAGCGTTTGCTCTGGAAGGACAGGATGTTATAATACGGGAAGTCATTTAGAGTGAGGACGGGAGTCATGCTTCCTTCCTTGACAGAGGAAGTTTATTCCTGACTCATGAGCAACTGTGAAGGTGTCAAATGTAAAGGAATGCATTCACCTTGATTCCTTATGGTATTTTTTTCTGAAAATGTGGTTTGGATATAAAACTTCTCTCTCAGAGCCAGTAATGGGAGGCCCCCAGGAGGCGCATGGTTGACTCAATAAGCCTGATTTGTTTAAACATCGTCTCTTGGATGCCGGAGGTGTGAGACCAGCACTGTCTGGAACATTCTCTTCTGCCTTTTGGACCAGTGTGGGGCTAGGAAGCTCTCTTGCGGCACATAGAACAGGTCTTGGGTCTGACCCCAGTCTTTGGTCTGCGGCCAGGAGCAGAGCTAGAAAGCACCGGCTGGCAGGGAGGCTGTTGGGCTTGCTGGGTGGGCTGACTGGAATCTGTCCATTTCTGGCTCAGTTAAGTATATGGCGTAGACTCACGGCCCTTTCTGTGGAAAATCCCTCAGGTTCAAGGGGGAAGAGAGCGGGGTGTCAGGAGGACCCTTACCCAAGAGAGAATGTTGACCCTTTCCTTCAGTGGCCACCCGCTCTCTTGGGGCCAAACCTCCCAGAGCATAGTGTGTGTATTTGAACCTGAGGGCTATGGCCTAGGAGCCTCTGGGGAGAGGCGGCAGGCTTCGGGTCTGCACGTGGGGCTGCACGCCCACTGGCCTGGGCCCCAGTGGACCACAGAGATGCCACACGACCCCAGGGGGCCTGCAGCCTCTGCTGGTCATTTTCACCTGTGACGCGGAGTCCGTTTTGCATACTTTCCATCGATCTGTCCCTCCAGTTCCCGTGGTGTCCGTCGGAATGGTTCATCTAAGGTTTCTTCTTTAATCTACGGGTTTTCACAAGGCAATTCTGAGCATGAGATTTGCAAAATTTTTTTAGAGAGCCGTGGTTCATGGATCATTTGAACTAATTCACTGTTTCATCTTAGACCCTACCATAATTCAGTAGTTAAGGAGTTTTGCACACATGCTCGCGTGCGCACACAGTAGGCCACGGCAGAGCAGGAGCACATGGCGTGGCTGCACGTGGAGAGTTGTCCACGTGTGGCTCTCGGCCCACACTCCCGAGAGCTGGGCTTTACGCTCCCCGGTCCCTGTTTTTGGAATGCGTTCAGTCTGGTGATGTGACTAGTTCTGATATGCCACTATTTTCTTTGATTCTTTCTGTTTGAAGTCTACTCTGTTGGTGCTATTTTAGGTCTGCACACTCCCTGCAGCCTTCTTCTGGTGACGAGACGTCCACCAACGTGTCGGTCCAGCTCTACAACGGGGAGACCCAGCAGCTCGTCATCCAACTGGAGAACATCGGGATGGAGCCGCTGGAGAAACTGGAGGTCACCTCCAAAATCCTCACCACCAAAGGTGGGTCTGAACCTAGAAGTGGTTGTCTTTGTCTCCAGAAGAGACGGCTCAAGAGAAAGAAAGCTTCTTTCTCTTCTGGTTTGCTGCCCTCCTGAGACTGACGAGTCAGGAACGCATGGAGGAGGCCAGCGGAGCCCTTGTCTCTGGTGCTGGTCACATTTCCCAGACCCTCAGGAGGGATCCTCTGGAAGGAGTGGAGAGAGAGAGACGTTAGGGGCGCAGACCTGTCGCGGCTCAGGGCCCGTTTGTCCGCCCTGGGTCTTTCTGCAGGTTTGGTCATAGCGCTGTGTGCTCCCGCTTCAACACAGATGCTTTGTTTCCTGCTGCTGGGACGCAGAAGCCGGGCGCTGTGAGACCTGTGTTCAAATTTTGGCTTCACCATTTAGCAGCCCTTGGTCCTTTGCATGCCGGTCCCTTCCTGGGCAGACGGGGGGAGCACTTAGCACGCGAAGTAAAGTGGGTGCGGCAGACTGCGGAGGCTGCGAGGTCAGTGAGCGATACCGGTCGAGGGGAGTGGATGATACGGAGGAGGGACGGGGTCTGGAGGAGTAAGTGCGAGTACAGTCGGGTCATGTTACGACGTCCGAGAACGTACACGGGCCAGCGAGGCCAAGGACAGACGAGGGGAAGCAAGCTTGCAGAACCTGGGGTGTTTCTGTGCTCTCCATGTGGGGCGAGGCGAGCCAGGCCTCCACGGGAGCTTGACCGGCTGTGGCTGAGTTCCTAGGGAAGGGTGCACTGGCTGCCTCTTACTTCCCGGCACAGGGCTCCCTCCTCAGGCTGATGTCATCATGTGGGAAAAACCAAGCGGAAAGAATGAGTTCATCAGAGGTAGAGCCCCTGCCGTCTCGTTGGAGGGAAGGGCAAGGGGGGAGTTTGGGAGAATTTGTCCTGCAGATCATTATACTGTGAAGGAAGGAATTTGAATTGTGTAAAAAAGGGTGGCTCTGAGCCCATCCCGCTGGGGAGAATGCCAGAGCACCTCACATTCCCTGGTTTCTCCCCCTGGTTCTGATGAAGTGTGCGGGAGGGACCCGAAGCGTGTATCTGCCGGTCCGGTCTTGTGCGCTCTCCCCGTCTGTGCCTCTCCTCCTAGGGAGATGCTGCCTAGGTTCAGGTTCCGGCTGTCACTTCCTCGCTGTGTGTTATCTTGGGCAAGTCATTAAACTTCTCCTGGACTTTTCTTCTGTAAAATAGCACTAATGATAGTGTCTACATCACAGGGGTATTATGAGAACTCAGTAAGATGATGTATGCAAAGTGCTTGGAATAGCACTTGCTGCATTATTACACTCAGATATGTTAGCTGTTACTGTCACTGCTGTCACCACCTCCTTCTCTACCTCCACCACCACCACCGCCACCTCTATCACTTCCACCTCTACCATTACCTCCACTGCCTTCACCTCCATCATCACCACCACCATCGCCACCATCACCACCAGCACCATCTCCACCATCACCACCAGCACCATCACCACCATCGTCATCACCATCACCACCATCACCACCAGTACCATCTCCACCATCTCCACCATCACCACCAGCACCATCACCACCATCGTCATCACCATCTCCACCATCACCACCATCACCACCAGCACCATCTCCACCATCACCACCAGCACCATCACCACCAGCACCATCTCCACCATCACCACCATCATCATCATCACCATCTCCACCAGCACCACCATCACCATCTCTACTATCTCCACCATTACCTCCACCACCACCACCGCCATCATCCCCATCATCACCAGCAACATTGTCACCAGGGCTGCTGTCACCCTTATTGCTGCCACCATTGTCACCCCTGCTGCCATCGCCGTTTGTTTGTGTTGCCGTGGCGGGCTCTACTGTGTGAAGGCCCCACACTGTATGACCCAGCACATTTGGGAAGTTTCCATCTTGGGACTGTTAAGAGTAGAGCTGCTCTTGAGTATTTTGGCGCATGCTTTGGGGGGGCATCTGCAGATGTTCCCACCCAGGTATCTCCAGGAGCGGAATGCTGGGGTGGGGTGGACGTGTACTCAGCTTTAGAGCAGAACGCTTTCCCACAGGGGCTGCCCTCGTTCGCTCCATCATCGTGTGAGAGTCCGGTTGCTCAGATGCTCACTGGTTCTTGGCATCTGCAGTCACTCTGGTGGGGCGGGTCGGTGTCACCGTGTAACACTGGGGTTTTAGTTTGTGTTTGTTTGATGACCAGGGAAGCTGACTACCTTTCATATGGTTTTGGACACTCAGATCCTGTTTTGTCCAAGTGCTTTAGTCCCTTTTTCCCACTGGGTGTTCTTCTCTGTCTCGCTCTGTTGCTTCCCTGTGTCTCCCCATCACTCCTGACGTGAAAGATGTGTGTGTTCTGCGTATGAGCTCTTGGCTGGGAAGAAGAGTGAATGTCTCCTGCGCGGTTGCCTCTGCGGTCTCTTAGTGGTGCTTTAGGTGAATGGAAGTTACTCATCATAATACAGTTCACCTAATTGATCACTGTTTTCCTCTGTGGTCCTTGCCCTTGTGTCTCATTTAAAGAAACTTTGTCTACTTTCGGCCTGTGGGAAGCTTTGGATCCTGCCTTAGGCTCATCTTGTCTTTCCCCTATTTTGGGGAGCGGGTACTTAGGGGTTAGGTAGGAAATGCCTCCCTGACATGAAATACCTTCACCTGGTATTTGGAATTTAATCCTTGCTTTGAGGGTGTGGTCGGTGTTGGAACCCGGGGACTCCGGGTGAATGACAGATAATCCCAGAGCCTGTAACGGGGAAGCATGTCTCATACCTTTTCTCACCGTCACGGCTAAGCAACTGGAAACAGTCTTTTCGTTTTCTCAGATAAACCCGAGTGGTGATCGTGTGTCCACTGTTGGTTAGGAACTTGCTGCTCCTTTCTGAAGCGGGAATCCTCCTGTTTGTCCCTTTCGGAAGTCCTCGAACAACTTCCTGTGGGCCTGGACCCCAGTCGCAGGGGCCTGTGTGACTGGCCTCTTCCCCGTGCTTCAGCCTCCCCTTTGCCCACCTCTCCCCTTCAGCTCCCAGCGCAGAGGTCATTCGGATCTCATTTCAGGTGCCTGGACATTGGGCTCTGTCTTTTACACTGGAGGATAAACCGTCTTCTCTCTCGAGAGCTCAGCTCGTGGACTTCCACTCCTGCCCCTTTACCTGCTCATTCCCAGGGAACTTCTCCTCTGGCTTCCTGCTTCGTGGTCACCCAGAGAACCCTTCGTCCCCTGGCCTCCTCTGTCCCCTCCTCTGTTGTCTCGGAGTGCCTCCAGGTGCCCAATGTGTGGTGGTTGTCCCGGGAAGGCTCTCTGTCCCCGAGCAGCTGTGAGTCTCCCAGAGGCCAGCGTGGTGGCCCTTGGTCCTCCAGGCCTAGTGTCTGGCTGGTGCTTAGTGCTGAGGGGTTGCCGATGGTGGTGATGGGAAGGGCCTTTCTCAGTGATAGAACGGGCCTGTAGGAGTCTGCCTGGTTCACCTGCTGAGTGGGTGGGGTGAAAAACTGATGCGTGTAAATCACTTTGATATTTCTAATGAGTTGCCTGGGTCCTCTTAGATGCCCAGCTTTGGGCCACGTGAGCTTCTGCCTCTGCTGCTCTGCTGGGACCACCTCCTTCCTGCAAAGACTTTAAGCTGCTCTGTGTTGGGTGAGCGTTGTCTGTCTCCAGCCGGGTTGTGGGTGTAGGTCCAGGGGAGCAGGGAGCAGACTGCTGTGGCCAGCAGAGGGTTGCGGGGCCCGGAGGGAGCCCCCAGGATCAGGCCGTCCTCAGCATTAGACTCCGCTGCTATGATTCCCATTATAGTCTTGGCACCAAACGCGTTCAGCCTGGCCTTGCCACTTACTGGTGGCAGGATGTGGACTGTGCTTGTTGCTTCTGTGATGGGTGGATTCTGCGTACCTGGGAGAGGACTGTGTCATCCTTCTGGCTGTTGGGATTTGCATGCCTGTGTCACAGGGGCCAGCGCGCAGTAGGTCGTCCTGTCACCTGTCGCCATTATCTTGACCCCGCCCTCACCATTATCTTCATAAAGTGTGGGTGCTTTTCCACTCAACGTCTTTGTACATAGCTTGCTTGCTTGCTTGCTTTTTAAAGATTTTATTTATTTATTTGACAGAGAGAGAGAGACAGTGAGGGTAGGAGCACAAGCAGGGGGAGTTGGTGAGGGAACGCAGACTCCCCACTGGGCAGGGAGCTTGATGCGGAGCTCGAGCCCAAGACCCTGGCATCATGACCTGAGCCGAAGTCAGATGCTTAACGACTGAGCCACCAGGCGCCCCATCTAGCTTTCTTGTACCCAGTTTCTCAGCCCAGCATTTGGAGAAACTCCTGTCTGACTTGCTGCTTGCCTTCTTTCTTCCCACCGCTGTGCTTGGGGAGCAGGACAGCAGTGACCCCTGTCTTCACGGGTCTGGTGTGGGCGGAAGCCAGGGGTAGCCTGTGTGATGTGGGCCGCGAGGCAGTGGGAAGGTCCGCTCTCCGCTTTCTGCCCCCACTGCTCCCCTGCGCTCGCTTGTCCCCTCCGCCTACCCATCGGCTGTCCGTTTGCTCAGGGCTTCAACAAGCCTTTTCTGAGCATGCCTACATGGTGGCCGTTGTGTGGGGCCCTGGGACACCCAGGAATCAGCTCCGAGTGCCTGTCCTCTGGGTGGGGGAGGGTGCTTCCATGGTCTTTGTCGCCTGGCTCCCTGTGGCCACAGTTGGATGTAGTCACAGCTTGGCCAACTGTCCGGTGTCCCGGGCGCCTCTCACGTCCCCTCCGTCACTCATCCCAGTCCCCACACCACCTCCTAGAAGCTTTCCCGACCCCCAGACAGAGACATGCCGCTCCTCCCGCACGCTGCCCTGCTTACACTCTGTCCCAGCAACACTCACTTCACTTGGCTTTGTGTCCCCCAACAAGCAGGTGTTCACATCACGTGGCTACACACGCATCCTGCCGGGCCCATGAATGACCCATGAATCCTGTCCTGAAGGGGCTCTCGGTTCAGCGTGGGTGTCACGCATGTTCGCCGAGTGGGACCGAGTGTTGCAGGCACTTAGCACCTTTCTGCCGCAGCGAGGAACCCAGTGCGGGGACCAGCTGCTGTACTCCTAGGAAGACACTGGAAGTCGTGAGTGGCAGGAACTCCTCCAGCTCTGCGTCCCTGGTGGACATGACTGCTGTGGCCTTCTCGAGCAGCTTAGCCTGTGGCACGGTTGTGGATTCACACGGCTGTGGAGAAGTTTATAAGCCCCGTTCGTTGGAAGACCAAGTGGAGTGCCTTTTAGCCACTATTACAAGACCTGATATGTTCACCTCCCTGGGAGTGCGGGTGACAAGTGAGCCAGCATGGTGGGGAGCGTAGAGGAAGTTAGGGTGTCTGGCCCTGCAGTTTAGGAACTTTTTTTTTTTTTTTTTTAGAGATTTTATTTATTTGAGAGGTAGAGAGAGTGCATGATCAGGGGTGGGGGAGGGACAGAGGAAGAGGGAGAAGCAGACTCCGTGCTGAGCAGGGAGCCTGACCCGGGACTTGAACCCAGGATCCTGAGATCGTCACCTGAGCCGAAGGCAGATGCTTAACCGAAGGCAGATGCTTAACCGACTGAGCCCCCTGGGCACCCCAGTTTGGGAATTTTTGAACATCAAATTCCCAGTTGGTTGTTTGGGGCCAGCAGTGTGGCCCTGTGGGAGCACGTAGCTGCCAGCTGCTGCGATGTCCTCTTCTGTGGGGCCCAGGCTTCCCCAGGAGGTCCAGGCACCAGCAGTGCTGATGCAGCAGTGAAAATGAGGAAGAGGTGCGCCTGGGTGGCTCGGTGGGTCGAGCGTCTGACTCCTGATTTTGGCTCAGGTCGTGATCTCAGGGTCGTGGGATCGAGCCTTGCATTGGGCTTGCACTGTGCACGGAGCCGCTCACGATTCTGTCTCTCCCTCTGTCCCTGTCCCTGCTTGGCTCCCCTCTCTTTCTCTCTCAAATAAAGATATCAAAGGTGCATTTCTGAAAATTGACCTGCAGCCGTCTCTCACAGGTTTGTTGTCAGGGCTAGACAGGGCAGTGTCTTGGGGTGTTAGGGTCCGTGATCAAAGGAACGAGACCGATACAAAGCGAAGGTCAAACAAAACTTTATTTCGCGCCAAGCATCAAGAATCAAACTGACTGGTCAGGGCTATCTCTTACGAAAAGGTGAGGATGATGTTCCCGACAAGGTCACTCCCAAGAAGACACCATTCTGGACAAGACCGCTTCCCGGATGAGGCCGCTCCCGACGACGAAGAGGCAACAAGGACAGCGACGATGACAAGGAGGACAACCCGGATGACACAGACTCTGCTCCCCACGATGCCACTCTGACAAGGCTGCCACCCAGAGGAAGCCACCGCTGCGGACAAGGCCGCTCGTGGCTCGGGGTGGCGAGGCATTTTGCGGCGAGGCTGCTGGCGGCTAGGGGCCGTTGGCATCTCTGGGCCACTGGCGTCTGGGGACCGCTGGCATCCAGGGGCTGCAGGTGTCAGGACCGCTGACTGCTGGGCCGCTGGACTGCTGGTGTCTCGGCACCGCTGACGTCTAGGGGCTGCAGGTGTGGGGACCGCTGACCACTGGACTGCTGGACCACTGGTATCTCGGGACCGCTGACCGCTGGGCCGCTGGAGTCTCAGGGCTGTAGGCGTCGAGGGACCACTGACAGCTGGACCGCTAATGTCTAGACAGCTCGGGGCTGCTGGAAGCTGCCCGTGGCTGAAGGCTGCAGGTGGCTCAGGGCCCCCGGAGGCCGGGCCTCAGGCAGCTTGAAGCTGCAGACGGCTGGTGGTTGCAGGTGGCTGCTCCGGGCTGCTGTAGGCGGGACCGCCGGAGGCGGGGCCTCAGGCGACTGGAAGCTGCAGGCGGCTGGAGGCTGCAGGCGGCGTCTGAGGGCCACTGGAGGCAGGACCACCGCAGGTGGCTGGAGGCTGCAGGCGCAGGGACCGCCGGTGGCGGGACCGCTCGCGGCGGTTATAGCTCTTACAAGAGCTGTTATAGCTCCTCCACTCCGCCAACTCTTCTCTCCCGTCGACTCTTCGCTCCCCTGGCAGCTCTCCTCCTTCCCTGCTAGCCTCGCAGCAACCTTTATGCGGTTGGTTGAGTCCCACCCCTATACAGGTGGCCAATCGGATCTCAATCCACCCTAGTGGATATCCACATGCTGCACCTATTGGACATCTCCACCTGGCCTGCCCCCCCTACATCGGGGTCCACAAGCAAGTTCCTCTGGGAGGGGCAGGCCCTTACAGGGGTAGGTGGACTCCTGGCTCCAACCCACTCCCGTGAGCCCTTGCGCAGCTGGCCCGAGGGGACGATAGCAGGACGTGTTATGAGCATCGCTGTGTGGGCTCAGAGACACATGCACGTGAAGGTCGTTGCACGATGCCTGCCTCGTGGACGTGCTTGTTCCCCGTCAGCCGCCCTGTGGCTGCTGTGTGCATGACGGTGGGGAGTCGCACCAGGTGTGCGTTTCCTGCCCCACCCTCCTTCGGGGGTTCGTCTGTGGGTGCCCCCTGCAGCCCAGCTGAGAGCCCAGCTAATGTCTTCCACGTCCCTTACACACCGCTGCCTCCGGACGCCTGTGACACAGCCAGCCTTCTGTGCTCTGCAGCCAGGACTGCGGGGAGCCCGTAGCACATCTCACAGCTCATCTGAGCACAGTTGATGTCTCAGCGGCAACACTTTTGAGAAACGAAAAGTCATCAAACAGCCAAGAAGAGTGCTGCAATTAGAGGTTTTAGTTTCGGTTCCGCCCCCTGCCCCGGTGATGAAGTCCTGCCACACCAGGCTGCTGGCCGCGAGCCTCCGTTCCTTCCTGCAGATCTGGGGCCTCAGCAGGTGTGCGTCCTGCCTCTACCTCCTAGGCCAGCGAGCCCCAGCTTAGTTGGATGTCGCCCCGACTTGGGCAGGGCAGTAAGGCAGTTTTGTTTGTTCTGTATGTGATGGGATTATAGACTTTTAAGAAAATTTCAGATTGCAAAGAACATTGTCTGTCACCTGCTCTGAGCTTCTGGGGTCTTCTCCTCTGCCCCCCACCTTGTTCCTTCCTGGAATCAGAGATCCCACCCAGGCGTGTGTCCCTCTACAGGCAGGGAGCGCCTCCTCTTCTCCTTCGCCTCGTCCTCCTCCTCCTCCTCCTTCTGAAGATTTTATTCATTCATTTGAGAGTGAGTGAGAGAGAGAATGAGCAAGGGGAGGGGCAGAGCGAGAAGCAGGCTCCCCCCTGAGCAGGGAGCCCGATGCGGGGCCCAGTCCCAGGACCGTGGGATCATGACCTGAGCCGAAGGCGGCTGCGTAAGCTGCTGAGCCCCCTGGGCGCCCCACAGGGAGCCCTTCTGATTCACCTCTTTTCCCCAGAGCGGAGCACGGTGGGTGCCCTGGGGACGTTAGAGGCTGTGTGGCGAGTGTTCCCGGGTGAATGGAAGGGGAAGGCCAGCAGCACGGCGCCCTGTCGTTTCCCTAGGCCGCCTCTGCGTGCCAGGCTGCTGTGCCGGGGCTGGCCTGCCTCAGCGTATGTTGGTGCCGACCCCAGGGTCGTCTCTACCCGCTGACGAAGTGTCAGGGGTCGACGGAGAAGGGCCGCTGGGGCAGTACTGGGACTCAGATTCCTATTGGTCTGATCCCGAAGCTCACCATTTGACTGTTTGATTTCCCACCATCTCCTTTCGGAGTCCTCTCTCCCATCACCACCGCTATGTGTCCATTGGGAGCTTGTGAAGCTGCCTGGTTACTGCTCGGGGGAGCAGTGAGAGGCACAACGTGGAGTGGAAAGTCCCTGGCCCTGACCTTGGCTCTTTCTCCTCTAGCTGTTTGACTAGGGGGACATTGTTGCAACTCTCTGAGCTTTAGTTGGCTCTTTCATAACATGGCAGTAACAGAGCCGTAGTCTGAGGTTAGAAGACAGCACATAGGAGATGGTGGTGGCACTTGTTTTTATAAAGGGACTCCAGGGAGAGATGTGTCTTGTTCCCTGGACTCCCCCATCGCTGCCCACAGAGCCCGGCAGCACAGGGAGTGGAAAGCAGGGGCAGAGCTTCTCTCGGGAGCTTGGACCGGCTTCTCCCAAGCCCAGTCCGTTCTTCCTGGGCACCGCATGGGTTGCACGGAGCAGCAGCGCTGATGCACTGCTTCCAAGAAGTTGACGGGCTGGGGATTGAGTCTGGGGGCTCAGGCACACCCGTGCCCCAGGCGGTCACTGTCCTTGTCATCAATCCACATTATCGCTGGGCCCTTACCGGTGGTCCTGGGAGAAGCAGCTGCCTTGGCTGAGAACCCGGCCTCACTGTCTGGGGTGGGTGTGGGGGGGTGGAGGCGGGCGGGGGTCAGCATGCTCAGCCCCATGCGTGTGCTTGCAGACCCCAGATTCACGGGGCTTCTCCCCATGTCCCACCGGGGCAGTGGGGGTCCCCGGAGGATTTAGATACAGCACTGAGACATAAGCGTGTGTGCGTGTGTATACGTTTAGGGAAGTGTAATATATTGCCTCATTGTAGAAAATTCAGAAATTAAAAGCAATTTGAAACGACTGTGATCCTGTACTCGGAGGGGACCCACGTTAACTGTAAGGTGGGCTATACCCATGTATTTTTTCCATGTGAACATTTTTGGGCCGTGAAATCCTAGTGTACATTCAATCTGGTAATCTGCTTTCCTCACGTCACTTTCCCCCCATCTGTTCTAAGTCTAAATCTGAAATGTCTTGGAATACATTTATCTGTTCCACGTCGAATGCTTCCTGAGCGCCCCCCACGTGCCCGGCGCTACTCCTCGTTGCGCGGGAAGGATGCTGATGGCCGCCGGCACTGCTGTGGACTCGCTGAGTGCCGAGCGCAGGCCTGCAGCCTCCCTGCGACTTCCCTGCTCCCTGCGCAGCTCCGTGGGGGGAGCGAGGCCGGCCCAGCCGGAACAGCTGACACGGCGTGGGGGCCGCGTCTAAACTGGACCTTGTTCTGGTTGCTTTACTTTCGTTAGCTCGTTTCTTCTCCACGACAACCTGTTTTATAGATGAGCACACTGAGGCACGTGGAGGTTCTGTGGCTTACCTAGGGATGCCCGGCTAGAGCCCGGAGTCGAACCCACACAGTTTTCTCCTAAACTGGGCATTTGTAGCCAGGTGGGTGCCCTGCCTCTCCTGGGAGTGGTGAGCTTCAAGGGGCCTGGCTCCCGCCTTGCAGTTGGTGGAGGAGTGAGCTGCTTGATGCAGGTGGTGTAGTTCTAACGGAGGTGGGAGCTTCAGAGCCCAGGGGAGCAGTGTGGGATAGAAACCGCATTGCAGCAGAGGAACCTCAGGGTCGGGCTGTGAGGGAGGAGTCAGAATCGGCCACTTAGGAAAGTGGTCCAGGAGACCTCGGTGGGGGAGCAGCATGTGTCGGGGGGTAACTGGGGCTCGGAGGGTGAGGCCAGATGGCTCCAGGCACTCCAGTCCTGTCTGGGCCCTGTCCTCTGGCTCAGGGAATGCACCCCAGAGCCCTCACCTGGTTCCTGCCCATGCAGGGGAGACCTGTTTCTGAAGCACGGACCTGCTGGGATCTGCCTCAGGGTCCTAGTCGCTGTGGGCGCTCTGGCCAGTCCTGCCAGAGAGGATGGCAGAGCTGTTTAAAGAAGTTAGTGTGCACTTCAGGACCGGGGGACCTTGGGGCCTGGCCTCCCAGCAGGTAGGGCCCAAATGCCGTTCTGTCCTGGTGTCCTATAGCCAGCATCTCAAATCCCTTCCATTCTGCAGTACTTCACTGGTTGGAAGATAGAGTTAAAGAATATAGTAATTGGGTTAACGCATATTTACAGAATGTGAATTACTGGTTTCTTGAGATGATTTGGTCCTTTCCGTGGTTTGGGAGCCAAGGCACTCGCTTCGGTTCTATGCCAGCCCTAGAATGCAAGCGGCGGGCAGTGTGACTTCCGGGGCTGCCATAAAGACCAGGGGTCAGGTCAGCTTGTGAAGGTGAGTCCATGTTTCCCGGCAGACATGGAGAGACCGTGCAGACAAAGGCAGGAGGGGGAAGGCAGGGCCAGCGGGGGGCCTGTGCACCCACACACGTGCACCTGTGCATGGACGGGACAGGTCGGGGGTCACCCACACAGGTTCCCCCCGACTTTTAAAGATTTTATTTATTGGGGTGCCTGGGTGGTTCAGCCTCTGCTTTCGGCCCAGGTCGTGATCCCAGGGTCCTGGGATGGAGCCCCACCTTGGGGCTCTCTGCTCAGCGGGGAGCCTGCTTCCTCCTCTCTCTCTGCCTACCTCTCTGCCTGCTTGTGATCTCTGTCTGTCAAATACATCTTTTAACAAAAAGATTTTATTTATTGATTTATTTTATAGAGAGTGTGAGTGCGCAAGCACATATGCAGAGGGAGAGGGGGCAGAGGGAAGGGCACAGGCAGACTGTGCTGAGCGCAGAGCCCGAGGTGGGTCTCCATCCCAGGACCCCGAGATCTTGAACCTGAGCTGAAACCCAGAGTCCAGACTTAACCAACTGAGCCCCCCAGTGCCCCTCCCGCTCGCTCTTTCTAACCTGCCTGACTTCTCCCTGCCTTCCCGCTGCGTCCGAAAGGCCGTCTCTCTGGCGTGTCCCCTCTGTGGCTGTGGGCAGGGCCCCCCTGTCCCGGTCTGTCGGGACTCGCTGCCCCATGTGGTCGTCAGTCTATGTCTTAGGAGCCCGCGGGCCCTACAGTCATCATCCCTTTCCCGACTCCCCATCCTTCCCTGGGTCATTCTGATTCAGGTGGTAACGTGCCTGTATAGGGCCTCTGGACACCGCGTGTGCTGGCGGCGTCGGGGGTGCTGTGGTGTCACCGGTACTACCCGAGTGCCCGTCGTGTGTCATGTGCCAGGTCTTGTACTCACGGCTGCGGGAGTGCGATCGCATACCTCCGCCCCCTCAGTTTCCTGTGGGGATCGGAGCCACTACTCCGCTGGGTTGTGGCGGCGATCGGGCCAGACACCTGCATGTGGAGAGGGTCTGGCATATTCCGGGTGTGCCGTGAGCCCCTCATGAGCAGGGAGGCGTGACTTGGCTTCTGAGTGCCTTGCGTGGATGCTGCCCCGTCTGCTCCTGCATGGAGCGCTGCTCTCCGAGGCCCCAGAGAAGCCCTGCGGCCTGGTGGGTGTGCTGCCAGTTCCGGAAGGACCGTGCCAGGACCAGCGCAGTGTGTGGACGGTGTTCGCAGCATGGCTCGGCCCCATGTTCTTCAGCGCAGGCATGCTCATGTGCTCCGTCTCCCGCTGGCTTCTTCCGTGGGTGACTTCTGGGTCCCAGGAGCAGGACTTTGTGTGTGCGTCTGCCTTGAGCTGCCTTCGTGCGGATGAGTGTAGTGGGTCGGGAGCCGTCGGCATGCTCTGGTTCTCGACCGGGGATGAGTGGCTTAATCTCTCGAAGCCTTGGCTGCCTCATTCCAGGAGAGGACATGTAGCACCGAGAACGGGTTCATAGAAAAGGGAAGCCGGGGGTGGGGGGTTGGGCGGCAGCGCGGTGCTCCCGCCTCGGGCCCTGCCGGGTCTACGGGAGGAGGGGAAGTGCAGAGCCTCGGAGCTGGGCCCTGAGCGGCTGACCACGGCAGGGCCTTCTCATGGACCGAGGGGCTTGGGCAAACGAGCTCTTCGCACCTGGTCGGCGAGCAAAGGGCCTCGCCTCAGGGTGTGGGGGATGGCCCGGCACGTGACCCTGACCCTGACCCTGAAGCGAGAACGCAGTTTACTCTTCACACGTACAGCCTGGGGGAGGAGGACACCGCGTGCACCCAGGGCCAAGTGGGGGTTACACTCGGGAACAGAGGGAGGCCAGGGACTGTGGGAGGCAGGCTGTGTAGTCGCAAGGGGGTGGGTGCCCCTGGTTCCTGCGGGAGGATGTCGTTCCCTTGTTTCGCTCAGTCTGTGGTTGGCGGGAACTGAAACTGCCAGTTTGAGGGTCAGCAGGGGCTGGGGGGGTGGGGGAGATGGGGGACCCAGTCATGGGCCAGGGTGGGGGCCGGACCTGTGGTGAGGCCGGTGCAGGGCCTCCTGGTTCCACCAGATGCCGAGGCAGTACTTGGTGTCAGGCCTTGATTTCTGGCCCAAAGCCGGGCTCGTCTGGCAGGCGTGGGAGCCACGAAGGTGACACAGCTGCTTCCACACGGCACAAACGGGGTCCCCCCCACCGCGCTGCCTCCTTGCTGTCTCCCTCCCCCCCGCAGCGCATGAGCGCCCTTAACTTTCCAGCGCTTCACACACAGCTTCGCTTAATCTATACCACAGCCCTGTGACGCGGGAGCTGTCGCCCCCTTTCCACACGGAGACGCCGTGGTGTAAAGGAGTCATCACCCTCCGTCTGCTCCAGTCAGTCACAGTCGAAAAGGCAGCAGACGCAGGGCTGACTCCTCTGTGCGGATCTCTCCGAGACGGGGGTGGATTTGCGGGGCAGCTCGGAGCCCCCCTGCAGGCTCTGCGGGTCCCGGGCGTGGCTCCCAGTCCCGTGGCTCTGGTTTTGAATCCGTGTTTCCTGAAGAGGGTCCTCTACTGTCTGTGCTTCTCCCACTCGACGTGGATCTGTTTCTCCTTAAGGGGACAACCGAGGCAGTCCTCTGGGGAAATTCTGGTTACCTCCGAATCCGTTGATTCCGTTTATGTGAGCAAAGGGTGCATTGATTTTTTGGCGAGAGGAAGCCCGCAGCAGGAGCGGGACGAGCCGGCCCCAGGCTCGGTGGTCTGCCCCTCGCGCCTCGTTCACAGGCGCAGCCTCTGCCTTGTACCACCCACGAGTCTGGAATTTTCTTGGTGCTTGGATTTCTCACATTGTAAATGGTTTGCCTGTTCCTTTGCTTTGGGGGGTGCATGAGGATTTCTCAGGGGGATTGGTAAGTCACATCCTGCCTCAGTCCCACCGTCCTGACCACCACTGTCCTCGTCGTTGTAGAAAAACTGTACGGCGACTTCTTGAGCTGGAGCCTGGAAGAAACCCTTGCCCAGTTTCCTCTGCAGCCGGGGAAGGTGGCCACTTTTGTGGTCAACATCAAGGTGAAGCTGGATTTCTCGTGCCAGGAGAATCTCCTCCAAGACCTCAGCGACGGTAAGCCCCCCGCCCCGCACCCCCCAATCTTAATCAGCAGGTCATGGCCCCTCCGTGCCTGTGGCTCGCTCCTCCTAACTTGCCGGCCATTCATTAACTCGAGCTGCCTGAGCCTTCTCCTGGGCACTTAGTCCGCCCACTGAGTTCCTGTATAGATCTGAAAGCAATAAAGGTACTTGTTAGCTAAATCATTTCTTAATTCACACTTTTTACCATCCTGTGCTCATGTGCCAGGAGGTCATCTTAAGTTGGTGGAATTACTGCATTTTTCTTCAGATATAACTGCTGTGATCTAATTAGCCGTGATTGTAAAGTTCTCCCGAGGCTGGTGGTTTCTGTTAGGGAGGTGGCGTCTGGAGAAAACGGGCATTTATACTCCTTGTAGCATTAGGACTAGCTGATTAGGAGTAAGATCTACTGGATTAATTGTGTCAGATCACGAGCGGACGTATGCGTTCGTACGTTTGTTTGGAGGCATCATGGGCCGGAGCAAGATCCATGTGAGATCGGCCACTAGCCTGTGGCGCCTCCTGGACCGCAGCCCTGCTGGATTAGGGCCCCACCCGCATGACCTCACTTAATGTTTATCACCTCCTCACAGGCCCTGTCTCCACATATAGGCGCATTCGGGTTTCAACACGGGAATTTTGGGGGCCGCAAGCATTCAGTTGAAGGCTATGGTTTGAGATAGCAGATTCTGCCGTTAGAACTTACTGTGTAACTTTGGGTGAGTGACCTTGGCTTCTCTTAGTCTCCTAGTTTATGAAATACTCGTGAACATCTCCAGGGTTGTCACAAGGACTTATATGCCACCTGCAGCCTGGTACGGGGTCAACAGATGTTAGTTAGGGTCCGTCCCCCATCCCTTGTCTGTAGTATGACACGACATCTCACTGCCTCGTGCTATGAAGTGGGGAGTGGCCTGGGCTCTTGGGCCCAGGGTGCATAATGAGGAAGGGTCTGTCTCCTGCAGGACAGTGATGGTAGCAGCTGGTGTTTCAGAGGCTACGTAAATCAGCTCACTTAATCCTCACAGCAACCCTAGGAAGTAGGTGCTATTAATGTCTCCACCTTACAAATCAGGAATTAAGGCCTAAAGAGGTTGAGTAATTTTTCAGAGGTCACGCAGCTAGGAAGTAGCAGAACTGGGCTATGCATCCAGGCAGCCTGACTCCAGAGTCCGTCCTTGCAACCTTCCTATGGCCCAGGGGTCAGCGGGGATAATAAGTCTGGGATTAGAGTGCCCCAAGACTCTGGGACATGACGAGATGCAGCTCCCTTTGCCTGGCGGGGTCCAGTAGGGGCTCCCAGCATTCCTGTGCGACTGAACCAGTTCCTGGGCCTGAACTAGAAAGCTTCCTTGATGAAGAAAAAGCACGGGCCCCTCAGGCCTTGGCCTGCAAGGAATCAGCTGGTACCGAGGCCCAGAGCCCTGGCAGTTAGGAAGTGGGTGTTATCTCCAGGGACGAGATGTCTGTCTGTCTGTCTCTCTGTGGGAATGGGCCTCTCTCTCCACTCAGGGTCTCACATGTACGTGGGTGCTCAGGGATGAGGCTGGCCTGTTGAACTCGAGAGGCAAAACTTAGTTACGGTTCCGTGTTCCTGTGATGGGGACGGTCGTCTTCCCTCTTGCGTCCCTGAGGCGTCTGCAGCCACGCGGGCCACCTGGTCCCTGGAGTGCACCCAGTGGTCCTGGCTGAGGGCCTCTGTACTGGCTCTGCCCTCCCCTGAATCTCTCTCCCCCACAATCTGCACCGCCCCCCCCCCAACTGTTCAGACGGCCGCCCCGACCGCATCAGCCGGACCAGCACCCCGGCCTCGTCGCTCCTGTGGCACCTGCATTACTGACTCTGCACTTGTTCCTCCAAGTGTCGTGTTGGTTTTTCCTGCCCATCTGCCTCCTTCCGCTAGAGGAGAAGTTTCAGGCAACCGGGACCCCACCTGTCCCCTTCAGCCTCCATTCACACCGTCCGGGGCGCTACGGAGGAAGAGTTGGTGTGCACTGCGGGTCTGGAGGCCTGAGTGAGCCCCTCCTCCCCCTCCCGCCCATAGTGCGGGGGGCCCACCCCGGAGCACTGGCCCCCTGGGTGTTAGGGCCTCAGCGTGGGAATTCGGGGGGGGACACAGACATTCAGTCCATAACATGCGGCATGAAGTTTGCTCCCCTGTGCTCTCTCTAGTGTTTAACTGTAATGAGCTTCTTTGTATAATACTAATATTTGATTAACATTTTTTTTTTGTATATTATTAACAAAGGCAGAAGAGCAAATTTACTGTTGGACACATAAGAAACTGTGAAAATGTCAGGTGGATTTAACATTATACCAGGGCTTAAAGAGTATTGGATTGGGTGGATTTTTTTCTGTTTATAAACTGCCTGATACCACCAGACTGCATTTTTCTGCAAGGAGGCGGAGTGTTGCAGACAGAGGTCCTGACTTCTTTTTCCCAAGGGAGGAGTGTGGCAGAATAAATGGTGCTTGACACCCGCCGAGGGGGGGATTGATTAGCTCTCGTCCCAGGGCCATGTCTGGGCAAGCAGACGTCCAGCCGAGCCACCCGGCTGTGGGGAGTGTGGACAGGACACTGACGTGGCTGCCTGCCAACGGCAGCCGCTCTCCCTGAGAGACACGACAGGAGGGCTCCAGGGGCAAACTGTACCTGTCCGCCTTGTGGTGGCTCTGTGAGTTCGTGTGTTTGTCGTGGTGCGAGTTTCTGCCTTTCGCTACAGAGCTCTGCTCTTCCAAGCTGAAAGCAGAGTTGTAGTCCAGGACTTGTAGTCTGAGAGTACCTTCTGTCCTGTAAAAGAAAACCACATCAGAGGGGGCTGGGATCACCATCGCTAAGTGTTTTGTAAACGCAAGGCTGGTCTGATTTCCCGTCAGTTAGCTACAGCACAAGAGTGATGCGGCACGTGGGGTCGCTCGCTGGATGCCCTCTCTCCTGGTGACGGTTGTTTCCACGGCCAGCTGTAGAACTGGAGGCCCAGGGTCTTAATGTCCACCACCAGGGCGAGTCTCATAGAGGAGAGGGGGTGGGTACCGAGGCCCACAAGGACCTTCCAGAGTCTGGTGAGTGGATGATGCCGTGTCTGTGTAGTTTGGGCTAAGGAGTCAAGAATTTAAGAAACAAAACAAACATAAAAGAAAACAGAAACTCCTCCAGACTCTCAGATACAGAGAACACACTGGTGGCTGCCTGAGCGGGTAGCTGGGCAGAGGGCACCAAGTGCACTGATGTGGACGGGCACCTGGTGGCAGGTAGAGGTGTTGAGTCACTGTGTCTCATGGCAGAACTGACGTTACACCGTGTGCTCGCCTAACGCCAGACAGGCCTTGGTGTGGGCCTGCCCGGAGACAGCCGTAACCACAGTGCCGGTGGCCTCTGGGGCTCGGGAGGTGACCCGCGTGTGGCTCTCTGTGTGACACGGTCAGAAGCCTTCATCCCGGAAGCACTCATGGACTCGGTTTGTCTTCCCAGCGTGGACTCAGATTACTGAAATCGGATGCCACGTTAAGAATTTAGGACAGTCAGTATAGCCGTCTTGCGGATGGGACCCTGGGTTCTGGGTGGGCTGCAGGCGTGTGACGGGGAGGTAGTGCGTATGGAGCGGTGTCGGTGCCGCATGTAAGCCCGGACTGGCCGCTTGACTCGGGTTCTTTCTGCTTAAGCTGCCCAGCGGCTCTGGAGAGTAGATGGTGGGCAGACGGATGTGGATGAAAGCAGACCAGAGAGAGCCAACCGTGAGATGCTGTGTGCGATCCTCGTCCTATCCTGGGTTCAGTGAAAACACTCGAAGGAGATTTTGGGGACCTCAGCGTTCCTCGATGGGGCACGGGAGCAACAGCCTTCTTTGGCCGCCACCCTGCGCTGCTGAGGACGCGAGGGGCGGGCTCCCACACCCTGCGTCCCTGAGGGAGAAGTCCCGGGCTGAGGGCCGGCGGCTCTCCCCTGGGCTGTGCTGCGGGGCGGGAGGGCTGCCGCGGGCCTCTTCTGCGTGCCCAGCTGCGGAGGTTTTGGCTTCTGCGGTGTAGGTGTGGGCTCTTCTCCCCTGGACTCCCGGACCTCCACAGAGGCCCTCTCGGTGATGGGTGATTGTCTAAGTCAGTGTGCCGGGGGAGACGGTCGAAAACTCACTCCTCCCTGATGACAATGCCACTGTCTGCCAAAGTAGTTGTACACTCCTTTCAGTGACTCCTTTGATAGAGTTAATATTGGTATAGGGAAGCTGTGTGCGGATGTGGAAAAGGGTGAGTCACTGATTTTGTGACAGTCTGATTCTAGCATCCGGTCTTGAACCAGGATTCTTGTGTGGAAGAAAGGAGGTAACAGTTGTAAGAGAAGAGGGATTGGGTAAAAACCTTATAGTCTGGGCCTTGAAAAAAATCACAGCATGAAATTATAAGGTGTTGGGGTACCTGGGCAGCTCAGCCGGCTGAGCAGCCAAATCTGGATTTCTCTTGGGGTCCTGAGTTCGAGCCCCGTGGTGGGCTCTGTGCTCAGCCGGGAGTCTGTAGTCTTTGCCTCTCCCCCTGCTTGCACGATCTCTGTCTGTCAAGAAAAAGTTAATTAATTAAAAAAATGAAATAATGGGGCCCCTTGAGTGACTCTGTTTCGGTCATGATGCCAGGTTTTGGGATCGAGCCCTGTGTCAGGCTCCCAGCTCAGTGGGGGAGCCTGCCTCTCCCTCTGCCTGCTGCTCCCCCCGCCTGTGCTCTCTCTCTTTCAAATAAATAAATACACTCTTAAAAAAAAAGAGAGAGAAAAGCCCGGAACCGACTGCCTTGAGGTCAGGGCAGGGCGAGCTTCCGGGGAGGACGGACGCTGTGCTGGTCGTGAGGCCGGCCGTAGGCCCCCGGGGGGCTGGCAGGACCCTGTGGCCTGAGCCGAGCGGTGGGTCCAGTGAGTCTTCATCCAACGATACACTCTATGCAGCTTGGTCAGTGTTCTGTTTTACCCTAAAATGTTTTTATAAGAACAAAAAACATTAGATATGTTTCCATAATACTGCTTTTGCATGACAGCTTTTTCATGGGACCAGACTGAAAAATTGTTTTTATCCATGAAGTTTCTCATCAAGGCACCGGCTCGAAGGTCATGCCTGGCCGCTGCGTGTGCCTCTCCGGGTCGGGATCCCACTCATCAGCCCCCGTCCGGTGTGGGTGCCGCTTCCTCCCTCCGCACTCGCCCGTCCTGGTTCTGTCTTTTGTCGTATTCCAGACTAATGACATTCCTGGCTGTTGGACCTTGCCTGTTTCTTGAAATGTCATATTGTTCTGAATGATTGTAACTGTTCCTGACCTACGATTCCAACTCTGTGCTGAGCCTGGAGTCTTTGTTTCTGCTCCTGAAGTCCACAGCTGTGTTTCCAGCTGGCTTCCTGGCATTGTCACCTGGAAGTCCCCACAGCAGCTCACGTGCACCCCATGGGGACCCCGAAAGGCTGCAGCCCCCCTGCAGAACTGCTTCTTTCCCTTTCTTTCCTCGTGGGCGACAGCGGCCACTGAGCACTCTGAAGTGGACTGTTCTATGACCGCTGAAGCTCCATCTGCTCCCTACCATGTCATCTGTGCTCTGCTGAATGTCCCTGTGTCCCCCTGCCTCTGCCCGGCGACCACTGCAAGAACGTACTGATCTCCCGCCACGGACCTTGCCTTCTTGAGTTCCTCCTGTTATGTCTTTGCTTTTTCTTGAAAACAAATGTGCTTCTGACTTTGGAGTGTCATGTCCTGCATAATCGGGTCCCAGCCGGCCGCCTGCCCCCCAGCCTCCCTCCTGCCGGGGCTCCCTTGCATCTCCCACTTGGGCTGCTCTGAAATACTGTGTCGAGTGGCTGCCTTTTCCTCCACCTCCAGCGGCTGTCAGCCTTCGCCCGCTGGCCCAGCTTCGCTCACTTCCTCTTTGAAGGCCTCCACTGGCCTGTGTTACTCTGGCACCTCCGAGTGCTGGTAGTTTCTCCCACACGGCTCCTGCCCCCATGCCGGGCCTGGCTCAGAGAGGACGCCCAGCAAACAGTCACTGAAGGAGGGAAGACAGGCATGTTGTGAAGCCGCATGCAATGTTCCTGACCCTGAGCTCAGGGAAGGGAGAGCCGTCGGGGTCGGGATGGCCAGACTCCTGGGTGCAGGGCCCTCGAATGGTGCCTCGTGGAAGAGGGAGCTCGACACCAGAGGGGAGGGAGGCGATAGGGCAGGGGAGTGGGCGGAGAGAGGGGATCTGGGTAGGGCGGTGGGGCGGGGGGCTGTGGAGGCCTGGTACTCCAGAGAAGAACTGGGGGCTTTGCTGGAAAGCCCTGGCGAGCCGCGGACAGCGTTTCAGAAGGTTGATGTGGTGGAGATTGTGGGTGGGTGCGCCTGGCCGTGGTAGTGACAGGTGTAACAGTTCAAGGAGGAGGCACGTAGGTCTCAAGCAGGAGAGAGCCTGGTTGGCTGGGGAGGGGGGCCTCGTGCAGGAAGGAGACTCCGGTGGCCTGGGCCGGGGTCCTTTCCCCACTGTGCGGCCTTCCTGAAAGACGTCCTGTGTTTGCGGCCTGGCGTACAGCAGCCGGCCGGGCAGTTTGGTAAGCTCTGTCAGGATTTATTCCGTTCGCTGTGGAAAAATCCGTATTTTCTTGCCTGAAATGCCTCATGCTTATTATGCTTAAGACAGGCTCTGCCCACGGGAAGGTGGGCACGTTCAGTTCTTGGTCCGCAGTTGGAGACGTAAATGAAAAAACCCATATTTCCAGGGTGCGGGCCTGGCTCCGTCCATGAAGCTTCAGATTCTTGTTTTTTTTTTTAAAGATTTTATTTATTTATTTGACAGACAGAGATCACAAGTAGGCAGAGCAGCAGGCAGAGAGAGAGGGGGAAGCAGGCTCCCCTCTCCACCGAGCAGAGAGCCCGATGTGGGGCACGATCCCAGGACCCTGGGATCATGACCTGAGCAGAGGCTTAACCCACTGAGCCACCCAGGGGCCCCCAGATTCTTGTTTTTAGCTCCGGTCTCGATCTCAGGGCCATGAGCTCAAGCCCTGTGCACAGCCCACGTGAACAGGAGCAGAGCCCCAGCCCTGTGTTCACATCTCCATCTGGCATTTCCCTGTGCTTTGCTCCTTCCCAGTTTCACCATAGCAGACTCCGCAGCTCGGGGCGGCCGCCGGGGCGAGAGCTGCTGCTGTGCGATGGGCTCCCGCTTTCCCACTGGTGCCTCACCCCGGCGCCGGGCTCCAAAGGTGCGCCCGTCCGGGGCTGTGTCCTGCTCTGCTGCTCTCTTGAAAAGAATTCTTGGAAATCTCAGTCTTACTTTTTGCAGAGAAATGACTCATCCTGAATTATTCAGAAATCAGAGGTGGTGGAGTCTTACGCCACGTCTCTTTTCTCTTTACAATTCTTAGAGGCCTGAGGCTTTCGCAGATGTGTGTTTTAAGGATGGCCAAGGATTTTACTGAATCACGGCTGTGCCGAGGCTGGAGAGGACCACGGGTGGGGAGAGCTCCGCACGTCGAGGGCATATCATTAAGGCACCGCCTGTTGGTTCTCGCAGTTCTCTTGCCGTACCCAAGAGGTGGCGCTGCTGTCCTCGGAGGCGGCGTTTGGTCTGGCGCCCATGCTCTCTGGCCTCTCTCCTGGCATGGGTCCCCGCGGCCGCAGCTGCGTCCGCACGTTCAGTCTTCCTCGCCATACAGGGCTTAAAAGCGGGGCCAGTGTCCTCTGTGTCTCTTAACTCCAGTCCCCAGCGCTGTGCCTGGAGCTCTCCGTTTCCTCTGCCCAGTCGCCCTTGTCCCTTCAGCCCTGCACACGGAGTTCCTCAGGGCTCCACCCAAGGTGCTCTTGTGTTTTCCGAGTTCCCTCTTTCTTAAGACCCTGTCCTCTGCTCACGTGGCTTCAGGAACCGTGCCGCCTGGGCCCGACATCCTCTCTGCACTCTCGGTCCGTGTACCTGCCGGCGTGTCCGGTGAAGCTCTTCCCTCTGGGGCAGGTGAGTGTGGGTGGAGGTTTGGCTGCCGCTGCTCCCATCTCCAGCGGTGCTGTGTTTCCGTCCGTGCGCTCAGACAGTCTCTGCGGCTCTCCGCTTGGAGGTTAGAGCTTTGATCTCACAGGGAGCAGGGAGAGGCTGGAGCGAGTGCAGGGGCTGGCAGCCCCCCCCCCGCCCCCCCCCCCCCCCCCGGCCAGCTCCGAGGAGACACGGTTTTGAGATCTTACGGCAGCCCCCTCTGCTCCCCGGAAGCTGCCTGGCAACACCTTTCAGGTTCGTTTCCCCTGGGACTTCCGTTCTCTGATCAGTTCGTAAGAAGTTGGTCTGGAGTTTCTCGAGCTTTTCTCTTCTGGGAGGGGATTGTGCCTTCCTCAGTTCTGTGCGTCTCCGAGCAGAGCTCAGAGGCCCACCCCCTGGGTCGCAGTGCGGGCCTGCGGTCGCTTCCAGACCGTGCTGGCTGCTGCGCAGATCACATGCTGCTTTTGTTTTGTGTTCAGTGGCTTACCTGCTTCCTGTCTGAAGGGCAAGGTTATGGACGCGCTCAACAGCCTGCCCAAGGTGTGGAGCCATATTGCCCGCCCGCCTTCTGACTTGCAGACCGTAACTTCACAGCTCGGCGGCTCAGCCTGGGAAAGGTCAGCTTGTCCGGCTTCCCCGGGGCTCTCATGACCACATCTGTGAGTGAGAGAAAGCTTTGCAACACCCTGAAGCTGAGTTCTTGCCCCAGATTTCTGTCTAGTGGCCTGTGGGGGTGCCCGTATCCCTGGGCCACTGTTCACCCTGCAGGTGGGGTGGCTGACTCCGTTCTTGGATGTGAATTCCGGTGGGAAGATCACTTCCTAAACCACCAGGATAGAACCATACCCAGCGGGCTGTCATTCCTCCACAACAGGTGATCCTTCGCTGTCCCTGGAGCTGAAGCCATTGATCACCCTGCTGTCATTCCTGCCACGCTGGTGGGGATTGGCGGGCCGGCGGGTCAGGTAGGAGTCAGGAGAGGGATTCAGGAGGTTTTTTTCCCGAAGAGAAAGGGATGATTTTCACGGATCCCCGCAGGCCGGTCTGCTGTGAGCTTGTCTCGTACGGGTCGCCGGCCCCTCTCCTTAGCCCTTCCCACTGCTGTAGGGCTCTGGCCGGTCTCCTGGCTGCTCACCGTGCTCCCTGGTCCTTCCCAGAGCAGAACCCGACTGTGTCTCCTGTTGGACGACTTCCCAGGGCTCGGGACAGACTCTGGATCAAGTCCCCGGCGCGGCTCACATGGTCTGGCCGTCGTGGCCGGTTCACCCTCTGCGGAGCCTCTTCTCTCGCTGAGCTTGTGTTTCAGAAACACGAAATCACGAGTGTCTGTCTGACCTGCCAAGCTCTCTCAGGCTTACGGTCTGGGGGCAGCCGGCGGCTCTCGGACTCGGCTGCGCTGTGGAATCGCGGGGGATTCTTTACAACCTCTTCCTGGCCCCCAACACCCCCGCCCCACAGTGGTTTGATGGGCGTGGTGTGATCTGGGTTCCCGGGGGGGTTTTTAAAGTGCGCCTAAGGATTCCTGCCTGCGGCCACGCGGGGGACCCCTGAGAAGGGACGGTCTTCCATCTTGCTGGAAAGCTCCGTCCTTGTCTCAGGCCAGTGGTTCCGGACTTGGAATTGGGGCCGCTGCCCGCGGACAGAGCTGGACCTCACTGTCCATTTCCTGCTCGGGAAAGCCTCCTCCCTGCACCAGCCTGGAGGCCTTTCCACCTGTTCTGTCCTTTCAACTCCCACATGTACTTTAGATTCAGTTTGTCCAAACCTCAGCGTCGTCTGTGGGAATGCTGCAGGGTCTGTGTTGACCTGCCCATCAATTTGGGGAAAAATCGGCATTTTTGTGGGAGTCTTCATATCTATCAGTATTGTCCACTTGTCATCGCTATGGTCTTTCATACTATACTTTAATTTTCTTTATAAAGGTCTTACGGTATTTTACTGGACTTATTCCCAGGTACCTTACTTTTTTTTTTTTTTTTTAAGATTTTATTTATTTATTTGAAATACAGAGATCACAAGTAGGCAGAGAGGCAGGCAGAGAGAGAGGAGGAAGCAGGCTCCCTGCTGAGCGGAGAGCCTGATGTGGGGCTCAATCCCCAGACCCTGAGATCATGACCTGAGCCGAAGGCAGAGGCTTAACCCACTGAGCCACCCAGGTGCCCTGTATTTGAGTCTTTTTACAGAAATGCAACTTACATGAAGTAATGGGCACAGATGTCACATACACAGCTGGATGAGTTTGTATTTTTTAAGTTACTTTTAAGGCTTTATTTCTTTGAGAGAGAGAGAGTTGGGAAGGGGGGGGAGGAGGTGAGGGAGAGGGAACCCAAGCAGACTCCATGCTGAGCACAGACCATGATGGGACTCGATTTCACAACCCTGAGATCAGGACCTGAGCCCGAATCAGGAGTCAGACCCTTACCTGACTGAGGTGCCCAGGTGGCCCTGGGTGAATTCCTATTTTTAGGCTCTTTTATCCTTGCAACCAGTGCCCAGAACTGGGTGGGTGACTTGTACCTTTCTGGTTTCCTCGAGTCTTGTCATCAGTGAGGACTCCATACAGAGATGACCTAAACTGTGGCTTCCGTTATGTGGACAGTAGCTTTGCCTGCTCTTGACTCAGGGAAGAGGTACAGCTGGTGCACACTCCTGTGTGTCCTGTTCTTTCTTCCGTGCACAGCACAGTCATCCAGTCCCGGAGGCCAGAACTTTCGTGTTCCTACTCGACATTATGACTGAGAGTCACACGTGCTGTCGTACGTCGCGTCTGCTCCTCTTTATTGCTGGGTGCTGTTTCGCGGTGTTAAAATACCACAGCCCATCCGCTCGTGCTAGGCGTTGGAGTTCTTCCCAGCTTTTGGCCATTTTGAATCGCTGGAATTTTTCTGGCACAGGCATTTGGTGGACATGAACCCACATACGCCTTTGAGTGGTTCTGCTAGATCGTGGCTCACACGTATGTTTGGCGTGAATAGGTGTTTAGCTGTCCGGATTCTCGGGGTGCTTGTTTGGATTCACACACACCATGTGCGGGGAGCTCTGCTGCTCCAGACCCTTACCCACCACTTGGTATCATCGCTGTTTTGAATTTTAGCTCTTCCGGTCCATGGGTGGTGGCATTTCATTCGGGTTTTAATTTGCCTTTCCCTGATAACTATTGATGTTGCCCAGTAAGAACAAGACTGTGTTCTAGCAGACACTTCCCACGATTGTACGTCCAAATGGTAAGCAAGCACATGAAAGGTGTACAGTTACCAGTTTTAATCTTCCCGGCTTTATTGAGATGAAATTGATGCGTGACACTCTGAGTCGCCGTGTGCTGATTTGATTCACTCCAAAATGATGACCACCTGTAGCTTGAGCCGACCTCTTCGTCACACTCATGGTTTCTTTTTCGTGGTGAGCATTTTCCTAAGTTTTTATTTAAATGCCAGTTAACACACAGTGTAATTCGTTCCAGGGGTACAGTGCAGTGAAGCAGCACTCCCATATAACCGTGCTCATCACAGTGCCCTCCCAAAGCCCCATGACCCGTTGCCCCCACCCCCCACCGCCGCGCTCGTGGCTGTCAGTCTGCTCTGAATTGACAAGAGTCTGTTTCTTGGTTGGCCGCTCTGTTCCCCTCCCTGCAACGGGCTCATTTATTTCTTAACTGCTGCGTATGAGTGAAATCGTATGGTAGGACTCCGAAGGACTCCTCCGAAGGACTGATTCACTTAGCGTCACACCCTCTAGTTCCAGCCACATCATTGCACATGACAAGGCTCTAGTCTTTTTAATGGCGGAGTCATATCCTGCTGTACTTGCCACAGCTCAGTGTGTTCCTCAGTTGGTGGACGCTGGGACTCTTTCCCTAATGTGGCTCTTGCTCACAATGCTGCTGTGAACACTACGGTGCAGGTGTCCTTTGAATCAGTATTTTTGTATGCTTTCAGTAAATTCTTAGGAGTGTAAATGCTGGGTCATAGGGTAGCTCTGTTCTTAACTTTTTGAGGAACCTCCATACTGTTTTCCAGAGTGGCCGCACCAGCTCGCATTCCCATGTGGTGGGAAAGTTGAAGATGTGCTCTTGTAGCCATTTTATGTCATATGCAACAGTGTAATAAACAGAATGTAGTGCTGTGCGCTGGATCCCCAGAATGTACTCATCTTCTAATTGAAAATCTGTATCCTTTGACCAACGTTTTCCCTGCCTCTTGGCCCCTGATAACCATCTGTCTCTATTCCTATGAACTTGGCTCTTTTGGATATGCATATGAGCGATGTTCGGTATTTCTTTCGGGGACTTATTTCTCTTGGCATAATGCTCTCAGGCTTCATCCGTATCGTTGCAGATGGCAAGCACTTGTTTCTTGTGGGATAACGTTGGGTTGTGTATATACCACATCTTCTTTACACTTTCCCTCTGTCGATGGATATTTAAGCAGCTTTTGTGCCTTGGCTGTACTGTCAGCATAAGCACGGGAGTCCGATACCTCCCTGAGATCCAATGTTCATTTCCTTGGGGCATATACTCGGAAGTGGGCTGCTGGACCACAAGGCAGTCCTGCATTTCTGAGGCATCTCCATGCTGTTTTGTGCAGTGGCTGCACCAATTTGCATTCCCACCAGCAGCGCCCCGGGGCTTCCTTTTCTGCACATCCTCGCCAACCTGGACCTCTTGTTCGATGCCTGCTATAAGGGGTGCGAGGCGATGGCTCGTTGGGGTTGGATTCGCACCTGCTGCCGTTGCAGCTGTTTCTTTGGAGACCCCGTCCTTCTCACTTGTGGCCGGTTTGTCCCTGAGCTGCGTGCGTTCTTCCTGTGTTCTGATACTAACCCCTAACCAGAGAGATCGGCAGGGGTTTTCTCCCGTTCTGTAGGTTGCCATTTCATTTTGTTGATTGTTTCTTTGGCTGTGCAGGAGCTCAGCTTGTAGCTCCACATGCTGATCCTTGCTGTGGTTGCTTGTGCTTCTGGCGTCCTGGCAAAAAGTTGCTGCCAAGACCCATGCCGATGCCGACGGGATTACCCCTGCGTTTTCTTTCGGTTGTTTCATTGTTGACGTTGCTGCGTTTAAGCCTTCATGTATTCTGAGTTAGTTTTGGTGAGCGGCTCGCAGCACGGCTGCAGTTGCCCTTGTCTGCACAGGGTTTCCCACTTTCCCCAGCGTCTCTAACTTGTGAGACTCCCTTCCCCGCTGAGGATTTCGGGCTCTCCTGTCACGTGTTAGTTGACAGTGTATGTGGGAGTTCACTTCTGGGCGCTCTGCTCTGTTTCATTAGTATGCGTGTCTGTTTTTATGCCAGTGCCCTCTTGTCTGGACGACAACTTTGTAGTATAGTTGGGAATGGGAAGTGTGGTGCCTCGAATTTTGTTCTTCTCCCCCCTCAACCCCCCCAAGGATTGCTTTGTCTACTCAGTCCTTTGTGGCTACATAAACATTTTAGGATGGCTTGTTCTTTTTCTGTGAAAAATGTATTGGAATTTTGATAGGGACTGCGCTGAATCTGTAGATGGCTTAGGGCAGTATGGACCTTTTCACAAAATTCTTACAATGCACGGACGGGAGCTATCTCCATGTACTTGTATCATCAGTTTCTTTCATTGAGGTCTTCATGGTTTTCAGTGTTTAGATCTTTCACTTTCTTGGTTAAATTTATCTCCATCTGTTTTATTATTTTTGATTTTGGCAAATGCTTGTTCTGCATCTCCTGGGATGATATGAATGTTAGCCCTCATTCTGTGTAGTGCGGCGAATCACACGTATTCACTGTGTACGTTGAACTGTCTTGCGTCCCAGGGAGAGATCCCCCTTGATCTGGTGTGTGATCCTTTTAATGTGCTGTTGGGTTTGGTTTGCTGACATTTTATTGAGGACTTTTGCATCTATATGCTGCAGGGATATTGATCTGAAGCCTTTGATATTGTCTTCCCCTGACTTTGGTGTCCGGGCAACAGTGCCGGCCTTGCAAAATGAGCTCGGGAGTGTTCGCTTCAGTGTTTTGGAAGAGTTTGAGAAGAATGGGCATTAGTTCTTTAAATATTTGGTGGAATTCACCAGTAAAACAATTTTAGTTACCCATTTTAACCTAGTTTTTGAGCTAGTTTTTAAAAAGGATTTTGTTTGTTAATTAATTTATTTATTTTTGTTTGCTGTTGTTTTTTTTAATTTAATTTTTTTTCAGTGTTCCAAGATTCCTTGTTTATGCACCACACGCAGCACTCCATGCAATCCGTGCCCTCCTTAATACCCGCCACTAGGCTCCCCCACTCCCACCCCCGCCCCTCCAAAACCCTCAGTTTGTTTCTTAGAGTCCACAGTCTCTCATGGTTCGTCTCCCCCTCCGATTTCCCCAACTCCCTTCTCTTCTCCATCTCCCCATGTCCTCCGTGTTATTCCTTATGCTCCACAAGTAGGTGAAACCTTATGATAATTGACTCTCTCTGCTTGCGCAGGAGCATGGGGAGGGGCAGGAGGAGAGGGAGAGAGAGAAGCTCAAGCCAACTCCACACAAGCACAGAGCCTGACACAGGGTTCGATCTCATGAACCTGAGATCATGACCAGAGCTGAAATCAAGGCTTGGATGCTTAACTGCCTAAGCCACCCAGGCGCCCGTGAGCTAATTTCTGTGTGTAGTGTTGTGATACACACTAGATGCTCATAAATACTGAATAAGGGAATGGACATAACAGCATATCTGAAGTGTGTCCTGGTTCTAGTACGGCAGTAACTAATACTCCGTTCTAACCAGGGGAGAGGACGGACATGATCTCGTCCTTGGTTTCTAGGAAGCACGGTGGGGTTGAGCGATCACTGGGCATGTCTCCCCTTATGCGTATTCGTGGGGTACCCGTTTCCTCCTTGTGCCGCCCTGCTCTGCGTGTTGTCCTGAGGGGTAAACTGACGCCCAGTCCCCGCCCCTACGGAGCTCGGAGTCCCGGGCGGCACTGTCCAACCGAATGCTCTGTGATGGGACTGTGTCCTGTTCTGAGCTGTCCTGCAGAGTAGCCACGAGCCACACGTGGCTTCGATCCTTTGTGACGTGGACAGTACGTCTGAAGACCTGAAGTGTTGTTTGATTTCAAATACTTAAAAGGCCTGTTGTCTAGTGGCTGCTCTTAGTACAAGTCTAGTGAGAGAAACCAGCAGGTTCACAAATGAATGAAAAACTGCAACTTTGCTAACTGTTAGGTAGGAAAGGTGACGGTGCTCTGCCCGTGTCTTCGGGGAGGACCCAGTTTAAGGAGTCAGGGAAGGTTTTGCTTTGAGAGTGATGATGGAGGTAAGGTTTGGACAAAGGGCAGGACTGTGGCAGGTAAAAGAGGGTGGGATGTGGAAACCAGTTTTCACACTTGGGTGAGAACCCTGTGGCAGAAGGAGCCAAGCAGGTTTCGGGAACTTATATTTTTGAACAGCATGAGTGTGTGAGTGTGTGAGTGAGGGACACAAGCGTGGCTCGTCCTTGAGGGACCTTGCCCACAGGTATTAACACTAATTTGCTGGGGAAGAAGGGTTTCGTGGGATGCTTTGGGTGTACGTTTTCTTCGGATAGCTTCGTAAATTAACGTTCCGACTGGAAACCGTCGGAGCTGTGGTTTCTGTGCTTTGGCTGGCTGGACAAACGGAGACGTAAGGACACCCGCTGTCTCGGACGGCGGCTTCGTGCTTGAGGGCAGCCGTGAAGACCGCACAAACATCTAGGCGCTACTTTGAATTTCCAAGGAGAACAGGCACATGTCGTGATTTGCCTTGGGACAGCACCGCTCTCTGTTTACCACCTCGTGGGAAGGCATTCTGCGTCCAGTCTTGAATGGGCAGTACTCAGCTTTTCTTTCCCTGGTTTTTATTCTAAAATAACACATGCTCATTGAGCGATCTTTGGATGGCTCATGAGGCGGTCTTTGGAGAAAGGATGTTCGTTTGTGTTTGTCTTAAAGCAGAAACAGAACAACACATGTAGACAAGATGTATAAGCTCTCAGACAGACCCGGCCGAGAAGAGCTCTTCGTCCCCTGTTGACAAGTGATGCCAGAGGTCTTGCCCAGGGCTGGGGGCAGGGATTGGGAGCGCCATGGCTTCGTTCCACACCCAGACCCCTTTCAGCCATTGGCTCTGGGCAGCCCCGGGAAATACCCTGCGATTAGAATCCAGGCCCTCCCTCCACTTGGTCCTGTGGGACTCCCTTCCTCTGCGAGCACTAGAGGACGGCCTGGGCCAACGGGACTCGGGGGCCGTGGGTGACGCCTCCGCTGCTTCGAGGAGAGAGACGGGTGCCAGCAACTTCTGCCGTCTCGGGTGGGCGCCGGACCACCACACTCCGTTCAGTTGTCCCCAAGTTCCTGGCCAGGAAGTCTCCTGTTTCCAGCCTGGCCCAGCGTGGCGACCAGGAGCCGCTGCTCTGTAGCCTGTCCTGCCATTTTTCTTCTTGTTGTTTTTTCCTCTATTTTATTTTATTTTTTTTCCTGAAATTTGTCCTTGGATGATTGTTCCTTCTTGATGGCCTTCATCCACAGAATCCTTCGCTGATTCTGCTCGTGTTGTTGGATTGCAGCTTGGGCCGCCACGTCACACAGCTTTAGGGGGCCTGCGTGTCCCTGTCCATCTGAGTGACGGCCCTGGCGCTTGGCCCTGAACCCCCATGTGCCGGGCAGTGGGCGGAGGGCTCAGAACCGAGGAGATGACGGGTGCGTGTGCTCACCCAGCGGGTCTTCTGCTGATCGGCCGCGCGCTGGGTGCCGTGACCCACGGTTCAGGTACCGATGAAAAAGGCACAGTTGCGGCCCCTAGTGCTTCCGGCCAGGAGAGTGGTCCAGGCAGGGCACTGTTGCCCGTGCCAGGGCCCTTGCGGGCTGACCAGGGAGCTGCCCATCTTCGTCAGTGGGGTGCGGGGCAGCTGACAGCTGGGAAGTGTCGACTTCTCTAGAAGGTGTCCAGAGAAGTCTGCACTCAGGGGCACACACGTCCGGGCCCTGTCTCCGGCAGCCGCGAGTGTCCTCATGGGCTGAGAAGTCTGCACTCGGGCACACACGTCCGGGCCCTGTCTCCGGCAGCCGCGAGTGTCCTCATGGGCTGAGAAGTCTGCACTCAGGGGCACACACGTCCGGGCCCTGTCTCCGGCAGCCGCGAGTGTCCTCATGGGCTGAGAAGTCTGCACTCAGGGGCACACACGTCCGGGCCCTGTCTCCGGCAGCCGCGAGTGTCCTCATGGGCTGAGAAGTCTGCACTCGGGCACACACGTCCGGGCCCTGTCTCCGGCAGCCGCGAGTGTCCTCATGGGCTGAGCGTCTCCTGCTTCATTCTCCCCCACGAACCGTCTTTAGAAGACACGACTCCGTAATATCCTGATGCCAACAGGCCTGTGACCTGGCTTTTTTTTTTTTTTAAAGATTTCATCCATTTGACAGAGATCACAGGTAGGCAAGAGGCAAACAGAGAGAGAGAGAGAGAGAGAGAGGAGGAAGCAGGCCCCCTGCTGAGCAGAGAGCCCAATGCGGGACTCGATCCCAGGGCCCTGAGATCATGACCTGAGCCAAAGGCAGAGGCCTAACCCACTGAGCCACCCAGGCGCCCCTGTGACCTGGTTTTGAAGTCTGCTCCAGTAGGTGTAGACAGCTCTTCCAGCCCATGGTCCCATTTGGGTGCTGTGAGGAGGCTGTGCTGCGGTGTGGACTTCACACTTGCGTCTGGAGGGACAGATGGACACCGTCCAGTGCCGACTGTGCCTCCTGTGCCGCAGGATGGAGCCACACTGTGGGTCCCTTGGTTGTCTGTGTTTCCCGGCTCTCGCCCGTGCTCTGGAATGAGCGCTGCATGGCCCTGTCATGCCCGCTCTTTCTCCCACTGTCTGCTCGTTTCTGATGGTCTCTAATTCCTTGTTCTTTTGGGTCCTTCTGATTAGTCACAAAGTTAACAGCTCATTGACAACCTCCTTGGAAAATCAAACATGCACTTACCAAATGACCCAGCCGCTTTACTCCTGGATATTTAACCCAGAGATGTGAACGCACATGTCCGTCCCGTGACTCGTACAGAGGGGTTCGGAGTGGCTTTATTTGCAATAATCAAAAGTCTGAAGCCGTCTCAGTGTTTATCATTCACCTGTTTATAGACACGATGTCAGAGCCGTCACTGGCATTGTGTTCAGTTAAAAGTTGTGCTGTGTGGATACGCGAGGTGTGTCAGAGGGAGCCCCAGATGGGCATGCTGAGTGGTAAGCCTGACAGAGACGAGTGTGTGAGGGGCTCGATGCCATCAGGATCAGCGCCCAGAAGATGTGAACTCGTCTGTGGTAACCGCAGTGCTGACCTGGGGCCGGGAGGAGGCGTGGGGAGGACAGTGGCGGGCGGGGCACAAGGCCGGATGGGGACGGCGGGCGGCGGGTACGGTCACTGTCTCCATCACGCCGGCTGTCTGGGGAAGGCCTTGCACACTGTCCGCTTCTGCAGAGTGTTCTGTGCCGACGACATCTCCGTAAGGATGGTAAGACGAAAAGGAGAGGGCAGAGCCGCACACCGCCCAGCGAGGTCATTCACAGGGAGCGCGCGGGCTGTGGGAGGAGCCAGGCCGTCCCTTTCCGGGAACACGAGTGTGGTCCTGGATGCAGGTGGGTGGAGGGGGCAGTGAGATGGGCTGGTCCCCCCCCTCCTCTGGTTGCTTCTCTGCTCCCCCAGGGTTGGCCTCTCAGTGGGGAGGGGGCAGGGGAGTGGGTGGTAGTGACTTGTGAGGAGAGGGGAGACTTACTCCGGATACCGTCGGATGCTCAGCGGCAGTGAGGATGGGCCCGGGGTGTGGTTGCGTGTCCGAAGACAGCCTGCTTGGCACCGTGTGCGGTTTTCCCCTGTCGACCTTGGTCTTCAGGTGCTGCTGTGGAGAAGGGAGATGGGGTCAGCCTGGAGTGGGGTCTTGCCAGGTGAGTTCAAGGGCAGAACCGGCAGGGGAATGGTAGATGCTTTCCAGCGAGGGGTGCAGGAGCCCACCAGGGGTCACCAGCTGCGGCCCGACCAGCAGACTCTGGGCTGCTGCCTGTCTTGGGAGCGCAGCCAAGCACTCTCCCCCCTACCCCTTGCCCTGTGCCTTCAAGGATGTCAGCCGCTGCCGGTGCCCCCAGCAGAGACTTGCAACTCACAAAGCTGAAACTGTTGACATCCGATCCTTTTGAGATGACATTTCATGACCTTTGCTTTGAGGAGTTGAAGGCTGGAGAAGGAAGAGTGGGACCTGGGGGGCTGATGGGTGGAGGTAAAGTGCAGGGAGTAGATGGGAGTTTTCTGAGGTGGGAACAGGCTTTGTGGTGGCAGTTGGGGGACAAGCGAACATCACTTGGTGCATGGAAAGCGCAGAGTGTAGTTTCTGCCGAGGAGCTTGCGTCCGTGGGCCTAGGAAAACAAGGGTGACCTCAGTGGGGAGTTGCTCGCCATCCACGCACATGCCATTTGGGTCCTCGAAGGCCCAGGCCTGGCATGGGGCCTCCCCCAGAGGGAGACAAGACCCCCGTCAAAGCAGGGCTGCTGTGGGAGCAAGGATTGCGTTGTCTGGATGGGAGATGGAGGCCCCTGTTACTACATGAATTTTCTTTCTTAAGCCTGTCCTAGAGTTTCTGAGTGAATGAACCCCCTGCTTTCCCTGTGGAAATGGAAGACGAGTATTGGCTATTTCTGAGCCAAATGCTTCTACTCATTCGGTTTTCTTCAGGATATTTTATGATAACGAGATACCAGATGGGCTTGTTTTTTTTCCCCATTTGGCACCCATGGATTTTAAGAATAAATGAAAATGCATCTTCAAAATATATTCTACCCGGAATAGCATACTGACAGACCCCTACTAGAAGATCATTGTCTCTTTTTGCTTTTGAAAATGTATTCTGTTCTAGTTACCTCTCATTCCAATTCATGTAACTCGTCATGGGAGAATTTATGCTGGCCTCGAACACCGGGTTCTTTTGAGAGTGTGCGGAAACGAGCGTGTGGCTTGAGTAGGTCCACCCGTGGAGAGGGACACTAAGCTGTCGTGAGGCTCCTTGCGATGGGTTTAGGGCCATGTGCCTTAGGGGATGGTCCATGGTGGGCCACACAGCAGTCGGAGGCTGGTGACGGGTCACAGATGCTCACGTGGGGGTGGAAAGGTGTTGTTGAAGTTTCACTGGGGAGTCCCTGATGCGACAGTCCTGCATCCACTTCCAGTGAGCTGTGCGGTGTTACTGAGTGACCTACTCAGCTGCTTCAGCTTCGTCTCCAGAGTCGAGAAAAACCATGTTCCGGGCAGGGAGTGGGGGACTGTTTGATGGAGTGTGCTGCGGCCCCGGGCCGTGCCCAGCACACGTAAACGCTGCCGCTGGACCCCTCCCGCCCCCCCGCAGCCACTCCTGCAGCTGTCTGTTTTGACTGCCTTTCCTTCTGCTGTATGGTCCTGCTCTGAGCTGTCAACCTCTCAAGTTGTCACCGTGGTTGTGTCACAGCTGCATTCAGGAGCCTGTTATTTTAGCATACAAAATTGTATTTCTGAATTGCCCACAGATATGCTCTTAATCGAAAAATCGCGCACTAGAGACAGAAACTGCGCCGCTTCTCCAGCTCGGCTCGCTCGGCGTGACCTTGCAGGCTCGTCCCACTCCTAAACACCCCAAGAAATCCGCTCCACTCGGGTCCTCCCACCAGGCTGCCCTCATCTGTTTGCAACTTTTTTGGTCTTTTCTCCCATTAAGTGTCATACAATCTGTTCTCTGTTCTATTTGTGATGGCCTGTGTCGGCAGAGAAGTCGCGCGAGTGATGGAGCAACATTTCCTCTCCTGCAGCCCAGCGCAGCCGGGGAGCTGCTCGTCTGCGGGCACAGGGCGGGATCTGCTCCGGGCGCACCAGGCTTGCTCGGCTCCAGCCTTCCCCCTTATGGCTTCTCCTCTCGGCCCATCCCTCCACTCATATTTACCCGTTACCTTTTTCATTCTTGGTTGGTTGGGGGGCAGGATAGTCTATAAAGAAGTTGTAGAGGGACTTTTGTCATCTTTTTCTGAGCTTGAAGATGATAGGTTTTTGAGGTTTCTTGGAAGTTTTGAGGTCTGTATCCAAAAAGGAGGCAAATTTCAGATGTGATTTTTAGCCTTTTTGGGGCTACGTGTACATCCTAGATCCGCCCAGCCCGAAGACATTGCAGATTTGTATTTTCCTGGATTCCCTTGAAGTGGTTCCCAGTTTTGAGCCAAGAAAATAGAGGTTCAAAATGTTGTGTGAGGTGCTCAGATTCTCTCAACGTGGTGGGAAGGTGGCCCCATGAAGGCCCCTTACCTATGTCCTCATAGCGTATCATTCAAAGGAAGATGCCTCCCACCCGCAACTTCTGCCCCTAGAATTCGTAGAAGAAATCTCAAAGATTGTGTGGGAACCTTCTGGTGGCTTCTGTCTGGATCAGCTATGACTGATGGGATGTTTCCATTTCTGGCTGCGCCTGGATTAGAGCTACCCCTGATCCAGTCAGAACCAATTCAGTGGGGAAGGTCCAAGGAGGAGCGGAGATCTTGGCTTTATGACACCCTCCCCTAGCAGGCCAGGGCTCTGCACACTTGCAGGAATGAAGACATTAGCATTGTGTTAGTGTGAACAAGGACTGGTATTTCCAAGGCAAAAAATAACTCGTGTCCTTTGGGAGCCTGTGGCATTTGTATAATTTGCTGACAACGACAGCTTTCGCTAGGGAAGAGTAGGGTATGCCGTATCCCAGGCAGTGTGTAAATGCGCGAGTCAGAGTGACATTTCTAGGCACCTGGCCTTTGCCTGGCAGAGGCTGACCCAGGGGCTCAGTGACCGTGGCCTTGAGCACTGTGCCCACTCACAGGCCCTATCTGACCTAGCGTCTAGCACAGGTTGCTGGCAAGGGTGGGTTTTAGCTTTGTGGTGTCTGTGGTCATAATGCCAGCCCCCTGCAGACCTGCAAGCCTGCAAGCAGTGTGGTGGGGAGCTTTTCTAGATGGTACCCATGGTGTTGGGGGAGTGGACAGTGGGGAGGGGAAGCTCCCTCCGCTGTAACCGCTGTGGGCATGACATGTAACTGCATGACGGGGTTTCAATGAACCAGGGGTTGGTGGTCGCGTGTGACTTTGTCATGATTGAGTTTTTGGCAAACGTGGTATGTAAACCGAATGTCACATTGGGCTCTCTGATTTGTTACCTCATTGCCTTAGTATTTGCTGAGAGTTTATGACTTGCTGGAGCCTGTGGGAGCCACAGTGGGGGATATAGTAGCAAGAGGAGAATTCTGTCTTAAAGGAGCTGATACTCCGGTAGGGAGTGCAAGACCTGCGCGTGAGGTGCTCCTGGTTGATACTCTAGTAGGGAGTGCAAGACCTGTGCATGAGGTGCTCCTGGTTGATACTCCGGTAGGGAGTGCAAGACCTGCACGTGAGGTGCTCCTGTACTGAGAGCTGTGTCGGTTGAGCAGGTGCCAGGGCCCAGGCATCGGGACAAGCACTTCCTATGTAGGAGCTCATTCTCCGAGGTCATCGTGCCGCTTATGTGTTCTGGTCGTTCCCATTTTAGGGATGAGGAATTGAAAGCTTAGAGAGGCTAAGTAACTTGGTAAAGATTACTCGGCCAGATGGTATAGAAACTCCTGGCCCATCTGATGTCCACCCATGGCCCTGCCATGCCGCCTGTCCTCTTGGATAGAGGACTCCATGTGGTGAGCACGGGCCGGAGGGTAGATGAGGTGTCGGGCGCCGAGGAAGAGTTCTCGCTTTCAGCCGCAGTGACTGGGGGTGCCCTGCAGAAGAGGCAGCAGCTGCACTGACAATCTGGGACATCACAAAGATGGTTGTGGGGGGAAGAGAAGGGGAAACACACAAACATGAAGAAACACAGAGCAGTATAGGGGTTGGCAAGGGGTTTATTTTGGCAGGACACAAGGTAATAAAACTATTGTTAAATAACTCACCAATTCAGATTTTTTTTTTAAACTAATTGGGAACTCATTTCCCTAGTAGACACCTCAGACCTGTTCATTTAAAGACTTGTTTGGAAATGGAACAGTGTTCCAGAAAGTAGACGGTCAGATGCACTTGAATGTGAAGCCTGACACTGTTCCTTATTTGAAAAAATCAGTTAAAATCTTTTTTGTGGGAAAAAAAAAAAAAAAAAAAAAAAAAGAATTGTGTTTTTAAACCTTTTTACTGAAATTGGAAACAGATTCTGGAGGTGGGTGGGGGATGTGTGAACTAGGTGAAGGGGGTCCAGGGCCCACGTACCTTGGGCCCCGAGGAACATAGAGGAGTGCTGACCCCCATACTGTGCCCTGGGGGCAGTGACATTGTATGTTAACTATCTTGGAGTTAAAATAGGAAGTAAAAAGTTAGAGTGGTTTATTTTTAAAACAAGGTTTTTTTTATTTATTTGAGCGAGTAAGAATGAGAGACAGTGAGCATGAGAGGGGCAAGGTCAGAGGGAGAAGCAGATCCCCGCTGAGCAGGGACCCTGACGCGGGACTCGATCCCGGGACTCCAGGATCCTGACCTGGGCTGAAGGCAGACACTCAACGGAGCCTCCCAGACGCCCAGTTAAAGTGATTTTGAAAACGAAATGAAGGAAACACACAGTTTGAGTTGTTATAAGGGAGCCCTCTTCAACCCGTCGCCTGAATCAGAGCTGGAGCCTGTGCCCATCTTTACCCCCAAAGAGAACACTGTCCTGGTGTTTAGGAATCACTAGGTAGAACAGTCATTTGTGCCCATTTGTGCCCATTGAAATTTAAGTTTTCTTAATGTGCACGTGTCCCCATTCCTTCCTTTCCCTTGTAAGTTGTCTGTTGAAGAATCTAGGACTTCTGACCCAAGGAGCTTTCCGCAGCGTGGGCCTCATGGCTTGCACACTTGTGGGTGGGGCTTAGTCTGGTCTTCTGTCCACCCCCCCACCCCCCAACATGGGCAGTTACACCCAGCAGCTTGACCCGGCTCATCTTCGGTCCTCCTGGCTCGGCCAGGGGCGGTCTTGTTTGCGTCAGGAGACGGAGAGCGCCCGGCTCTTTCTCTCCTGCCATGTCAGATCTGCTCGTGCTCGATGCGAGGTCCGTGTTTTCGGCCGGGCCAGTTTGCCATGACCCTTCCAGGACACTTGGCAGTTCTCGGCGATTACAGCCTGGGGGAGGTTGCCCCTGGCGTCCTGGGGCTTGAGCAGAGGCGCTGTTCACCCTCCTTGTGCACAGCACGGCCCCCCAAACAAGGAATGTCCAGCCCCGCGTCTCCGCAGCGTGAGGTTGAAAACCCTGGGCTGGGGTTTCCTTCTCATCCCTTTATGAACACGCGTGCTGCCTTGTCTAGTCATCGAGCTGTGCAGTTCACATACGAGATGCGGTTTAAAGGCTTGATTCTTTTATTTACCAGTCTCCAGGAGAAGGAGCAGGTTCCTGTCCTCCACCGGGAGCCGCTGACTTTACTTCTCAAAGACGTTACTATGAACCCACGGATTAAAGGCTTTACACTGGATCTGTTGGCTGTGGATTTAAACCTGCTTGAAGAATGTCGATCAGTTCGTTACCGTCACTCTTCAGGCCCGACCTGTCCCCTCCTCAGCCAGTGGGAGCCTCTCGAGTCGGGTGCGGCGGCTTTTGACGCCAACCCCACGGTCTTGGTTTCCTTGCCCCTCGGTGTAAGGAGACGTTCCAAGCTCCTCCGTCTGTTTCCGGCCGCTGACTTGGCACCCTCGGGTCCCCTGGTTTCTTCTCGCTAAAAGAGCGCGTGGTCCCTCAGGACCATGGTCGGGACGTCCGGGGTGCTCATTAGACTGCGTTGGTCATTGTTTCTGTCTTTTTTGGGTCCAAACTATTTACAGATCCGGATGTGCAATTGTCTGCTCTCCTTTTGTTCAAAACTTGCTGGAATGCAAGTTCAGGAATGCAGATTTTAAATACCCTCTGCTATACCTGTGCTAACATCTTCAAATTTGACTCTTTTTAGATGGAATCAGCGTGAGTGGCTTTCCGCTCTGCAGTCCCTTCCGACAGGTCGTTAGGCCTCGAGTGGAGAGCAAGTCCGTGAACCCGCCCGAAGGCAGCAAGCCGGGGGACTCAAGCCACGTGAAGGTGAGTCTGTCCGCTTGGTGGCGTGGTGTCCTTGGTTCCTGCCATGACTTCGGAGGCAAAGTGCTGGGTGTTCTCCGGAAAGGAAAGGAGACGTGTTTGATACCAGAATCGTGTTTGTGGAGAGTGGTTTTCTCAGTATTTTCCGTTCTGTGGAATGTTCTGGAAGCAGTTACACTGAAGCTTGTGTGTTGCCAGCTCTCTAGTCTTGAAATACTGGGGGTTTGGGGGCTGATTCAAGGAGTGCAAAGATGAAAGTGGAAAATTTCCTACCTTTTCCCTGTTCCCTGAAAAATGTGTTTATGGTCTAATCATTCTCCGTTCAGGTTTTCATCCCATAAACTTAAGCCTTTCGGAGCTCCTTCCACTCACTGTTTTCTCAGCCCTGAGGAAGACAAATGAGGGTACGGCATCCGTGCGGAGACGCCTCGGGCTTCTGGGGCCGTAGGGGCTGCTGTTTCCAGCCCTGGGAGAGGTCTGAACCGGACTTGAAGTTCTGGGGGCAACTTCAGCTTCTGGGAAGCTCTTGCCTGCCGCTGCCTGGGGACAGGGCGTGGCGAGAGGCCCGGAGCTCTTCACAGCTACTGTGGCGGCGGTGCGGGCAGCAAGGTCCCTGGGATGGCTTGTCAAGTAAACACGTGTTCAGGCCCGGCCTTGTGAGGTCCGTGCCAACATGTAGGGGGGGCCTTGACTGGTGGGACCTGTCAGGAGAGCTCGGCCACGCTGGTTGGGAGTCTGGTGCAGGAATGGTGGAGCCCGGATGCTGCATGAAGGTCGGGGCGGGAGGGAAACCAGCTGCTTTTCCTTGACTGAGGTCCTGTCCGTGGACGGCAGTGACGAGGAGGTGGGTTTCAGGGGAGAGTCTTGTCCCCTGAGGGCCTTGCAGGGGAGAGGAGGCGGGTGTAGCTGGGAGCTGTTCGCAGCAGGTGTGGTCACTGTCGCTTGACGGCTGGCTGTCAGGGCTCCCCTGTGAGCCGACGGGACTGGGATGTGGGAAGACGCGTCCCTCTGGAGGAAGGAGTCCGGAGAGGCGTGAAGCAGCACTCCAGTGTGGAGCTGCAAAGCCCCAGGTTTTAGGCGCGGAGTGGAGGGACGCTTGTGTCCTCCTGGGCCCTAGGTGTGCCGTCCCCGTAGCCTCCTGACAGCTGACCCCGGACGGTGAGCGCTGCGCCCGCCCAGGCCCCTCCGCACTCCAGCTTCCGTCTGCCGTTCCGCTCCGCCTCCCTATGGCTTTCCCCGCGGGGCAGTCCTGGGGCTGGAGGCAGAACTTTGAGATCCAGGAGGTCGTTACTCACAGTCACTGGGTGGTGGGGGCTGGGGTGTCACTCGTGTTTTCTTGGTGAGCGTCGTAGGCTGCATGTGTCGTATTTCTTGGACGCAGGTGAGCGTAGCTGTCCTGAAATGCACTCCCTGCGGTGGCGTGGCCGTCTGCTGGGGACACCCCATGTGTCAGGCACGCGCATACGGCGTGTCCTTCCATGTGGTCTCCTCTGAGGAGGGGGCTGTGACTCTCAGGTCATGTGACTCAGTTTGTCCCCCAGCTAGTCGCTCCCCGTTGCACTGTGACGCCGTCGTTCCGTGGGCCCACGCCTGGACTGTGAACAGTGTCAGTGCCTCTTTGTAGAGCTGTCCTTCCAGTGTGCTTGACACACGGCATCGCCTGACTTTCAGGGGCACAGTGCGGCGGCTCTGCTGCTCCGGAACCGCCTGTGCCCCTCCCGACAAGCGGGCTCTCGGCCCCCACCCCACCACCCTCTGCTGACTACCAGCGTGTTCTCTGTGTCCAAGAGTCTGTTTCTTGGTTTGCCTCTTTTTTTCCTTTGCTCTTTCGTTTCTTAAATTCCACACGTGAGTGAAATCACAAGGTGTTTCTTTTTCTGACCTACTTCCTTCAGCGCTACACTCTCTAGCTCCTTCCACGCGGTTGCAGATGCATGATTTCGTTCTGTTTTATGGTGAGTCATACTCCTCTGTGTGTGCGTGTGCGTGTGCACGCGTGTGTGTGTACGTACACACACTGCATCTTCTTTACCCGTCCGTCTTCTGAGGGACGCGCAGCTGCTTCCACGGCTCCGCGGCTGCGGCCGCTGCTGCAGTGGGCATCCGGGGGTGTGTCTCCCTCTGAATTCGTGTTTTTGTAGTTTTGGAGTAAATACCCAGTGCCAGTTGCTGGGTTGTAGGGTGGCTCTATTTTTAACTTTTTGAGGACCCTCCACACTGTTTTCCAGAGCGGCTGCACCAGCCTGCGTTCCCACAACAGTGCACGAGGGCTCCCCTTTCTCCGCAGCCTCGCCAGCACCTGTCGTTCCTTGTGTTGCTGATTGTCGCCGTCCCGACTGGCGTGAGGTGGTGTCTCATGGCAGTTTTGATTCACATTTCTCTGATCATGAGTGATTTTGAGCATCTTTTCATGTGTCTGTTGACCGTTTGGATACCATCTTTGGAGGAATGTCTGATCATGTCTCCTACATTGGACTGTGTATTTGGGGGTGTGGAGTTACGGAAGTTCTTCGTGTATCTTGGGTATCCCAGTTTGTGCGTCCGGCCAGCTCTGGTGTTCGGTCTCGGCACGTTCCATTACCCGTCACCCACGTGGAAACTTCTGTCCACTTTCCTCAGTGAGCCTGGGGACCCTCCTCAACTAGTTTCTTATCAAGAAAACCGGAGTTTGGGCAGTGTGTTCTGCACGCCAGGAGTGGTGCTGGGTACTGAACAGCCCCACGTGTGTGCCGTCTGGGCAAACAGCCTTCTAGCTGGTAGGTAGGGTAACAGGTTTACGGAGCTTATATCACTCGCCCAAGGTCATAGAGTTAGCAGGTGGTGGATGAAGGGTCTGGACCCATGTTGCTTCTACTGAGTAGGACGGGCTCCAGTGTGTGGAGTCCGAGGAGGGCACTGAGGTGACAGACCCTTGACACGGGCATGCGGGAGCAGCTCTGTCTTCGGAGGCCTGCTGGTGCTGGGAACCTGCAGGACGGGGCAGTGTTTCCTGGCTGTGGAGGCGAGTCTTCTGTGGTTCGGTCATACTCAGAGGCAGCGGCGCGGGAGGGTTGCTGTGGGTGCCGTTGCCGGGGCTTTTTGGCTCTTTCTGGGCTTGTTCCCCGGTTCTGCTCCCAGAAGCAGGAATAACGTGACCTGATTGGAAACGTGCTAAACCTATAAAGTTATCACAGAAGAATGGTGTAGCCATGGAAACCAGTCATTCAGGGAGCTCTTCCAGACGTGGGAGATGATGCCATGTGGTTCTTGAGGTTTCCCAGAAACGTCGCTTCCCCGTTCCACCAGCGCTGACCGTGTCTGTCTGTGCTGGTGACTGGTTTTCGGCCAACTGCCACAGACCCACGTGAACGATTTCTAGGGTTGAGACAAGAGGTGTGTGAAATGGCTTCAGATTAGAAGTAATATTCCTACAAGCCAGGCTCTACTATGGCCGCTCTTAACCCTCAATTTCCCCATCTGTAAAATGGAGCAACCTTCCTCTGTAGGGTTTTTGGGAGGTTTAATGTAAGAGCTGGGCAGGGGGAAAGGCTGGACCAAATCAAGAAGTAATAACAAACAGACTTTATTCTTGTATTAAAAGAAAAGTAAGATTTGACTGAGTCCTGCTGTTTCAAAGGGAGCAGCGGGGCCCGGGATCACGGACTGGAGCAAGTTGTGGGCAGTTACTCTGCTCAGCCCGACTTCCCCAGGGCTGGTGAGGCTGGTGCTGACCCCCGAGTCAGGGCCTGTGTGCACACGGTGTAGCAGAGGCCTGGGGCGGCCCAAGGCTCCACCAAAGCCCTTCCGAGGCGTCAGAACCCAGGCCGGCCTGTCGTGGGCTGGGGAAGTGAGTTGGAGGCTTCCCACCCAAGTGGGCCGATGCTGCGTGTGTGGGTCCGGGTCCCCATAGCCTTGCCTGTCAGGAGCCTCCAGCTTCGGCCTCAGGGCTAGACTAGACGGAAAATGCGGGAGCTGGCTGAGTCCTGAAGCGAGCAGACAGGCACGGCCACTCTTCCTGGCAACGTGCCCGTCCCCCCACTGACAGCACTGCTCCGTTCGTGCCCCTTGCCCACTGAGGGCCTGCGGGAACATGCGAGAAGGTGGGTGAGCGGGCCTGCTTTTGGGCTCTGTGCATAGTGCATATCTGGCTCCTGGGAACAGGCTGGTGCATGGCCCTTCTGGTCGACAATATCTTGTCTTTAAGAATCCCCGAGAACAGGCCTAAGCCACAGCCACGCTCGCGGCCGCTTCCACCAGGGGCCCCTCCGCTGGGAGCCGGGTATGGCGCAGTCTGCTTTCCCCGCAAGCTCGCGGTTGAGCTGGAAGCTGGTGCTCAGGCACCCTCACTTTCTCTGTTCTGTCCACGGCCCTGACACCCCACACAGCCCATCCCCTACCCCAGTCACCCACTCACAGCACCCAGGCCTTGCTTTCCTGACCTGCAGTTTGGGGAGAACAGTCTGTTCTCCCGCTCAGCGGGTCATGAAGGGCCATCAAAGGACTGCCGGGCGCCTCGGTGGGGAGGAGACATACACCGGGGCTGTCTGAGCCGGGTGCTGGAAGGTGTGCCGAAGCCTTGGCCAGGGCCTTCTGGTTAGGGAGCAGCCGAGCCCCCCAGCCGAGCCCCCCCCCCCCGCCCGCCTCCTACACATGGGCCAGTGTTCTGTCGCGTAGCCTTGCCAGGCTTGGCCCTACCTCCTGGCTTCCCTGCTCCGCCCTGTGCATGGGCTGCAGGCCGCCGCCTCGTCCCGGAGCCTATGCAGGGACTTGGCCCAGCTGGGTTGGACACGTACTTGCTCTCCTGCTGCTTTCGTGCTCCGTGGGATCCCACCAACACGTCAGCCCTGCCGGAGCGAGGGCTTTCCTCCCGCTGCTGTCTGGTCCGCAGGCCTACGAGAGCGCCTGGCACACAGCAAGCATTCTAGAAGTAGTTGTGGAGTGAACTAATGCACGGTTGTGTGTTCCAACGGTTTGGGGCAAGGCACTTGCTAGACAAGAGGTGTGCTGAGTCGGAGGAGGCTGGCTGCTGGTAGGTGTCCCCGGCTCCACAGAGGCTACCTTGGCATGGAGGTGAGCCCGGGGAGCTGGTGGAGGCCGTCCGCGCGGCGCTTCGACAGCCGCACGTCCAGAGCCCTGGTGCCCGGGGCCCGGGGCCTCGGCGTCCTGGTGGCCCACGGCCAGCGTGATCTGTGGCTGCTCTCACTCGGAGTGGTTTTATTTTTCGTCTTTTGGTTCTGTTTCCCCGGGGACGTGGGACTGACAAAGAGGACCACAAAATGAATCTCAGTCAATTTCAAAGGGTTCTTGGTTTGCAGAAGTATATTCTCTGACGGTAATGAACTTGGAGCCCGACAACCAAATCTTGGTGGATTTTTCAAATGTTTGGAAACAAAATGACACATTTCTGATGAACCCATGGGCCAAGGAGGGGAGAAAAAATAAAAATAGAGAGTATTTGACACAAGTGAACATGAGAGCACCGAGCCGTGTCTGTGGGCTGCCGCCAGAGCTGTTTTCTGGGGCGCGTGTCATACTGGAGGCCTGCGCCGGAGGGGAGGGTGGTCTCAAGTTAGGAGACCTAACTCAAGTTAGGACCCCCACTTCAAATTTAAGAAAATAGGAAAAATGGGAATCAAATCTGCCGTAAACAAGGAAATAAAGATCAGAACACAGAGCAATGAAACCAGAAACAAAAACCAAAAGCTTGTTCATTGAGAAAAGTGAATGAAATTTAGCGACTTGCAGCGAGCTGGATGGGAGAGGAAGGCCCGAGGGCAGCAGGAGAGGTGAGGTCACTGCAGACTCCAGAGAGAAGGGGGAGGGGCAGCAAGCACGCGATGCCTGTGCATCTGAACGCCGAGATGAACGCTGGACCGCATATTTGGAAGGCCTGACACTGCGGAACTTACAGACAGGGCTGTGCTCGGTGGCTATTTCTGTGTCCATTACGAAAGTAGACTTTTTGGTTAAGACCTTCACCATAGAGCATATCCGGGCCCAGGTGGCTTCACTCCTGCATCTCACCAGACGTTAAAGGAGGATTAATAGGAGTTTTACTTGAACTCTTCTTTGAACCACTTCTTGGAAGTGGAAGTACTGCTGACCCCTCTGTAGGGCCGCACTGCCCCGTTAGCAAAGGCCGACAGAGTGGAGAAGAGCGACAGAACCCCTGAGCACGGTTCTGGGTACCATGTTGGCATACTGGGGTCCACCACAGGTGAAATACCCAGGACTAGGTTTAGCTGAGGACTGTGAAGTTGGTTTGACGGCAGAGAGTTGACAAATGCAGTTCTTGATGCCAACAACCCAAAAAGAGGAAACCGTGGGAGCATCTTACCAGTGAGGCAGCATCTGACAAGGTCCCACGTCCCTTCCTGACAAAACTCTCAGCAAACTGGAGCTAGAAGGGCCCTTCCTCAGCCGATCACACACTTACGGACCCCCGATCACACGCTTACAGACCCCCGATCACACGCTTACAGACCCCTGATCACACGCTTACGGACCCCTGGTCACACGCTTACAGACCCCCGATCACACGCTTACGGACCCCCGGTCACACGCTTACGGACCCCTTCACCTCCCGCGGTGCTTCGGACGGCCGGTGCTTCGGACGGCCTCTGAGGGTCATTCCCCGCCGGCAGCCACGCACCTGCCTGGGCTCCACAGCCGTGCCCGCTCGCACGGGTCCTCGCTGGCGCTGGCTGTCCCCTCGGATTGGAGGTTCCCTCTCCGTGCCCTTGATGCCGGGCATGTTCCCGTCCCCTCTTGGGCTATGCTCTGCTGTTGACTTGTCTGTGCAGCCTTCAACAAGCAGAGCTGGTGCTGCCTCCTGTCCCCACCTCCATGATGGCTCTTGCTTAGGTTTCCAGTTCCTGTAGCTGGAAGCTCTTCCTGGCTGCGGCGTCTCCCCGGGGCCTGGCACCGTGCTCAGCCTTCCGCAGATTTCTCTTGACCCAGGTCGTCCGGGCTGCCATCCAGCTGTGCCCTCTCCACGGGAATTCTGTTTCTTCTGACGAGATTTTCGTCGTGTGGCAAAGCAGGCCTGTAAAATTCATTTCTTCTCAATCATCGTGAGGTTTAACTCTGGGATTCTTCAGAATCGCAGCCCGTTCAGGTGATATCTTACAGCATGTTGAATGTTTCCTATTGTGTTAGCTTTTATAATGAAGAACGGTAGATGTTCATGAAGTTCTTATGTGCTCTTACATTCTGGTAATTATGTTTATAAATGGATTGATGGGAGGAACCTGCTTAAGAAACTTAGTGTTTTTTTTTTTTTTTTTTTTTTTTTAACTTGACTATGTGAATGTGAAGAGCGTGTTTTCTTGGGCAGAGTTACCTGTGAGAAAATGTTCCATGAGGCTTTTGGGGGCTGGGGGCAGCAGGTTCCCTTCATGTGGGTGGAGAAAGCGTGTCAGGCTACTGGCTCATGGTTAGGTACTCACTCGCTCAGGGATGTGGAGTGTGCTGGCCGGACCGTCTTGGGAGGTGTAGCTGGGGAGGGGGCACTCGAAGCGGGACTCACGGATGACTTCCCTCCTGCTCCCAGCCTTGCCGTGTGCATGTGGAAACGCCCGAACAGCTCTGGGAGATTAAGTAATGAGCCTAGGGGCAAGCGGTTACACAGAAGTTGAAATGCAAAGCCTGTCGAGTCTGAATCCAAAGCTTGGGCTATTTCTACAATATCGTGCTGCCTCCCTGTATAATTTCTAAATCTCTGAACTTACTGTGAAGCACAAAACATTCTCTATTGATTTAAGCCATATTTATAGAGCAGGGAGTATAAGCCTTTTGCCTATCTGACCTTCCATTTCAGTCTGTAAAGTGTGGATAATCAGACTTCCTCCTGGGCTGCTGTGAGGAGGAAAGCGTCTGCTGTTAGCCTGGGGAGATAAAAGCTTACAAAATGGCCAATCCAATTCAGTTCCAAATTATTCCTAATCTGTCCCAGTAATAGTCAGAAGGAATTTCATTCTACGAAGTGAAGCATAAAAGCTTTAAGGAATCCTTTAATCTGCTCAACTTCTCTAAAACTTCGTAAGAAAGTCTGCAGTAAGAGAAGGGGAAGAGTCCCGCTTGTGGAATTCTGAAACAGGTCAAGGAGAAGTCAGAAGAATGTTCTTGAGGTTCCGTAACACCTGTGGGACTTCTGCCTGCCGTGGTGACAACAGTTCACCTGAACCCCTATTAACTGTTACTCCACCCTGTTCACTAGATGACTGTTACATGCCCAGCTCTGGATGGCAGAGGGTGCGTGTGCATGTGCGTGCATGTACATGTACGTGTGTGTGCATGTACACGTACATGTGTGTGCACGCATGTACACGGGATGAATTCCTGGAGCTTCCCTTATGAGGGAAGGGACAGACAGCAAACAGACATGTCACATTATGGACATTGCTCTCTGGAAAGTGACAATGGCCATGGACTGAGGACTGCCTGCCAGTTCGGGTAGGGCCGTCAGCGAGGGCCTTTCCGCAGTGTGGCCGTGGGTGCTGTCGGAGACATTTCCGTAGTCTGCGCCAGGGACAGTTTGTTGTCCTGAAGTGGGTTGCTCTTTGGAATACAAGCCATTTCCCCTGAAGATGGTTAGTCAGACCCAGAAGGGCAGCCTCTGGCCCTGGTCCCAGCTGTTCAGGAGACAGTGGGGTCTGAGCCCCTGTCCCTTGTGTGGCGGTCAGGACAGAGGTCACTAACTTTTCAGGTGCTCGGCTCCTGCTGGTTATTTGAAAAGCTGCCCGGGGAGAAGCAAGGCGGGAACTTGGGGCTGGAACCTGAAGCTCGGGATGGAATCTGAGTGCGCAGACCTGGGTGTGGGCAGGCTGTCCTGCTCTAGGATGTAGAGACAGCAGCTCGGAGTAGTAGCTTTTCTTACCCTCCAGTCCCGTGAGCCTCAGAAGAGACGGAATGCTGAAGAAGGAACTGACACAAGCTGCCCTGAAATGGTGAGAAGGCGGGGGGCCGTTGGGAGAAGTGGGGAGCATGGAGAAAGGGGCTTGCATCTTGGGCGCTGCTTCTGGGTCCTGTCTGTGCTACTCAGTGACACGCATCAGTGTTGAGAGGGTGAGGGGAAGTCCCAAGCCTGGTTGTGAGGTTTGGCCTGGGGTGTGGGACCTAGGAGGAGTGGGCAGCAGGAGTCACGTTCTGACGGTGACCTGCCAGAGCTTTCTGCTGGGAGGGCCATGCACCAGGTGGGTCAGGGCGCCTGCACAGATTCCTCTTACTCAGCCGTGTTCTGTCCCTGCACTAGCCCTGTTTGCCCTGAGGTTTAAGTTAGGCCACGTTGTGCCCTCAGGGCTTTAAACTCTGATTTCCAAGTAGGCCATGAAGTGACAGTCTTAGAATTTAAGTTCTTAATCTTACAATTGCCTCTGGATCACAGCACTTAAATGGTATTCTGTATTAATGAGATTGACATAACCTTCTTTTTATAGATGCTCTTAGCAATGCGTGTTTCTGATCTTTGTAACTGGTGTAGTTTGGGGTTTGTTTTCTCCCATCGACTGTGGCCTTCAGGCTGTGACTTCATGGATTGTGTGATAGAAGCTACTTCCTTTGGGCACTTGTGGTTATCCAGTAACTTTCGTTGTTTCTGATAGTCTTTGTGTCTTCTGAATATGGGTGATACCTTGTTTAAGCCCTGGTGATGCAAAGAATTTTCTAGTCTATGAAATTTTGGCATTTGTCATCGTGACACACTTCACGATTGCTGCTCAGTGCGATCACTTCTGCGTCGAGTGCAAGTGCTGATACACCTTTTCCTTTCCTCCATAGTTGATTTGGAATTTCTCCAACAAGCTCTTTCCATAGGTTTGATCACGCGCTTCTCCTAAGCCCTTAGCATCTGGCTTAAATTCTCCGCATATCGATGACGACTTTCTGTGGGCTTAATCTGAGACTCTGCTGATGAGCTTGAGTCTTCACCGGCTCCTCCCGCTTCCACCTTGTCACCAGACTGAACCCGAGTGGGCACCGCACCTTACCCCAGGTGCCTCTTCTCTCTCCTTTGATAGAGGTGGGGTAGAGGTCTTCTCGTGTTTCTTTCCATTTCTGGCCTCCCACATGATGCTTCCGTCCCTGCCAGACCCCGGCCAGCCAGGCAGTGTCCCATAGATGCCCCCGCACCGGTGATCGCGGCCCGGCGTGCTCTCCTGTGGCCACGCACACCCACTGCCTCAGCAGAGGCTGCGGTCCTTTGTCTTTCTCAGCTGGCCTCGTCTGTCGTCCACCTCGCACTCCCCCTTCCCCCAAGCACTGATTTTTTTTCTTAATCTCCTTCTGCGAGAGAACTTAGTTTAATCACATGAAGCCCCAAGTGACCGTTGTCATTTTTGATAGGCCCTCACGGAGGCGAAAGTGGTTAGTGCTGTTGCCGCCCCGATCTCACTGACCAACACCGGGACATCGGTGCAGCATGGGTACACTGAAATGGGCCAGATAGACTTTTTTGTCATTACAGAAACGGTGCCAGCAGAAGGTAACTCGGTCCTGCAGTTGAGACCAGCACAAATGAAGGGCCCCGGGAATCTCCAGTGGGAAACCAGAGTGCATATCTTGGGCTGTTCTCACGTTCGCGTGTGGGTATGTGGGGTGTGTTTTCATGACGACGCACGCACAGGTGTTTGGGTGTGTTCTCACAAGCACGTGTACGTGAGCACCTGGCATGTTTGTTCCTGGGATCAGAACTGGGGCACTGTGTTTTATAACTTTGTTCCATCAGTACCATTCCACTTTATATTTCCGTAAATATTCATTGCCTCCAATATGCAGGAGATATTAAAATTTGTCCCATTTGATCTCCAAGTTCTGTTTTAAATAACTAGTTCGAACCAGAACATACTCCGGGATCACTCACAGTATCTGGTCTGTGTTGTGTGATGTCACTTGTTGTCTTAATCCAGCACTTTCTTTTTTCTTTTAAATGCTTGTTGAAATGACCAGGCCATTCTTCCCACCTCCCACACTTGTCTACTTGCTGCCCCACAGCATTACTCAATCTCTCTCTCCCGATTTCCTGAAAACTGCTGGTTGTGAGTAACGGCCTAGTGGATGCAGTGGAAACCTTTCTGGCTAGACGGCTCCGTGGGTGGCCTGGCTACTTCAGATTGTCTCACATCAGAGACACCCTGTAACTGACTTTCAGGACCTCAGTGAGGTTGAGTCTGAGACCTGGAGTGGGTGACCGTGGTCTGAGCCCACCCGTTCCTCCTCTTGCCGCTAGAGAGTATTGTCGCTCCTCGAGCAGTGATACGATGTGTCAGTCACGCATCTGGTGGTTTTAGAATCAGTTCATCATCCTCGCCTGACTTAATGTCATTATGATTTTATGAAATGTTTTTCCTATTATGTCTCTGCTTTGATCATGTGACCTTCTCCTGTACAGTAGCGCTGGTAGCTCCACTGCGGGGCGGGCCTATGGGGACAAACAAGAGGTTCCTGTTTTCTTTTTAATCGTTAATTTCCTGTGAAGGAATTGTGTACAGACTTCTTCAAATGGTGACAAATGAGGGTTTTTAAAAAAATTTTTGAAGGATTTTATTTAGTTGTTTATTTAGAAAGGGTGAGTTGGTAGAGATGCAGAGGGAGGGAGGAAGTGTCTCGAGCAGATTCTGTGCTGCGTGTGGAGCCCGAGGCAGGGCTTGATCTCATGACACTGAGGTCATGACCTGAGCTGAAATCAAGGTTCAGATGCGTCACCGGCTGAGCGACTCGCACCCCTGGTGGGTAGAAGTATCTTTATTTCCCCCAAGGGCAGTTTTGATACTGCGGTGACCCGAGGGAACATACAAAGTCCTACCGAACACAGTTGTCTGTCTGACCAGCATTACAGATCTCGGTGGTCTACGGAGAAGCAGTGCTCAGGAGGACGGACTTAGGTGTCATAACTTACAGCTGTGCCCCCGTAGGCGGGTAACTTAAGCTCTCTGTGCCTCTGTCTCCTCTCTGGCATGGGTGGACACTCCTACTGGTCTCGAGGGGTTGCCGAGAGTTAAGCGCTGATGTGGGCCATCGAGACAGCCCCCGACATGGGGGAATGCACGGCGCCACTCTCCCTCTGCTACTGAGCAGCAGCCCGGCTCACGCCCACCCGAGACCTCATGCACACGCCTGCCTCAGCGCTCTCAGTAATTCTGTTTTCCCGCGCACAGCTGTGCGGGAGGAGACCCTGGTGACTGAGCCCTGGGTCTGGCGCGGGTGGGGAGGGGCTGTAGACGCCCCGCATCTCTCTCAGCTACACAGCCCAGGATACCAGCTCTCCTATCCCCAGGGGAGAGCTTGGAGTTGGAAAGGTCACAGAGATGTGGTTTTGTGGTTTGTCTGGGAAACAGCTCAGGGGGTTGAGAGCTGAGACCCGTCCGTATTGTGACATGTGCTGGGAGCAGTGACCACCAGCTCCCTGCCGTTTGCAGACACTTGGGAAGAGCAGCGGCGGAAGGACCCTCTGAAGCTTGTTCAGGCTGCCTTTCCCTGGGGAGCGATTAGCTGTGAAGGTCGTGGTAACTTGTCACGCAGCTGCAGAAGACGGCCGCAGCCGAGGAGTGTGGGCGAAGCTTCGCCTCCAGCGTGCTGTTCCTGAGTGGCCAGCGGTGTGGGACCCCTGGCGCTCTCTCCGTGAAACGAGGCTTAGCACATACCCTTCCTAACAGTGCAGCTGTCAGTGGTCTTGTTGGAGTCCAAAGCCAGGCTGTCTGACTCCAGAGTCCTGCCCGCAGTGCTGAAAGCTTCCGTGTTCCGTCCTCCGGGCCCTCCTGCTCCACCGAGGCTCTGACCGTGTTCCGTCATGTTTGTCGGGCGCATGCTGTCCCTCACAGAGGCTCAGAGCGCTGCTGCGGACACAGCTTGATCTCTAACTGCACGCTGCTGTCCTCCCCGGCTGGGTCCTCGTCCTCTCCCTGCGCCTTGTCCCTGCTGCCTTCCTTCCCCCCGAGGCGGAGTCCGACGTGATGTGTCACCTGCGTCAGAATGACTCTGCTCGAGTAGGACTGTGTTTTCACGTTCAGCGTCAGGGCCTGTCGTCTGCCGGAAGGTATGAATGACAATGGGATCCGACGTGTGAGATCGGGGCTCTTCCAGGGCGTCTGAGCTGTTCAGAAGCAGCAGCAGACACAGAGGGTATCAGACAAGTGAAGGGCTCACTGCAGTGGTGTTTTCCGGAAGAATACAACATCTGTCAGCTAGCAGTTGAGTGGTAGGAAACACAGTGGCGGAGGCACCTGTAGACAAATCTGGGAGTTCTGTGTCACGTCTGGCCAGAATGTAGGGCAGCAGTGTTCGGCCAGGAAACAGAAAGGAAACTTCCTCAAGAATATGAATGAAAAAACTCAAAAGATGCATGCGGAGACCGCAGGAATGTGCAACCTTCCCGATCGTAACAGGACCCTGCAATCTCCAGCAGCTGTCCCTCCATTTGGACGGGGCAAACTGGCACTTGGCGGGCTGGAAAACGCTGCCTGTGGGTTTCTGTGGGCCCCGGCCGTGCTCCCCGAGTGTTCATGTTGGATGTTCATAGCAGGCGTGTGCTTTCCAGGCCGTAGCGCCCCTCCCCCGGTGCTGCCCTCCTGCCCGCCGCACGCATTCTTCCTGGCCTCTGGAGGAGCCAGAACTTGAGATCCCTTCTGCGGTGTCCTGACAGTGGTCCTCAGGGAGTCCGCCGGGATGTAAGGGTTTACATTTTCATCTCCTTTTTTAGAAAGCACCTATTTCTTTTAGAAGGGATTGAAAGTTGCAGAAAAGCTGCGGCAATGGGCACACGTTCCTGTGTCTCTCTGACAAGTTTCCGCTGCTGGTCACCTCCGGTTGCAGCAAGGTCCCAGCCTCTCTGCTGGGAACGAACTCTGCTCCTCGTTCGGCTTTCACTAGGTCACCCCCTGCTGTCCTTTCTCTGTCCTGGGGCTGCATGTACCGTAGGACAGCAGGTGAAGTCCAGTCCTCGGGTCTCCTCTGGTTTGCGACAGTTTCTGTCATTTGGTGACCTTGAGGGTTTTGAGGAGTAGTGATCAGCTGTTCCTGGATTCGGGGTTCTTGCTGCTTTTCTTAAGAGAAAGCAGTGATGTGCCCTTCTCATCACGTGTCACGGATGCCGTTGATTTTGGTCACCTGGCCAGAGTCCTGTTTGTCAGAACAGAGTCTCCATACTGGATCCTCAAGGAGCAAGTCTGCTGCCTCAGCTCTCAGGATGCAGAAGGGGGAGTGGGAGAAAGGCTCCACGCCCGCCGGCAGGGAGCTCTGTAAAGTTGCTGGAATTCTGTAAGAATTTGCCCCGGTGTGGCATTGCTTCTAGGCCCCCTCAGAGCTAGGAAGTGTATGTGTGTTCATTCTAATCTGTGTATCTACACGTAATTACTCATGGATGTATCCGTCTGCTTGAGGTCACACCCGTTAGCTAGACATGAGCTCCCACGGACGTCTGACTTGGTGCAGGCCTCCTGGGCTTGCTGCAGGGCTCGCTCCTGACTCGCGTGCTCATGTAGCGGTGCTCGCCGACAGAGAGGAGCCTGCCCCACCGTCCCATTTCCCGCCTGTTCCTCGCCCCAGTCTAGGGCCCCCACTGTGGTTGTCCCCACAAGAAGCGTTACCAAGTAGAGCAGAGAGTTTCTGTGCTGTCCTTCCGTCCTTACCACCCCGCCCGCTTGCAGTTTCCAGCCAAACGTCGTCTTCCAAAGTTACTGTCTCATCTTTTTGAGTATTTTTGTGTGTATTTTGAAGTGTACATGTGAATATTTTAAATGGATGTTAGGTTGCACTCTGAAAAGTTTAACTGAGGCGTGGAACAAAATTAAGATTTACGGATGTGGGCAGCAGTGCACATGGTGCAAATGATACCTTTGATTTTGGGATGAATTCTGTTCATTTGTGTGGCTTTGCCTTCTTAACTGATTGCTTGGAGCAGACGTTTACCGGAAGCAGCCTGGCCGAGGTGGAGTGATGGGGTTCCGGGGGATAGAGTGTGCTGGAGTCCCATTTCTCGGACACCTGCCGTGTGTCGTCAGATGAGCTGACCCAAAGTTCCAGGTGGAACGAATTCCTCAGAAGTTCACACATACCTCACAGGATTGTTGGGTGGGTTGGAATGTGTATCTGGAATGCTCCGAGTTCTTGCTACCAGCCGACAGCATCCGTGTCCCCTGGGAGCCCTTTGGAAATAAAGACAGTCTGGCCCCAACCCCAGGTGTCTTGAGTTTGGAAATCTACATTTTACCAGCATCCCCGGGGGACTGGGATGCTCGAAGAAACCTGTCTGTACTGAGCTCTGAGAAGCTGTGATCACACCAGCTCAGTGTTTCCAGCCTTAGCAGCGGTGGCCTCGCCTCCAGGAAGCCTGCAAGCACCCCTGGCCCTGGGCTTTCTGGTGCAGCGTTTAGCCTGCTGTGCCTTCTGTCCTCACTGTCACATCCTGCGTTTCTAGCCGTGTCTGGCGCATCAAATGTGCTCAATAAACATTTGCCGACTACGAGAATGTTCTTGGTTCTCTGCCAACTTCTGTGAACACCAGAGGAGAGAAATGGGCCTTGCCATGCAGGAGCTGTTGCCTGGTGGGGATGGTGGTGCCACGGGGTCAGGCACTCGGTGCCACGATGTCCTGAGGAGAGTGGCGAGCCGCCTTCCCTGGAGGGGCTGGCTTCCGTGGACCAGCCGGCCGACAGACGCAACCGGCTCCCCTCTTGCATAGACGTGCCGAGGAAAACGCTGTTCTCGTGTCTCTTGAGCATTGATCTCGGGTGCACTAGCAGGAACCGGCCAGTTCACCTCGCGTGTCTAGAAGGTTCCAGGGAATGGCTCTCTTGAGCCCCGATGTTGCCTCGCCTCCTTGTCTTCAGGCTGTCTTTTGGGGTGGTCACTGTTCCGCTAGGCCTTTCGTTTCTCATCTGCAAAGCAGGAGGGTAATGCAGGCGCTGCTGCCGTCTTCGCAGGCCTTGGGAGGGTTTGCTGCTGTAGCCGCAGGGTGAGGAGGGTGTGTTACCCCAGGAGTAGAGCTCAGGGCTGCTTTTCCCAGCTGAGCGCTGCAGGCGGGACTGGACGCCGTGTCTTCCTTTTGCAAGATGGCAGAACCAGCCAGCTCTTGTGCGTGGGGAGCCAGCTTTGTCTCTGCGTTGCGCAGCCCCCTGGAATCCCTGAGCGAGGGCTGCGTGTGCCGTCTTCACTACTGTGGTGGTGCGCCACGGTCGTGCGGCATGGCAGTGGCCCGGTCGCCTGACCGCAGAGCGCTCGCTGTCTGCCCCGGCCCGACTGCACACCTTCCAGCGGGGTGCTCTGGTGGCCCCCGCACGCCTCAAACAAGCAGTGTTGTTGTCGTCACTTGTTTGCTTGTTTTCTGCAAGTACAAAGATTCTGCTCTTCTGGAGCCTTGTGGAAAAGTCCCATCTTCTTTTTTTCTGGCTCAAATCTGAACTCCCTAAACTTGGCAGTGATCTGAAAAATAGTCCTGGCCTAGATGTTTTAAGTCCACTTTGCAGATTTATATTTAACTGACTCCGGTCGACTTCGCCGTGTCTCCAGGGCAAAGCTGCGCCCTGTCCTGAAGGTAGGTCACTCCTTTGGGGTTAAAATTTGTGTTAATGGTTTTTAAGCTGAGATCTGCAAGAATCCGTGCCTTAGCTCTAAGAGTATAATCAAAATTTACTGGGGGGGGGCGGGGGATAACCAAGATCTCCATGAGGAAGTCGCTTTGGAATCCAGCTTACGTTTCAGATGGCTGAGCTGGGGATTTGAAACATGTTTACTTGGAAAATTCCCTCCAAGCAACTCGAGAATGCAGGTCTGGGTGGCGTTTGAGACCCGTCTTTCCCCAGCAGGACCCTGGGTTTACTGAAACGGCTGTTCTGGGGCATTCGGGAAAAATACCTGATAAACAGTGGCGACTGGTTGTTGTTACTGAAGCAGTTAGTGATGACCACCTATGTGACAAGCACACAGCACATTGTTTCTGGTACCGAAAGCGAACCTCTTTGCCTTAGGGTTTTTAGGTTCTGATGCTGAGTTTCCCATAAAGTTGCTCCAACTTCCTGGAACGGCGTCCTGGGGCTTGGCAGTTCTCCCGGCCTGCTGGCCGCCACTGCTTGGATCCGATTTGCAAATTACAGCCCACTCAGAGAGCCTGGGTTGAACGCTGGCCTTGCAAATGAACACAGTTGATGTAGTCTTTGGATTAACCACAGCTCCAAGATTTCCAGGGAAGAGAAGGGATAGTGTATTTCTCTGGTCTCATGAGTCCGTGTGTCAGTCCTGAGTGTTCGACACGCGGCTCCCCGCAGGGAGGGAAGCAATGTCTTCGTGTTGTGTGGGGGGAAGTGCGCGAGAGAAGGCTCAGCCTGGGGCTCCTCGCTCTCAGCCTGTGGCCTTTCCACATCTGCCTCTTCCTGGGCAGAGTAGCACCCCTGGTGTGGGACTAGGCAAGTGTGTTTGCTTGAAGTCCTGGCTTCACACTGAGGGGTCTGCCACCGTCTGTCACCCATGGGCCAGTCACTGAGCTTCTGCGAGCCTCCGTTCATTTGTGGAACAGAAATGGGACCTCAGAATTTTCTTTTAAAATTAATTTTAAATTCAGTTAATTAACATAGAGTATATTATTAGTTTCAGAGGTGGAGGGCCTCCGAACTTCTGAGGACAGAGACAATGCCCGGGAAAGCCCCTGACCCGCAGGTCGTCCCTAGGGCCTGTCCTCGTCTCCCAGTGCTCGCGGTGGCTGCGGGACTGGCGCGCCGGGTGCGGCAGGTGCTGGGACTTTAGGACCCCCCCCCCTGCCAGCCGATTGAGCCTCACGAGGAGACTTCTGCTTACTTGAGAGCAGGGATTTTTGGGGACATGGCTCCGGGACTGGCGAGCCTAGGTGTTGGAGAGCCCCTCACTGTGTATGGGGTCCCGCTCGCCTGCAGGAAGTCCCCCTGCGGGGCTCTGAACCTACCATTTGACCTTCAGCTAATCTGTGTTCTTACCCGTTCGACTTTCTTCCTTGGTGAAGTCTGGGTCACAGAACCGAGAAAGTTCTGTGCTGAGAGGCAGCTGGGGGCTTCTGCAGGGGCTGCAGATGCAAAACAACAGACTCTGGAGTTGGGTTGGGGCTTTTATTTGTGCGTGATCCTTCTCGCCGCAGAAGTAGTGAGCGCTCCTTGTAGGGAGGACCGGGAACGTCGAGGAAACGCACAGGAGGAGAGCCCAGCATTCCCTGTGATCTTGCCGCCCGGCACCGAGCGCGCCAGCGTTCCCGTGTACTTCCTGCTGCGTTTTCTCTGCGTGTCTTCCCGCAAGATGAGATCCTGCCTCTCGCGTGTTCTGGCCTCTGCCATCCCGTCCGGCCCCATCCTCAGCTCCTCTGCGCTGCGTACATGACCTTGCAAGCACCTGTGCCATCCCTGCCCGTCAGAGCGGCAGCGGGTCCACTCGTCTGATGCGTGGATTGCCAGTTCCTCGTCGTGACCCCTTGGCAACAGGGGCCGGCCCCACGGAACAGGGAGCCTGCGGGACATTGTGATGGGCGGTTACATGTCCGGTCTTTCACCTGTGGCCGCGTGGCCGCTTGGCTGTGATGCGGTGGAGCAGGTGTTGGGGGCAGCGGGAAATGTGACTCATCCCAGCTTGCGTTCAGCAAGCGTGCCAGGCGCGTGTCAGGCCGAATGGAGGCTGCTGCACAGGCCAAGGCCCAGAGGATTCCCGTCTGTGTATGGCAGTTTTGGGAGGGTTTGGTTGAAAAGCAGTGTTGTGTGTGTGTGTGTGGGGGGCTGTTCCAGAAGCCGGCAGAGCGTTGCTAGGGACAGGGACAATGGGAGCACACAGGTGGCTCTCTGTCTGTGTCAAATAAATGAAGTCTTAAAAAAAAAGTCTTAAAATTGTGTGGCTTTGAACAAATGGCTCACATCCCATCACTTGAGAATTTCCTTTTGAAGGGACACAGAAAGTCTTATGATGAAGCATATGGTCAAGAAGAGGAAAATGATTGCTTGGCTCGTTAGCAGCTGTTAGCAGTAGTAGTATGTTAAATGTAAGCTCTGTAGGCATGTGGGGCGTTCTCCGCGAGAGCGAGGAGTCCGGTAACAGGACAACAGTTGGACGAATTGTGCACAAACGTTCTTCGACAGGCACCGCCCAGTGTCACTTGAGACAGTGTTTCCTTCACTTTTCACCGGTCCTCGCATCCTTTGTAATCTTTGGCCTTCGCAGCGGCCCGATGTGGCCAGCCATGGGGGTCAGCGCCCCCACTTTACGGACGGCGCGCCCGGAGCACGTGGGGCTCTCACCTTTGCCAGCTCTGCACCTTGGTTTCCTTTTTGTCCGACGGGGCTTCTTACTGTGGGTCAGGCCTCGGATCTCTCCCTCCCAGACTCCAACCAGTCGCCTTGCCGGTGGTCTCCCCTGCCAGAGACGAGCTCACGCGAAGTGCCGCAGCCTGGCACATACGGTGCTCTGCGGCGCGGCCGCCACTGCTCGTCCCGGCTTGTCCTCACGCGGAGGCTGCTCCTGGCCCTCATGGCCCACTCCCCTTCTTCCTCCACTCACCGTTTCTGGCTGGGCATGGGCTGCCAGGGACCGCGGCCCACGACTCGGTGGCTGCGGAGTGAGGACATGGGCTGCGTTCTGGACAATGAAAGGTCTGGAGTCCCAGCTGTGCAAATGGAACTCTGCCTCCTCTCTCTGGCTGGAAGGGCACCGGGCCGCGGCCACTCTTGCTGTCCCATGGTGAGGCCACACTCGGGGACGGTGGAGCAGCAAGGTGGGCACCTATGTCCTTGGCCTCCGGGAGCTGCCGAGTTAGCTCTGACCTGCATGGCTGGGCTGTCAAGGGAGCGAGGAATCCAGTCCATTGTCCCGAAGGCCCTGGCACAGTCGTGGCGGTGGTGTGGCCCCCAGGCCTGTGACCGGCCTAGGGTGCCTGCTAGGCTCCTGTGTCTCTGTGAATACCTCATGCTTGCGTCTGCCAGGACCTGGAGGCCTCGCCCCACCGCTGCTGTCCCGGGCCAGGGACATGTTCCCGCCTGGCTTGGGGACTCCGTGCATGGAGGCTGGGAGGCCAGCTTGGCCTTGCTGTGTTGTCAGCCGACAGGGATCTGAGTGTGTGCGAGCCGTGCCCCGTGGGGTCTGATGCGCAGGCCGCGTCCCGGCAGGTGTGGGCATTTGCTGGTGGGAAGCCGCGTCACGGCCGAGTCTGACTCCGCTGGGATTGCAGCCGTAACGTCGCTGCGGACTGCCAAACAGCGTGTCGAGAGCGCACTTTCCTGTCCGGGGGTGGGGGGTGAGCTTAGGAGTGACCGTCCCTCCTTCACTCAGTGCTAATCTAAAATTCAGTGCTCGAAGTCAGGACGGAGGTTGCTTTGGGAGAAGGAAGGGTGAGGCGCCCGAGTGTGGGCTGTGTTCTCATTTTCGAGCTGAGCCCTGGATCTTAGAGATCTTAGAGGTGCTTCCTTTGGGATAATTCAAGCTCATCCTTTTTTTTTTTTTTCTTAAAGAGTTTATTTATTTATTTGAGAGGGGGGTGGAGAGAGAGCACACGAGCAGGGCCAGATGGAGGGGGAGAAGCAGACTCCCCACTGAGCGGGGAGCCCGACGAGGGACTCGATCCCAGGACCCTGGGACCGTGACCTGAGCGAAGGCAGATGCTTCACCGACTGAGCCCCCAGGCACCCTCAAGTTTATCTTTAATTTTGTGACTTCTCTGTATGTTGTTGTCACTTTTGCTGAAATAACTGGCATCGGTTTGAGGTGTACAGCTTAACGACGTGTGTGTACATGTTGTGAAATGATCACAGGTTAATTACTGTCCATCTCTGTGGCTAAGCAGTCTTCATTTCTTGTGATGAGAACTTTTGAGATCCGCTCTCCCAGTGGCCGTGTGTCTGTCTGTACCGTCCGGCCCCTTCACCCACCTCTTCTCCCCCACCTCCGGCGGTCGCTAGACTTTCTCTCTCAGCTCCGTTCTTGAACATTCCGCGTAGAGGCGAGCTCGCACAGTGTCTGTCCTTCTCCGTGCGAATGACTGAGCGCGGTCCCTCTAGGTCCCTCCCTGCTGCCTCGGCGGCAGGGTTGCCGTGCTCACGGCCGAGTAACACTCCCTTGCGCTCACAGCGCATTTTCCTCACGCGTTCATCTGCCGACGGGCGCTCGGGTGGTTGCTGTATCTTGGCTATTAGAAGGAATGCTGCAGGGAGTGTGGGGTGCCCGGAGCTCTTTGAGGCCCTGTTTTCATCTTCTCTGGGACGTACGCAGCGGTGCACTTACTGGATCACACGGTGGTTCTGTTTTTAACTTTTTGAGGCTCATCCACACTGTTTCCCCAGGGGCTGCCCTGGTCCGCGCTCCCGCCAGCCGCGCGCCGCGGTTTCCCTTTCTCCACATCCTCGCCCACTCTCGCCTTTTCCTTGCTGACGCCGTTATAACGGGCGCGACGGGCCGTCTCCTTGTGTTGATTTGCGTTTCCCTGACGGTGAGGGAGGCTGAGCAGCTTTCCAGGCACCTGTTGCTCATTTGCGTGTCTCCTTTGGAAATATGCTTTATTCAGTACCTCTGCCTGCTTTTTATTTGTTTTTTTTTTTTTTTCTTTTTCTTTTGGACATTCGCGCTTCGTTGGACGATTTGTGCATGTCCCCCCGTCTGCAGGCTGCCCTTTTCTTTTGCTTTCCTTTGCCGTGTGGAGGGTTTTTAGTTTGCTGTTGTCCCGTTTATTCTGGGTTTCACTGCCTTTGTTTTTTTTTTTGGGTGTTAAATCCAAAAGCGCTTTGCTATGACTGTGTCAGGAGCTGACCCCTGTTTTCTTCTAGAAGTTTTGCTGTTTCAGGATTTAAGTTCAAGTCTTTAATCCATTTGGGGTCGATATTTGGTATGTGGTGTGAGATAGAGGTGTAGTTCCATTCTCTGGCCCGTGGCTGTCCGTTTCCCATCAGTATCTGGTGAAGAGACCGTCCTCCCCGTCCCGTATGTTCTTGGCTCCTCCTTCGCATGTTGGCTGTGTGTGCCTGGGTTTGTTTCTGGGCCGTTCCGTTCTGTTGATCTGTGTCTTTTCATGGTCATTCCATACTGTTATGGTGAGTATAGCTTTGTAACATAGAGTCAAGAGAGGAAGTGTGGTGTTTCCAGCTTGGTGGTTCTTTTTCAAGACAGTTCTGTCCATGTGGGGTCTACTGCGCAAGGTTTAGGATGGATTTATAGGTCTGTTTTACTACTGATTAAGCGTGGTATTTAAGAGGTAGCTAACTTTAATTGTTTCTAAATATAAAAATAGCTTAAAAACACTGCCTCTGCCAGTTGCACAATCAGGGTCTACTTTCGGGAATTTTCTTCCAGGCCTTTCTCTGCTGTATGTTGTCTTTTAAAGTACAATATAGCCCCACACCATGTCACATCTACATGAAACTATGATGCTTACGGATGAGGGATTCTCTTAGAGGACCTGTCATCCAATACGCCCGTCCACCACGGGTACTGTTTCCCTCCATCCTGCTTCCTTCCTGCTGTGGCCACGTCACCACGCCCAACCCGCTGCTGCGGGGCCGCCATCCTGGGGGCCAGTTCTCCAGACCTGGCTGGGAGCCCCAGGGTGAGACCTTGTCCTCGAGTGGGGAAGGCTGGTGCTCAGACACAGCTGACCTGTTTCTTACTGTCAAGAGCTTCCGGCTGGTCACCAGCTAATGTTTTTGGATCCTTCTCAGCTCAGACTTGAACACACAGAGCTGCTGCATGTGGTGGTGCGAAGTGTGCCGAGGAGCTGTGTGGCTAGTTGTTTTAAATATTTCTCACCCTCTCCCAAGCTGGTTCCTTTGCTTATGTCACTGGAGTCGGTAGGCCCCCCACATTGAGGAGGAAACTGTCTGCTTCTGGGGATGTGGACACAAAAAAGAGGGAGTATTGTTATGCTTTGTCTGCATGTGTGTCTGCCACGAACCTTCCTGCTCCTCAACCATGTTGTGAGCACGCCTTGGCAGGGACCAGTTCTTTCATTTTCTTCTCTCCTGGGGCCCAGCATAGTGCCTGGCACATCACGGGCCCAGCAAGTGCTCTTTGGACTAAAGAATGAGAGGAGACACAACCTCTTTGAAAGGAACTCTGGCTTGAATGGTGGGGGGAGCTGGAACTGGGAAAAATGTGGCCAAGTATGTCTTCTGACCCTGTGACAGTTCTGTATGAGAACGAGTGAGGGGCTGTGTGTGGAAGCTCCGGTTGATAGTGGCAGGTAGCAGGAATTCAGTTACAGTGAAGGAGTCAGAGCCCTCTGAGAGGGAGCGGCTATTGGGCCCTTTGCATGAGCGAGGCTGTGCTGGGAGGCTGGGAGCTGAGCCACGCTGCCACCAGACAGAGTGGAGGGTGACCGTGTGACACCTGGTGCAGGTGCCGGGCATCAGGGTGTGCATATGACAGAGGGTATGGCTGAGGAGTGAGAGCAGAGCTCTCGAATGTCTGTATACTTTTAGAACTTCAAATTTCTTGAAGTCAGCTCTTAGGATTTAATGGTCCGTGGGTTTGTTCTGCTCTTGGTATTCATTGTTGGAAAGTAAAATGGAAGGGCTCTGAGCAGGAAGTTGAAGATACACTTAACGAAATGTCACTTTCCAGTGGACCCATGTGCGCTAAATCTCTTAAAAACGAGCGTGAAGGTAGAAAGTGTGTGACTGAAGAATTAGCAGATACCAGTGGATCAGTGAAGCTGTTTTCTGGGTATTGAGAAAGAGCTTGGGGAAACAGCCATTCTCAGGAATATTTGTGACATTGAGTTTAAAGTAGTGGTTAGTTCTTTTTGGAAGCTAGTCTTCCTAAGCCATATTTCTTTTGACTTAGCTAAACTATGTAGAAAAGAGATTAATAGACCAAGTTTCTTAGGGAAGGACAGTCTTCTGAAACTCTATTGCTTCGACCCAGAGACTATAAATGATTGAATTTTTTGATCTATGTTACCCTGGAAACCTGGAGAGTATGATTTCCGGGTATCCATAACAAAGAGGAAATTCAAAATCTGACTGTAGCTGAAGGGCCTTCTCGTGATAACGTTAACGAACCAGCCCTGGGCCACCGATGTGGAGAAGGCCTCCCAGGCTGCAGGCCTCTCTCTGGTGCTGAACGGGGAGGGCTTCCCAGAAATGGGACCAGGAAAGCCTGTCCCCCAGAGCTGGGGACTGGTTAGGAAGTGTGCCAGGGCCCAGAACTTTGGGTATGCAAAGAGCTAGCTATAAGAAATCCCTTCCCTGAAGCCAGCAGGGAGCAACCAGTTCAGATCCGAGACTGCTGTAGAGATACTCCTTCCTCTTGTAGACCCACAAACTTGGCGCATGAGATGGTTTCTCAGAGGAGGGGTGGACACACAGAGATTACAGACTTCCTGGGAAGATTGCATGACAGGGAATGCACAGGTACAACACAGGAAGGATTTGCATCTTGAGATCTAGAAATAGGAGGATAAACTGAAGGGACTTTTAGATGGTCCCGTTTATAGTAGTCAAGTGGCATTGGAAGAAGGGATGTCACAAGAAGTAGAACCAGCCTGATTGGTGAGGGAACTAGGTGGAAAGTATGAAAACTCTAAAGTTAAAAAAAATATATATATGTACATGTATATATATTTATTTATATGTATTTGTATATGGTATATGTAAAAATGTAGTATTTGCTATATTTATATAAATCTATATGCTATATATAAATATAGTATGTGTATATACACACACACACACACACACACACACACACACACACATGCACAGTAAATATACATAAGTAACAAAAAATATTCCATGCCGTGGGTGGGTGAAGAGGAGACTAGATGCAGCCGAAGACTGGGGGAGAACGAGGGAATCGAAGGGTCCTGAGGAGCCCCATGTATCACAGCAGGACGAGTAGAAAGTGTGTAAGAGCTGTTATGAGGGTAGAATCCCTGTATGCCTACTAGGAATTTCAGGAGTTGAGATCAGGGGAAGATCCCAGAGAGGAGATGTTCAGAGATAACGAGTGATGGCATCAGAAAACCCACGGGCCCTTCAATTAAACTAGTACATCAAGTTTGAGTTTTCACTTTGAGGGAGAATGATAAACCCTTAGATCCAAAAAGCTTAAACCCTAGTTAGGATAAACATAAAGAAAATCACATAATCTAATAGCTGAAAACTGGTTCGACTGAGAAAAATCTTTACAGCAACCAGAGAAAAAGCATGTTATATGGGAACAAAGATAATGACTGTTGACATTTTGTCATTAAGAATGCTGCCAGAAGACAATGGAATTTTATCTTTCACTTGGCCAAAGGAAGCCATTGTTAAACTGGGATTCTATACCCAGCCAAAGATATCCTAAAAAAAAAAAAAAAAAAAAAAAGTGAAGCTGAAATAAAGACTAAGAGACAGGCACATGCTGAGAGAATGAATCTCTGTTGGACTTGCTATGCAAGAGTCTTTACTGGACATTCACAAGTCAGGAGAAGGCGGTACCTGAGATCCTGAAATGTGCTGGAAGTGGTAGAAATAGGGTAAATATAATATCATTCATCCTTGAAATTTAAAAATTTCTTAAAAGAAACTTAAGTTCATTTTAAAGTAAAAGCACCAATTCATTTTTTTAAAAACATGTATAAGGAAAAAAATGGCAAAAATAGGGTGGGAGGAAGAAAGGGACCTGTGCAGTGCTATGTTCTCATGCTGTGTCTGTAGTTACGTAATACTTGAAGGCTGTGATGAGCTCAGTGTGCACATGACAACCATAGAAAAGCTGCAAAACTAAATGGTACAAAGAGAGTGAAGTCAGTAAGGAAGACAAAATAGACCCCTAAAGCAGGAAAAGAAGAGAAAGGAACAAAGAAAGAGACAGGACAAGTAGCAAGATAGTAGAATAAAGCCAACCACATCTTTAATTACATTAAATGGGTAAATGGTCTAAACATTTCAATTTAATGGTAGAGATGCTGTTGGACAGAAGTTATCAGGACCCAACTATATGCTATTTAAGGATATGCATTTTAAATATATAGTTAAATTATAGTTCATAAATTATTTATTTTAAATATTAAAGCAGAGTAAACAGAAGAGGGTTGGAAAAGACCTACTGTGTTAAAGCAGGAATAGCTACGTCAGCATAAAACAGAGTAGATTAAGAATATTATTTGGTAGAAAGATGGATATTTCATCATGAGGAAAGGATAAAAAGAAGATGTAACATACTTGAATGTGTACACATACAATAGCAGAGCTTCTAAGTATCTGAAGCAAGGACTGAGAAAACTGAAGTGAGAAATGGACAAATCCATAATTATAGTTGGAAATTCCTCTGCTTCTTTCTTGGTAACTGATACATCAAATAGAATATCGCTCAAGATACAGAAGACTTCAATAGCATAACCAACCTAATCTAATTGATGTTTATAGAACACCCAAGAATAAAATAATAAACGTTCCTATCAAGTACATATTGAACATTTAGCAAGATATACCATGTGCAGACCATAAATCCAGCCTCAATTAATTTAAAAACATTTAAATCATAGAGTATGTTCTCTGCCACAACAGAAACAAATTAGTAAGGAATAACAATGTCTTAACTAGCCCCAATATTTGAAAATTAACACATTTCTAAATAACCCACACATAAAAGAAGAAATCACAAGAGCAATTGGAAAACTTTGTGAATTGAGTAAAAAGAACATATAATTCCTGGGTACAGCTATTGCCTTGAGGGAAATTTGCAGCTCAAATTTGTCACTCACATTAGGAAAGGAAAAAAAGTTTTGTTAATGAACTTTATACTCTACCTTAAGAAACTGAAAAAGAAGAAAAGAATGATTAAAGCCAAAGTCACCAGAAAGGAGAAAATAAAGACTAGAAATTGGTGAAGTCAAAGACAAATACTAGAGAAAAATCAACGAAACCAAGACCTTGTTCTTTGAAAAGATCAATCAAATGCGTAATTCTCCAGCCCAAACTGATCAAAAGACCTAAATTATCAATAACAGAATGAAAGAGTGACACCAGTCTTCCTTATACACATGAAAAGGATGATACAGGATTTTAATAGATATCTTTAGGTGAATAAATTTGATAGTTTAGAAGAAATGGACACGTTTCTGGAAAGACATTACCAAAATTGATTCAGGGTAACTCAGAAGGCCTAAATAGCTCTACTTAGTAAGGTTAACTCCTTGTTTTAAAATAATACGCTAAAGAACACATTAGCTCAGCAGCTTTACTGGTGAATTTTATCACACTACGATGAAGAAATACCATTAAAAAAATTCTCTCAGGGACATCTGGGTGGCTCAGTGGGTTAAAGCCTCTGCCTTTGGCTCAGGTCATGATCTCAGGGTCCTATGATCAAGCCCTGAATTGGGCTCCCTGCTGGGCAGGGAGCCTCCTCCCCCCCAACTCTGCCTACCTCTCTGCCTACTTGTGATCTCTGTCTGTCAAGTAAATAAATAAAAATCTTTAAAAAAATTCTCTCAGAAAAACAGAGGAGGGTACATTTCACCATTTATTTTGAGGACAGTGTTATCTTGATAACAAAATCAAAAGTGTTACAAGAAAACTAGAGACCAAGGCCCTTCATGAACATGTATGCAAAACCCTTAAAATATTATCAGGTGGACTGTTGTGATATGCTTAGAGCTGGATTTGTTTTCTTTTAATATGTTAAATGGGTAATTCATCATGATCCAGTGGGATTTATTCTGAGAATGCAAGGTTGGTTAACCATTCAAAATTTAATTAGTATAATTTACCATACTAAAAGAACAAAGGAGAGTAAAAACCATGATCATATCAGTTTTATATATATAAAAGCCTAGGCAAAACACAGCAAACATTAATGATAGGAAAGTACCCAGTATGCTAGACCCAGAAGGAAACTTGCTCAGTTGGCTGACGGGCATTTACCGGAAGGTCTACAGTTAATGTGGTACTAAGTGTAGATGCTTTCCTCCTAGGGCTGGTGAGAAGCAAGGGTGCTGACTCTTACTACCTGTGTTTAACCTTGTACCAGAAAGTCTAGCTAGTGCCATCAGGAATGAACAAGAGGTAAAAGCCCACAGATTGGAAAGGGAAAAGTAAAACTTGATTCACAGAAAACATTATCATGCACATAGAAAATCTTCAGAAATATACAGTGTACTAGAGTAAGGAAGGTAATACAGCAGGGTACAAAGTCAACATACAAAAATGAGTATTATTTCTTTTGTTCTTTTTGAGAGAGAGAGAACAGCGAGGGGAGGGGCAGAGGGAGGGAGCGAATCCTAAGCAGGCTCCACACCCAGCACGGAGCCTGATGTGGGGCTCCATCTCACAGCCCTGAGATCATGAACTGAGCTGAAATCAAGAGGTAAAGGATCCACTGACTGAACCACCCAGGTTCCCCCACAGATCAGTATTATTTCTATGTACTATTAATGGACATTTAGAAAATGGAGTTAAGATATCATGCCAGTTAAAAGACCCCCCCCCCCAAAAAAAAATCCTACGTATACTAGGAGCATGTTTAAGAAAAGATGTGTAAGAACTCTAAATCAAAAATTACAAATTTATTTTCCTTGAGAAAATAAAGACCCAAATAAATAGAAGGAGGCTGAAAGATACACGTTCGTGGATTGTAATAGCTAATATTAAGATGACAATTCCTGCCGAGTTGATTCTTAGACTCAGTGTAGTTTGAATCAAATTCCATCAGGCATATTTTCTGAAGAGCTCATGGCTTGGCTCTGAAACTCTTGTGGAAGCGCACAGGACCTGACCTATCCCAGACAAAGCTCTGGTCATCAGGACAGTACGGTGTCGGCATAAGGGTGGGTATGTGATTAGTGGGGACAAAATAGGGAATCTAGCTGTAGACCCATCCATGTGCAATCAGTTGCTTTTGGGCAAATGTGCCAGGGTAATTCAAAGGGGGGAAAGGATGAACTTTTGCAATAAACGATCTTAGAACAGTTAATTATCAGTATATGAAAAATGAACTTCTACCCTTACCTCACACAGAAAAATTAATACAGAATGGATCGTAGACCTCTGGATGTTAAGTGTGTAGAAGAAAACATTTGGTCCTGGGATAGGTGGAGATTTCTTAAGTCACAAAAGTCATGAAGCATAAAGGACAAAATAGGAAATTAGACTTGATCAAAATCAAAACCTTCTGCTTGTCGAAAGCCACTCTTCAGGAAATGAGAACACACAAACACACACCTCAGCCGTGGAGTGAGTGCAGAACCCGTCTGTTGAAGGCCTTGGATGCCGAGTCTGCACATACGACACCTCCAGTTTGGTAAGACCCAGAACCTGATTTTTTATCGTAGGCAAAGGATTGACTGTGTAATCCACCAAGGAAGACACCTGGATGACAAATGAGCCCGTGAGACTCAGTTCCAGTTGTCAGGAGGGCAAAGCAAACTGGAGCCCCAGGGAGACCCTTTACACACCTGTTAGAATGAGGGAAGTCTAAAAAGCGATGGCCCGGAGTGGTGGTAAGGATGTTGAGGAGCCAGAATTTCATTGTTGGTGAGAATGTGAAGTCATCCAGTGACTGGAAGGACTGCTTACCACTTCTCACGGAGTTACCCAAAACTCAGCAGTCCTGCGTTGGGTATTTGCCCTAGAAAAGGGGAAGCCTAGGTCCACGTGGGGATTTGACTGTGTTCATAGCGGCTGTATTCATAGTAGCCCAAACTGGAAAATCCCAGGAGTGCATGAGCAGGTAGGTAAGGCATGAAGTGTGGTATACCCGTGTGACGGGCTTCCACCTGGCCATGAGATGACACGAGCTCCTGTGCCCGACAACACAGATGCATCCAAAACCATCATGGTCTGGCAAAGAAGCGGACTCAAAGAATACATACCTTATGACTCGATTTATGAGTTCTGGAATGTGTAAAACCAAACTGTAGGGACAGGAAGCAGGTCATTGGTTTCTGGGGGCTGTGGGTGAGGCCGACACTAGTGTCCATGGGGAGGAGAGAAGAAGGAACTTTCAGGGATCATGGAAAGGCACCATCTGTATGTTAATTGCACTGGTGCTTACGGCCGTAAATCCATGTGTTACAGGTGGTGGTTCTGTAACTTAATAGGATGGCATTTTGTTGCATGTTGCTTAGAGTAAAATCGATTGAAAGAAACTTCCTGAGTTCGGAGCCGTCTTTGACTGTCTCTTCTCACCTTTCGACCCACTGGTGTGTTTACTGCGCCCGTATTTTTATCACATAGTCATCACAGCGAGTTGTGATTTATTCCCTCCCGCTCCCCCGTCAGACCTGCAGCTTCTCGAGAGCGAGCAATGTCTCTTATGTGTGTGTGTGAGCACAGTGCACTGTTTGGCATGGATATTCGTTCCTTAATCTAAGTGTGTATTTATTGTAAGTTTCAGTTTATTAACTGCCTCCCGTGTGCAATCTTCTGGTCTTGTAGATGTTTGTTGTGCAGACAAAGCATCCTCACTCCATTTCAGAAGCCATGGTAGCATGGGTTACCCCATCACAAAGTGTATCTGCTACAAGGCTGAAGCTTAGGTGGCGTAAGTGTTGGCTTCGCATCGTTCAGCTATTTCGTGGCAGCGTCAGGGTTAAAACCCGGAAGTCATTTGGTGTCTTGTTTCAAGTACAGATCTCCAGCTGTTGTCTGCAAGTGTTTAAGAGTCGGCTTGCTTCTGTTTTTTTTTTAAGATTTTTTTTTTTTTTATTTGACAGAGAGAAATCACAAGTAGATGGAGAGGCAGGCAGAGAGAGATTACAAGTAGATGGAGAGGCAGAGAGAGAGAGAGGGGGAAGCAGGCTCCCTGCTGAGCAGAGACCCCGATGCGGGACTCGATCCCAGGACCCCGAGATCATGACCTGAGCCGAAGGCAGTGGCTTAACCCACTGAGCCACCCAGGTGCCCTTGCTTCTGTTTTTTAGGTTGGTCTTATTAGCGAGCAGAATTTACTTTAGGGCTATGAGCCTTTGATCTCTTTGACATCAAAATTTTTCCCCCCTGTTTGGGCGACCCACCCTGCCTACCAGAGCCTGGCCAGGCATATAAGTAGCAGAGCTCTTGCTTCCTTTGGCTGCAGAATGAATGAAGGCACTCTGCTACCTGAGCCTAAAAGCCTCACGCGACAGCTTCGCCAGTTTCTTCTTGTTCCCTTTCTCTCAAGGAAAAAAAAAATCTCATTACTCTCAGCATAATCGACATTCATGATTCAAACCAGCTATTTTGGAAATGATGGTATGACTTTTTTTTTTGGCATCCTTCTGTTGGCTGGTGTCCTGTACGCTGTGTGTGCTGTTTCTCCGTAGAAATGGCGGTGTGTGTGTGTGTGTGTGTGTCGTTGGAATTCACAGGGTATTGGATGGATTCTGAAACCAGGCAACACCAAAACCACCACTACCACGTTTTTCTCTTCTATGAAACTCTGAAGAGATTTTTAATGTCCTCGACTTTAGGTCACAGTCAGAAATAACGCCTCCGCATTGGAAAACCCTTTGGCAGTTCTTCAAAAACAAACACAACAACAAAAACACCCCACAACTAAACCGTTACCTTGTGACCCAGCAATTCCACCCCAAGGTATGTACCCCTGAGAGTTGGAGACGTGTTTGTGCACACAAGCGTTGGACAGCAGTGTTTGTCGCAGCTGTATGCACGAGGTCGTAACAGTGGAAACCATCTAGGTGTCCGTCCGCTGATGCACGGGGACCCGAACTGTCGTGTGTCCGTGCCGTGGAATATCGTTCAGCCATGCGAGAAGCGAAGTGCCGATCCCTGTTACAACATGAAGAATCTTGAAAATACCAGGCTAAGTGAAAAAATGAGTTTCAAAAGGTCATGTGTTGCATGATTTCATTCATAGGAAGTGTCCAGAGCAGGCAAGTGTATAGAAATAGAACAGGTTGGTGGTTGCCAGGGAGTTTCGGGGGGAAGGCAAGGGGGTTCAGAGCGACTATAAATGGATTTCTTTTGGGGATGATGAAAATATTCTGAAATTAGATCGTGGTGATGGTTGCACAATTCTGTGAATATGCTAAAAGCTGCTGAATTGTACACCTTAAAAGAGGGAATCGTGTGGTGTGTAAGTTACACCTCCATTTCCAAAAGGAAATCATAAAGCGAGGCTCCTTTCTTCTTCTCCAGTTCTCTTCTTGTCCCTCACTCCACCCCACCCCACTCACGTCCTCTGGTGAATAAGTACAATGATGTGCTGCCGGTTGCCAGGCTTCTGCTGCGTGTCATCTGCTGCGCCAGGCCAGGTGCGCCCAGCAACTCCGCTCTCCGGACGCCGGTGTCAGCAGAGGCTCGGGGGGTCAGAGAGTCGAGCCGGAACTGGAAACGTGTGACTTCTAGAGCACCCCCTTCCCTCATAGTCTCCACCTCATGCGAGTGTCCTTTCCTGGTCAAGACTCAGTGAGCGGATAGCTACGTTCACCCCCGATCTACAGACCTCTCCTAGACCGGTGCCGGCAAGTGTGTGCAGGAGGCAAGCGGGTCACCTGCTGGAGTGGTGTGGAAGACGAGTTCGTTAACTGGGTTTTTGTAAGACGTCGAAGGGCTGAATGGAACAGATCTGTAACCCGAGGACTCTGGTCTGTGATTTCCCCGATGCACCTGTCTCTTCTTGAAATTGTCAAGTATGAACCGGGAGGCTCCTCAGTTAATAGGTTGTGTGTAGGTCAGTATAAACTCACTCACAACTGCGGATCCACAGAATGGTAGCATCATCTTTGCCCTTTGGGGCAGGACGTGACTCTTCAGTAGCTTTGTCTCCATAGCTGCTGTCTCGTGCATGAAGGCTCCGTGATTTTTGGCTTCGACCATTGTGAACCTTTTAACTGCGCCCCACCCACCCCTGCTACTGATTTTTGTCTTCCCGTCCATTCTCTGCTCAGCTACCGAAGTGTAGTGACTCAGACACCATTTTGGCAGACTACCAATCAGTCTGTAGCTGTTGACCTTGATCAGATGAATGTTAATCTCCCCAGACCTCAGTCTAGCTGTCGGTAGAACTGGGAATGTCTGTACCTCCCCTGTGGGTTTGTCGGGGACGTGCGTGTTAGTAACCGCAGCAGCTCCCGCTGCGCCGTGCCTGCTGCTGCCAGAGACTTCTCGGCCCCACAGAAAGCACTTAGCATAGTGCTAAGGATTTAGCCAAACGCCCAGGAAATGTCAACTGCTGTTATTATTATAGTATCTCTTATAAAAGTCCAATTTAATTAGGAGATCCCTTTCTTACGTCCCTTCCCGCTGTCTGCTAGAGATGGTTTAAGCTGGCAGGAAAGCTCTTTTTCAACCTGACACAGTTCTGGCTTTCCCTCTCGTTCAAGGAGCACTCCTCCGCGGCCCAGAGCGCCGGCCACGTTCTGCTGTGCGTCCTGTGTGCTCCTGCCTTCAGGTCTAGCCGGGGGCACTTCCCCGCCCCGTCCTTCCGTTCCTGACCGTGGCAGCCGGGGCTCTCTTGCGCTCTGTGACGCTCTGCGCGCTCGGGGGTCGCGGGCACCGCACCGGGCTCCCGAGACCGCTGGCGGATCCTGCAGACGCCACCTCAGCCTTTCTCTGACTCTGGCTTCAAGCAGTTGTCGTTTGGAGGCTCTTCTGTCCTCTCCGGCTAACCCGGGTTCTCCCTGAAGGCAGAACCCTTGTGTCCTGCGTCTGCTCCTTAGCACCTCGGGTGGGTGACTCCTGCAGGACCGTGGTGTGGCGTGGTCCCCTACCGCAGCATGTGACTGTTAAGGCAGTAAGAGTTCCTAATCCTAACCTTCCTTCCTACACCAGGATGCCGCCTGGGGAGGTCGGGCGTGGGCACTGGGTCCCCGGCTCGCTCCTGCAGCTCCCAGGGACCCTGTCTCCCCCTCAGCGGTGGTGTCAGGGTTCGTGTGTGTGGTGTCGCCAGGGATGGGGGAGCCTTCGTGGTCAGGACCTCAGCTCCTCTGTGTGCTCTGACGTGGAGACTACTGCTATGCATCGCTCTTCGTACTTCCTGCCGATAATAGCTCCTGAAAGATTACGCAGGACACAGCTGTAAGCGTAATCACAAAGACCCTCAGCATCTTCCTTTTTTATTATTATAATTTTTTTATCATGTTGCATTAGTCACCATACGTACATTATTAGTTTTGTACGTAGTGTTCCGTGATTCACTGTTTGCAGATAACAACACCCAGAGCTCCATGCAATATGTGTCCTCCTTAATACCCGCCACCAAGCTCACCCATTCCGCACGCCCCTCCCCTCCAAAACCCTCAGTTCGTTTCTCAGAGTCCTCAGTCTCTCATGGTTTGTCTCCCCCTCCAAGTTCCCCCAACTCCCTTCTCCTCTCCATCTCCCCATGTCCTCCATGCTTTTTGTTATGCTCCACAAATAAGTGAAACCATATGATAATTGACTCTCTCTGCTTGACTTATTTCACTCAGCATAATCTCTTCCAGTCCCGTCCATGTTGCTACAAAAGTTGGGTATTCGTCCTTTCTGATGGAGGCATAATACTCCATAGTGTATATGCACCACATCTTCCTTATCCATTCGTCCGTTGAAGGGCATCTTGGCTCTTTCCACAGTTTGGCGACCGTGGCCATTACTGCTCTGAACATTGGGGTACAGATGGCCCTTCTTTTCACTACATCTGTATCTTTGGGGTAAATACCCATTGTAATTACTGGGTCATAGGGTAGCTCTATTTTTAACTTTCTGAGAAGGCTCCACACTGTTTTCCAAAGTGGCTGCACCAACTTAGGTTCCCACCAACAGTGTGAGAGGGCTCCCCTTTCTCCACATCCTCTCCAGCACATGTTTCTTGTCTTGCCAATTTTAGCCATTCTAACTGGTGTAGGGTGGTAACTCAATGTGGTTTTGATTTGAATCTCCCTGGTGGCTAGTGATGATGAACATTTTTTCATGTGTCTGTTAGCCATTTACAATAGCACCAAAAACCTTAAGATACTTTGGAATAAACCTAACCAAAGAGGTAAAGGATCTGTACTCTAGAAACTACAGAACACTCATGAAGGAAATTGAAGAAGACACAAAAAGATGGAAAAACATTCCATGCTCATGGATTGGAAGAGTAAACATTGTTAAAATGTCTGTACTGCCCAGAGCAATCTATACTTTCAACGCCATCCCGATCAAAATTCTAATGGCGTGGGAGGGAGAGACAAGCCATGAGAGACTGTAGACTCGGAGAAAAAGACTCAGGGTTTTGGAGGGGAGGGGGGTGGAGGGTTGGGTGAGCCTGGTGGTGGGTATTAAGGAGGGTATGGATTGCATGGAGCACTGGGTATGGTGCATAAACAATGAATTCTGGAACACTGAAAAGAAATAAAATGAAAAAAAAAAAAAACCAATGGCATTTTTCAAGGTGCTGGAACAAACAATCCTAAAATTTCTAGGAAACCAGAAAAGACCCCAAATTGCCAAGAAAGTGTTGAAAAAGAAAAACAAAGCTGGGAGCATCACGTTGCCCGATTTCAAGCTTTACTACGAAGCACTGATCACCAAGCCAGTATGGTACTGGCACAAAAACAGACACACAGACCAGTGGAACAGAGTGGAGAGAGAAAATATCCAGTGGAGAAAAAGACAGTCTCTTCAATAAATGGTGGTGGGAAAACTGGACAGCTATGTGTGGAAGAATGAAACTCGACCATTCTCTTACGCCATAAACTCGAACTGAATGAAAGACCTCAATGTGAGACAGGAATCCACCAGAATCCTAGAGGAGAACATAGGCAGTAAGCTTTCGACATCGGCCACGGCAGCTTCTTTCAAAACATGGCTCCAAAGACAAAGAGAAACAAAAGTGAAAATGAACTTTTAGGACTTCATCAACATGAAAAGCTTCTGCACAGCAAAGTAAACAGTCAAGAAAACAGAGAGACATCCCACGGAATGGGAGAAGACACTTGCAAATGACACTACAGATTCAGGGCTGGCATCCAAGATCTATAAAAAACTTCTCAAACTCAATACCCATTGGGCAGAAGACATGAAAAGTCAATTCTCTAAAGAAGAACTACAAATGGCTAACAGACACATGAAAGAATCTTCAACGTCATTAGCCATCAGGGAGATTCAAATCAAAATCCCCCGTGCCTTCTAAGTAAAGGTTTTAGTTCTGTTCTTGCAGGGGAATTAATCTTCAGTTGCCGAGTTGACTTGCTATGTACATACGGTAGAAAGTCAGTCATGCTGGCAGTGAGTAATGTTTGAGCATTTAATTAGTAATTTTTTCTATGTTCTTTTAAAAGATTATTTCCCTCAGTTGTATACACTACCACCTATTTCTGTTTTTAGTGTTACAGTTTTGTCCCTAGTATTTACGTGTAAGGACTGTAAGAAGAAGCTGCCTAAGAAAGAAGGTCCGGATGGGACTCAGAGTGTCACCTCCCTGGTGGCTGTGTGAAGTCCTGTAAGCTACGGGGTAGAACTCTGGGGAACACAGGCTTGCAGCAGAAGGTCGAGTCCGGAGGGCCCAGTGGGGCCAGCCTCCTTCCCTGCCGCCCCCTCTCCCAGCTCTGGGTCTTACCGCCCTCTCTCTGCTCGCGGTTCTGTAGAAACGAAGGGCTGGGTCTGCAGGTACGATGCTGATTCCTGGTGGGGACAGGAAAAGGCCGCGGAAGGATGCAGTGCCATTCTGCCCGCCAGCACGTGCCAGCCGGGCTGTCCCACCCAGGCCCCCCGTGCTCACCAGTCGGGGCACAGCCTCTCCTTAGGGGGGTGAAACTGTGGCCGTGTGCGTGTCCCTGCGTGTCGCGTGTGGCCTGCCGTGGACAGCCATGTGCCTAAAGACTTGGCTCCCGGGAGCCAGGCTGTCCGTCCACTTCCGCATAGCCATGCACCCATCTCGAATCTGGATTTCTCTCGCAGGATTCTTGGTGCTGTTTGTGGCAGAAACTGCAGCCGTAAGCGGCTGACTGGAGCTGACTGGAGCCGACTGGCTCATTTAGTGGGAAAGTATAGGTGCAGATTTATTTTCGGACTTGGACTTCTTCTCTTGACTCTCTCCTCGGTTTCCTGCAAATTGATAGCTTCCCTGTGGTGGAAGTATGGCCAGCCAGAATCAGCAGGCTTCTGTTCCCCTGGGTTTAAGATGAGGGAAAGGGCGTGCGGTTCTCTTTTGGACTGGAAGTCTTGGTCCCGCCTCCGCATCCCTGGCCACCTGCCCAAGACTCCTGGAGGCTGGCATTGGCCAGTCCACCTTGAGTCCGGGTCGTTCCCACCTGGAGCACGTGCCCTTAGTGCTGCAGGGTGGGGTCCTGGTGAGGACAGTGGGGACATGGTTATCAGAAATGGCATGAATGGCTGTTGGACTGTGAATGACCCGTGTCCTCTGTGTGCTCCTTCAGAGAACCCTTCGCAGTCTGCTTGCAAGGACTCCTGACTGTCGCCAGATTCTCCCTGTGCTCCTTCCTCCTGCCCCACCGTGTTGCTGGGGTCCCTCCGCTGTGTCTCATAGTTGGAGATCTGCTTTCCTAATTGAATTTTTTAAAAAAGATTTTATTTATTTATTTGACAGGGAGAGATCACAGGTAGGCAGAGAGGCAGGCAGAGAGGGGGGGGGAAGCAGGCTTCCCACCAGGAATACAACCTGATGCGGCGCTCGATCCCGGGTTCATGACCTGAGCCAAAGGCAGAGGCTTAACCCACTGAGCCACCCAGAAGCCCCTTCTAATTGAACTTTTTTTTTTTTTTAAGATTTTATTTATTTATTTGACAGAGAGAGAGATCACAAGTAGGCAGAGAGGCAGGCAGAGAGAGAGGAGGAAGCAGACTCCCTGCTGAGCAGAGAGCTTGATGCGGGGCTCGATCCCAGGGCCCTGGGATCATGACCTGAGCCGAAGGCAGAGGCTTTAACCCACTGAGCCACCCAGGTGCCCCCTAATTGAATGTTTAATCTACTGTTCGATTCAATTAGCTAGTATCTTGGTGAGAATTTTTGCATCCATGTTAATCAGGGATGTTGGTCTATAATTCTCCTTTTTAGTGGGGTCTCTGTCTGATTTTGGGATCAAGGGAATGCTGACCTCATGGAATGAGTTTGGAAGTTTTCCTTCCATTTCTGTGTTTTTGGGGAACAGTTTCAGAAGAGTAGGTATTCACTCTTCTTCAAATGTTTGGTAGAATTCTTCTGGGAAGCCATCCGGCCCTGGGCTCTTGTTTGTTGGGAGATTGTTGACAACTGACTCCGTTTCTTGAGTGGTTGCGGGTCTGTTCACATTTTCTCTTCCTTTTTCTGTTTTGGTAGTTCATATGTTTTTAAGAATTTATCCGCTTCTTCCAGATTGCCTAATTTGTTGGCAGATAATTGCTTATTATATTCTCTTATAATTGTTTGTATTTCTTCAGTGTTGGTTGCTACCTGTCCTCTCTCATTTGTGGTTTTATTTATTTATTTTTTTGAGTCCTTTGTCTTTGCTTATTATAAGTCTGGCTAGGGGTTTGTCAGTTTTCTTAGTTCTTTCAAAGAACCAGCTCCTAGTTTCATCGATCTATTCTGTTGTTGTTGCTTTTTAAAAAAAATTTCTGTATCATTTATTTTTGCTCTAATCTTATTTCCCTTTTGCTAGTTTTAGGCTTTATCTTATTTTAGTTCTTTATTTAGTTTTTAGTTTCTTTTTAGGCTTTATCTGGTTTTAGTTCTTTTTCCCACTTCCTTTAGGTGTAAGGTTTGGTTGTGTATTGGAGACTTTTCTTGTTGCCTTTTTTTTTTTTTTTTTTAAGATTTTGTTTATTTGACAGAGAGGCAGCGAGAGAGGGAACACAAGCAGGAGGAGAGGGAGAGGAAGAAGCAGGCTTCCTGAGCAGGCAGCCTGATGTGGGCTTGATCCCAGGGAACGTGGGATCCCTGGGATTGAGCACTGAGCCAAAGACAGATGCTAGACTGAGCCACGCAGGTACCCCACTTTTCTTGCTTCTTGAGGAAGGCCTATTTGTATATACGTACCTCTTAAGATAGTCTTTGCTGCACCCCAAACATTTTGGACTGTCATTTTTTCATTTTTACTTGCTTTCATGTATTTAAAAAAATTTCTTCTTTAATTTCCTGGTTAACTCATTTATTGTTTAGTAGGATGTTCTTTAACCTCCACGCATTTGTGGTCTTCCCAGATTTTTTCTTGTGGTCGACTTCATGCTTCATAGTGTGGTCTAAAAGTGTGCATGGGATGATCTTAGTCTTTTTGTAGGAGTTGAGTCCTGATTTGTGACCCAGTATGTGATCTGTTCTGGAGAACATCCCATGTTCACTTGAGAAGAATGTGTATTCTGCTTTAGGATGAAATCTCGGAATATATCTGTTAAGTCTACCTGGTCCAGTGTGTCATTCAAAGAGCTTGTTACCTTGTTGATCTGCTTAGATGATCTGTCCATTGCTGTGAGTAGGGTGTTAAATTCTACTACTACTATTGTATTGTTATCAGTGAGTTTAAGTTTATTACTAATTGATTTATATATTTGGGTGCTCCCAAGTTGGGGGCATAAATATTTATAATTGTTAGACCTTCTTGTTGGTCTGTTGTTAGACTCCTTTATTGTGATATCGTGTCCTTCTTCATCTCTTATTACAGTCTTTGGTTTAAAACGAGTTTGTCTGATGGAAGGATAGCTACTCCAGCTGTCTTTTGATGTCCATTAGCATGATAGATGGTTTTCCAGCCCCTCATTTTCAATCTGGAGGCGTCTTTGGGTCAAAATGAGTCTCTTGTAAGCTGCATATCAGTGGGTCTTTTTTTTTTTTTTTAAACCCATACTGATACCCTATGCCTTTCGATTGCAGCATTTGGGTCATTCAGAGTAAGTATTGGGAGAAATGAATTAGTGCCATTGTATTACCTATAAAGTCACTGTTCCTGTAGATTGTCTCTGTTCCTTTCTGGTCTTTGTTACCTTTGGGTTCTTTCCACTGAAAGGGTCCCCTTTAATATTTCTTACAGGACTAGTTTAGTGGTCATGAACTCCATTAGTTTTGCTTGTCTTGGAAACTCTTTATCTTTCCTTTGATTCTGGATGACAGCCTTGCTCGATAAGGTATTCTTGGCTGCACATTTTTCCCTTTTACCACATTAAATATATTATGTCAGGCCTGCCAGGTCTCTATGGACAGATCTGCTGCCGGCCTTATGTGCCTACCCTTTAAGGTTAAGGACCTTTTGTCTTGAGCTGCTCAGAATTCTGTCTTTATCTTTGTATTTGCAAGTTTCACTATGATGTGTTGTGGTGTTGACCTGTTTTTGCTGATTTTGAGGGGAGTTCTCTGTGCCTGTTGGACTTGAATGCCTTTTTCCCTCCCCAGATTAGGTAAGTTCTCAGCTATAATTTGTTCAAATAAACCTTCTGCCCCCATTCCCTCTCTCCGGTTCTGTGACTTTTTTGATACGGATATTATTGTGCTTTGTGGAATCACTGAGTTCCCTAAGACTGCTTTCCTGATCTAATAGTTTCCTTTCCCTGTTCAGCATCAATATTCTCTGTAATTTTCTCTTCCGTATCACTCACACATTCCTCTGTTTCTTCCATCCTCATTGTGATTACATCCAGTCAGTTTTGCCTCTCAGTTACGCTGTTTATTCTTTAGATCTTCTATCTCTGCAGCAAGTGTTTCTCCAGTGTCTTTTATGCCTTTTTCAAGCCCAGCTGGTATTATGACTGTTGTTCTACATTCTTGTTCAGGTATATTGCTTATATCTGTTTTGAGCAAATCCCTGTCTATTATTTCTTCTTGATCTTTCTTTTGGGGTAAATTCCTCCATCTTGTCATTTTGTCTAGGTGTCTACCTTTTGCATATTGTGAAGGCTTGCTGTGTTTCCTGCTCCTGGGAGTCATGCTGTATTAAGAAGAGGCCACACACTGCCCAGGCCCTGGCATGTCAGGAGGTGTTAGTCACGTGTGCTGGGTGCTCCCTGCGCTTTCCCGCAGGTCAGCCCTCTACAGAGTTCCTCCTTGCTTGCCGTGGGGGATGTTTGGATCTTTAAGTAGGTGTGCTTTGATTTATTTATTAAAATAAGTCTAGTTAAAAACAAAAAGAAATCCTGATCCAAAAAAGAGAAAAGGAATTAAAACCCCAAACTGACAAACAAAAAGCTGTAAGCCTGATTCCAAAGAAAAAGAAAGGAAAAAAATTGCCTGATCCAAAAAAAGAGAAAAGGAATTGAAGAAAGAAATAAGCAAAAAATTACAAGCCTGATTCCCGAAGTGGGGTAGGCCTGGTTTTTTTTTCTGCCGGATGTGAAGCTGACGCTTTGGAGCAACATATGATCCATAGACTTGGTGTGTGTGGGGGTCCGTGCTGGTCCTCCTGGAGAGAGGCCTGATGTGCTGGCTCAGTCACACTTATCGTGGGCACAGGGGACGGGGTTTGGGCCAAGCGGCTTCAGCCTCCACTGGCGATGCTGTGGTCCTCTCTGCAGCCCCAGCAGGCCGGAGGGTGGGTGTGTGTGGAAGACAGCATCACTCTGCTCTCTGCTCCCCGGGGAGGGAGTCAGGCCTGCTGCTCTTCAGGAGCCCCTGGCAGGGAAGGGAATAACCTCCTCTCCTGTGTTTTGGGCCTTGATGAGATCCCTGCCCTTAGCTTGTCTATGCCTGGCTTCAGCTCCCTGCCGCTGCAGGTCTGTGTTTTGTCTCTGGCTCATGGCTGGGATTCAAAACTCCAAATCCTAAAGGACCCGGCAAGGTGGGGGCCCACTCCCTCACTCTGGAGGAGAGCCTTGCAGCAATGTGTCTGCTGCCATTTTGTCCCAGAAAAGCCATTGCTGGGCCGTGCAGGTGCTTGGAGTCTGTGTGAAGCAAAGTGAGAAGCTGCGCCCAGGTTGCCCGCCCTTTGTGTGTGCTTTTGTCCCTTGCTGGTGCTGCCTGGTGGGCCTTTTTGTCCTTGGGAGAGGCAATGCAGCCTCTTCCAAGTGGACTCCAAGAGGGGAAGTTTTTGTCCCTGTACCGCGCTGCCTCTCTCCCCAGGAGCACTGCTGCCTGCCTGCTTCCACTCTGAGGAATGGTGTGGACTCTAAAGCCTCAGAATTTGAGCTCCTCTCTTTGAAAAAACCCACCATAGTTCCTCGTGATTCCCGGGTCAGTGGTTATGGGGCGGTGTTTTTCTTGCACTAACCCGATGCTCTGCTCTCTGTCCCCGCACCCCTCTCTCTTTCTCAGTCCATGAAAAGTGGTCTCTTCTCTCTGCGGCACCGCGACTTTTCTCTCCCCCAATTCACGTCCATGCCTCGTTCCTGCCGTGTCCTCTCCCTCTAATTGTGCAGGTTGTTCTCTTAATCCTCGGATCGATTTCCTGGGCGTTCAGGATGATTTGCTGGCGGTCTAGCTACATGAGAGGGATGAGGCAAGCCCAGGGTCCCCCCCGTTACTCTGACATCTTAACTCCCTCCTCTCCTAATTGATTTTTAAGTTGAAGTGTAATTGATGTAATAGCCTATTCGTTTCAGGTGTACATCAGAGGGAGTTGATTTTTTAAAAAATATACATTAGCGGGGGCGCCTGGGTGGCTCAGTGGGTTAAGCCGCTGCCTTCGGCTCAGGTCATGATCTCAGGGTCCTGGGATCGAGTCCTGCGTCGGGCTCTCTGCTCAGCGGGGAGCCTGCTTCCTCCTCTCTCTCTGCCTACTTGTGATCTCTCTGTCAAATAAATAAAATCTTTAAAAAAATATATACATTAGCGGGTGATCCCCATGATGGGTCTAGTTACCATCTGTCATCACAGTTGGGGCAATGTTACCGTGTTCCCTGTGCATACGTGACATCCTTGTGACTTATTTATCTCACAACTGGAAGTTGAGTTCCTGAAGGGTGAAGACTGTCAACTTTTTTCCCCACAACGCTGGCAAGTGACAGATGCTGAACAGATGCTTTGGAGGGCAATAAGCAGGGAGCCCAGGCTCCGCGTCCGCCACACCTGGCTTCTAGCTGGGGCTGTGCTGCTGAGTCACCGAGTGCTAAGTGGCCGGAGGTGGATTTTGCTTCTGTGAACTACGTTCCCTTACCCAGAGAACAGGTATAGCGACGTGTCCTTTTGTAGGGTGAAGTGAGGATTCTTCGGGGGCCTAGCATGGTGTCTGAGGAGAATTAAAGCTGATGGCTCTGACATGCGTGGAGTAGGGGACAGTCCCACTGCAGCTTCACCTGTGTCCCCCGCCCCCGCCACCTCCATCGTGGTTTTTAGACCTCGCAAACTGAGTGTCCTGATACGGCGTCAACTTATTAAAACAGCAACCGAAGAGAATTCATACAGTAAATTGTTTCTAATAAACTGCTTTTAAAAAGTGATCTAAAATTCACCTTTGGGTCATTTTTTTGTTTTGGAATCTGTTTGGTTCCATTACTGCTTGGTTCTAGCCTCTTTGCAGAATCTTGCTCTTTGCTGCTGCGTTGGTTCCTCCATTGAAGAGATTTGCCACGTGCTGGTCTTAGCGACTCCCAAGAAGCTCACACAGACGTGCATGTGCGCCGGTGGGGTGCGGGACGGTGCCCTCGGCCTCGGACCTGGGCCCTCGGGAAGCCCGCAGTAAGAGCTGCTGGTGCGAGTTAGGGGGCTCGTGGCCAACTCCGCACTGTGTTTCAGGTTGAGTGTGTATTCTTTTCTGGGGCATTTCTTGCCCCTCTCTCTGGTCCTCCCTGTAAAGCTGGGACAGACCGACTGAGGAGCCGGTCTCCAGAGGAGCAGGCCTGGGGCCAGGTGCATTCACTCTCCTGCCCTGCCTTACCTTCGGAGCCCTTGACTGTCTGCGGAGTATTGCCCGGTTCGCCAAGTGTCTCCTTCGCTGGCAGTGATGTGCACCTTCTGTCAGGTAAGCATGAGGTTTTGTTCGCTGCTGTGCTGTGCCCTGAGTGTCTTTTTATTCAAATGTAATTAATACAAATGTCACGTACAATATAAGGATGCGATGATCCTGTCTCAGCGCTCATCAAGACAGGTGTGCTCTTCCTCCCCATCACCCCCCGCCGGCCCTCTGGCCAGCACCAGTATGTTCTCTGAATTTAAGAGTCTGGTTTTCTCTTGTTTCCTAAATTCCACTTATGAGTAAAATCCTACGGTATTTGTCTTTTTCTGTCTTATTTCACTTAACATAAGATCCGCTGGTCCATCCATGTTGTTGAAAATGGTGAGATTTTATTCTCTCTGACGGCTGGTGTTCCACTGCACACCACTGCCTCTTCTGCATCTGTTCATCTGTGGATGGGCCCTTGGGTTGCTTCCGTGTCTTGGCTATTGTGAATAGCTGCGGTAAACATAGGGGTGTTTTTGTTTTCTTTGGGTAAATATCCAGCAATGGAGTTATTGGATCATATGGTGGTATTTGTGTTGATGATTTTTTGCGGAGCCTCAGCACCCCATCCTGTTTCTCAGAGTTGCTGTTTGCATGTGCCAGTTTGCATTCCCATCCACAGCGCCTGAGGGTTCCTTGCTCGCCACATCCTTGCCAACACTTGTTGGCTCTTGTGTTCCTGATTTTAGCCATGCTGACGGGTGTGAGGTGGTATCTCGTTGTGGTTCGAACTGTATTTCTCCGATGATTAGTGCTGTTGGGTATTTTTTCATATGTCTTGGCCATCTGGATGTCTTCTTGGAAAAATGTCTATTCATGTCTTTTGCCCATTTTAATTGGGTTGTTTGTTTTTTTGGGGGGAGGTTAAGTTACATTAGTCTTTTGTGTGTTTTGGATATTGACCGCTTACCAGATATATAATTTGCAAATATCTTCTCCCATTCAGTAGGTTGCCCTTTTGTCATGGTTTCCTTCATGAAGCCTTTTTATTTTGATGTAGGCCCAATAAATTCAATTTTGCTTTTGTTTCCCTTGCCTTAGGAGACACATCTAGAAAAATGTTCCTATGGCTCATATAAAAAAAAAATTAATGTTTTCTTCTAGCTGTTTTTTGCCTATGTTTTATGGTTTCAAGCCTCATAGTTAGGTCTTTGGTCCATTTTGAATTTATTTTTGTGTACGGTGTGAGAAAGTGGTCTAGTTTAATTCTGTACATGCAGCTGTCCGGCTTTCCCAGTGCACTTGTTGAGGAGACTGTCTTTTCCCCATTGGATGTTCTTTCCTGCTTTGTTGAAAATTAATTAACTGTATAGTTGTGGGTTTATTTCTGGGCTCTCTGTTCTGTTTCATTTATTTATGTGTGTTTTTGTGCCAGTACCATAATGTTTTGATTACTACAGCTTTGTAGTGTATCTTGAAATTTGAGACTGTGGTGTCTCTAGCAAGTTTCTTTTTCAAGATTGCTTTGGCTATTCACGGTCTTTTGTGTTCCATACAAATTTGAGGAAGACTTGTTCTAGTTCTGTGAAATAGGTTGTTGGTATTTTAATAGAGATTGCATTAAATCTTTAGGTTGCTCTGGATGGTACAGGCATTTTAACAATATTGGTTCTTCTAATTCATGAACGTGAAATGTCTTTCCATTTGCTTGTCATGTTCAGTTTCTTTCCTCAAAGTCTTACAGTTTGGGGGGTAGGCCTTTTACCTCCGTGGTTAAGTTTCCTTCTAGGTATTTTATTTTTGGTGTAGTTGTGAGTAGGATTGTTTTTCTTAATTTCTCTTTCTGCTGCTTCATTGTAAGGATAGAAATGCAATAGATTTCTGTGTATTAATTTTGCATCCTACAACCTTACTGAATTCATTTATCAGTTCTAATTTTTTTTGGTGGAGCTCTTAGGGTTTTGTATGTTTAGTATTGTGTCCTCTGCAGATAGCGGAAGTTTTACTTCTTTCTTATTGCTTTCATACTGCTGTGAACTGTCGCCAGGGGACACAGTCCCCGAGGGAGTGGGCAGACAGACCAGCACTGCGTGAGGTCAGTACAGGGTGAAACACGAGCCCAGAAGGAGTCTGGGAAAATTCATTTATTTTTAAGAGTGGACATTGATTATACTTGTAATCAAAAGTAATTGTTGAACGCAGATCAAAACCACAGTTGGTGCCACCTCACACCCACTAGGACCGCTGTTATCAGGAAGATGGAAAGCGAGTGTTGGGTGAGGATGTGATGTCGGGCCCTCCTTACCTGGCTCGTGGGGGTGTCTGCAGTGCGGACTGCTCTAGAGGACAGTCCGATCGTTCCTCACAGAGTTGGTTACCTGGTCCCCCGCAGCTCCACTCCTGGGTTCACCTAAAAACCGGGAAGAGGCATCCCAGCAGATGCCTGGGCACGCGTGGTCACAGTGGCCAAAACCAAGTGGGCGAGTGGATGAAACTGGTGTGCTGCCTGCACAGGGGACTGTGGACACCTGCTGCAACACAGATGGCCCTTGAAAACATGCTGCGTGAAGGAACAGGACTGCATTTACACGAACTCCCCAGAATAGCTAAATCCCCGAAGACGGGGTGCACATGGGCAGTGTGTGAGGCGCAGGGCCGCTGGTCTGAGGAGCAGCTGCTTAGTGGGTGGGTGGGAGGCTTTGTTTTGGGGTGAGGAGAGGTCGGATGGCGTGTCGGTGGTGCAGTGTACCGTGAATGCGCTAAATGCCCCTGACGCACTCATTTTAAAATGGTTCCTTTTGCATCAAGTCGAATTCACTTCCATAAAAAAGTTACTGAAAATGTTTAAGTCCCCATAACCACTTGGAAGGGCTGGTCTGAATGCTGAGGTCCGCGAGTGCGCAGGCGGCCGCTGTCTTTGTCGGTTAGGCTGGTGGTGGATCTGCTAGCAGGAGCCGAGACGCGCCCCTTCAGGAGCGGGAGTGAGGCCCGCGCTCCGTCTCACCTCCTTCCCGCCACCCCGCAGCCCGAGGCCTCCTCTCCTGCACCTGCCGCCTGCGCTTGTGCAAACCCGCCCCCTCCGCTCTGGCTGGGGCAGCCTTCCTGCTGCCACGGGTCTACCCGGAGCAGAGCGCTGCTGGGAAAGGGAACCTTGGCCTCTCAGCGAGTCACGGAGGGATGGCAGACGTCCCTGTGTGATACAGCTTCCCAGCAGAAGTACTGGGTCAGCCTGTGTGTGGCCTTTCACTTTGGAAAGAAAGAGAAATACGTATCTGTGGTTTCTGGAATATTGCCTTTCATGCCTGGCTTCAGTCCTGATTTTCCACTTTTCTTTGAGGTGGTTCTGTTCCCATACCTTCATGATTCTGTAGATTCAGCGAGCCCGAAATGGAAGCTGTCTTGACACCAGGCAGGCCTAGGTTTGAGGCCCACGAGAGGCTCTGCGGAGCTGGGCCACTGACCATGGCTCAGCACTGTGGTTTCCAGCCACACAGAGTGACAGCCACGAGGCCCGTCCTAGGGGGGCTCTGAGGGTCAGGGAGCTGGTGCAGGCAGAGTGCACGCTGGGTTTTGGTGGGTGGGGGGGCGTGGGTGCAGGGTAGCTCCTGGTTTCTTGCCCATCCCCTTACTAAACCACTCCCCGTGGTCTGTGAAATCTTCAAGAAAACCTTTGATACAACTGTGTGTCCTTCACGTCATCGGGCATGTCACCGTTGGGTCCCTAGAGGCTTAGCTTTCTGCTTGCACCTGTGGGACATTGCTGTTGACCTTGGCCTGTACCCCACCTTGAACCTGACTTGAGTTCTAAGTCCCAGATTCGTCCCCCAGATCGTGGCCTTGGGTGACCTCGTATCGCTGTGAAAGTAAAGGCGGCTGGGAGCAAACACGTGGTCTGATTGAGTCCCCTGCCTGTACTGTCCTCGGTGGTGTGACGGTGACATGGTGGCCTGGGGTCTATGTGAGCCAAATAGCAGTTATCCTTAACGGGAGACTGGGGACGCGTTGCTGCACTCTAGCTGTTGAGCGGAGGAGACACCTGCTCCTGGCTGAGCTGGGAGAGGTTTTGGGTGACCTGTCCAGCTCAGGCTCCGTCCCGGGCTCCGTAATGAAAGCCACCGTTCCTTCCCTGGGCAGGAGGCGGTAGGCACATGTGGGGGAAGGCAGACTGGTGGGCGAAGTCCTTGGGGCAGGCCTCGATCTGGCCCTGCTGCCCCGCTGAGCCTGCCCTCCGCCTCACTGCACATGGCCTTCGGGGCCTCAGCCCGACGTCCGTCATTGGAGTGGCTTGTCACCCAGGTCACCAGGCAGCAGAGTCCTGCCCTGGGAACTGTAGCCTTACGGCTCTGGTCTCGTCTGTGCTGCCACTGTGTGTGTTCCTGGGCCTTTCCCTGTGTGTCTGCAGTCCTGCCCTCCCTTCCGCGAACTCTGGGCCCGGAAGGCAAGGACACCGCGATTCTGCAGGTGTCACACCGGCACATTCTGTTCCCGACTCTGCACGCTGGGCTCTGCCGCCCGCCTGCTGTGACCTCAGGGTGGGGGTGGGGGGTCGCTTCAGCTCCAGGAGCTCGGTGTCCTCATTTGTGCCTCGGGGACTGCAGGACCCGTGCCCCGGAGCGGATGTCAGGACCGGGTCTGCCCGTCCTGGCACGGCTCGTGCTCCACCGTAAGCACCTGCTGCCGCCGTCCGGAGGTGCGGCCTCCCTCCCTGCAGGGCCGGCTCACCTGCGCTTGGCCTTGCGGCCAGGTGTGGCAGGTCAGGTGTGCGGTGTGGGCTCGCTGTTCTGGGGCTCCCGGGAGACAAGGGGAGGAGCCCGGGCTGCCAGTGGCTGTGCAGGGAGATGGTCGTGAACCAGGTGTCAGGCAGGGATGGGAAAGGAGGCGTCCGAAGGAGAAAGCAGCAGGGTGTGGCGGAGGAGGAGACGGATGTGGTAGGTCTGTCCTGGGTTCCCCCAGACACCAAGTCATGTCCCTGGGCCTTGAGGGCAGTAGCTGCTTGTTAGACAGGTCCAGGGCTCGGGACAAGTCTGAGCCAGAGCAGGAGACGCGACCGTGAGGAGCAGGTGGGGGAGAGCACAGGGCATTTGGGGAGCCATCCTGCTGGAGGGGGTGCCGCGGGTCTGGGTCCACAGTGTCTGCAGTGGGGGGGGGGCGTGGGGAGCAGCTCAGCGAGGGTTGGATGCGGCGGGGCGGTGTGTGGAAGCCGAGGGTCATCAGAGCAGACGAAACTGTTAATGGCACGTAGTTCTGGGAGGAGAAATGGGGCAAGTGTCCCCCGAATCTGTCAGCGTGGCAGCTGTTGGCAACCTTGGGAAGTCTGGTATGGGAGGTTTTCGCAGAGCGTACAGGTGGGCAGAAGCCGGATCGTGAGGTGCTTCAGAGCCATGGGGAGACCAGCAGCGAGCGGACACTTGTTGCTCTGTCGCGGGGTCCGGTGATAAGACGTCGGAGAAACGAGGCAGAAGCAGGAAGCGGGTCTTGTGCAGGTTTGTGTCCCCGCGGCCCAGAGCCAGCCCGGCTGCGGGAGGTGCGTGGGACTCGTCTGTCCCACACTCTGGAGGGGAGACCAGCGAGTTCCTCTTTCTCACTTGCGCTTCTTGTTCTCTCTGGAGGTTAAAGGTAGCAGCTCTTCATCTGAGGTGATTTTATTAGCTGAGGTAGTTTGGGTTTCTCCAGAAATGTCTCTTTGTTAATTAAACCTAAAGTTTCTAATAGGATTTCTAAGTCCATTCCCATTTGACAGTCCTTTTTTTGGGCCTGGAGCTAATGGGCTTTTGCTTGACGTTGCTCCTTGACCTTGGAACTGCTAATTATAGTCTCATCTCTCTCTCTGTCTCTCCCCCAACCCTTGATTTTCCCTTTAAGATGCAATTTATTGAAACAAAGAGTATGACATTTAATGGGAATTTTGGTGTGTTTCTAAGTATAGTCAGATTGACGTGATTTTAGGACTTAAATGGCCCCTAAAACGTCAGCTTCTGTGTGAGACACACAGCGTGGTTTTCTGAACCCGCTGGTCCCGCTGCCTGCCACCCTTGCCATCGCGAGTGACATTACTCATTTGGTGTTTCATTCATTCATTCATTCATGTGTTGGCTCATCTGGCCCCGAGATGGTGTCAGGCGTCAGTGTCCCTGTCAGAAAGTGGCCAGAACAGCCTGTAGGAAACCGGAGGCTCGGTCTACCCCCCGACCGGCGGCCGCTGTCCCCATCTGAGTACGCCCCGGGTTCAGGACTCCAGCCTGGGTTCTGGCCTTAGAAGAGGTCAGTCTGTCTCCAAGGAGCTTACCCCCTAAGTTAGAACCTGACGGTTTGACTCAGGGAGTCATGGTCAAGTGGATGGGTGTGGTGTATGGTGGGGGCGGGATGTGGTGAGCGTCTCAGGGCAGGCCGCACCCGTGCCCGCCGTCAGCACGCCGTCCTCGCCTACATAGTTCCGACCCTGTTTAACCGTTTTACTTAGTTTGAAAGTTAGGGTAACAAATACATAACCTCAAACTCACCATTTTAATCACTTTTCAGTGTGCAATTCAGTGGCATTGAGGTCATTCACAGTGTCATGCGTCCACTTCCGCCGCCCGTCCCCAGGCCTTCGTGCTTCTGATTCTCCCGTCCTCCCGCAACTGAGTGGCCCGGCAGCGGTGGCCAGGCTGCGTGGAGTGTATGGGTCACTCTTAGTCCTTACCTGTTCTGGGACGCCTGTGCGTGATGCCTGGACTTAGGAGTACAGATCAGAGAAGACGGGTCCAGTGTCTCCAGAAGTCCGATTAATACGGGGGACCAGGGGGCGCCTGGGTGGCTCAGTGGGTTGGGCCGCTGCCTTCGGCTCGGGTCGTGATCTCAGGGTCCTGGGATCGAGTCCCGCGTCGGGCTCTCTGCTCAGCAGGGAGCCTGCTTCCCTTCCTCTCTCTCTGCCTGCCTCTCCATCTACTTGTGATTTCTCTCTGTCAAATAAATAAATAAAATCTTAAAAAAAAAAAAAAACGGGGGACCAGGACTGGCCGAGGTGACAGCGTGTGGAAGAGTCTTCTACGCAGGGAAGCGGCAGGGTAGCTGGGGAAAGATGGGCTGAGCGTGGCAGCAGCCGGGGTGGTGGAGGCAGGGGTTGTGGCTGGAAAGAAGATGGATGGCAAGGAAGGCTGCTCCCATAGTCTTCATTCAGGTCTTCCTCCGGGAGCCGACTGAGCGCTCCAGTCCTTCTTGATTATACGTGGGGTCTCCAGGGTACTTGGGGTCCGCAGGCACAGTGGAGTCTACAGATGAGGTGGGGCCCGCAGGTGCACTCGGGTCCGCAGGTGCAGTGCAGTACTTGGGTTCCGCAGGTGCAGTGCAGTACTTGGGGTCTGCAAGTGCAGTGTGGTCTGCAGGTGCAGTGCAGTACTTGGGCTCCACAGGTGTAGTGGGGCCCGCAGGCGCACTCGGGTCCACAGGTGCACTCGGGTCCGCAGGTGCAGTGCAGTACTTGGGGTCTGCAGGTGCAGTGTGGTCTGCAGGTGCAGTGCAGTACTTGGGGTCCGCAGTTGCAGTGTGGTCCGCAGGTGCAGTGCAGTACTTGGGGTCCGCAGGTGCAGTGTGGTCCGCAGGTGCAGTGCAGTACTTGGGGTCCGCAGGTGCAGTGTGGTCCGCAGGTGCAGTGCAGTACTTGGGGTCCGCAGGTGCAGTGTGGTCCGCAGGTGCAGTGCAGTACTTGGGGTCCGCAGGTGCAGTGTGGTCCGCAGGTGCAGTGCAGTACTTGGGGTCCGCAGGTGCAGTGTGGTCCGCAGGTGCAGTGCAGTACTTGGGGTCCGCAGGTGCAGTGTGGTCCGCAGGTGCAGTGCAGTACTTGGGGTCCGCAGGTGCAGTGTGGTCCGCAGGTGCAGTGCAGTACTTGGGGTCCGCAGGTGCAGTGTGGTCCGCAGGTGCAGTGCAGTACTTGGGGTCCGCAGGTGCAGTGTGGTCCGCAGGTGCAGTGCAGTACTTGGGGTCCGCAGGTGCAGTGTGGTCCGCAGGTGCAGTGCAGTACTTGGGGTCCGCAGGTGCAGTGTGGTCCGCAGGTGCAGTGCAGTACTTGGGGTCTGCAGTTGCTCTTGGGTCCGCAGGTGCATTTGATCCGCAGGTACAGTGTAGTAGTTGGCGTCCGCAGGTGCAGTGGGGTCTGCAGGTGCAGCATGGTAAGTGCTGGCACTTACGGACTGACAGGCGCACTGTGTCACGTAGTGGGACTGGTATCATGAGGTACGGACATCTGGGAAGGGCTGGAGGGACGCCTCTGTCCAGAACAGGTGAGCTAGGGGGTGTGGAGAGATCTGTCAAGTCCTCACTGTTGGACCTCCTGCACTTGGCCCAGGGGGGCTGCTGGGGGTCAGGAACCAGGCTTTCTGGGTTCGTGTCTCGGTGTGTGTGCCTGCTCTGGACCATGTCTCATTGTGTCCTGGCCGCCCGTTTGATCCGATCCTGGTCTGTAACCTCCGACCTCGTGCTGCTCAGGTGTGGATCAGGAGCCTGTTGTGGCCTCGTGGTGGCCCAGTGGTGGCCCAGTGGCATGGCTGAGTGAACAGTTACGTCTGAGGCAGGAGGACCAGGGACCCTCTGCTCCTTGCTGTGTTTCTGAGCGGCGGCCTCTACTCGGTGAGCAGGGCTGAGACTGACGCCAAGGGTCGCGCGGGCGGAGCACACTTCTGCAGGTGCCTGGGGCACAGCCCGCAGCCGGTGTGCCTCAGATGGCCCTGAGCCACAGAGGACTTGCTGAACGGAAGAGTTCGGGAGGGCTGAGGCGGCTGGTCTCAGAGGAAGTCCAGCTGGGCTCCCGCGGGCTCCTCAGGTGTGGGCAGTGACATGTTTATGCCGTCCATTGTCAAGCAGGGACGGGATGGCCCCATGTGACTCAGTGGGACTGCGAACGGGCACGGACACTGCCACGGCGCACTTGCGCGTGCCGGCACTGGGTGCTCACACTGCATTGGCAGCAGCCCCCGATGTCCTCTCCCAGCTCGGGAGAGCCCGTTTCTCTGGACTCTGCTCCCGGTCGCTGGCCGGTTCGCCGGGGCTTTAGGAAGAAGCGGCCAGTCCGGCAGGCCCCGGCCCGTGTTGCAGTTCCGCGTGTGAGCACACGGGGGTGCCCGTTCTCAGCGGACGCTTCTCCCTGCTGGCCCTGGGCTCCTGTAGGAAGGCGGGTTTGGAAATAGCTAGAGGTGCGCTCCCCTTTCCGCGTTTACAGGTAACGCTGGAGTTTCTTTGGATTTGCAGAGCGAGAGACCTGTCTCCTTCTTCCTTTAGCTGAATGGCTTGGGTGAGACGCAGGAGTTCCGGGTTCACCGGTGAAGTTCTGCTTTATTTAAAGCGCAGGCCCTCCTCTTCCTTGCCTAATACCCCTTACCGCAGACGTGACTCGGAGGCAGGCGGGAGGCAAGCCAGCCTTTGCAGGGAAGTAGGTCGCCGGGCGGCTGGGAAACGTGTTGTGTAGGGGAGAGGTCATCTTGGACGAGAACTGGGTGAACACTGAGAGATGCACCGCTGCAAGCGAGCACTGTGCCAGCGGCACCAGCGCACAGAGGAGGCTGAGGTCCTGCCCTCGGGGACCTGCATGCACTCTAGCAGGCCCTGGGGAGCGGGCGGTGATGAGTACAGGCAGGTATTTTAGATCCTAAGTGTCTTGAGATGTATGGGGAAGAAGGAGAAGGACAGGACAGAGAGGCTGGAGAGCTCTGTGTGAATGGGGCCGGGGGGTTCCCGCCCAGCCTGGCTCCCCACTTCCTGGTTCTGGGGTCCACGGGACATCAGGCTTCAATGGGGACAGGGACTGGGGCGTGGTCACTGCGGCCTCTCGAGTGCCCGGGACTTCATGCCTGTGCAACAGTAGGTGCTTTTGTGATGTGTGTTGAAGAAATCAGCCAATGAATTTGGGGCAAGTTGCCTGACTTCCATGAGGGGTAGTTTGTTAAGTTGTAAAATCATAGGAAGTGGGAAGGTGGTCCTTGCATAAAGGTTTAGGGGAAGAAATGTAGGAGAACAGCTCAGTACAGTAATTGGCATGTGCTAGATGCTTGCAATGTGACCGCCGCTTTCTTGGGACAGTTGGCCTGTGGCAGCTGCAGAGCGGATCAGCTGGCAAGATCGGAGTGGGGGGTCCTGAGTTATCAGCTGTAGTTTCCCTTAGAAGCAAAGTGTTTATCAAAGAAATACTGCATTTAGTAAAAATGTATATGTCTCTTATTTCTACTGCACCAAAACCCATAAACTCTGTGACTTAAAACAACACACACTTTTTTTTTCTTATTTCATATAATACCTTTAAAAATTTTTTTAATTTTATTTTTTTCAGTGTTCCAAGATTCATTGTTTATGCACCACACCCAGTGCTCCACACAGTACGTGCCCTCCTGATACCCACCACCAGGCACACCCATCCCTCCTCCCCCTCCAAAACCCTCAGTTCGTTTCTCAGAGTCCACTGTCTCCCATGGTTCGTCTCCCCCTCCAACTTCCCCCACCTCACTTCTCCTCTCCATCTCCCCATGTCCTCCGTGTTATGCCTTATGCCCCACAAATAAGTGAAACCATATGATAATTGACTCTCTCTGCTTGACTTATTTCACTCAGCATAATCTCCTCCAGTCCTGTCCATGTTGCTACAAAAGTTGGGTATTCATCCTTTCTGATGGAGGCATCATACTCCATAGTGTATATGGACCACATCTTCCTTATCCATTCGCCCGTTGAAGGGCATCTTGGCTCTTTCTGTAGTTTGGCGACCGTGGCCATTGCTGCTATGAACATTGGGGTATAAGTGGCCCTTCTTTTCACTACATCTGTATCTTTGGGGTAAATACCTAGTAGTGCAATTGCAGGGTCATAGGGAAGCTCTATTTTTAATTTCTTAAGGAATCTCCACACTGTTTTGCAGAGTGGCACTCACTTATTGTATTACATTTCTTGGGGCCAGAAGACTCATCAAATGAAACTAAAGGCCTGCCTTCCTTCTGGAGGCTTCCAGGGAAGGTCTGCTTGCCTGCCAGTTCCACCTTCTATACACGGTAACTTTCCGTGGCTCCCAGCTGCCTCCTCCCCCTGGGAAGTCTGTGCTGGTGTCTCTTCAGCGATCTCTGGCCCACCTGCCTCCCTCCTTCCCTTCAGAAGGTCCCTTGTGATCCCTCTGGGTGATCTCCTTATGCCGGGACCCTTAACTGGATCCCATCCGCAAAGGGCTTTTTACCTGTAAGGGACCGCATTGGTAGCTTCTGGGGACAAGCAGTGGGCATAATCTGCCCTATCACAGTGTGCAAATGTTTTGACCCCAAAATACCGTTTTTACTTTAAGAAACAGAAATGGCCTAGTGCACAAAGATGTGTATATTAGGTCATTTGTCCTGGCATTATTTATAACACCGGACTTAATCATGAGCAATATGGACGTCCAGTAATAGGCAGTTAGTTAACAAAATTAGGATATCCGTATGATAGAGGACATTAAAAAAGAAGATCTAGAAGGACCTGTTAACATGCAAAGATACCATGATTAAGTGATTAAAGGTGTTAGCAAACCGTATGAACGATAGGATCCCATTCGTAGAGATCCCCGCCGTCGTGCGTGTGTGTGCATAGAAAAGACCCGAAGAATATATGCCAAGATGTGCACAAGGCTTATTTCTGTGTTTGGAGATTACAGGTGATTTCTTTTTACTTTTCCGTGTTTACTCATGTTTTGACAGTGAAATGTTATAAAAAGAACCCATTGGGTTTTTGTTTGTTTTTTAAGAAAAACTACTGAATTGAGTGAAAAAGAATTTTATGATCTAATGCAGGTTTGGCATCTGAAGTCGGACTTTGAACTGGATTTTTGTTTGAACTGAGTCTTTACACCCAAGTCGGCTGGCGGCCGTCTTCCTTGGCTGCCGCGGGGCCCGTGGCGTCTAGCTCTTCGCGCGCTCATCCTGTCCCCCACGGACGGTGGCAGCTCAGCCCGTCCCTCATCTGCGCCGAGAGGAGCAGGAAGGCTTTTGAAGAGAAAAGGAGGGCCTTTCCACCCGGGCCGTGGGATAATGGTTTTATGGCCCTTTTATTGGAGGTGCTTTCCTTCCATAGTGACATTTTTGTCAGTTCTTTCTGCTTTTCACATTTTATTGTTAAAAAAGATTTTATTTATTTATTTGACAGAGAAGACACTGCGAGGGAGGGAACACAAGCAGGGGGAGGGGGAGAAGCAGGCTTCCTGCCGAGCGGGGAGCCCGATGCAGGGCTCGATCCTGGGGCTCTGGGGTCATGACCTGAGCGGAAGGCGGGCACTTAACTGACTGAGCCACCCAGGCACCCCTCATATTTAAAAAAAAAACCTTGACATGTTTTCTCAGCCATGTCTCTGTTCCAGAGGTCTGCGACAGCCCCCACATTGTAGCGGGGGCTGTGCTCTGTTCTTGGAAGTACGACGTGAAGATGGCCCGCGTCTGTCCATCCTTCTGAGGCTGCGGCCGCACCCCCTGTGGCGTGCGGAGGGCACGATCCAGCAGAGCCCTGTTCTTCATTGACCTTCCTCCAGGCTCCTGCTGTGGGGATAGGCTGTTTGCAGATTTCTTTCAAGAAATTGTGTGTGTGTGTGTGTTTCCTTGCATGCTAGAAGAAAGAAAATAAGTCTTTAATTACAAAATAATTTGACAGTATTTTTGCTTGTGTTGCCAACAGAAGTTTCATGTAGCCCTCGGGGTCCGCCTTTCGTTCAAACCTCTGGTAGGCCTGTGCGGGAAGCCGTACTGTGTCCATTTCTCGGGGCAGACGTTGAAGTTTAGTCCGTTAGGTGATGGCGTGGGAGTTGCACAGCTGGTGAGTGGCCAGGTTGGACTGCGGGTCCCGGGCTCCTTGCTCTGGGGACAGCGCTGCCGGAGGCTTGGCTATGGGAAACAGGCGATGGCCGGTGTTGAGGGCCTCGTGTTGCCAGGCCGGCTCCCAGGACACCCAACAGACCCTCACAATCATCCTGTTGGTGTCGAGTTTTATTCTTAGGCTTTGGCAAACGATGAGCCAAAGCTCAGAGAGGGAGGGAGAGTGTCGCCCATCACACAGCCGGTGATTGATGAGTGACGGATGATGATGCATGGGCAGGGAGGGGATTGCTGCTTGGTCCTGGCCGGTGATGGGGGCTCAGGTTCCTCTGCACACGGACATCGCAGCTTCTGCACCCCGGTCCCTCCTTCTGGGCCTCCCTAGGCGTGCAGCAGAGACCCGAACGCAGAGCAGGCGTCCCCCTTGTCTCAGCCTTTCTGTCCTTAAGTTAAGTAGTCCCCGTTTAGAAAGCCGTCCTGGTCTTACCACGTGTTTACTAGTGAGAATGTTGGCCCCTGTAAACTGTGGCCCCTGGAACCCACCTCCCAGGGAGGGCGTCCCCATAACGAGGTAACTGCCGCACGCTCCCCACTGAGCAGAGGAGGCCTCCCATCCGTGTGGGGCCCGCAGTCCAGTGGGGGCCATCTGTCAGCGGTCTAAGGACTCCGCTCGGACCTTGGACGTAGAGAGTGGGGCCCGAGAAGGGAGAGCCCTTTCTCCGTGATCGTTGCAACGAGTGGAGACTTTGGGTGTGTCTGTCACTGAAATCCGTACTGAGGCCCTCTCCCATGCCGGCCGCGCCAGACAGCTGCCGGCGGAGCACACAGGCCTTCTCTCGGGGCTGGCGGCGCACACACATCGTGCTCCCATTCACGTGAGGGTGTCCTCTTAAACAAAGAAAAAGTGTGATTCTGTGAGGCTGTAGACGGGGCGTCAGACAAGGCGCTCTCAGGAGGTGCCACGGTCCGGAAGGAGGAGTGCGAGCCGGAGAAGGCGATCCGGGCCGCGCGCTGAGGGCCGAGCTAGGACGGGCTGGGAAGCTGGAGTGGCGGTTGGGGAGCCCGGGACCTGCAGCCCTGGAGGCCGCTTGAACTTCGGTGCTGGTCATCATGGTAACGGGGAGCCTCTGCAGGGTTGCAGGTGGGGGAGGGAGAGGCCGGCTCCCCAGCTCCTGCGTGGGGTGTGGTGTTTGGAGGGGGCCGGTGTTGACACAGGGATCCGTCCGGAGGCTGTTGCACTTGACGGGGGGCATCAGTGGTGGCTTGGGGTGAGGGGAGCAAAGAGCCAGAGAGAAATGCCTGGGTCCCCCTGGTGATGGAGCGTGTGAAGAGAGGAGACGGGTGTTGGGATGATGGTGGGGGTCCTGCTGAGCGGGGGGTTGGAGGAGAGCGATCTTCTCTTTCTCTTGCAGCAGAGCAGGGTAGACTGTTGTGAGTTCAGGCCTAGACTTGGAGCAGCGGTGCCTTTGACAGCTGTATAAACAGATTTACGCGGAGCTCAAAGGTGATGTTTGAGCTGACTCTTGAAAAAAAGATTGCATGGTTTCCAGGTGAACAGTAGGCAAGGACAGGCAGGGCGGGCCAGTGTGGACAGTGTGTGTAAGGGAGCGTGGGGAGACTGGACGGAGTGCTGGTGTTAGGGGAGCTGTGCCTGGTGGGGGGTTGAACCGGGTGTGCAGCGGAGATGGGAGAGTAGGCAGGGCGTGGGAACCTTCTATGCCATGTTAGGAAATTGGAACGTCATCCTAAAGGCCACTAGCAGCTAGTAGAGGGCTTTTAGCAATTGTTATAATCAAGTTTATACTTCAGAAAAATCACTGGCAGTCACGTGAAAGGCTGATTTGGTGAGTCATTCGTTGACTCGTTGGTTTCCCCGCGCATCTGTTGCACGCTCTGTGCGCAGCACGTGTTAGAGACTAAGGTCAAGGCAGAGACCATACTTGAATGAGTTGGTTGTCTGTGGGGGAAGAGAGACCCAGAAGCATAAAATTATATTCAGTGTGGTAATTGTGAGGATACCCCTGTGTGTAGAGTACTAGCATAGAACAAGGGGAGCTCACCTAGACGTGTTCAGAGATTAGACAAAGTTTTAAACAAATTGTAGAGGACATAGATGGTCATAGAAATTGCATTCCAGGTACGGGATAGAAAGTACAGAATCAAGGAAGAAGTGGCGGAGTACGTTAGGAGACCTCCTTTACTCCTTTTTTTTTTTTTGTCAGAAGGTAAAGAGCAAAGGGCAAGTGGTGGGAGGTAAGGATGGCCTGGACGTCAGCGTCTGCTCGACTAAGAAAGCTGTGGCATGGTCACGTTTGCCTGTTGGAGCGATCATTCCACAGCTGTGGGGAGAACGGATTTGCAGAAAGGGCCTGTGAGGGCTCCTTCAAAGGACCCACACTCCCTAGCCCCAAAACCTCATTAGGAGTGGAATGGAACTCTCTTAAGTGGATAAAGACCATTGGTTGCAAAACCCGCTGACATCATGCCCAGTGGTGAAAGGCTAAAGCCTCTCCCCCTGAGATCTGGAATGAAGTGTGGATGCCCACGCGCCATTCTTACTGAATATTGTGCAAGTAGTTCTAGCTAGTTAATTGGGCCAGGAGGCGAAATCAAAATCATCCACGATAGAAAGGAAGTAAAAACGCACGTCTGTTTGCAGAGAACATGATGTAGAAGTAAATTCACCAAACTCTCTTAGAACTAGTACGTGCAGTAAGGTTGCAGGATATAAGATCTGTATACAAAATCAGTTGTATTAGTAAATAATTAAAATGAACAAGAGGAAATTGAGAATATAATTCTTTTCATAATATTAAAACTTAATTAGGAATAAAATAAGCAAAAACGTACAGGGCTTGTGTGCTGAACACTACAAAGCATCACAGAAGTTCTGGAAGGACCGAGTAATAGAAAGACATCCTGCGTCTACAGGATGGAAGGCTTCGTGCTGTCGGGACGGCAGCACCGCCCAGCCTGGTGCACAGATCCCTTGCAGTCCCATCAAACCCCCTGCTGGGTTCTTTGCAGAAATCGAGCTGATCCCAAAATGCATGTTTTTCTAGCACGAGTTCCTGGGGGAATGGCTTCACTCAGACATAGCTAACTTAATAAGTGGTTGACAGGTGTGAGGCCTGACAGTGTCTCAGGCCTTATTCTAAGCCTCTGACCTATATTCAAGAGGTGATCTTTGTAAGCCTGCAAGTCCACACTGGTGGGTGAGGAAGTGGGAAGGAAGTAGCCCTTGTTAATGTCACATGGCCGGAAACAGGGGAGCCAGGGTTCCAATCCCATCGTTCTGGTCCTGCAGCCCATGGTCTTGACCCTGACTGAATGCTGCTTCTTTCCCCAGTGAGACGGAGGATATGAGAGCATGGGGGACATTCTGGCACGTGGGACATTCTGAGCTAGAGGCTCCTGGGCGTGGAGGAGTCGGTGCTCAGCAGGCGGCTGTCCTCACATCTGGAAGCTGGGGGGGAAGGCTTGGCTCTGATCAGGACCCGAGCTTCATCTCCATGAGGACAGTGTTGTCACTGTGGTTGGGAGAAGGTAGTGAGAAGAGAAGGTGGCTGACGTCAGACTCATGTCACAGGAACGAGAGACTAAAGGTCAGGGTCCAACTGGCCTCTTAACGAAATTTGTATGCAGAAGTCCTAACCCCGGACCTCAGACTGCGACCTTATTTGGACACAGCTTTGATAGAGACAGTCCAGGGACAGCGAGGTCCGGAGGACGGGCCCCAACCCCGGTGGCTGGTATCCTTATTGGAAGGGAAGCTTGGAGAGTGATGTGCTCACACGGAGCGCGTGTGCAAGTGCTCGGACAGCCGTCTTCAAGCCAAGGAGAGGCCTTGGAAGGAGCCACCCCTGCAGATGCTTCTGTCTCAAAATTCCAGGCCCAGGATTAGGAGATGAGAAGTTTCTCTTGTCTCAGCCACCTGGTTTGGGTGCTTTACTCTGGCAGCACCCGAGGGCTAGTGCAGGAAGGAAGAATGTCCGGCAGGAGGGATTATCCACAGTGTCAAGTGCATCGAGGACAGAACCCAGACCCGCCTACCTGGTCCGAGCCGCTCCCAGTGCCTGAGATGGGAGTCTCCCGTGCAGGCCTGCTTTGCCGTTCTCGTGACCCGAGGTGACATCCCCTGCTGCGTCGCACTCTGGTCCCTCCAGAGTCAGAGTGGGAGCCTCAGGGTCCCCTCGATCCCGTCACTGGCTGTCAGTCTCAGCCTCTCCTAAGCTGTCCTCGTGCGGTCGAGTGTTTGCAGACCAGATGCGGGAGTTGCATGAGTCCTTGTTAATGTCCTCTTGCTGGTTTTGATCTCTGACACTCGCTTGCAGTTTCAGCTCTCCTGTCCTTCGGGGAAGCTTTCCCTGGAGACTTGTGGTATCCCCAGAACTGAAAGAGATTTGCTTATTTTGTGCTTATCTAAGGGACTAAAAGAGAAACAACCTGCAGGAGACAGCAGTGAAGGGGGCGGTGCAGAGGGCAGCACCCCTGCGCCCGGGGTCCGGTGGGAAGGTCGGCTTCTCTTGGTCCTGGGGCAGGACCATCCCCAACAGCCCTTAATCCGGCTTCTTGATTGCTCAGGAGGCGCCTCCTCTGCCCCGCCCCCTTCAGTGTGGGCTGGCTGCTTCCCCAGCCGGCTCCCCCTCCTCTTGGTCTGTGTCTGGTGCTCCCCTTCTTCTCCTGGTTCCCCTTCCCGCCTGCGTGTCTCAGCGGGTCTTCCAGCTGACGGCCTCGCCCCGGCTCGCGTGCACCCCGCCATCTCTGGGCTTCCGCGTCCTATAAAAGGAGGCAATAATGATAGTGCGGATGCGAGGCTGTGGGAATGATCGAACGAGGTCGTACCAGTCGAGAATTTCTTGGCAGTCGTGCCTGGCACACTGAAGCCCTCCGCACACTTTCCCGTTATTACGACCACTGTGCCACCTCCCTCACCGGCACTGAGCGTCTTTGGAGCCCGCCTGCCCACGTGTCTCACGGTGCCTCACCACTGCACGGCGGGCTGCAAGGGTTAAACTCTGGCCGGGCAGCTCTCCCGTTGCCTCTTCTCACCTGGGTTCCTCAGGTGCTGTGCGTGAGCCTGTGCGCGTGTGTGCGCGTGTGCGCGGACCGTGTGCCAGAGCGTCCTCATGCTGCTTCCTTGGGGCTCACGTTTGTGCTTCGCGTCCTTGGTGAAGTGGCGCAGACACTGGGATGAGATGAGCAGGGGGTTAACCAGGGTTTGCCAGCCGCCTTGAAGATGATGATTGATTTACATTTTAACCGGCCACAGCCCTCGTGCGGGGCATCCGCTCCGCACGTCCCAGCTGAACACTGGGAAGCCCAGTTGCCAGTCCGAGGGAGCCGCGGTCTTACTCTGAGTCCTGCGGAACCCGGAGTTACTTAGAACTCCCTGGGCGGTCAGAATTGGCTTGTCACTGAGGGCCCTGCTGACCAGGCCCGTGACCCCAGTGCTTGCTGTCTGCATGGAGACCAGAGCAAAGTGGGGGGCCCCCCGGGGGTGACCGCGCCATTGCTCTCAGGAGTGTGAGCGCGACCGGGCCTGCCCCCAGAAGGTGCCTTCATGTGTTACGTTCTTAGCTCCACCAGACACCCTGGTTTAGCATAGCGAAGTACAGACTGAAAGTGTAAGAGGTTTTCCTCTGTCCTGTGTCTGTTCTAGATGCAGGGACTTAGCAAGAGAGCCACTCCCAAATGGGCTAACTGCTTCCGGAAACCTCATCAGGAGGACAGGGCTGGAGATGGTGTCTGCAGATTAGCAGTTTGCAGTTCTGACAAGATGTGCACAGATTGCAACAGTAATGGAAGAACTGAGCACAGAATGAGAGTAGCTCTGTCTGTGTGGTTCATTGTGTCATTCGTCGTGGGCTCAGAACTCCAAAGTACCTGTTCCAGGAAGCCCTCATGCCTTCTGTCGCGAGGAGTGTTGCTGGGTACGCGTCTCTACACAAGTTGTCTCAAGTTTTTTCCGAGCTTCAGCAAGAGAGCTGGAGCCCAGGCAGGCCTCCGAAAGGAAGGCTTTTTTGGAGCCCCTTCTGGGGCTGGGGTGAGGGTCGGGGCAGACGTGAGGCTCTCGGTGAGAGCTCGTGGCCGTGGCTGTCGGGCAGCGGGATTCTCACTATGCCGAGGCTCGGTGCGCACGGCTGACGGCGTCGCGTGGCATTAAAGGTCGCCAGGCAGAAAGAACTAGGTGATAAAGTCCTCAAGCTTCTTCTTAAGTCCTGAGCCAGGAAGCACATTGGGGTAACTGTTGCCCTGACAACAGAAAACGTGGCATAGAAACCACTGCCGGGTAGTATGGCCGAGTCTGGAAGCCGGGTATGGACGTCTGGTGAAAGTGGATAATTCCTGTGGTTGGTGAGTGGAAGTTAACTGTGGACGTCCGGGGTCCCGAGGGACGGAACTGTTTCATCACCGTGGTCTGGAGCCATAAATATGGCGTACTGGGGGGTACCTGACCCCCTCGAGCAGTCTGGGTATTTTCTTCTCTCCCTGCCCACACTCCCCTTGTGCAGCTGATGGCGGTGTGGCCCGTTCCTATGCCCACTTGAGGATGAGCTCCCGAGGGCAGGCCTCGGCTGTCTCGTTCATTGCCACACCCCCGAACCAGCACCCGGCACACGGTAGGGTCCCAATGAACAGTCCCGCATGAGTGAGTGAATGCGTGGATGCGTGGCTGCTTTCCCTGCTGATTGAGAGCCCCTCAGCAGAGGTGTGTGCCTTCTTAAATTCCTTCTCCATGGCTGATTTTGAGAATCAAATGAAATAATACATAGAGGATGCTTCTAAAACCGTGCAGCGTTGCTGGCGATGTAGCCGTGTGAGTGTGTGCGCACGCACATATACCTTCAATCAGTGTAATTATGCTCATTTAGGACAGAGTGGTGTTTGTGCTTAAGATGAAAATGACTCCGATAATGTTTGAAAGTTCAGATTTATTCTTTGATTCCTCATCATCCTGCCATGAAGTTATCAGGCTATAAATAAATATTATGACTCTTATGACAAAGGAATTGAAACAGTGCTTCTTCCCTGACACTGCCAACTTATCTTTACAGTGTTAGCCCGTGTGACTTGGTGTCTCCTTGAATTATTGATTATGCTTTGCTGTCTCCCGCCCAGAATAGGGTATCAGCTGAGAAAGGGAGTTGTTTATAAGATGTGAGCTTCTCTGGGTAGGCTAAGAGCAGACGAGCTGCCCCCACTAAAGAGAATAATTCAAGTGTGCCTGAGTAAGAGGGGTGCATGGTTGGTGCAGGGGAGGGCTCCCCGTGTTCTTGTCCCAGCAAGCACTTAGGGTTCATGGGGTTTTCTGCTCAAGTTCATACAAACGTGGAGACTTTGCTGTGCAGTATTGCACGGTAGAGCAAAACATGGAACTGAGACCAAGAAGCATCAGTACAGAAAGAGTAACTTGATACCTGAATAGAAACAGAAGGAATCTTGTCTTTACGGAGTCCTTGTGTTACGTGATGGGTCAGCTCGGCACCTGCTGGGTTAGTTACCACAATCACACTGCAAGGTGAGTGTGCCCATCCCCAGGGTTTTCAAAACCGAGGCTTGTAGACCCTAAGTTGCCAAGGTTACAGTTTGGAAATGACAGGGAAGGGGTTTCAGAGCATGCTGTGGGGGAACTCTAAGAAGCCTATTAGGTGTTACTTGTTACAAAAGTATAAGAAGCATAGTGATAGGTAAGCACCATACCATTAAGATGGAAATAACAGTTTTGTAGGAATTTAAAAGCTCGAATTAATTACAAAATATCACAGTGCTGTTATTTAAAAATAGTTTTAAGTAGCTGTTGCTAGGAGTGTTCTGTAGTGGAGACCCATTGGCTTGAGTAGAAGTCGAGTTGAAACGTGTGTGGATATGAACATGGTCCCGTCCACGTGCCGGCTCTGCCCCTCCTGCACGTGCGCCTGGTACCGTGGACACCTGCTGCTGGGCACCGTGGACACCCGCTGCCGGGTACCGTGGATGCCCACTGCCGGGCACCTTGGACGCCGCTGCCAGAGCCTGAGCGTAGCATTTGGTTCTTCACTGAAGCCCATTTGGAGCGGCCGTGATAGGAGTGCGCAGACCAGGAGCCTGGTTTAGCGGCCGCCACAGCGCCTCGTGGCGACAGATGCTTCCGGCCGTGCGTGCTGCTGTCTACGGGGATGGTGAAGGGGTGCAGGAGTCCAGCACGTAGAAGAATGGGGCTGCTGGTGAATTGACGAAATACAGCCTTGTGAATTCTGCAGAGATATGGTATTTCCGGATACTTTCTCAAAAAAAAAAGGTGGTTTGGGTGAAAATTCGCCTACCATGTTGAACAGCCAGCCCCTCGTTATTCGGGTTGAACCCACTCTATGGCATGCCGGTGTCGTACGAACTTCCACACACATGGTCTCATTTTAGGTCATAAGTAGTGAGCTTCAGTGGGATTTTCCTTAAGGGAGAGATGGTGAGGACGGAATCCCAGTCGCGATGGTCCAGAGAAGGCCTGCTTTCTCTTTCCTTGCCAGCAAGGGGGCGTGGGCAATACCAGCAAAGATGTACAGGGAGAAAGCCAGAAATGCCTCTGTGAGTGAAAAAATTAGATAAACATTCCATTAAATAGAAAAAAAAATGAAGCAGTTAGCTGGGTTCTAGGTCCAAAAGCTTCACTGGTGGCTACGATTTTAGCACAATGCAAAAAACCTAAATAGAACAGTAGCAAATCAGACTGTGACAGGTATAAAAGGAGTAATATGTTACAACCAAGTAGATTTGTCTCAGAAATGCAAGGATGGTTCTAAGCCAGGAAGTCGTGTGACCTCTATCATACTAGCAAATCAGTTGAAGGGAAAATACAAAAATTTAATAGTTAAAGAAAAGATAAAACTCAACATATATTCATAATAACTCTTAATAAGCTAAGACTTTGATGGAGTGTTAGCTTGATTAAGGGCGTTTGTGAAAAATCTATAAGAAATATAAAGGTGAAACTTTAGACACATCTTAAGATGTGGTAAGAAAAGATTAAACACATAAGAGTTATGGAATTATATGGGAGAAACAAAACTCCGGATGGGGGATTGTCTATGTGGAAAATTCAGGAGACTGTGGATAGACTATTAGAATCCGGGAGATTGTTTTCTTGAATTAAAGTGAAAAAAAAAATAGCCTCTCTCTGTAGCAATAAAAGCCCAATCAGAAGATACGACTTGGAATGTTCACATTCATAGTAAAATCCAACAGTGTGTGCAAGACCTTTATGAAGAGTGTCCCAAAACACGCAAGTAGACCCGATGAGAGAGCATGTGACACACGTGCAGGGGGAAGGCTCGATGTGCTGAGGGTGTTGGCTGGCCCCTGGCCTGTGGAGTACCTGTGATTCCCGGCAGAGTTCCAGCAGGAGGTTCAGAATCGACTTGACATGCTGATTTTAGAATTCATGGAGAAGGAGGAGCCAAGAGGAGCCAGGAAGAGAGTGACCAAGAGTGGAGTCTTTTACCCTATGAGACAACAAGGCTTGTGACGCTAGAGTAATTAGGAGCATCTGATAGATGTACAGGCAGGGATAGACCGATGGAGGCAAATAGAAAGCCCCGGTCAAGTTGGTAGGTATCGGGAAATTGGACATGCCTTACTTCATTAATTCTACGAAATACCTCTGTTTTATGGCTGAACTACAATTTCCTCTTATTTATGATGTTTTATAATTGTTGTCAGCCAGATGGCAGACCTAACATGGTTTTTTAAGAACCTTCTGAGAAGAATTTCAGAACTGATGGAATGCAGAGTGGCAGGGAGATGTCGTAAAGCTGTGGGAGAAAGGAAGACCCTTTTCATAAAGGGCGCTGGCACGTTCGGTCACACATACGGGAGGAGCCCTGGGACACCGTGACCGAGATCAGTCTCGGAACGGATAAGCACTCCAGGAGGAAAAAACTGCATGTTTGCGGTTCTAGAAGATCGTGTTGGGGGCGACCCTGGGGCCGGGCCGGGGTCCTTCACCCAGCTCCCCGGGGCACACACCGGAAGGGCGGAGCCTGGCCAGCTGGATTACAGCCCGGTCTTACAGCATCCTGCAGAGAGGGATGTGAGCGGGAGTTCAAGCTGAGTCCCACGTATCTTATGACATGTTTTGTGTTGTTCGGTCTGTACGATAGATCCCAAGTGACGAACAAGTTAAGGAGACAGAGGGAGAGGGAATCCTGAGAGGGGGAGATGCTGTCAGCAGCCTTAACCAACAAAGGACTAGACCGTACGAGGGGTTATCACGGGTGCTTGGCTCTGGAAGCAGCAGTTAGGCACATGGGCAGTGGAGCCGAGCAGGCCTGGGTCTGGGAGAAGCCTGAGCCCGCTTAGGCGTGCAAACGCTCCTGCTGGGTCCCGCTTTGTCTCACAGGTGCCTGTGCACCGCCCCGTGATCGAACAGTTAGTCACGCTCTTGTCGGTACCGCTGGAGGAAATGCACACATTTGTGGAGTCGCAGCCCCCCCCCCCCCCCCCCCCCCGCCGTGTGCCCGGCTTCATGGCTCCGCACAGGCCTTCGCGCCCTCCTGACATCACACTCATCGTGCGCTTCGTCTTGGTCCGTTGCCTGCTCTCCAGGAGGTGCTGGTTTGTCTGCTCGCGCGCTCATGTCTTCAGCGGGTTTAGCACGGTGACTGGCACAGGGTTGTCTGCTGAGTCAGTGGATAGATGGATGGAGGTGACAGGGACAGGTCCACATTCCTAAAACCTGGACTCGTTAGAATGGGAAGATCGAAACCGCAAACGCTGTAGTGCCAGAAATGGCACGGCTGTGGCAGGACCAGCGCTCTTGCATCGTTCGGCCCAAGTATAAATCTGGGTGCCGTTTGGCACTCCGTTTGGCACTTGGAGTGAAGTTGAGGTGGGAGTATTTTCCTCTTCCCAGCACCGTTGGGGAAGCCACTGCTGACGAGAGCCCGCATGTGTGCAGACGGGCACCCTTCAATAGAATGTGGCGCATCCACGCGCTGCGGTGCCACCCAGGGGTTAGTATGACGGAAGTACATAAAAGTCTATCCGGTGGTTCATTCTTGACAGTAAGTTTCAGAACAAAGGGATTTGCATGACTACATTTCCACCGTGTTTAAAAACATGTAGGACATTTACATGCATGTAATAAGCCTCTGAAAATACATGTGAATAACACACATCAATTTCAGGATGGTTGTTTCCTCTGAGCGGGAAGGCAGGGGCACGTAGGGGCTCTACGCAGGTCAGTATGTAGGCAAATATGTGAGATTTTTCCGGCCCTGCAGGTTTGGGTCCGTGAATGATGGTTACGTGTTTCATCCCACACCTGTCAGCCCGTGGATTCTTCACATCCTGTCCTTTTGCCTGTCTTCCTCCTGAGGAAGTCCGACACGAAAGATACAGTTGACTCAGTGCAGTCTCGTCCTGCCTTCCCACTCTGGAGCAAACTGGTCTCTGTCTTGACTGTGGTGTTTGTCGTTCTGAAGCCTTTCAGGTTGGCTGTGGGGTTAGTTGGTTCTGGGGGTGTAGGGTGCTGGGAGGGGCCTGTCTAGAAGTAAGTGTGTGTGTGTGTGTGTGTGTGTGTGTGTGTGTAGCATGTATACGGGCACACTGTGCATGATCAGGGTCTACTCACCAGCAGCCACTGCTCAGTGGCACCACGTCCCTGTTGGATTCATCTATGGTGTCAGGGTGAGCTCTGCAAATCCTACACTTGTGTCTGAATTCCTGTAGTGAGTGAGTGAGTTTGGTTCTGGGGGTTTACGAGACTTCTGCTCTCCTGGTTCACCTCTCCCCATCCTAAAAAGGAACATGACCTGAGCTCACTGTATCTGCCAAGCTTCTGAGCACCGTGGAGGCGTGGCTGGACAGGCCTTGGGTATGGGGTGGGGTATCCAGCCCCACTGTGCTGTGGCCCAGAGCGGGGTGGGGGGGCAGATAACTAGACGCAGTACTGCTTCATCTCTTGCCTCAGACTGATGGAATGATGGGGGATTGTGACCGGTGAGACCACAACTGGAGGCCCCACAGCTGAGCCTGGGCAGCGGTTCTACTCTCTGTTTGTGTCTTTGGGTCCCGGACAGAGCTACAGCCACTCAGCCGCTCACTGCGCGAACACCTGCTCCTTGGACATGTAGGAGGGTGTCCAAGAGGGGGTGCCAGCCCTGCCTTCCAGAGGGTTCTACTCCGTGGGAACAGGGAGGTGCAGGAGAAAAGCTCAGAAGCTGAGCCCGGCCAGGCATCTGTCTGTGCTCTCTCAGCAGCCCTCTGATCTGGGCACTTCATCACCCCTTCCTGTATAAGTGAGGAGAGGAAGGCTTGGAGAGGTGCATATATTTGTGCAGGTTGAGTAATGTCATGGCCGAGCCGGGATTCAGGACCGCAGCTCTCTGGCTCTGGCCTGTTCCTGTGCAGAAAATCACCTCTGCCTCAGGATTGGCGTGGCCGCAGGTGTGTCTGCAGGCAGGAGTGGCCGCTGTAGGGGGGCTCCAGGCTCAGCAAGAGCAGGGCGAGTGCTCCCTGTTCTCGGAGCTGCTCTCTAGCCTCGCCCACCGGCCTCCCCATGTGGTCATTGCAGGGGCCGCCTTCCCAGCGAGCGCAGCCCGCGGAGCCCGGCGGGGGACTGCCTGGCTGTGTGGGGGTGCCCGGGTGGCTACTTGAGCCCTTCGAAGCAGCACCCCCAAGAGGCTGCCCTTTCTGTGCTGAGGGCTTGTTTTTGCAATGTTGCAGGAAAGAGGAAGGTCATAAAATGTCCCAGAGCCTGTTTTGTGCTTCCAGCATCCATTCCTTGGCACTTGGAAAAAAGAAAATTAAAAAGCATTCTGTGCGTGTGTGAATGTGTGCACGAGATGCAGTGTTTCTGAGGACACGTCTCCAAGTGCAAGCGTGTGGATCTATTTTTAGGCATCCTTTCTCCCAACAGTGCTGTTTAAAGATTCAGCTCAGGCTGCTAATAGGTATATTTATAACCATTCTGTCGAGGGCCCCAGCATGGATGCTGCTGCCGATGATGCTATTCTTGGAGGCGGTTGCCATGGTTACCATTAACCCTTTGCCTTGGAAGAGTCTATCTGTCGGGATGCTTTGTTCCCCTAGGGCACCCGGTAGCATTTGAATGCATACATGTACTCTGAAATGGAAACAGAAGTTGAGTGCATTTAATGCTTAAACAGTGAATAAATTCGATAAATGAATGGGCAGCGCAAGTAATATAAGCAGAGGTTCCTCCCTTGCCCTTAAAAATAGAACAATCAAGTTAGCTTCATGGCCACTGCTGAGCTAAAACCATCCTTTAAATTTGAATATAGACTCACATGTGAGAGAGAGGACTTCCTCTCTTAAGATACATTGTTCCTGCTTCACTAGCTAGGATTTCTCCGACTTTGCAGCTTACTGGCTTAAAAGAAAATCCAAGCATCTCTTTCTTCTTCCTTTACGTGGAACACTGCTGCACAGAGCCCTAACACGGCTCGCCCTTAGGGCCTGAGGTCCGTCCTGGCCTACCTGTGTGGACTTACCAAGCCGTGGGCTCAAGATAAGCAGAAGACAGACATAGTCCAATATGTAGACGTAATCTGCTCATTTCTAATGCACCATGTTGTGAGGCACGCTGTGGAGGTGGGGGGATGGGTGAGCCCGGTGACGGGTATCAAGGAGGGCACGGACTGCGTGGAGCAGTGGGTGTGACGCAAAAAATGAATCCTGGAACGCGACATCCGAAACTGATGGTGCACTGTATGGGGACTAACATAGCGTAAGAAAGGAAAAAAGGGGCTTGGTTCTCCTGCCCATAAGTAGCTTATGGTTGGAAGAGGAATTAAACCATTATTGTAGCATGAAGAACAGAACCAGCGTTGCAGAAAGAGAGCAGAAGTGTTCCCCGGAGACACACGAGTGCTGCGTTTGGGCAGCTGGTCAGGGTTAACTTGGGGAGGCGTCCGTGGAGAGTGCTTGCTGGCCGAGGCGAACCCGGCCACGGCTGGCCTGTTGGGCAGTAAGCGCTGCGTGAGAAACGTTGGTGGGATCTGGTGGGCTTTGAGGCTGGAAAGGTGCCACAGGGCCGCCCCAAGGGAGAGTCACTGTTGTTGCAGGAGCCACCAGAGGATCTGAGGGACATGGTCTTGGTCTGCCTTCTGTTTTGTGAAGACAGCTCTGCAGATCACGGGTGTTGCAGGCAGCGAGGCAGTAGGACGTGAGGAATCTCTGGGAGGAATTTTGAAATGCACAGATTTTTTCTTAATTGGGATAGAAGAGCATCGCTTGTTGAACTGAATTAGCTTTCATTCATTGATATTTATGCAGAAGACTGTTTTGTGCTCTTGTTGAATGCCAGATGAAGCGCCAGGCATACTGGGGGAAGTAAGGCACTAAATGTATTGCCCCCACCGCCCCCCGGAAATGGAGATGATCCTGGCTATGTAGAACACAGGACTTAGTTGGAAGACTCTGCAGCGGATAGGCTGTTCGAATGAGGTAAATGTAAAAATGCATCGTGTGACATGAGTGGTTTGAGGACACGGTGCAAGGGTCATTGCTGGGGGCCAGATTATGTGAATCCCAGTCCCGCTCCTTGGCTCCCATTTCCTCGTGTGTAAAATGAAGAGGGCGGAGGGGACATTGCTGATTCATGGAGCGATCCTTCTGAGAGTGTGGTTCCTCTTCCCCAGATTCTCCCTCTTGCCCGCCCCTCTGCCCAGCTCAGCCCTGGTGCCTGCCCTTACAGGTGTGCTCTGATTATACCATGTCCCTCCCTCTCCCTTCCTTCCTCCCCCAGTCTCCCTCGGGCCCCTTCCCTCTCCCCCTCCGTCTCTCTTCCCTTTCTCCCGCTCTCTCTCATTCTCCATCCCTTCTCCTCCTCCTCCTTCCTCTCCCCTACCCTCTCTTCCCCACCCCCCACCCCCCACGTCATCGGCTGGGCTGTAAGCTCCTTAAGGGCAGGAACTAATCTTAATTATTTATATATTCCCTGTCCCCACAGTGAACAGAGCTTGCCTTAAAATAGGTACCAGTGAGTGTCGAATGAACAAATGAAAATAAAGCTAAGAAATGATTAACGGCTTTTTGGTAGAGTGGGTTTTCAAAAGATTATTAAGAACTATTTGGGATGTAACAGAAAGCTATAAAGAATAATATAATGGTTAGTCATATATCTACTGCGCAGTCTAAGGGCAGTCCAAAGTCCTTTGGTGCCCCTGTGTAGGAAGACCCCATCAGAGCCTCACCCTCCACAGACGGAAGACACAGTCCCCAGTTGGATGTTACCAGTTCTGTGTGTTTCTCCATACTTGTCCTGGAAAAGCACCAATACTCAATAGTAACTAGTATTGCTTCCCCTACTTTAATCTTTGTATAAATTGCACATGTGTATTGGAGTGGACTGTAGACATATGCTTATTTGGAGAGAGAGCTCAAGTCTTGGAACTTACCGTAGGTTGGAAGGGATGGGTCCAGGAAGGGACCGTAACCCAGGGTGGACATCCAGAACCAGGGGAGAGGTCACACACGTCCCTGTGATTCAAATGATGGGGGCTCCCCCCCTTGCCTGTGGGCCCTGTGGTTTACAAGCACTTCGACATTTATGTTTTCCTGTTGTCTGTATTTGAGAAATCGGCATGGCAAACGCTGTCCTAATTCCGTAAATGAGGAAACAAAGTTGGGAGTATAATAATGCAGGGATTTCATCAACGACACTTGAGAACATTCCAAAAAACCAGGGATTCCCAAGAAACTGAGGAAATTCTGGGTTTTCCATGGCATCAACTTTGAAACCTAATGCTGTGAGTTCCACTTATTAATGTTTATTTGTAAAAAAAGAAAAAAATTAGGTAGGTCAGACTTTGTAATCTTTTTTTTAACCACAAGAAAAGAATGAGCATGTGGTCCAGGTAGGTCTTTCTCCTCATGGAGTATGCCAGTGGATTGCTGCAGATCAGACACCAAGTATGAGTACAAACCCTAGAGAATCTTCTAGAAGAGAGAGAAATAGAGCGTTTTCTCAAAAATGTTTTATTTAAGAAAAAAAAAAAAAAGATGCGGCATGAGATGATTTCCATTCTCTCTTTTAAAGGGTTGCCAAAATTATTTGGTATCAGTTGCCCAGGAAAAAAGTAACCAAATTGGTAAGTGAATGAAACCATGATGAAATTTTAAGAACATTCTAGCCCCTTCTTATGGTATATAAACATTAGAAGATGCCATTTAAAAAATGCCATGTAAGTTCATTTTTTTTTCTCTCACCTTGACCACTTTTGATGGTTTTTGTAGCTAGAAGACATGAACAGATACTTCTCCAATGAAGACATACAAATGGCTATCAGATACATGAAAAAATGTTCATCATCACTAGCCATCAGGGAGATTCTAATTAAAACCACATTGAGATACTACCTTACACCAGTTAGAATGGCCAAAATCAGCAAGACAGGAAACAACATGTGTTGAAGGGGATGTGGAGAAAGGGGAACCCTCTTACACTGTTGGTGGGAATGCAAGTTGGTGCAGCCTCTTTGGAGAACTGTGTGGAGATTCCTCAAGAAATTAAAAATAGAGCTTCCCTATGACCCTGCCATTGCACTACTGGGTATTTACCCCAAAGATAAAGATGGAGTGAAAAGAAGGGCCCTCTGTACCCCAATGTTTATAGCAGCAATGGCCACGGTCGTCAAACTGTGGAAAGAACCAAGATGCCCTTCAATGGACAAATGGATAAGGAAGCTGTGGTCCATATATACTATGGAGTATTATGCCTCCATCAGAAAGGACGAATACCCAACTTTTGTAGCAACATGGACGGGACTGGAGGAGATTATGCTGAGTGAAATAAGTCAAGCAGAGAGAGCCAATGATCATATGGTTTCACTTATTTGTGGAGCATAACAAATAGCATGGAGGACATGGGGAGTTAGAGAGGAGAAGGGAGTTGGGGGAAATTGGAAGGGGAGGTGAACCGTGAGAGACTATGAGCTCTGAAAAACAATCTGAGGGGTTTGAAGTGGCAGGGGGTGGAAGGTTGGGGGAACCAGGTGGTGGGTATTAGAGCGGGCACGGATTGCATGGAGCACTGGGTGTGGTGAAAAAATAATGAATACTGTTATGCTGAAAATAAATAAAAAATAAATTTTAAAAAAATGCCATGTAGTTGGTGAGGAGACTGTCAATCCACAGTTGAGGTTCTGGGCTTTTGTTGTATCAGCGATCACCCACTTCAAGGTCGATTTAAAACCAAGGTCATGTGTGCCTCCCTTTTGGGGTGGTTTTGGGACTAACCTGTTCGTCTGCTGCGGACGTGCCGAATCGGTGGGAGGAGGCTGGCTCCGTGGCCTGGGGCTTGACGACGCCTCTGCTTTGCCAAGGGCAGGTGTGGCAGCAAGGTCCCTCATGGCCGAGGGGGCTTCCCTGGGATTTCAGGCTTCAGTGGGGGAGAAGGGGGAATCGTGTTTACACTATTTGAGAACAGTCTCACCGGGGAGCCGCTCCAGGAGGAAGGGACGCCCCGCAGCAAGCAGGGACCCCCAGCTGGGGCGGGGACGGACTTGGGAGGATGTCCTCGTGCACGGTCCCTCTTCTGTTCCCGCGCCCGCAGTTCGTGTCTCCAGTCATCACCCGTGCAGCAGACGTAATGATGGAGTCCTGATGAGGGACTGAGGGAGAAGCTCGTGGAAAAGTGTGCAGCACAGCGTCTGTCCCTGCTTTAGGGCTTCTGTCACGTGCTCATTCCTCCGTCGAGCCTGTGCCAGGCACTGGGCCTGCCGAGCAGAACGCAGGGTCCGCTTTCAGAGAGCTCATGGCCAGTGAAGTCACGGGTGGACAGAGGCTGTCCACAGCAGAGGGAACATATCGCGAAGGCTTTATTGTGGAGGAGCCCGTGGTTTAAATCCTGGTTACGGAGTGACGTAGGCCACATGTCACTGGGGTCTGAGCCCCAGCCCTTCTGGAAAATGAAGATGGTGCCCACCCAGCAGGGTTGGCGGGAGGGTTCAGTGCGATCATGTGTGTGCACTCGGCCCCACCTGGCACTGGCCCCTAATATTTGCTCAGTAAATGGTGGCTACTTTTATGAACTTTTTATTGAATTATGCATAAATCGTAATGCAGCTTAATGAGATACTGACTACTCTTGTGTACCTGTGAAGTTTGGAATCCTCTCCTGTCCCACTTCTCGGGTCAGGGCAGATCCCCAGCAGCGCCCCGGGAGCAAGCTGTGCTGCCCTGCTCGCGCTCTTTCCTCCTTCTTCCCCAGAGTCTGATACCATTGGTCACGTTGCCCGATTTGAACTTGACGTAAATGATTTTATACCACTTGTCCTTTTTTGTGTCTGGCTTTTCATGGACCTCATGTAGGTGACAACCTGTTCATCCCTGTGGTATGCAAGAGGTCTATGGCTGTGCTGTTGGGGTATGGAGTTCTAGAATACACCCCAACTTATTCTATGGGTGGTGGCCCTTTGGGTTATTTTCTGTTTCAGCCTGTCCTATAAGAATGCTGGGTGATAGTGCTGTATATACTCTTAAAATTTTTCTTTCTTTTTTTTTTTTTTATTAAGAGTGGGCAGGGGCAGTGGGAGAGGGAGAGAGAGAATCTTAAGCAGGCCCCATGCCCAGCCCGGAGCCTGACGCGGGAGTGGGGATCTTACAGCCCTGAGACCATGACTCGAGGCAGAATCGAGAGGCGACACATAACGTGCTGAGCTACGCCGGTGCCCCTCGCGTGTCGTTTGCTGCACACGTGCATGGTTCCATCAGAAACCCAAGAGCAGAAGCACTGGGACGTCGGCTCTGTAGCTACTTTCACGGAGAGTTCTTAGGAGCACAGTGTAGTGAGGGTGAGCTGGTGCAAAGAGCAGAGAGGCCCTGGCCCTGGTGGAAAGAGCTCCCGGAATCCGAATGGGCCACGTGGTGGGGGTGGGACCAGCGTCCCAGCACAGGGGACAGGAGTCCCAGACAGCCATTGCGCCTTGACTTGCCATCCCCCCCCATCACCCCGAACTCCTGAGTTAAGGAGGCTTTAGCCGCACCCTTCTCTGTTTCTGAAATCTTTGCTTTGGCTGCCCTTCCTAGGATGAGCACGCTGTGGCTTCTGTGCCTGACTTGAGAGTCCCCACAGAGCCTATGGCCACTTGCTGTCCTTGAGTGAACACGGGGGGCTCTAGCCGAGGGCTGTGCCGGTCCAGCAAGACCTGCATGGTGCGTGTGCTTTCTTGCCTGCCGCGGCACAGGTGGCTCTGGCCGTAGGCTGTGGACAGCATCACCACGCGGGATGTGGATCCAGGTCGACTCCGCTACCCAGCAAAGGCCAGTGAGCCCCCTCTCCGTCCTTTCCTTTTGTTTGTGGTGCTCCGTAAGCACCCGCTTTTCTCTCTCATTACGGCAGAGCACGCTGGATTCGTTCCTGCTCGCTGGGACTCCGAGTGCACAGGCCCTGGCGTGTCACCGTCCTGAGCTGCTGTTCCCAGACAGGGCAGTGTCAGCTGGGCAGGAGAGGCCGTCTCCCCGGCCCTGTGGGACAGTCAGGCCTGAACCGAACATTACTATTAATTCCACCAAGCACGGAGCGGAACCCAGAGCTGCCCGGAGAGAACACCACGCAGATGTGGAGCTGGCCACGCTGCTGATTTGGAAAGGGGCCTTACCGTGCTCCAAGCAGAGGGAGTGGGTGTCCGGCAGGACCGAGTGCCTGAGGCACGCTGAGTGCGCCCTAAGGGCTGGCAAGTGTAAGTATTGCCTTAATGCCGTGGCAGTAACGTGGCCGTGGATGTCCCGTGTGGTGCGTGGAGTGCTGGTGACGCCGCACGAGATGCCAAAGAGTCCGGATTTCAGGATCAGACAGACCTGGATTTGAATGCCAACTCGCTTACAGTCTTAGACGAAATGTGCCTTAAGTTTGTGCACAGAGAGTAGAGATGCCGATGTTTACTTTATAGGATCATAAAGGAAATACCGAAGTGTGAAGCAGGTTTCTCCTCTGATTCTGAAGAGCCTGCGAATCATCTGAGGCTGGCGGTCATTCAGCAGGTCTGGGCCGGGACCCGGGTGGGAGAGCCCGCTTTTCCGACGGGCTCCCCGGAGACGGCCGCTTCGGCCTGCAGACAGCGTGCTGAGGGCTTTGAGGTGGAGAGCTTGGCAGGCAGATGGGTGTGGGCCCTGGGGATGCTCGGCCGCGCCTCACGTCCAGGTGTGGACCCCTGCGCTGCTGCGTCCTTTCTCTGAGTGTAGACCTGTGCTCTGCACCTGCTTTTTTCTGAGAAGTTGTTCCCCAGGCCCTAGTGTGGACCCTGTGTCCTTACTTCCACAGCCTGTGTCAAGGCATAGACCCTGGCTGTGTCCCGCTGTAGCCCCTCGGGTCTGAGTGTGGACCCCACGCTCTGTGCCTCTGCACCCCTGCTGCTTAGTATGGGTCCCTGCGCTCGGCGCTGCTGTGTCCTGAGATCTGTGTGTGGACCCCTCACTCTGTACCCTAGGTCCGAGTGCAACCCCACGCTCTGTCCCCTAGGTCCTGGGTTGGGGTGTGGACTCCATGCTCCGCACCTACTGTGTTCCAGGGCCAAGGGCAGACCCCGCTCTTGTATGGTCACACCCTAGGTGTGAATGTTGACTCACCCCCTGGGAGAGTGTAGACCATCTGCTCTGCACAGTGTGAACCCTGCTCTCCTAGGTCCAAGTGTGGACCGCGTGCTCCACACCACTGCGTCCCGCATCCCATTGTGGTCCCAGTACTCTGCACAGCTGCTCCCCAGGTCCGAGTGTGGACTCTGTGCTCCGTATCCTGGGTCCGAGTGTGGACCACACGCTTCACCCTGTGGCACCCTCGGTGTGCGTGTTGCTCCCGGCATCTGCCCCGCTGAAGCTGGGATCTGGGGTAGATTCCAAGCCCGGCCGCCTCCCTGTGCGCCGCCTGCACCCGTCGTCTTCCCTCCCTGGGACCTGCGCTCTCTTCTGGACCCAGCCCAAACGGAGCCTCGCCTGCTGCCCTCCCCCCTCCCCCGAGTTCCTTCTCTCGTTTCTGGCTGCTGCTGTTAATGGCCCGGGCCCTAGGTTTTAAGTTCCTGGAGGACCGATTAGAGTCTGTGATTCATCTCAGTCTTCCCAAGGTGTCTCACAGTTCCTTGCCCGTGAATAACGAGCACTGAGTGTGTGTGTGTGCACCGTGAGGAGCCAAGACAGCAGAATTCTGAGCACGGCTGGAGCTGCAGCCAGGAGCCTGGAGCCCTCCTGCCCGCCAGCCTACAGCCCCGCCCCTCCTGCAGGCCCCTGCGGTTCCCTGGCTTTGTGCAGCCTTGTCTCTTCTGGGGAGCCTGATGGATCCAGAGCAGGGCCTTTCGTTGTCTCTCCCTTTCTCTCCTGCCCTGCCCACGTGTGCCCCCCACCCCTTTGTGCCATGGCGTGTTGAATGCACCTGCCTTCTCCAGATTACCAGAAACATCTTGGACAGCAAAAGGGAGAAGGAGGGGCGCCTGGGGGGCTCAGTGGGTTAAGCCTCTGCCTTTGGCTCAGGTTATGATCTCAGGGTCCTGGGATCGAGCCCCGCATCGGGATCTCTGCTCAGCGGGGAGCCTGCTTCCCCCTCTCTCTCTGCCTGCCTCTCTGCCTACTTGTGATCTCTGTCTGTCAAATAAATAAATCTTAAAAAACAAAACAAAACAAAAACAAAAGGCAAGGGGAGGAGGAGATCCACTTCCTCCTCTTCTCCCCACCCCCCAGTGCAGTCATTTATAATTTTCCTGATTGCAGCTTAGTAATTTGTCACTTTTGTTGTCATGATTTATCTTTCTAAGACAACGGATTCTGTCACTTTGCTCCTTAAAACCCTTGCTTGCAGAATGAAAGCCAGACTCCTCCCCTGCGCTATCAGAACCCCCACCTCCTCTCCCCATGTGTGTGCAGCAACGACTTAGAATTCTCCCTTTAGAAGTTTTACTGTGATATGAATCTATGTCATTTTAACCGTTTTTAGATGTGCCCTTCAGGGGGCATTAATTATAGCCACAGTGGTGTGCAGCTACCACTGCTACTTCCAGACGTTTCCATCACCCTGCTAAGAAGTCACTCATTCCCTCCGTGCTCCCGGCCGCTGGTCCTCTGCCTCTGTGGATTTGCCTATTCTAGATTTTTCACAAATACAGAATTACACCATATTTGTCCTTTCGTTTTTGATTTAGTTCACGTCGCACCAACGTCTCCAAGGTTTAGGCATTTGCAGCGCGTATCGGACCTGTCCTCCTTTCTCTGGAGGAGTCGCGTGCCCATGTCCAGCAGCACGGTTCACTCTGCCGCGCTTCTGTGGGTGGACAGGGGCTTGTTGCCCCGTCTCAGCTGTCGCGAGCAGTGCTGCGGTGAGCATGGGTGTACGAGCATCAGAGTCCCTCTTTTCAGGGTCTTTGTTTTGGGGCTAGGGCGGAGTGCACCTGGGAGTGCACCTGTCACTGCTGTGACAGTCGGGAATTCTGCGGTTGGCCGCGTGAGAACCAGCGGACCCTTCCCCACACCGGTGACAGCATCTTGTACTTCCCCAGCCAGGTTCCGGGGCCTCCCTCCTCAGCCCCTCGCCAGCTCTGCGGCTTTTCTGCCTGCCGGCCCAGCAGGCTGGAGCGGCGGTGGTGTGTGCTCCCGGAACGACTAATGTGTCCGTTATCTTGTCGTGTGCTTACTGGCTGTTTGCGTGTCTTTCTTGGAAAAGTACCTCCTTTGGTCGCTTGTCCATGTTTTAATTGGGTCGTCTGTCTTTCTGTTCTTGTTGTATATTCTTCATGTTAAACCTTGTCAGGTATGGTTTTCTAGTGTTTTCTTACATTTTGCAGATTGTCTTTTCACCCTCTTGGTAATGTCATTTGCATAAAATTTTTTAATTTGGGGGGAGTCCAGATCATGGCTTTTTTTTCTTTTTTGTTCACACATTTGGTGTCCCTGAAGAATCCATTGCCAAGTCCTGTGTCTTGAAGTTTCACTCCAGTGTTGTCTTCTGAGAGATTTTATATTTTTACTCATTTTTGGTTTTTTGAGGTTTTATGTTTTTAGTCCTTAAAGTTAGAAGACTGGTCTACTCGGAATAAGTTTTTGTGTGTCACGTGCAGTAGGGGTCAGCCCTGTTCTTCACGTGTAACCAGCTGTCCCGGGATCACTCACGGAAGAAACCGTCCTTTTCCCGCTGAAGGGAGTTTGCTCGCCGCTACAGAAAACCCCCCAGGAACAGGTGTATGCGTTCGTTCCCGGGCTCCCCGTGCTGTTCCGTGGTCTCCGTATGTCCGTCCTCTACAGGTATTGCCCTGATCTGATTGCCGCGGCTTTGTAGTAAGTCTTGAAATTGGGAGATGTGAGTCTTCCAACTTTGCTCTTCTTTTACATACGTTTTCCCTCTTCAAGAGCTTTGACATTTCATAAGACATTGGGGACCAGCGTCTTCATCTCTGACAGAAAAGGTCATTGGCGTTCTGCTGGAGTTTGAATTGTTCTGTATTTTGCGTTGGGTGGCACTACTGTCCTAACAGTGATGGATCTTTGAGTTCAAGAACTTGGGGGGAGGTTCCATTCTTTTGGGTGTTTGATTTATGTTAGCGATGTTTCGTAACTGTTGGTGTACGAGTACTCCACCACTTCGGTTCGGCTTTTCAAGGTATCCTACCCTTTTATGTGCTACCGGAAGTGGAACTGTGTTTTTAATTTTCTCCAGGATTGTTCGTTGCTGGCGTGTGAGACACAGCTGATTCTCGTGTGCTGGTCTCATGCCCTGCAGCGTGGCTGCATTGTTTTGTTAGCCGCCGGCTTTCTGACGTATTTTTAAAAAGATTTTATTTATTTATTTGAGGGAGGGGCTGCAGAAAGAGTAGGAATGGGGTGTGGGGTGGGGGCAGAGAGAGAGGGGAAAGCAGGCTCCTCGCTGAGCTGGGACCCCGAGATCATGACCTGATCACCCAAGGGTTCCTCCTATGTATTCTGTGATTGGGGTTTCCTAGACACGATATTATGTTGTCTGTGAATAGAGATAGTTTTACTGCCTCCTTTCCAATTGGGATGCTTTTTATTTTTCTTGTCTAATTGCTCTGCAATTAGAAATAAATAGAAATAAATAGAGGTGGTGGAAATAGGCAACTGTTCTTGTTCCTGACCTTAGGGGGAGGTATGGTGTTGGCTGTGGAGTTTTCATAAGTATCCTCTATCGTCTTAAGGAAAATCACATCTGCTTCTATCTAGTTTGCTGAGTGTCTTTATTATGAAAGAGTATTGAATTTTGTCAAGTGCTTTTTCTGTGTGCGTTGACATGATGTGTTTTACTGTGTATAAAACACTGTTTTTTTGTTTTTTTTTTTCATCTGTTGAACCTTCCTTACATTCTAGGAGTCCTTCCAAGTCTGTCATGGTGTATGGTCCTTTCAGTGCACTGTTTAGTTCGGTTTCCTAGTATTTCGTTAGGATTTTGCATTTATATTTGTCAGGAATATGGGCCTGTAGCTTTCTTTTCTTGTGATGGCTCTGTCTGGCTTTGGTGTCAGAGTAGGCATCGCAGAAAGATTTAAGAAGTGTTTTTACCTCTTAAAGTTTTCGGAAGAGTTTGAGAAGGATTGGTCCTCATTCCTTAAATACTTGGTAGAAGTTGTGAGCATGGCTGCCTGGTGTCGCCTTTTTGCGTCTGCGGTTTCAGGGCTTTTGCTGAGAGCTGGAAGCGCTCTTACTCTCACTCGCCTGTCTGCAGGCCCCGCACAGGCTTGGATTCTCACCCGGGTCCCTCCTCCTGCCCTTCTTGGTGTTTATTCTAACCAGTCATCTCCAATTCTGAGGGTGCCCCTCCTGTGGATGTCTAAAGCTTTCCACATTTCCTCTGTCACCATTGGCGCCCAGTCATTTTCTCGTGACTTGTCTCTCTTGCCCACCAGACCACGGGCTCCCGGGAAGGTCTTTACTGTTCATCTTCGCGGATGCCACTGCAGGCTCACGGGTGCTCCCCGGGGCTTGTGGAAGAGGACAGGACTCCCCGTGGGGGTGAGGGCGGCGTTTGTCCACTTTGTGTCCTGCCCCATAGCAGTGAGCTTGATGAAGTCAAGCCCAACAGAAGAAGTAAAGCTCTGATACCGTTTCTCCGTGACTCACAGCGTAACACAGGATGCTACTGAGACCAAATAACAGAGAAAGTTTTACTGTTTTAATAACAGCTCCAGGGGTGCCTGGCTGGCTCAGTGGGTTGAGCCTCTGCCTTTGGCTCAGGTCATGGTCCCAGGGTCCTGGGATCGAGCCCTGCATCAGGCTCTCTGCTCAGCGGGGAGCCTGCTTCCCTTCCCCTCTCTTTCTGCCTGCCTCTCTGCCTACTTGTGATCTCTCTCTGTCAAATAAATAAAATCTTAAGGAAAAAAACCCACCTCCAGTGAATAAAAACATCCTTGGCTTTCAAAATCAGAAACAAAGTCTTACTTGGACTCAGCCCCTTTTTAGTGGCCCTTTTCTTCTGAGACAGAGTGCTGCTTTAAGAGACCCTGAAGAAGGAGACTGCTGTGAAGGGCATGGTGGTCTCCGTGGCTCTGGGCGTGCTGCTCTGGGACACTGGACGCACAGGTGGGAGTGTCCCTGTTGGTCACAGCCTCCCTTAGCTCCTAGGCAGTAGGAAGAGAGTACCTTTCTGGTCCCAGTGTCTTGTGTGGCCAGGACTGGGGAGTAGAGAGTGTGTGGCCCTGTGGGGCCAAGTAGGACTCTGTGGGTGGGGACTGAGTGTGAGAAGACCCAGTGGTGTCACTCAGGACACATGGTCCCCTCTTGCAGACAGAGATCTGGAGAGAAGCTTTGGTCCAGATTATGCAGAGATACAGTGGCCTTTTTGCTGAAGCCTGAGGCTGGCAAGAAGCTCCTGAACGTGGGTGCGGGTGCACGCTTGTCTGGGACCCTTGGTGTGTCTGGAGGGAGAGGGCCACATAGGGGACCCAACCTCAAGTTTTTGTAAGGAAACAGGTTTCAAGGGCCATCTCTGGGAGAAGGAAAAGTAAGTGCTCCGTTTACAAGAGGCAGGGTTGGCCAGGACAAAGGACGTGTGATCTCCAGCGTGAGGACCCCCAAGTCTGACCCAGCTCCTGCCCTGTGATCTTCCCGGCCTGGAGCAGGTCACATAACCCACTGAGCCTGACTTTCTCAGGATGTAGTTAGAGGATCCTATTAATGTCTTTTCTTCCTTAGGACATTGCTGTAGAGGCCAGAGGAGCTGTCTGTCTATGCAAAGCCTTTGAAGTAGCTGAGTGCTGGGCACATGGCTGTTGTGTTCAAACCCAAAGCGGTTTTTAGCAGCGTGTGTAGGATAGTTGGTACAATGTCTCTGGAGGGCGATTTGACAGGCCTCTGTGCATCGAGAACCTTGTAAAAGTCTGCACCCTACCACCGCTTCTACGAATAACCCCGAGGAAGGAAAATCTGACGGGTAAAAGGATTTGCCTGCAAAGAGGGGGTATTGTAGTGTTCTCTGTAACCAAGAAAAAGTTGGAAACAGTCTGTGTAAAATAACAGGATTGGTTTGTTGAATCACCAGAGACATTTGTAATTCAGCCATTGTTACATGCGACCACAGAGAAGGTCTAGGACGTGCATTATAAGACATTTTTACAGAGATTCTGGCGTATGAAAGAAATCTCATGGAGGGAAGCGTGGAAGGCTGCGTGTGGAGTTAATGGCTGATGGCTAAAGGAGGGAGTGATGGATTATTTGAATTTTCCATCCTATTTTATAATTTTTTAATGATGAAAATTTACTATGTTTGGCATTTTTTGTGTATATTGTAAAAAGAATTGAAGCTGCAAACTTAGGTTTCCAGGGCAGCAAAAGGACAATCTTTCCCTCAGTCACTTGAGAGTAAACCGCCGGCCTCTGACACCCGACCGCGTGTTTCCTGCGAACAGGCCGGCTCTGTGGGCCACTCGTGTGATCGCCCACGCAAGGAGGCTGCCACTTGGTCCATTCACTTTGGGCCATGTGTCCCAGTAGTGGCCTTTGTGACAAAAGGGCCCCACTCTGAATCGTTGGTTTCTTCAGAGTCCCGTGTCCTAGACTCCTGCCGTCCAGGCCACTCAGACCCTCTCGAGCTCTATGACCTTGACAGAGATGTGTCTCACAGAAGTGCGAGCGACACAGCGCTACATCAGTTTCGGGTGTGTAGTGCACTCTGCGATTCTGTGCATTTCTCAGTGCCCTTCTCCTTTGTCTTCCCCAGGCCCCCACCTCCCCTCGGGCATCTACCAGTTTTTTCTCTGTATTCTCCTCATTTTGTCTCTTTTTTCCTTTTCTTTTTTTTGGTTTCTTGAATTCTACATATGAGTGAAATTATATGTCTTTCCTTAATTCGCTTAAGCATTATATGCTCTAGATCCATCCATGTTGTTGCAAATGGCAAGATTTCATTCTTTTTTATGGCTGTGATAGCCGTGTGTGTGTGTGTGTGTGTGTATCATACACAGAAGTAAACTCAAAATGGATTAAGACCTAGATGTGAGACCTGAAACCATAAAACTTGAAGAAATCATTGACTGTGGTTTCTATGACATCAGCCATAGACACATTTTTGTAGATATGTCTCCTCAACCCAGGGAAACAGAAGCAAAATGAAACTATTGGGATGACACCAAAATAAAAAGCTTTTGCACAGTAAAGGAGACAGTCAACAAAGTGACAAGGCAAGCTACGGACTGGGAGGAGGCATTCGTAAATGACCTACTCAGTCAGGGTTACTACCCAAAACATATAAAGAACTTCAACCAGCTCAACACCAAGATACCCACATAATCTGATTAAAAAGGAGCCAAGGACTGAATAGACGTTTTCCCAAAGAAGACAAATGGCCAGCAGACACCGAAAGGAAAGGAAGGAAGGAAGGATGGCCGACATCACGCCTCGGGGAGACACGCATCAGGACCACAAGGAGACCCCTCCCACCTGTCAGAGTGGCCGGAGTCAAAGCCACAAGAAACACGCGTCGGCGAGGATGCAGACAAACAGGAGCGCTCGTGCGCTGTCGGTGGGAGTGCAGGCTGGTGCAGCCACGGGGCGAAACCGTACGGAGGTTTTTCACAAATTTACAAATAGAGTTACCGGTAATTTCAGACTCGCTATTTACTCAAGGAAGCGAGGACACGAATTCCGGAGGACACTCGCACCCTCCCTGCTGCTCACAACAGCCAGCAGCTGGAGGCCGCCCCGCTGTCCCTCCGCGGGCGCAGGCAGGTCCCGACTGTGGTTCCGGGACCTTGTGGTGTGTTTCTCCGTGTGGGGCTGATGCTTCCCCACGGTTAGATTCAGGCTCCCGGTCTCCGGCAGAAGCGCCACCGAATCGCCGCCGTGCTCAGTGCGTCTGTCAGCGGAGCGTGCGTTCTCTCCGTCCCCGTCTGACGACGTTTGCCACGGCCACGTGGTTCCTGGTGTGTGCCGCACTTCGCCGCCGCGGGGCTCCTCGGAGGTGGGTGGGTAGCCTACGGGCGGGAGCTGTGACTGGGCAAGGAGCCGGTTTCCTACCTTTCAGTCTGTTCTCATTCGGGCGTCGCAGCACAGGCCGCGGGGGTCGTTCTCCGGCCTGGGCTGGAAGACATGACGGGTGTTTATTTTGAGGCTGCATTCTCTCACGTCTGACCAAAGGAATCCCTTCAAGCTGCCTTGTCTTTCTGACATACGTGCATCATTTTTTCCTGTGTTTTCTCAGTTTCTGGAATAAGATGTCCCAGTTGGACATGGGACTTGCCCTGCCCCAGCCGGACAGTTGACCGTTTCTTCAGGAGCCCGCACTCCTGAGAAGTCCGGATCTGGGAGCAGAGTGTTCCCGTAGTTGTGGACGTGTCCCTGCTCTCACGGCCTCTCAGCAGACAGGTTCTGCACATGTGCATGCATGTGTGTGTGTGCTCTCACACACACTCTTACCTCTCTGTCTCTGTATCGGTTTACATACGGTGAGAAGCACCACTTTTCTCAGCGAACCCTCTAATTCCAGTCTGATGTCACTGGCTTTGTCCCAGTTTCTCTCTCCGTGTTTCTAACTTCCTTTCTCTCGGGGAGAAGCCTGGCTCTCATCGTCTTGAACACACAGACTCACTGCTCAGTCCTCCGGTTGTCGCAGTCTCCCTGGACCCCAGCAGCTCCGTGCCCACGACCTTCTCTTCCCATTTGGGCACTCCTGCCCCGTGCCAGGCTCTCCTCTGGTCCTGGTGCGGACATCCTTCTCGCCTGCAGACGCTTCATCCCCGGTGCTGGCTTACACCCAGTGTGGAGGCCCTGTGTCCCCCTCTCTGACTTAGGTGACCTGTACCAGAGTGCCCCTCCACTAGGATTCCCTACTGTCCCAACCTGGCCCTTCCCGTTTAGCTGTTGATGATCCAGCGTGCGTGACGGACCGCCCTTCCCCTCAGTGCCACACCCCACCCACAGTGTCCCCCTTGGTGCCGGGCTTCGACTCCTTACTAGCCCGCCTTCACTCGCCCCCCCCCCACGCCGCCTCCCCTCCTCGTGGGGGTCTCCCCTGCCCCCCTTCCTCCGCGTACGTCAGGACCAACTTGTTCAGAAAGTGGAGGGGATGTCAGTTTGTTGTAAGCAGACTGAAGTAGGGAATTGGGATAAGATGTGGAGGTGACTTGAGGCTTAGAAGGAAGGACTTGACCTTCGAACTGAAGATCCCCATGCAGGCCGTCCTCATGGGCAGAGCGACAGATGCACAGAAGGAGAGCCCTTTTGGTTGGGGGGCTCTGGGGGCTGTGGAGTTGCCTGCTCTGGAAACAAGCCCACCCTCCGCCCCCATGCAGGCCTTTCTGGGGTGGCGTCCGCTCGTCGCCACAAGGGCAGCGTGGAGGCAGCATCCGGGGGAGGAAGTGCAGGGTATCTGCATCTGGACAGACTCTTTCCAAATCTGAGCTCTGCCCTTCGTCGGCTAAACCACGTTGGCCCCTTGGGCGGTTCCAAACCTTGTGTGACGTGGGTCGCTGATGATCCACGCCTCACGGGATTGTCTGCGGAATCTATGGCTTGTGGCCGTTGCTGGCTTCAGGTCATGCTGGTTCCTGTCCTTCACAGCTTTGAAAGGACACGAATTTGCTTCACCCAGTCTTCCGAGTATGCCCTTGTCGGTGTCTTGTCACTAGCCCGTCAAAGCTGGGACTGTGACACATTTCCATGAAGACTCTTTATGCTCCAAAGTCAAGGAAGCCATTCTCAGGGTAGCGGGTACCACAGGCCGTCTTGATGGACTGTGTGACAACAGTCTGGGTTAGTGACCCGAGAGCCATGGGCAGGTCGGAGGAGTGCTTCCGGCCTTTAGTGTTGGTAAAAATGAGTCAAAGAAATGGAAAACTCAAATTTTTTTGTATGTTGTTGTCCCGTTTTTATTTTTGGCTAAGGCCAATTTCGATCTTCACTGTGAATCATTTTAGTTAGGCAAATGGATGTTGTCTTGTTGGTTTATGACTCGCCCGGCAAAAGATGCCGTGTTACCTACCCTGACGTCGAGTGAATTCGGACTCTGTAGTTTGCGGCTCTAGACTAATCTCGTGAAGTCATCGTTATCTCTTCTATTTTGGGAGTCTCGTTTGTGGCGAGGATTTGGCAGAACAACAATGGAAATATCTGTAAAGTTAGCCTTTGTTGACTACCCGGTGTGGCTCCTACTGGTGCACAAACGGGAGCAGCACTTGTGGGGGTGGGAGGTGATTCCCGTGACGGGACTGACGTCGCAACCAAAACCAGATCTCCTCTAAATTTTCATTGATAAAATGAAATGATTTCTGGAACACATTTTTTTTTTTTTTTATCATCAGTGAAATCTGTGTCTTAAAAAAGAACACATTCTTAAAATGGTTCTTTAAATTAAGGAGGCCAAGAGATCCTTGTTTAACTCACTGGGTGCTTGAGTGCCAGTTAGTATCTGTATGCCAGATGCTAACGGGACTGCTGGGGAGAGGGTCACACATGGAACATGGCCGTTGCCCTCCAGAGGCTTGATCTGATGGGGGAGAGCTGTGTGAGAGTGCTTTTCTAGGGGATGGTATAGAATTACAGAATGTAGTTTTCCCTCCTCAAAAATTATTCTGATTGTTTCTTCAGTTCGTGTTACGTTCGGTTGTGTGCCTGTCTGCCCAGGATTCTCCGTTTGTTTCTTGTTTGTTCAGTACACGTCAGTAAGCACACGCGTATCAAACTGGGGGCCATCCCCCTGGTTCTACGGACCGGGGGAACCAGGGGAACAGAGGTTCGTTCTAAACCTGCACACTCTTCAACAACTAGCAAACCTCTGCTTTGAGAAAAGTGCCCCCTACACCTTGTTTGGCACTGGACCATTTCGTTCTGCTGGCCTCTCAGAAGGAGCATTTCCATCTCTGCTTCCAGGCGGAGAACTGCCGGCCCCACAGGCCTGGGCCTGTGGGACAGGCGCAGCTCAGGTCTGGACCGGCTCCGCCCCAGCTAGCCCGTGCTAGGTTCCTGGCCTGGCCTGCCTGTGCAGGGACCATCTGAGGTTGGGATTTCGTCTTGCTGTGCTGTGGCCTGCTGCACGGCCCCCGGGATCTGCAGGGTTTCCCCACCGCGTGCTGCAGCTGGCTGGCTCAGGGACGAGGTTTGGTGAAGTTAGCCGGACCGAGCCGCTTCTCACTGCTTACACTCTGGTGAAACGCACTGTCCTAATTGAATGTTGCGTTTTTGTTTAAGACTCCGCAGTGCTGTAATTCAAGTGAGAAAGCTACTATTTTGACAGATGATGTCATTTAATTTTAGGATCCTTGTATGTCGTGTATTCAACCTCAGGCCAATTGGACCCTCTGTTGAAGCTTTTGTGTGCCACGAAATACTACATTTGCACGAATGGCTGATTGACTTGGCTTGACGGGGTGTTAGAGCTCCCTGCCGTGGATGCTCTTTGGCATGGGGGAGGGGGTAGATGACTGAGTTCACCTGTTTGGAACCTGGGGCCTTGGGAGCCCAGGTCTGAACAGACCTGTAAGCTGCCTTTTGTCTGGTGGCCCCATACGTTGCCAGTGCCCCAAACGGACCTGCTGCTTCCCGTCTGTGAGCTGCTTCTCCCAGATACCCTTCCCAGTGGATGGCACTCACCCGTGAGTACAAGGCACTCTCGCTTCCCGCTACTGCCCCCGTCCCCTCTGCCACGTCTTGGAAAGCCACTTCTCTGTGTGTAACTTTGGCACAGTGGAGCGCTGCTGTTGTAGTGGAGGGGAGGAGGGTTTTGATGAAGGTACGTACCCCGGGCGCAGGCAAGGCCCAGAGCACCTGCAGGGGCTCCCGGGTTCCGGTTCCCCTCCTGCTCCCCCATGCTCATTCCTGGGCCTCCTGTGATTACGGGCTGCGTCGTTCTTTCCAGAACTCCACGTAAAGAAACGATCTCGATCAATTGTGGTGTCGGGTCCTGGCTCCCTTGTCGGAGAGCAGGTTCTGGTCGTGGTTTCCTGGGTTATTGCTACCGTCTCCCGCGTGGATTTCCTGCCCCAAGGCCGCCCACTCTTCTGTGTGTCCCCCATGGCATGGACAGAGCCACTGCAGAGACACGCCAGTGCTGGGGTCCTCTCGAGGACCTCTGCTCGGTGCTCTTGCCGCTCTTGGGGAGTGCCACGTCCTGCCCTCGGTGCTCACGGCACTGGGGCCTGCAGCTCCCAGCACCCTGCATTGTGGCACCCGGCACCCCGCACAGGGAGCTGCTGTGGGACTCCCTCCCCTCCTCTCTGCTTGTACAGACGAGAACACGGCATCAGGGTCCCTCCGAGTCCACCTCACTGGGGAACAGCGAGCCCTGACTCCTTTTATTGAGGGTATGCCTTCAAAGTACATGGGCTTTTGCTCTAAAAATAGAAGGATTTAAACTGGAGGATTCTGAATGTCTTCCAGCTCCACAAATTTGTGCATTCCCTGCAGCCAAACAATCCTGTTTTGTCCAAGAGAGCCCCCGGGGGGTGGGTGGCCTGGTCATTATCACCCAGTCACTGCCCCGCCCTGCCCCACGACTGGAGCCCAGGCGGGTGCTGACGGCCTCCTCCCCGGCGGGGTTTCCGCTCCCAGACCTGCGGATGGCAGGCTTGCTCCTGGGATGTGCGTTGGCCCCGGTGAATGGAAGCACCAGGTGGAAATGGAATGGTGACCCCAAGGCTGTCCGTGTCCTAATTCCAGACCCTGTGACTGTCCCCTGACATAGCGGAGGGGGCTTGGCCGGTGTGAGCCGGGCAAGGAGCTTGCGATGTGGAGATCATCCCGGACGGTCCGGGTGGCCCCGCATAGCGGCAGGGCCTTGTGTGTGTCGGGGCGGGGGAAGCCGACTCAGCAAGAGTCACGGGGCTGGGGGCAGCCAGGAAGGGGCGGCAAGCCCAGGGGTGTGGGCGGCCTGTGGACGTTGAGAGAGGCGAGGAGATGGGTCTTGGGCTGCAGGAGGAATGCGGGGCTGTGAAGGCCACGGTCGCAGGACTTCCCGCCTCCCGAACTCACTTGGGGTCAGCAGGCGCGCGCTGACGTGTCACAACGGCACAGGAATGAGTCCTGGGCCGCCTGAGCCTCTCTTTACGGGCCGTCGCGGCGTGACTCACTCTTCGTCCCCCGGGGTCGGGCCGGCCGTGTTCCCCACGGGACTGCGGCTTCCGCGCAGGCCTGCAGCCCGTCCAGGCTAAGTCCCCGAGGCTGGGGCCGCCGCATGGCCCAGCCTCCCCGGCCCGCTCCCAGGGCGAGTTCCAGCCCTGCACTCCTCGGAGCCAGGCCTTCCGCTGGCAGCCGCAGGCACTTCCCGGTGTCCCCCGGTGGCCGGACGGCGCCTTAGCCACCCGCGCGTCACAGACACCATGCGACGTTGTGCTCATTCCTCCGGAGAAGGCAGAACGTGAGTGACACGCGGCGTGACAGCTGACGCGGGCACACACAGGTGCGATGAGAGCGGCGGGCGGGGGGTGCTGGGGAGGGCCTCACGGGAGGCGCCCCTGAGTGGACCGTGGGGGAGGGCAGCCCGGGCATGCGCAGGTGCGGGGGCTGTGGGGGAGGGCAGCCCGGGCATGCGCAGGTGCGGGGGGCCGTGGGGGAGGGCAGCCCGGGCATGCGCAGGTGCGGGGGGCCGTGGGGGAGGGCAGCCCGGGCATGCGCAGGTGCGGGGGCTGTGGGGGAGGGCAGCCCGGGCATGCGCAGGTGCGGGGCCGTGGCTGCCCAGTCGGAGCGGGGGCGTGGCCGGGCTTCCGGAGACAGGCCAGGCGGGAGCAGCCCTCGATCGTCCCGGCCTCGCGGACCGCGGGGTCAGGGGCTGGACTTGATTAAGGGCGGTGCGCGCCGGGGAAGGATCTTCAAGCGGGAAGTCTGGTCGGCGAGGTCATAAGGAACAGCCGCTTTGGCTGCGGTGCGGAGAAGAGCTCGGAGAGGGCGGCCGCGGCCGTGGGAGGGCGGCCGTGCGTGCGGCGGAGCCGGGCTGTCTTCACGGCCCGTGAGAGTGGCCCCGGGAAGGGAGGGCGTTGCGGTGTGCTTTGGGACCGACGGCCGGACTTCTGCTGAGGGGCCGTCAGGGCCGACCCGGAGACGAGGGAGCCTGGGAGGGGTCCAGGTCTGGAGGGGGAAGTCAGGAGTTCGGGGGTGGGGGCGCTCACCTGCGGCCCCTGCGGACCGGCCGGGAAGGTCAGGCTGGCGGTCGTGTAGACGAGTCTCGCCCAGCGTGTGAAAGAGATGTCGGAACCCCGAGGGCTCAGCACGGCTTTATGGGAAGTGCCCGCGGCACACCGAAAGTGTGCGCTGGCTGCGCGCCGACTACTGTACAGGACAGTGCGCACAGCTCAGCTGTCCCCCTGGCCTCACGGAGTCGCCCCTGTCCTTCCAGGCCAGCTCAGGGGCCCCTTCCTCACAGCTGCGCTGGCGGCGGCCGTGACCGCCCCCGCCTACGTGTGTGGCGCCGGGCGCTTTCCTGCAAGGGGGCGCATCCTTCTCAGATCCTTGAGGGTCTTCTTGTCTGCCCCCTCCCTCTCTGGTTCTAAGTGTTGGAGACTCAGAAGATGAGTTCCTCTTCGTGCCAGTTCTGGCCACACGCCTCGTGAAAAATTCTTCTAGAAGCGCTGCATGTTGGCCTTATTTCTCCGGAAAACGGGAGACTTAGCCCAAGCATGTGGCCGAAAAGGAGCAGATCTGGGAATGGAATCAGGTCTTGCAAAGGCTAACGTTTTTGTTTTTTCATACCACACGTACTAGTAGCCTGTGGCTTTGTAACCACACACCTGGAGCTCTGTGTCACACCGGCACAGGTTTATCACGTGGTTTCGGGGGCAGGAGGGCGAAACCTGGGTCAGCTGGGTCTCGCTGGCTGGAGGCGATGTGAGGCCCAGGGCGGCCCTCACCTGGGGCCGCACTGGGGAGGGATGGTTCTGAGCTCACTCAGCTTGTCGGCCTGACCCAGTTCCTTCAGCTTTGTGCTGGCTGCCCCGCGGAGGCTGCCTTCAGCTTCCTGGGACTGCTGCCCGAGGGTCTCTGCCACTCCTGTATTTCCAGGAACGTCCTCGCTCTTGGCGCAGAGGAGGGCGAGCCTGTAGTTGTAGTTATGTTGCAGTGACGTCGTCACGTCTGTGTAATCACATGTGTCCCCTCTCCCTGCCGTGCTCTCTAGGCTGGAAGCAGGCCTGGCACCCCACCCCCACATAGGTGGGGCCCATCCCAGCAGGGTGTGGACAGCAGAAGGGCATCATGGGATGATGGGAGCCTCTGCAGGACCCCGGGTTGTGGGGCACTGGTCGTACTGATCACTTCAGCCACTGCTGGAGGGAGAGCAGAGCTTGGGAGAGGAGGCCTTTAGTAAATGTTGGTGAAATTTAGGCCACCGATTTCCTATCAAAGAACTCACAGCGGAATCTGCAGGAGGATAGGCACACGATTTTCTTCTTTGGTGATAACTTCACAGTGTGCCTATATTTATACCCTGGTGAGAAAACCAGGTCCTCCCTTGAACACGGCCTGTCATCCGCGGTGCTGCTGTCGCTGCTGCCGTCCTGCCCGTGCCATTCTTCCCGCGCCCCTGGGACGTTCTGTACCTGCCTTTGGTCAGGCCCAGCCAGCCTTTCCTCTCCCTGCCTCCAGAAGATCCTTCTTGAGTGAAGTCTGTGACTTTCCCAGGGCCTCTGGAGGGTAGCCCGAGCTCCCTGGAGACCCCAGTCCTCCACGGCCTTTCCTGCTCTGCCTCCTGCAGCCCTGCCTCTTGGCGGGGTCCCTCTGTGTCTCCAGGTCCCATGACACCGGAGGCCTGGGATGCCTCGGGTGACCGCACATGTGTTCTCTCCATGAACGGTCCTTTCACTCCTTTCCCTACTCCAGCCTCCCCATCTGGACGTGGCTTGGCAAACTCAGGTTCTTTGGGATGTGGTGCAAAGCTTCCTCCTCCGCCAGGTCTCTCCGACGTCCTCGGGAACAGCTCGTCCTCCTCTTTGTGCCCCGCAGGGCCGTGTCGATCCCCTTATAGAACCACAGGTGTCACAAAATATTCTGATTTTGTTCTTTGACTTTTAAAACAAATACACGTTTGTGCTCTCAGAACCTTGCACAGACTTTGTCGCTGGAACGTGCACTGTCCGTTTGGATTAACAAGACGCGTGAACGGATGACTGAGGGAATTGTGTCTCAGAGACGCCGGGTGGAACTGAACATCTTAGAAAAGCAAAATCTCTTAAAATTCCTTTCTGGAAGAAGCGTGCTGTATTGTATTAATTAAATCAGAAGCTTGCAAATCAGGGAAATGCTAACGATCTCTTTTTCCAGTTACTGAAGAGAGGAGCTGGCAGAGTCCCTGGTTCATTCATCTTCAGCTCTGGTCTGGCTTGGCTTGTTTTTCTGGTAAATAAGGAAAAGAAATGAGACCATATTTTGAGCTGAAGGGAGTTTCTTCTAGAGTCCACATGGGCCTTAATTCCTGTTTTGTGGGTGCATATAGACACTATGTAGCTCAGCGTTGGGCCATGGTGCCATGTCTCTGGGCGCAGACCCTCGTACCTAAACAGGCCAGATGTATGCGTACTGAAAACCCACGGGGGACTTGTAGCAGCAGAATCCTTCAGAATCCTGACGACGTCTCGTTGGTAGATCTGCCTTCACTTGCTGCCTGAGCGTTTACCGAGCACTTACTGGGTGAAGTGCGGCACCTGGGAGTCTGAGCACGACTTGGGACGAGGAACGGGTCTGCGGGGCCGCGGAGACGGGTGTAGGAAGAGCACACCTGGAGCCACACGGGGAGGAATGTCCGGAGGCCCTCAGGTGGGGCTGCCCGAGCCCTTCCTGGCTTAAATGAACTTGGAAGGTTTTAATGGAGGAGGTGACATTTGGGAGACCTCATGCCGAGAGGAGGTGGAAGAATTTGAAGTCAAAACTGGCTAGATTTCCTGCCTCATTCGTGAGTGACCTCTGAGATGGCAGTACTGTCCCCTGAAAGGTGTCCTGGTGACCGTTAGATGCTCGGACAATGTAAGCATGGCTTAAGGGGGTAAATTCATTTAAATTATTTTGTTGACATTGGACCTCAGAGGCCGGGTAGGGGCAGTGCGTGAGGAAACGGGTGGGGGGGCATTCGGGGCGGGGATGCAGGAGCCGGGGGTGGGGCCTGAGAGCCCCCCCCCCCCCTGCCTCCGATGGAGTTGGCTGCACGGTGGGGGCCCCGGGCAGACAGGAGGTGCAGAGGAGTTACTCTGGGTGCTCCCGCAGGACTCCGGGTCGGACTTATCGTGCGTGGCACTTTTGTGAGCCGATCCATCCATCCACCTGAGCCCAGGTTTCCTGGGCTGCAGACAAAATTAGCCCGAGTTTCCTGACCTCAGTCCAGATGACAGCCCTCCTGCCGCGTGCTTGCTGGCTGCCGCTGACCCTGCCCGGCGGCGTCGGCCCAGCCCCCGCTGCGTGTTCTGGGTCTCTGCTTCCCTTTCCCTTACCCAAAACTTAAAAATGGTCATACCCCCTGCGTGGCCTGGAGACCCCTGCCCTTCCTAAGGCTTTGGTGGGACATGAGGCTGTGCTTCGGAGGGGCCAGTCTGGATTAAGGCTGCAGTTAGCAGAAGAGGAGGGGATGTAGTGGGGAGAAGCTTGGACATGGGGTGGGATGTGGGGGCACAAGCTGGGCCGGGCCGCAGCTGGGCCCCAGGCTAGGAAGCTCTCAGGCCCCGGCGTGTCCCAGCTCATGCTCTTTCTCATGTGCTCGGTGGTCTTTTCCCTCTCTCGTCTCCGGCTGCTCACTCCACACCCCATGCCTGTCTCCACCCACCGCCACCTGCTGCTTCAACCCCACAGCCCCTGACAATGGTGGCCTCAACCGTGGGTTCACACCTCGTCAGCTGAAGCCAGCAGCTCTGACTCCAGACTTCCAGAAAGAGGCATCTTCTTGGCCCAGCTTCTGTTATGTGTCCTCGCCTGGCCCCCTGAGGCTTGAGCCCCTTAGGGACACATACGGCCACTGGTGTCCTTGCCTGTGGATGAGCACACAGATGCCCAAGACGGGCTGACTCTGGGCTAGGCGGAGACTTCACACATTCTCCGTGAAGGTCTGTGAGGTAAGCAAATCCTTCGCCAAACAATCTGGAGCCCCGGGGACCCCGTTGGAGGCTGTCACAGTGGTCGGGACGGCCGTTCCTCCGTCCAGCATTCACTCGTCGTCTTTATGGCCGGTGCTGGCTGATTCGGAGGCTAATGTGTGCCTGTTTCTTTGGTTACTCCCCAGAAGTCTGGTGGGATCAGACTTAACCTGTCCGAAGCTTTGTCTCGGCTGGGCTGGACGCCCTTCCCGTTGAGCGCTCAGTCCGGCTCTCATGATTTCCGTGGGCATTCTATCCGCCAGCGTCCTACTCTCTGGGAGGGGGAGGCACCTAAGCCCGGTGTGCAGGGCTTTACCCCAAGCACATCCTTTTTGTAAAATGAGATTAATACTAAGCATCTCATGGAACTGTTGTGAGAAAATAGGTTTTTATGATAATAGAAAATTGTTTTGTAAGCTCTGAAATTATTAGGCAGATGTGATTGCAAATTACTAGCCATCGTAGGCAATGTCTTGCTAGTCTTCACAGGTCTTAATTTTGGGAGGGGAAGGGCGGCGGGGGGCTCTGTCGGTTAAGCATCTGCCTTCGACTCCGGTGATCCCGGGGTCCTGTGTCTGGCTTCCTGCTCCACAGGGAGCCTGCTTCTCCCTCTCCCTGTTCATTCTCTCTTTCTCTCTCTCAAATAAATAAAAATCTTTAAAAAAAGTTTGGGAGGAATCTATTTTTTACTTTCTAGGCAGTGTACGTTTGATACTGTGTCTCTTAACATGGGCATAGTGCTGAGTCAGAATCTGTTTTCCAGATTCCTCTCGAGAGAGGAACCGAGCTTCCCTTCCCCCCACTGAGTTGTGTGAGGCAGCATGCTGGAGGCTCTTCACTTCCTATGATTTATTTTTTTCCCCGCTTAGCGCTCCGTCGAAGCTGCCATCCTATACCTGCTCTGTGCCAAGCATTTCATGCTCATCATTTCATTTTTATCTTTACGCCAACCTACCGAGAACACAGTCTCCTCTCCGTCATACCGACGGAGAAACTGAGTCTCAGCAAGTCCGCGTGACTTGCCCAGGTTAGTAAGACTCAGACCCAAGGACGGGCTTCTGCTCCAGATTCCACTCCGCCTCCCAGTTGAGAGCAAGGACGAGAGCTTCGACCGGACGACCTCTCGCCTTTTGCTTTCATCGATCCTGCGTGGAGCAGTTGCCCCGGCAGCATCTGAGCGGCTGGGAGAGCCTCAACTCTGTGGGCTCAGCACCCCTGGTCTCTGCCTCACCTCCAGGGAGCCCCCGAGAGCCCGTGAGCACACCCAGAAGCCGTGGATGTCTTTCCTTGCCCACACAGCAACCTACAGGCTTCCCGCACTAGCAGACCGGGGTCCCAGCAGCTGGGCCTGTCCCTGGGAGTCATCTCCGTTGTCCAGTGCTGCCAAGAGCGCGGCCCCAGATCAGAGCCCAGCCTGGGTGGCTTAGCCTTACAGTCACAGCGGGCAGTGGTGGTCTTTAAGGAGCAATAGTGGCATGAGTCAGTGTTCGTGTTTGAGAGAGAGATGCGACTCAGTGTAATGGTCCCTGCAAGGTTGTAAGTTACGGGTGTCAGCATCAATCACGGAAGGACTGGGCCGGCCGAGTGACTCATTGTCTCCCTCAGGGCTTCCATGATTCTTACCTGCTCTCAGAGGAGAGAGATTGAGTGTTTCGTTGACGGCTTAGCTGGGTTGTTCTGAGCATCTCCCAAGGAGAGAACGCGTCATCTGGAGAAATAGCCTGCCTCCCGGGGAGTGCCGATTCTTGCTTCTGGGTGTGAATTTCCTGCCTCCGGGAGTTGGCCGGAGTTCCTTCCAGCAGGTGCAGAATAAACTTCTCCATCCTTCACAGAGTTGCCAGCATGATCTCTAAAATTCAGACACGGTCGCACCTCGCCCCGGCTTGAAACACCTTCGTTTTTCCTCACGGCCTTCCGACTCTGAGCCCACCCCTTTGCCTGGTGGGCCTGTGCTCTGCCGCTGTCTCTCCACCCCGCCCGGTACCACCATCCGGAGAGCGTGGAGCCCCCAGAACCCCCGTGTTTGTCACGCCTCCTCACCGGGTGCCTGCTGCCCACTCCGTGTGGGGGACCTTCCCCTCGTGTGCCCTGCCAGCTCCCTCCCGTTCTTGCCCGCGCCGCCTTCTGGGCAGTCGTGCCTTCCCTCCAGCAACGTTCCTGGTCTCCCAGGTTCGTTGACACCACGTGCGCTAGGTGGTCTCGTCGGTGTCCGCCCGCCTTCTCCTCTGACCCCTGGTCCCCCCGGCAGCTCCTTGGCATGAGCGCCAGTGGCTGCCCCATGTGCCACTAGGCTCGCTCCCACGGCGATGAGCAGTCTGCCTGTTGCTCAGCCCTTTTGGAGGGCTGCGCTCCGTGAGAGGGCGGGCTACCTGCCTCCCAGGGCTTCCTCCCGTTCCTCCTGTCCTTGGCTGTGGGTCTGGCTCTGAGGGGCGGTCAGAAAGCCTCGGCTGGACGGGGTGGAGTGTGCTAAGCCGGCATACCGATCCGCTTCCTTGAGTCTGATGGTACCAGTCACACACCCTGGGAGACAGCCTTGCTTCTGGACCACCGGTCCCATCACCAGTCTTGGCTTTTACTTGCCTCGTGTCCTGGAAGCTTTTTCTGTGTCTCCTGTCATTGTGGGAACTGCTGGGGGGACCACGGTTCTCCCATCTTCGCCCATGGGCTTCTGTTGCCTGTCACTCACTTGACCTCCTAATCACGTCCCCTCTCTCCTTCCTTCCCGCTTTGTCGGTAAGTCTCCAATGTAACGACCCAGCACCTAAAAGCAGTCAGGAAGTGGTTGCCTCTGATGGGTGGTCCCGTCACCATCAGGTCCTGCGCTGGGATTGAAGACCTTGCGGCGCGGGGCTGAGCAGAGCACGTCGGTGCCATCGTTTGATTTGGTGGGACTCGGGTTTGGTCAATGAGCCTAGTCCAGTGAATGACACTGTGATGAGAGATTCCCGCCTCACGCTACGGGACCCTGATGTACGGTGTGATTTCTGCAATGTCACCTGCTGCTGTATGGAATATCTCCGTTTTGGAGAGAGTTTTTATTTTTTAAAGTATCTTTTTATCCTTATTAGCCCCATGCGAGGCACCTTGTGGACACGCTCTGTGGAATGCTTGCTGGACATGTGGCCAGGAGAGCTCTCCGCGTATCCCCCACCCGGAGCAGCCTGTCCTTCCGCAGTGGTGGCCGGGCCGGGGCCTTACCAGCAGGAACGCAGAGGAGGACGGGTCTGGCGGGAATGCGGGGTCCTAGAGCGCGGGAACAAAGGGCCACAGAGCGCTGCGCAAGAACGGGGAGGTCTGTGCGCTCCGAGGGGGAGGTTGCAGGAGGGTTTTGGAAGTGAGAACAACTAATGAGAGATGGTAAAGTGACGCTCACAGAGGGCGGTCTGGGTGCCAGCGTCAGCCCGTTGGCAAACGAACCAGGAGCCGGGCAGGTTAGAGGCCTGCCTGGCAGGTGCAGTGGACTTTGCCTGTGAGGGGCTCTGGTGTGGGGGATCAGAAGGTGAAAACAAGGCGGTTCCACTGTGTAATGGTGAGCACTCTGGACTCTGAATCCAGAAGGTGAAAACAACCCCCACATTACCAGTAGTGCCCCAGGGAGCTCTGTCCTGTTTCTGCAGCCTCATGGATTTGGAAAAACTCCTGAGTTGAACTTATCCCTGGGAAGGCAGGCTCCCTCCAAGGACCCGCCTGTTCGGGACCTGAAGCACAGACAGCGTGTGTCCCCTGCAGACAGGCTGCTCCGGGGTCAGCGGCCGAACTTTTCCTCTCTGCTGCTTCCGGAATGCTCTAGGGAAACAAGGACCCTGCATGTGACCTGGTGTCCCTCGCATGGCACTGCCTCTGAAAACCTGAAGCGGGGGAGGAGGGGGTCTCTTTTCTTATCGTCACCGTAGAAATGACTTCCCAGCGTTGCTGCAGTCTTAGACGCAGTCGTCGTCCCCACGCGCTAGTGAGCCTCATGCAAGTTCGTGCTCTAGGCGGGTGCGTCCAGTCAGGCACCGGCGCCCTCCAGCCAGCGGGGACCACGGAGAAGTCCCTGATGTGGGTCTTGCCTGCCCGCCCTGCACCCTCCGCTCACGGGCCTTCCTGCCAGCTCGGCCCGGGAGGGCACCGCTGCCGCCCTGTGTGTTCTCAGCGCCCACCTTCCATGCCTCTCGCTTCCCAGTGTTTTCCCTGTGTTCTCGCTGGAAGTGCCCCCTGTGTGCTGTGCCCTCTGAGGGCGGGCATCGGCCTGTACCTGATGTGGCCCACACTGTCTGGTGGTGCTTTTGTGGCCTCCCTGAAGCAGAGGCCCTCTTTGTAGGGGAATCTCCACTGTGCGGATCTCCACGCCAGGCCTGTGGTGGTCTCTTTCCCGAGCCTTCTCTCTGCTCCCCAGAACATGTGGGACTTTCCTCCCCGCCTGAAACCGCCTCCTGTCTGGTATTCGCTGAGCGCTCAGTAAACGCAGGGTAAGTGACTAGTAAATGAGAAGTTATGGGGAGAGTAGTTTTTATTTTTTCAATGTCAGTGGAAGAGGAGGTGTGGGGCAGGGTAGGAAAGACGGAGGCCTTAGGGGTGCACGCACCCTGGGTTGAACCCCACTGGCTGCCTCCCCACAGCGTGACCCCGAAGCAGAATGCCTCGCTGGTGGACGCAGCTTCTTGGTAACAGGGTGTGGGGACTGGGGACGGTGGCAGTGTCCCCCACCTGAGACTGGTTGCCGCCCAGATGCAGATGGGGCACCTGCTGGGCCCGCAGAGGGCATGGCATGAAGCTCATGTCTAAGCCGGTGCACGGCCGCCTGCCCGTGAAGCAGACGTCCAGTGTGGTGGCTGCTGTTGCCGGTAGCTGACCCCTGCCTCGGAGCAGGACAGGCTAGAGCTCCCCAGGACGCGGCAGTCTGACGATTGCTTCTCTGTTTATAAAACGGCCAGCACGAGAAAGGAGAGGGTTACGCGGACACGTTCTTTTCCAGGGAGAGCTTGGAGTGTTTTATGGAACACACCAGAGTCCCAGCTCAGGGGCACCTGATGAAAGTGTCCCCTTTGATGGAGTGTGCTGGCCCGTGCAGGGACGCTCCGTTCTGTTCAGAACCACTTTGAAGTCAGGAACGTTTTAGGGAATTTTTTGTGCTGTTTCTGTGTCTGAATCTATCAAATGCATCACTTCAGGCCAGGGGCCTTGTCTGGGTTCCTGTCAGGGAGCCATGCCTGCTGCTGTCAGTCCACGTCTGCCCTTTCCCGTGTGAAGTAATGCTCCCTGGTGTCTTTCCTGTTCTCCCCAGACGTGTGGGACTCCCGAAGGGGTCACTGTCACCCTGCGGGAACACGGCCATGCACAGTTGGGTTTGTGTCTCGTTTCTCGTGTGTGGCATTTGGTCCCCATCCCCACATTTGGGGGCAGCCAGGCTGACGCAGGTGGAGAGAAGTCGCGAGGGACTTTTGAGGGGGTGACCTTTCTGAGGCTCAGTCCCCCCCTGCGCAGGTGCCAAGGGTGGTCCTGTGGCTTCACCTGCCCGTGCCTGTGCCAGGCCTCCTTGTGATTCTTCTTGGAGAAGGGGCCTTCTCATGGGTGTGTCCCTAGGGGGCTAGTGGAGGTGGGGGGAGCGGTGTAAAGGGAGTCTTCAGCGGGGGGGGGGGGGAAACAAGCAGCCAGGGCCAGCCTCTGTGGAAGCCTTTGACCAACCCCAGGAGGGGCCAGGACAGGGCGGTTCAGGAGCCTGCCGTGGGCATGGAGCTGTGCGAGGCAGCTGGCGGGGAGCCCGGCCCCGCGCTCTGCTCATCCCTCCCCTGCCGGTGCTTCCCACGGGCCCTCGCCGCCATCACGTGGGTCAGCCCTTTGGAGCCCCGTGCGTGGGGGGAAGCCGGTCTGGAGGAGTGCCGGGCGTGTGCTTGGCACCGAGGTCTTGAGTGTGATCCTGAGCTCCAGGCTTGCACACCGACTCTCCCCAGACTCTGGTGACCTTCCTCAGCATTTGTGAGACCAGGAAATGGGCAGGTGGTACCTGGGACCCCGGGGGAGGACATTGGGCGGTGTCTGTCATCTGTTTTGATGCTGTCAGGTGGAGAAGAAATGGATTTTTTTAGTTTTAGTAATGTGCCCTGCACGGCCTTGCTCATGGAGGGTGGAGTTGGATGCCCCCGGAACGGTGCATGGCTTCTGCCTGTCCTCACTACCGTATGTGCACACGGCCCGAAGTTGGAGTAAATCCCACTACCTTTCTTATTCACTCTTCGGCCCTGGAGGGAAGTAGATTCTGCTCCAGGTCACATGGCTAGCGAGCAGCAGGTCTGGAGTTCAAAGCCACCGTGTTGGTTTCAAAGATGTCTTCAGCACTTTTTGAGGGGCAGCCCCATTTCCCTAGGACCTGACCTTGTCCCTGAGCAGACGATCTCCCTCCTCCGTTTGGGTGGGCGATGACCTTACGTCAAACGAGCTCCATATGCTTGTTACTGGGGTGACTCTGCACCCCGGCTGGTCCGAGACAGGGCCTGTTCACACCCGTTGTCCGGGAGTGCCTCCTTCCTTACTCAGCACTGGCCCAGCGTTGCTCCCAGTGCCTCCCCCCAGCACTCAGCAGTGAGAGGCCTCAGCCCTGTTCCTGCAGGTGTGGGCACCTGGCCCCTGAGAGACTCGTGCTGACGTCATTTCCGCTGTGCTTGTGTCTTAGAACTTGCGGTGTATAATTTTCATCAGATTTGGGCATGATGTTACTGGAGGCACATTGAAATTCTATTTGCTTCAGAATTGGAAAAGAAAGTATTTTGGGTAGTTATAAATCACCTCTGTTTTGGTTTTAGGAAACTACGTTCATGTTCTTTTTCAGTAAGTTAGAAAGTTTTCTTGAAACAAGGAAAAGGAAAGAGACAACACGCTGCCCTCTGGAGAGTAGTTTTAGATTCTTCTTAGCTGTAGTGTGTTGTGTCAGATGAAGTCTTCATCGGATCCTCGTATACCGAAAGGTCAATGTGGACCTGCTGTCTCTGAAGCAGACTGGCGGGCTCCCTTCTGTGCGTGTCCGGGGCTCGGAAATGTTCATCCAATTAATTCTGGGTGCTAGTAACTATTCCTTTGAACCTAGGCTACGTGCCCGGCACTGTTCCAGGCACTGGGAACACAGGAGAGAACAAAGCAGTAACATTGCTGGGAAGATGAGCTCTGAGGTGGGGGAGCCTAAACCCTGCTCCCCCAAGTTCAAAGGGACTTGGCACCTTCAACTCACCGGTCCTGGTCCCTCAGACGCAGGGAGCATGGAGGCTGGCAGGATGGGCCAGGGTGTGTTCTAGGCCGAAGGCAGGTGCCGGCGCCCGCAGCCTTTCCCTTAGGAGACATGCTCCCAAGTCAGAAGAGCACACCCTCTTCAGCGCCCTCTCGGCACCAGACGCTGGGTGTTTGTCGTCCGTTGTGCAGGGAACAAAAGATGGAACTGCCTGTTAGGATGAGGGAGTGCTGGGCACCCTCTAGCCTCTGAGATGAACACAGGGCTGTGCCCCCGGCACACGAAGGGCTCAGGGCTGGAAATACCCACTTTGGGGTCTAATTCTGGTTTTGCTCGTAATCATGCAACTCCTTCGGGAACTGTGTCGTAATTTATCCTCTCTTCCTGGGAGTGGAGGGTCGGACCGGGTACACTCTTGACCTGCACCCTTGCTGCGCCACGCTCGGAGATGGATGAATCTGTGATTTTCCCGGATGATGTGTCACGTTTATACATGTGCACATGCATTTCTTCACACTCGAAGACCCGGAGCCCCACGCTTGCCCTTCCTGGCCCGGGCTGTGGGCCTTTCCAGGCCCTGCCCATCCGTCCCAACACAAGCTGTGCGCGGTGCTGCCTCAGTGAGCCCTCACTGTGTGCACGGCCCATCTCGGACCCTGCGGCGTCCCTGTCCCGCTGAAAGTCCTGGCACTCCAGCAGTCTGGGCGCTTCTCACCGGCCAGGCGTGGCCCTGCTCAGGGTGCTTGTGCGGCCTTGTGCTGGGGTGAAGTTCCCCCCGTTTCCCTTGCCTGGGGACTCTGGCACGTGCATGCCCACCGCCAGCGATGCCCCTCCTCCCCCTGCCGCCACGCTTTGCACTCAGTCACCTCCGTTTTGGTCCTCTAGGGCCAGCTGAGTTGTTGCTGCTCCTGGGAGGCCTTCCCTGAACCGGGCGCTCCTGCCACGAAACCGGTCACCCCGAGTCTGTCCTGTGTGGTTCCCTCCCAGAGGCGCATTTTCATCTTCTGCAGTGCGGTCCCTGCAATCATCTCGAGGTCAGGGACTGACCGCTCTACCTGCCCCTCCTGTCCCAGCACAGGCCGCCCTGTCCACCACTCGTAGGCGCCAAGCGGAGGGCTTGAGGGGTGAGCCAGCGACTGTGGTGCGCAGTGTGGTTCTGAGGTCGGGGGATGAGGGCTAACGTGGGCCGGCAGGGACTCCTCTAGGACACGTGGGAGACCAGGGATGGGTGTGAAGTGTCCTTTTCCCAGAAGAAGGCATGCAGGGGCCAAGTCTCCGCTGTAATGTCGGGAAGCTCCCGGGCCCCGTGCGGCTCAAGAGAACAGCTTGTTCTGTGAGCTGCCACCCGGCCCTCCCCTGCAGACCTGGCGTTTGGGGGACCCGGAGCCTTGGCTGGGCTGGCGCATGGCCTTTGTGTAGGAGCCGCGTGCGGGAGCCGAGGAGCTCTTGCCCAGGGCGGTGCTCACCCTGCCTCTGTTCCGAAGGCTGAGCCGAGCCCTGTGGGATTCATCTCCCTGCGCTTTGTCATTGGCGTTTCTTTTTGATCCGAGCAGTAGACCCTGAAAAATTCATCATTACAAAATCTACATTCCACGTGGTGATTTCACCGGGCTTAGACCTTTTGAGGCTCTTTGCCTTTGTTCCTGCTCTCAAGGAAAGGCGAGGGCCGTACGCTTCTGCCGCGGCAGGTCTGGTGGGATGGGGCGGCTCGGCTGTACGGCAGGCCGCCTGCGGGCTCCTGTCACCCAGCAAAGAGCCTCCAGGTGGCCTGGCTCTTCTGTGGAGCTTCTCCTGCATGGGGCGTTGTGTCATTGACGTCAGCTGAAGGGCAGAGAAGCTCGAGATGAGGAAGGGCTCCCCGCAGGGGGTACTGTCCCCCTTGAGTCTGAAGGAAGATGATGGTCTCACCAGGGGGACCCAGAAGAGGTAGAGGGAGCGTGTTTCAGGAGGTGGACGAGGAGCTGGTGGGAAGGGAGGACGTGTGAGCAGTGCTCGTGCAGGAGCTGTTTTCTCTACAAAGCACATAGCTCTCTAAAGTCTCTTAGTCTGTGCGGTGCAGAGGCCGGATGGTTCCAAGGAAGGAAGGACTGGTCTGGTCAGCCGGGGATCCTAGCCAGGACCCAGGTGGGGGGCAGTTCCGCAGGGTCAGGCAGGTCTCGGGAGAGGGATTGCTGTTGAGGATAAATGAGTCAATTCATTTGTCGGCTGGCTGAGTGTGGACTGTGTGAGGCCCCGATGATGCAGCCTGGCCGCGCCCCTCCGAGACAAGGCCTCTGTGCGGGGCTCCTGACCATCGTGGGATGCCATAGGACAACAGGAGTCAAAGTCTTCGCCATCTTGCATCGGGAAGAGGGAGGCGCTGGTGGCAGTGGTCGAGTGCACGAGGAAGAGGAAAGGGAGCTCATGGCTGGAGCCCACACGGGCGGCGTCCTCCCTGGGTGTGCGTTCCCTGCCCGGCCGCGTGGCCCCTTGCTGTGAGTGGGCTGACACAGGCTCGTGGCAGGGGAGGTCCAGGCCTTTCGGGCACCTGTCCTTCAGACGCTGCACTCGTGTTAGCCCATGAGGCCACTTCCCTGTGGACCTCGTCGCCCCTGCGTCTGCATTCGGTGGGGCGTGTGGCACGCAGCGTAAGTGCTGAGTCAGCGCAGAGTGAAAGACCGAGCATATGGCGCAGAGGGCTGTCGGGGTCCGAGTCTGAATTTTTAGAGATGCTCGTTAATAAATGATAGTTAGTAAATAGCTTCCTATACCTGTTTTCAAAAGTGCACATGTCTAGCGGGGGAACGAGGAGGGTCCGGGAGGCCTCCAGCTCCTGGGTGGAGGGGTGGGGAGTGCACTGGGTGCAGTCAGCCTGCCGGGTTAGAGAGCCAGGTCTGTCACGTACTCCCTGGTGACCCCAGCAGGCTGTGTTGTCTTGTGGAACCTCCAGACCTTCATCTGTAGAAGAACAGGAGCGTGTCCCAGAGGGTCCTTGGGGTTCCCAGCTGAGCCGGCCCCTGTGTGTGCTCGGTCCCCGTGATGGCATCATTAATTCCACTCCAGCAACTACTTGTCCCTACTCACTAGATCGAGGGGCTGTGAGGCTTCCCACCAGAGTCTCTCAACAGCAGCACCGCTGACATTTTCTACCTGACGATTCTTCGATTCTTCGCAGCGTGTGTGTGGGGGGTGGTGGTAGCTGGAGGCCGGACTAGACGACGTTTAGCAGAGTCCCTGACTTCCGCAGCGGCCCGGATCGATTGTGACAACCACGAGTGCCTACAGATATGCCCGACGTGACGTTCTGGTGGGGGCTGGTGGCTACCTGGAGAGCCTGTGCCTCCCCCCTGCTCTGTCCTTCATGCTCACGGTTTGCTGACGTGAGTCTGCTCCAGGGCCTGGCCCATAGGTGAGCACACTGAGGCTCAGGGAGGTGAAGTGACTGCCCCAGTATTGCTGTGTTGACGATGCTTCTAGAAAAAGGCAAGTTCCTAACAGTCCGCCTCGAGGTTCTGGGAGAGCAGAGGGTGTCGTGGAGCTGGACATGAGGCCTGACGCTTCACCCAGCTGTGGCCGTCCCCGCTTCTCTTCTGTGAGACAGGAGAGAAGAGCCCATGTCCCTTCGGGGTCCCTCTCCCAGGGCACTCCTGATGTCCAGCTTCGCAGCCATGCCTCTGTGCGTGGCAGCCGGAAGCAGCTGGTCGCCGGGTCGGTGGGAGCCACGCCCGGTGTCCTCACGTGGGCGTGTGTCATCTTCGTCGTCCCAGGAAGGTGGGCAGGCCCAGCACTGTGAGGCAGGTGGACAGACCACACGCTCGGAGCTTTCGTTGCTCCGCTGTAAGTCTGTTACCAGTTACTGTTCCTCCTTCACTGTGCCTGGTTCTGGATGGACCTTTGCTCTCCGTGTGTGTGCAGGAGAAGCATGGTGTGTGGGGGCTTCTCCGCAAGCAGGCCCTGTTGCGTGTCGCGCCAGCCCGCTGTCCGCCCCCAGCTCCCTCTCCAGCTTCGCGGCTTCTGGGCTCAGACGTGGGGCTACGGGCAGGCCATCGACTGCGTGTGCTGCCAGTGGTCCCCCTGCTGCCCGAGAGGGAGCTTCCGTGCTTCGTGGTCCTCTCCGGGTGCGTCAGACCTTTCAGTGAGTTTCCCCCGATGCGTGACAGGAGCTTGTCGTGTTTATTTATTGTCCGTGGCACATGGAAGTCAGCAAGCTTTCTTGGGTCTGTCTGGAGGCTTAAGGGACGCTGGGCTCCTCCCTCCTACCCTCTACCTCTCTTCCCGCTCATCCCCTTGTCCTCTTGGAAGCTGCTGCTCGGTAAGAGCATATCTTCCCGCGGGTGGAGGCTCCAGGATCGCAGCCGGGCATCCGACTTCTCGCCCGCGCCCCGTCGAGCTCTTGCGGGGTGGGCGCCGCGTGCTCCTCGGCCCAGAGAAGGGCCTCGCTGTCACGTGAGCGTCAGTCGGGAGGTTGGGAAACCGTCACGGTGATCCACTCCTTCAGCGCCCTGCCTCAGCTGCTAGAAACCGCGGGCCGCAGAGACGAAGACACGCTCGGGTCCTGTGGGTACGTCGTGTCTCTGTTGTCTTAGTACTTGTGGGGTATGACATGGGCGACTGCAGCTGGTCCCGTGGTTTGGCCTTTCAGGGGCGAGACCCCTTGTGGCCTGAGCCCTCGATCTGGCTTCTGGACTCCAGTTCCAGGAGACTTGGTTTGTGCACGCACATACGGGTGGTTCCCAGCAGTCAGTGTTTTGAGTACCTCTTACCAGGCCAGGAAAGCACTAGATGCCGTGTAACGTCTTCCTACAAGAGGATCTTGATAAAGAGCCAACTAGGTGATACCATTAACCTGCGACAGGGCCAAGGAGACCGAGCTCTGAAAGTGAAGCCGTTACTCCACTTCACGTGCTGGGAAGCGTCGGAACCGGGACTCGGGCGCAGGGAGCAGCTTTGTCTGTTTTGCTGCATCACTGGTGCCTCTGCAAGGCGCTGGGCTCAGCGTTATGACAGACGGGTGTGCCAAGGGGAGGCCCCTTTCCTCCCTGCGTGCTGGGAGCGGACGCCAGGCGGGTGGGTGCCGAGGATGCGGAGCTGAGGGAGAGCAGCCCTGCCTCCCGGTGTCCCTGTGTCCCGCTAGCTGGCTGGCTGGCTGCAGGCAGGGCCTTCCTTCCTCGCAGCCCTTCCTTTGGCTGCTCCGGGAGGGGGGGTGGTAGGAGGGGTGAGAGGGCCCGTGCTCTGGGTCTGGAGCGGAAGCTGGCGGCCTCTGGGGCCAGCCTGCCGGGGTCTGCGTCACTGATGCTGGTGGACACCAAGCCTGGACTCTCCGTCTGAGCAGAGTGGAAGGTAACCACCCACTTGTGCCCCAGGCAGAGGCATGATGGTGCGGGGTCCCAGCGGCCTGCACCCGGGTGCCCCCAAGCAAACACTGCCGTTCCCGGCCCTCGGGCAGTCATGCGGTCTCTTCCCGCGGCAGAGCGGGCAGTTCTAAGTTCAGAGTGGTGGGGCCACCAGAGGGCTCATACACAGTCACCTGGAGATGACGTGGCCCGGGGCGAGTGGGTGGACGCGCCCAGCAGTGAGAGTGGGGCGAACCCTGTGCCCTGTCCATGAGGAGGTCGTGTCACAGAGAGAGTTGTGTGGACCACGTGTGGCCGCTTCCCCAGACTTCAGTCCGTGCAGAAGTGCAGTTCAGAGGGGCCGGTTGGAGGAAAGCTAGATGAGGGACGAAGGGGCGGGGTGATGAGATCCATGGCCAGAGCTGGGCTTCAGAGTCCAGCCCTGCGAGTCTCGTCCAGGCAACATCGGACAGGTTCCTTTGGGTCTGAGGGCTCAGTGGCCACCTCTGCCCACCGAGGGCTGGAGTTTGACCTCCAAGGTCTGTCCAGCAAGAATGACTCAGATTTTGTCTGGAGCCTCGTTACTGGTTATTGGTCTGTGAGGGCTCGTTCTTCAGCTAATAGTCCTGTGCTGGGTATCCTTTGCCCTCCCAAGGCTGGCCGAGGGCAACAGGCTCTGTTCCACCAGTCGGGGACCCAGGGTCACGTCTTGTCGTAATTTTTTGGGAATGTGAAAGATACAGGGTCCCCGTCTGGAGGGCGTGGGGGGCACGGGCTTGGGACCTGGGCGTAAGGTCCTCATCGCAGTCCTTGGAGGTTCTGAGATGGCGAAGGCACATGGGGCTCTGGGGGTGGCTCACATTTGGGCCGATGACGGAGAAAGATCAACAGGAGGACATTGACGGCGAAAGTGGTACCACCTGTGGAACGACGCTTGTGCTGGGCCGTGGACTGTGGGCGATCTGGCACTTCCCAGAGACAAGCAGGACCATGTGGTCTGGAGTGCAGGTTGCCCAGGTTTTCCCAACTACGTGGCAAAGCCAGCGGCCTCGGGTCTTCAGACTCTCAATCCCCTTTGCTTAACCCTCACCCTTCACATTCGTCACAAAAATGAGGACAAAGCGGTGGTGGATGCTGTCATTCCCGGCCCCAGAGGGAGAGGAGGTCGTGGCTTGAGCAAAGTCTTCCTCAGCTCTCCGTGTCGGCGGGAGGGCAGGGTGCCGGAAAAGGGACAAGTGGGGGTCAACAGCCCTTTCGACTGCCGGACTTGATCGCTGTGTCTGCCAAGGTCCCCCAGTGTCTCTGCTGGCGTTTCTCACCTGTGAAAGAAGGGTGAGGACGTGTGCTGCACTCCGGGCTTCCGGGGGCCGAGGGAGGAATGCAGAGCTGCCGGCAGGGGCCTGGTGCAGACCAGGTATGGCCTTAGGGGTGGCTCTGGTCATTCTGTTAACACAGCCTTTGAGGATGCGTGGAGGGGCGAGCGGCGCCGGTGGCAGGGATGCGGAGGGCAGGATCTGGGCGGAGGCGCCGTCAGGGCTCTGAGGCTGAGTGCGGGAGATGGGGCTGCGGGGCCAGGATGGGCCAGACCCTGGAGGACCTTGAAAGCCATGCTGGGGGGTCAGCTTCTGTCCCAAAGCTGCGGGGGGGGGGGCACTCTGAAGAGAGACGGCTGGGGAGAGCAGTCCTGGACTGAGAACAGTTTTTAATTCTGTTATTTTTGTGACTTCGCCGCAGCGGGCGGGACAGTAGATCAGAACCCTTTGAAGCTGACTTCAGAGGCCCCTCGTGCCCCTGCTTCGCTGCTGACTTTCTGCTGTCTTTTATCTCAGCTCTCATCTGGATCGTGGTAGTTAATTATCTCTCCAAATATTAACTCTGTCCATGACTTCGTGATGAGATTTTCCATCATCTTCCAAAGAGAACCTGCTGGTTTCTGCAGGAAACCCCCTCGGTGGTGATATTTCGGTGCCCAAAATAGAGGCAGCGAGTCTACCCATATGCAGTGCTACTAGAGGATCCCTCCCTTGGGCAAACTCCCGGCCTGCTGGGGCTCCGGGAGCCTCCGCCTGCCTCTCTGCAGAGCTCGAGCTGGGAGAGCCCCTCTGGGGACTTGGCCTCACCTGTCCCTCCTTCTGCCCAGGCTCTGTCCATGGCACTCAGATTCCAGAGCCAGTGAAGCCGTCGGTGCTTGTGAGGGGTGCTGGTGGGTGGACCCCACAGGCAGGTGTGGCTGAGGGCAGCTGAGCACCAGAAGCAGAGTCCTGTGCCCTGGGCTCCCTGGGCCTGGGGGAGGGATTTCTCCTCACCCGTGCCTCTGTTTTCCTTGAGATGGACAGTCTCTCTTACCTGCCTGTGTCTCTTCTCAGGACTTCTTTCTCTGTGTTCATGGTTGACTCTCTTCCGGCCTTGGGCTGTGTCTCCTGTGAATCTTCGGGGGCTAATCTTCAGCTTTTCAGGCTCCGAGTCGTGATCCTCTCCACTGAGCTTACGTGTGTTCCGGGAGGGGCCACGCTGGTCCAGCTCCTAGGGTGGACGGATAACCCAGAAGTCCTGTAATGTGCTCCAGAACTCAGGTTCCATGTCCACCTGATCTTTCCATTGGTTGGCTGGGCTCCTCTCCCCTGTGGCCAGACGCTTGACCTGGGGCAGGGCTGGGTGGGACGCTGCGTGGCTGGTCCTCATTTCAGTGGGTGGCCAATCCCACTGTGATCACTGTATTAATTTAAAGAAATAGACACATTGACCTGAGTTCAGGGCTGTCATGTCTCACATGCCCCCTTCCTGGGTCATCTGTCCCCCGGAGTGCATTTCTCTGGACTTGGTCTTCCCGCTTGTCAGAGATAATAAGAGATAGTAATCCATCATGGGGACGCCGGGAATGCGGTGGCGTCAGCCTAGTCTGGCCATGGCGGTCCTGCAGAGGGACCTCATGGGAGGGGAAGGCTGAGTCTGCCCGAGACGTGGACCCTCCACATGGATAGGGAGCTCCGTGGCCTGGCCAACTGGCAGGTCCTCAGCTGTGTATACTGAGCTGCACCCCTTCGGGTACGCAGCTGAGCGTGGCCCCGTGAGGGCGGCAGGGGTGGGTGACCGGCTCCCTCCTTCAGTCCATCTAGCAACCCCGTCCTTGCCATAGTCCTCTGCCGCGTTCTCCCTCTGTAGGGCTCTCGCCGCCCCTCCCTGTGGCATCCTCAGCTCTCCAGGGGCGACATTTTCCAGGATTAGTGACAAAGTGTGTAAAAGGCCTAGTGCAGAACTTGGCCTGAGCTGGCCTGAGTGTCCAATAAATAGAAAATTATTTGGATTCGTTTCAATCCCCTGGCCTCCCAGGCAACTGGGAATGAGTCACAGTGTGCCTGGTAACAGTGCATGGAGATGAGCACAAGGAGAGTGTTTTTTGAAGTGTCAGCTGTTTAACGTCAGGTGAGAAAGCAAAACTTGCCCTTGGGTTCGGGTTTGCTCTGAACAGGGCAGGGGCGGAGCTGACGGTGTCAGTCTTGGTTCTGAGCAGCTGCAGCCACAGCGGGAGGTCTGGTGGGTGATGGAGGCAGTATTCCGGGCAAGGCGGTCGGTGTGTTTACACACGTTACGTGTTGGTGTAAGATCTCTGCATTCCAGGTGTAGCCCGGGTTCTCGTCCGGTAGACTTCAGTACTAGGTCGACCTACGTGTGTTGTACCAGCCAGGAGAAGGCCCAGACTGCTAGAATGTTTGGCTCTGTGTCATTGAACCTTGCCTGCCCTTAGGTTTTTTAGCCTGCACTCCAAAGGCCTCCGAGCCTGCTCATCCGGCAGGAACCTTCCAGCTGCTCGCTGAGCGCCCGTGAGGCTCGGAGGACCGGTGAGGGCGGAGGCTGGGCTCCCGGCCCCGAGCGGCTTCTGTAGATCTGCGGCCCTTCACGCCCCATTCAGAAATCCAAAAAGCTCCCCGAAGAAGGCTTTTCTTTTTATGAGGATGGATCCAACCTATTTGGTGGTGAAGCCTGACCTGAATTTGTACCAGGCCATTCAAGCTCTTTATTTCACTTAGTAGGACCCCTTGTGTGTTTTCCTGCAGACCTAAAGTTTCTGAGTAGAGGGTGTTGCGTGGAACCCATTGCCAGTCTAGCATCTGAACAAGTCTCTGTTACAGAACGTCTCGGCCTCACGGACTCCGGACCTGTGTCCTGACTTCTGAAATGGGGAGGTGGGGGTGGCCGGGTGCATGTGGAGCTGACTTGAACGGGTACCTCAGGGAGGTGCTGGGGACAGGTGGCCCTGGAGACCGGGCGGGCAGAGGAGAGTTTTCTGGGTGGAGAGGGGAGAAGAGAAGGCTTTGCCAGGACCTCGGCCAGGTGGGGGCCCCGGGAACATATGCGGAGCCATAGCTGGACCTTGGTCTGGGAAATACTGGCAGAGGGGCTGATGTTCTTGTTTCCAGGTTGGTTTTTAAATGAGGTTTGTTTTCATATAAATAGGACTTTCGGTTTGAAAAATGGAAGCACAAGGAGAGGTTTATTTAGAAGAGAACATTCCATATCCTACCTTCCAGAAATGCTGTTGACAGGAGGTGAGCCCCCCGGAGCGGCCATGGCCTCTGCATTTCTGCACGAGCGGGGGGACCTCGCAGTCCCTGACAGCGTTGTGGGGTACACTTGTAATAAAATTAACGCAGCGTTTTTATGCTTCAGTGTAGCAGAGGGAGAAACAAAAGGAAGGAAAACAGAAGCAGCTGCCGAGCCTCTGGTGTGTTTAGTCATGACCAGAGAGAAGATTCCCTAGAATCTCTCTTTAACATGAAGAAAAGAGATTGTGAAAAACCTGAAATCGCATACTCCGGTTCTCAATTTCTTGTTATGAAAAATGAGATTTAAGGATTTTTAAAAAAAATTTATTTATTGGAGATACTGAGAGAGAACGTGAGACAGAGGTCAGAGGGAGACGCAGACTCCCCGCAGAGCAGGGAGCCCGATGCGGGACTCGATGCCGGGACTCCGGGATCATGCCCTGAGCTGAAGGCAGTTGTTTAACCCACGGAGTCCTCCAGATGCCCGCAAACCCAGGAGACGTAGACTTTGCTGTTTCTTCTGCTCCCCGCCCCCGACATTGGCTGTTTCGTCTTTCGGATCCGTGGCCTTCACCATCTCTTGCCCCAGCACGGTTTCAGAAGGGGCCCTGCGTCCGCGGGGCAGGCGGACCGAGGCCGGCTCCCCGCCCGCCCTGCGCCCCGCTGCCCCGCCGCCCCGCCGAGCGCCGTCTTCCTCCTCACCCTGCGCTTGGCCGGTCTCACCGGGGAGACCCCCGAGCACTGCTGCCCTCGGACGATCTCACTTTCTGTCCGCGTCTGTAGACACGGACTCGCACCGTCAGGCCGGTCGGTGAACAGCCAGAGGCTCGTCCTCCGAGGGCTCGTCCTCTGGTGGGGAGGCCGCATGGATGGAGGGTTTCCGAGAGAGGCGGCTCCAGGAAGGAACTTGTCGCGGCAGGACGAGGGACTGTCCTCTGCCGCCGCGACCCTTGTTCCGCGCTCCGAGGGGCGGGAGGCAGAGCCTGAAGACCCGGGAGGCTCCGGGTTTCCGAGTGGACGCGACGGCGCATGCGCAGCAGCAGCCGGGACCAGCGCGGCGCTTTTGAGAATCCGTGAGGCCTGCTGAGCTGAGCGCGGGTGCGGGGCCAGAGCCTGCTCCGGGGGCTCGTGTCGGCTGCACCGAGGTGCGTGCGGATGGGGCCGTGGGCAGCTGTAGGAGCGGCCCGGGGAGGGGGAGGCCCTCTCGCTGTGCTTGAGAAGGGTCACTGGGCCTGCGGGTTGGACCCGGACTGGGGCCTGGGGTGGGCAGGGCCGCGATGGGAGGCAGTGGCGCATCTGGGACGGGCAGCCGCTGTGGCTCCCGGTGAGGGCCGTTTAGACAGGAGTCATGCCCAGGAGGAGCTGACAGCCATGCTGTCAGCGGGTGGCCCGAGCGGCCGGCTTGTGGGCTGGGATGTTCCTCACGGAGGTGGGGGCTGGATGCTGGGGACCACTCAGGGATTCTCTCCTAGGCAGCTCCCTCTGCGTGCTCCCAGGGCCCGAGGGTTTGGCTCTGGGCTGGTGCCTGGGAGAGGTCTGGCTGGAGGCAGAGGGGAGCGTACCCACGGCCTGCAACCCTAGGCCTGGATGCTTCCGCTGAGGGGGCAGCTAAGACCCAGAGCGCCTTGGGGCCACGCCAGCACCTACGGGGGGATGGAGCAGGGGCGTGTGACGGAAGGGGGAACCAGCGCCATGTGGCAAGGAAGGCCCTGTGGAGCCTGCGAAGGGGGGTCTTCAGACTAGCACACAGGGAGCCTGAGTCAAAGCTGCTGAGGGCATCGAGGGAGACAAGGCCAGAAAACTGCATTGGCTTTGGGGCTAGAGAGAGTCCCTTAGGGGAGGGGAAGGGGGGAGTAGGGGAGAGGAGGCTCTGGCTGCCTGTCTTGATGATAACACTCCAGAAAGCCGGCCTCTTTCCCCCGGAGCCGTGTCCCCTCAGAGACCTGCTGGGACTGTGCATAGGTCACACTGGGGTTTGGCCATGGTCTTTCGGTCATAAAGAGGAGGGACAGTCAGGCAACCGGCTGGGCTACCCTGTGTGTCTGGCAGGAAGCGTCAGGGCTAGAACACTGACCTCCTTGAGTTGTGTGTGCGAGGCCGGACTCCTCGCTTCCATGTCCTTCTGCCTGCTCGCCCTTGGAGGAAGCCTAGCCCTTCCAGAGCAGGTGGGGGGAGGCATCATGCCGCAGCCTTGGGAGACAGTTTTGGCAGCACTTTGAGGAAGAAATGTTTATTTTTAACAATGAATCAGCACTAAAAGGCGGTTCATTGCCAGAGGCAGGCTGTGGCCCCCCACGGAGAGCGCCGAATCGGGGCATTGCACACCAAAGCGTTTGCTCCTGTCCACTTCCCGGGGCTGCGTGGGGGCTGCTCTGCGCAGGCCTCGCAGGAAATGACTTGTCCCTGTCCCTTCCAAGTGGGTGGGCGGAACGGAGGAGAGATGGCTGCTTTGAAACAGAGCAGAGTTGGCATCTGGTGAAAATCCACAGCTCCGCGCCTGTCTGGTGTGTCGGCTTCCGGAGATGGATGTGCACCGTGCTGGGCCGGGTGAGCTGACCATGCTGTCCTGGTAGTTTTGCTTCAGGAGCCTTCCTGGTGATTCTCAGGGTATGGCACGAAGACCTTCTTCCTGGAAGAGAAAGGATGGTTTGTATTTAAAGCAAGAAATGTTAATCAGGATGCTAAAGATGGAAGTGGAAATTTATATTTTTTAGTCTAGTCTGGTTGAGAGTTTTAACCCCCTCCCCCCACTTGGAGCAGCAGCGTCCTTTCTGCGACCACATCACACAGAGGGACGCCTAAGCTGGAAACAGCGGAGCAGGCCCTGGGCTCTCGGAGGAGCCTTCGTCACGTCGTGGTCCGTGTCGGTCCCGAGAGGGTGTGCTCCGGCCCTGGGACATGGGGGAGCCCTCATCTTGAGCACGCGTGTGCTTGCTGGGAGGTCTCTGCAGACGTTTGGGGGTCCTACTGGCCTGGGCGTGTGTCTGGCCCCAGGACCGAGGTTCGGTAAACGACTTGGCATCAGGTCCCGGAAGTGGACATGGAGCGGACCCGAGGAGGAGGCGGAGGGCTTCGCCTTCAGAGTCCAGCTGAGCCCTGTTCCCGGCCCGTCAGCTTGGGCACGGAGCCTCCCTGGCTGTCAGCTGCCGTCTGTGGGACCAGAATGGTGGTGCTCCTCCTCCTGGGATTTACGGTGATCATGACCTGGAAGAGCAGATGCCAGGACAGCACTGCGCTCTGCTTCCGGACCAAGTTGTGCTTGGTAGAGCGTCCCCAGGCAGGGACCTTGTGTCTTCCAGTGTCCTGTGAAGTGTCAGCTCCAGACTCAGGGCCGTCCCCTGGACCTTTCCTCTGGCCGCCAAGAACCAGGCAGGACTTGCCTGGATGCCGGTCGCCGCCGTGAGCCTCACGTGGCCCCAGTCCTGCCTGCTGGTCAGAGCAGTCCTGTCCCTGGGCGGTTCTCCTTAGAGCTCAGAAGGCAGAAGTGGCCCGGGGACGTGATGCGTGTTGATTTTCATGGTGGCCTTTGGAGAGGTAGGCTGGGCGAGCTTAGATGAAGAGCTTAGATGTTGTCCTGCAGGCCACTAATTGAAGACTATGCTCAGGTCCACCACAGAGTAAGCAGTACATCTGGACTGAGAGCTGCTGGGCTCTCATCTACATTAGAGATGAAGCAAAAGCAAGAACACTCCTAATAATTTTAGTACCCCGTTTAGGATATTTTAGTGGACAATTTTACATTTATAGAGATTCATTTTCATTATCATAGTGTAATGTGTTCACTGCAAAAGATGTTACAAATAGAAAAATGTTGGAGGAAAAAAAAAAAAACCAACCATGTTCTACTGCCCGGTCTCAATCCCTGTCTTTAATCCTGTTTTCTGTGCACCACTGTGATAACAGACCCCATTTACTGAGCAGCTACTATGTGACAGATGCCATCCTGAGCCATGTGTCTGAACAACGCCTCTGGTGGGTGTTTTCTTTTCTGCTTGACACACGTGGGACCTGAGCTTCAGGCCAGTCAGACGGCTGGCCTAGGGCCACAGAGCTGCTGAAGGGTGGAGGCGGGACGGGGGCTATAGCCATTCCGTTTCCATTTTCTCAAGTTTTGTCTACGTCTTTGTGTCCCGCCTTCTTCCTACAGCGTCGGTGCAGAGGCGTTTCCCTATTCAGTCCCCACTGCTGTCGGGGTAGCTAACGGCCATATGATAGTCCACTGTATGATGCAACCAGAATATTCTAAATATTTTCCCCAAATGTTGGGCATTAAGGTACTATCCTTACTACTATAAATTTCATAAACAGTGCCGTGATGAGTGTTGTTTATCACCGTGGAAAGATTCTGTCTGAAATCCAGATCATATTCTTAGCTCACATTCCCAGAAGAATCATTACTTAGCCAAAAGGTGTGAACATTTTAAGGTCACTTGTTATTTGCTGTCAGATTGCTTTCCAGAGAAGCTGTCCTAATTCAGCATCCCCAGCTGTGTTTGAGGACGTTTATCTGAGCCCAGACTCTCACAGTGGACGCTCTGGTTGTTAGAACCTCAAACAAACGTAAGCCTCATGGAGACATAAATAATTGTGGGCTGCAGGCCCATGATCTTGAATGAAAGTCAGACCAGTTGGGTTTCTTTCGTCAAACAAAAAGAGGAGAGAACATGTTAAACGGTCTTTTGCAGAAGCTTTATTTCTAGCAGAAAAATTAATTTAAGCATCAGATTGGAAAAATAGGAAGTTCCTAACAGTATGTGGAGGGCGGGGCTCTCTGGAGACGTATGTCAGGGTGAGTAGTTTATAATCCTTAACTTCTACCTTTCGCGTCTCTGTCACCACCGTAATGTTAATTAGGCTGTTAAAATGCATTAAAATACCAAGACGCAGTGACACTTGTTCCCTCTCAGCTGGCTTTATTTGGCAAGTCAGAATGTGTTCCCGGCCAGTGCTTTCGGAGTCCTTCTGCTGCCAGCCAGACCCGGCTCAGGCGCTGCTTGCTCAGGTGTCGCTTGGCTGTCTCCGGGCCAGGGGGCCATGGTGCACCGACCAGCGTGGGCAGCACGGTTCCAGCCCGAGACACACACTGCTGCCCAGTGTTGTTCCAGATTCTTTCTTCCTTCAGGTGGTTGGAAAAAGCTCGCCGCTGGGCCCCAGTCATAAAAACATGTGGCTTTCACGTGGCTGTCGGGTCCGGTAACAGAACACGTACGTGGCTTTCATGTGGGCTGATAGAAACTCGACTTTCAGATAAGGCAGAGGTGGGTCCCAGGATTCTAACGCTTTTCTTCTCACTGACAACATCTTCAACTTGTTTAACATTCTTCAGTTTCCTTTAGGTTCCCCAGGCTTGTTCTGAGAAGGCTGGGCCCTGAGTGTCCGGGGTGAACAGCAGGGCCCGTGGTCCCCCAGGGAGGCCGTGCTGGTGTCCAATTCTTGCTAAATGCAGTGGATGCAAGTAAAAAGATGTTCATTGAGCTCCTCCTGTCGGCCAGGCCTCCGGCTGGACGACCCTGTCCATTTTGGGTGGTTTTAGCAGACAGCGTTACATTTATAATATTTTTATTGTACTAGAACAGCAAACTGAAGGCCCGTGTATGACCATCTTCCCTAGCACCCTTCTTCCGGCAGAAGAATTCCACAAAAAAGTGGTTTGCGGGTGTCCTCGTGAGCCGTCTTGGAGAGGAATCAGTTGTGCGTTGTTGACTGTGTCAGGTTTACTCTTCACCTCGACTGTGAAGGAGCAAACACGGAGAATGAAGGAGGCTGGGGAGGGGTCGGTCTCGTCAGAGGAGGGCACTGAGCTGCAATGTGACGGATGAGGAGCGGAGTAGCTAGCGGCGTGGGCTGGATGGTGAGGGCAGGGGCAGGCGGAGTGTGTGTGTGTTGTGGGGAGGCCTGCAGACTGTCAGCTGGACGGGCATTTGGAAACAGGTGGCAGGAGGCAGTTCTGTCGTGAGAATGACCTTGCAGGTGGTAGGTCGGTGCCTTCTCTGGGACAGTCCAGTCACAGCCGCAGGCCCGGCAGGGTGCCTTTCTGGAGGAAGCAGCTTTTCCGACCAGCGGCCCCAGAGGGGTCTAGGGTTTGTGACTGTGGACACAATGGGTCTAGCCCAACACCTCCCACAGTGCCGACGGGAAGACCCTGGAGGTCATGGTCGTACAGCAACTTGAACTCTAACACGTCGGACAGGAGCTTTCTTGTTGGCTGCCTCTTTCTTTGGCGCTTGGGTCAGTAGCCACACGCATGAGGCTCGTGCCGCTCCAGCCCCAGCCCCGGGAATCCCATACCCAGAGTCGGGGTTGTATTCCCAGCTGTCCGGCAGTGCAGGGGGAAGGCTTCCGGTCTCCGCGATGCTGAGCGCTAAGTGACAGGACTGCTGAAGACCTTCGCTCGATGCCACATGCCCATCGTCACAGGCCTTGTTCCGGACCCTTCCTGTCTGCGGTTTCCACCGATCTTCCAGCACCGCTTCCTCTGGGAATCTGGGCCTTTTCATGAAATAGAAGTGATTTGTACATGTTGAGATTTCCTAAAGCAGAAGTTAGAGATGCGGCGCCATCTGACCAGATGGAAATGCTGCCTTTCTGTTTCGCTCGGTTGGGTCCTTGGGTCAGCTGCATCGTGAGGCCTGCACCCCGGTCATTATAACGCAGAGAAGGACGGCAGTCCTAGGTGCTCGCTCAGGACCGCTGCTTGGTGCCAACAGGCCGGACTGCTGTCCGTGGGGCTCTCCCTGTGCTGCTCTGGGCCCGACAGCCCCTCACGGGAGGGTGCTCCTTTTCTTCTCTGGGGCTTCTTGAGCTTAAGGAACTTGCCAGACTCCCCACCTGGTGCAGATCAGACCCAGGATTTGTACGAGGATTGGCCATCCGAGCGTAAACTCTCGTCAGATTGGTTTCTGTTGCTTCTGGCCTTTGGTTGTCTCAGGTTGAGGAGCTGGAGACTTGTGCGGGAACCATCGAACAGCGTCGAGCCCTGCGGGTGTCAGAGCGGCAGCTGCTGCTGGGGAGGCCTCCTGTCGACTGGTGGCCACGAGAGCGGACAGGGAGGGGCTCATCTGGGTTTAGGGCACGGGCCTCTGAGTTGGGGCTCTGTTCCCTCGTGCCTGGGTGGGACATCCTCCGTGCCCAATGGACTCCTTGGAAGATGGCACATTGGACTCTGAGCTGCTGCTTCCTAACGTGTGTTCAGTCCCTGTGTCAGACCCTTCTTTGTCCTGCGGTTGAGGCTTTTGTCCAGGTGGCCTTGGTTCCTTTCTCTACCTGCAACATTCTTTCCGTCACTCGCCCCCAGCCCAGCCCTCTGTCCACGCCCACCACTGAGGCCCGGGACCTCACCTCCATCCAGTGCTGCTGTCCCCCCTCCCTCCGGCGCCCGGGACGCTGAGATTGGGGGTTGGCTCAGAGCGTGGAGGCAGCCTTTTCCTCCCAGTGCCGCAGGAGCCGCTGCCACCAAATCCAACACATGTGTGGTTTTCTTCTGGCCTTTTGGTAGAAATTAAAAAAAAAAAACAAAAACCCAACTTTCAAAATTCCAGAAAACTTTGTACTTTTGCAGGTGACCACATAGAGATATTTATAAGTGAAAAACCAATGAGGAAATTCTCTGGATCTGATTCTTCTTTTATATAAGCTGAAGGAGGGGCAGGTTTTCTTCCTCGAGAGCTTTCCAACTGAGATGAACCTCGTGCTTTGAGACATTTTGTCTCCCGATGGTTCTGCTAGTGTTCCTGGGTTTTACCTGCATCGTTTCTAATTATTTTAACTCCGTGACAAATGCAGGATAAAGTGCTTGCTTTTTGGAGGAGAAAAAGGTATTTTTCTGTAAGGACCAGTATGCTTATACTAGTTAGGCAAATTCTGTTCTCCATCCAGCACTGTCTGGACCCTTAGGTCTTCCTCTGGCTTTTCTGCCTCTCCTTTTCCCACGTAATTCCTTGGCCTTGGTTGCGCTTGCCCCATCTCTCACATTTCTAGTCCTTCCAACTCAAGGTCTGGCCTAGCTAGCGCCTCATTCAGGAAGGCTCTGGGTGTCCGGCAGGAAGAGCCCTCGCCCAGGTCCCGTGTCCTGGCTTCCTTTGTCCCCTCTGGGACAGCACTCGCTCTGCTCAGTGGCAGGTAAATGGAAGATAACTAAAAGCACCTTCTCTGGGGGCCACTTTGGCCTTGGGGCTGTCAGTCTCTGACTTGTGGGGTCGGTTCTGAGTAGGGATCCTGTCACACCTCCCTTTGTACATTTTTCTGCAAAGGAGAGTAACAGAAAGCTGTTGGATTATCTGCTTAATTTTTAGCTTCTCCCATTACGCTTCATGTTCCCTAAAAGCAGGGTTAAGTCTGTCCATCCGTCCGCCGGTCCATCCGTCCATCTGTCCAGCTGTGCAGGTGTTTACTGAGTACCCAGTGTTGAGCAAGTGAACCAAGGTCCCTGTCCTCACTGAGTTCTCAGGCTAACAGGGGATGTTCATTCAAGACAAAAATGACGACATATTAGATTAGAATCTATTTTATTGTTGTATTTTGCATTTTATGTTATATACATGGTCACACGTGTGTGGGACCATTATAAATTGTGATTGGTGTCCTGACGCATTCGTGGTACCCAGGAGCTAGGCAGTGCTGTCCCTGAGTTTCTGATGGGCACCGAGGCTCCCAGAAGGAAGGAGCCAGTGTGGATGGACCCGCACCCGGACCGGGGCAGCCTGGCGCCTCTCCTGTGCTCTTCCTTTGTTGTCACGTTTTTGACGAGTCATTATGGTTAAGTCCTGGCTTTTTCAGAGAGAGAACGGGATGTCTGGGGACGTTTTTACTCTGTAAACTCAGATGGGTAAGGACAAGACCCGAGAATTAGTGTGACTCGAGAGAACCTGTTATCTGGGCCCCCTGATTAGCTGGACCCACGTGCAGAGCAGCAGGGAAAAGTGCTGGATCTTTCCAGAGGCTCTTGGGAAGCAGCTTTTCCCCCTCCTCCCCACGATGTTATCAAGGGAATGGTTGCAGACTGTTCTCACTGATGCACGTTACTGTCTTCTGGGTTTCAAGTGTTCAGGGTGGTGTGGTATGTGCGCCTGGTGCGTGGAAGTGGTTGGACCGCGGACCGCCTGCTCACCCGCAGCGCGGTCACCAAGGTAAAGCCTCCCTCCAGGACGGCGCGGCTGACCGGAACCGCTCAGGCAAGTGTGCGGGGGCAGCGCGCCCCGGTGGCTCCTGGTAGCGCTCTCGTTCCCGTCCCCACCGTCGCGTTGGGGTGGGGGAGCAGAAGGGTTTGCCTTCCCCACTGCTCCGAGTCTGCAGCTAGAAAAGGCAGCTAAGGGGAAGGGCTTCGGGATGTTCTGGCTCGCTTCAGAGGGGCGTGTGCCCGTGGCTGTTGCAGTTTCAGTGTAAACTTGTGCGGCAGGAAGATCACAGACGCGGGGGGCGGGGGGTGACACCGGGCGGGGGAGGTTCTGGGTCAGCTCCTGGGCTCGTGGGTGCTGAAGGTGCGCACTCCGTGTGCGGTTGACAGAGACAGCGCTGGCGAGGACGCCGACTGCGCATGGATGGGGGGGTGCGGTGCTGGAGGTGCCCCCGCCAAGCGCAGCCATGGACTCTGTCTGGCTCCCCAGTCTGTTTCTTCGTCTGTGCAATCAGCTTGCCCCGCAGGATCGCTGCAAGGGTTTAATGAGCTGACAGATGTGGAAGTGCTCCGCGGGCACATATCTGGGGCGCGGTAGGTGATTAAATTCACAGAAATGCTTATTATGGAAAATTTCAAACATATAGAAAGTAAACAGCAGCATATTGAATTCCCACCTAGCACTAACCGGCTTCTGTAACTGTCGGCCCTTCCTCCGCCGGGCCGTGTCCTCGCCGTCGCTGAGCGGTGACAGTGACGGCGGTGGTTGTCGGTTACTTGTTGAGGTTGGACGGACGCACGTTTGATGCCTAGATCCTAACTTTGCTGTCTTGGCAGAGCGCTACCTCCTGCTCATCTTTTCCTTATCGTGGTGGAGGAGCTTCAGGCTCCACAGAAAGCTCTCTCAGACTCCTCCTTAGGGGGCTGCTTCCGTTCTGCTTTGTTTTGTCATGAGAACGGCATAGGACAGGGGTTGTGTCGCGGACACTCCTGTGCTCGGTGTCTGTGGCTTCGTCTAAGCACTCAGGAGACTCACCTGAGTCGTCGCACGTCGGCGGTGCTGTTTGCTGCCGGGTGAGGCCTCCAGGCGTGCACCTGCCGCACGGCGTTCACTCGTGCCCTCCTGGTCGGTGTGGGAGTTGTGTTCGGTTTCTGGCTGTTATGAGTAAAGGTGTCATGGAGGTTATTACAGAAGGGACTTTATGGACACTGGCTTTTCTTTCTCCTGGAAATAGCGCTAGTATGGAAATACCGGGGTGTAGGTATTAGTCGGAGTGGTCGATGGGGTGTGAAGTGGATGTTTAACCTGGCAAGAGACATTCCCACTGAAAACCTGTAGAAGCTCTGGTTCTGTAACTCTTCTCTGAAACAGTGTTCGTGAACTTTAACATTTTAATCATTCTCGTGCTTATCTTCCCACATGTTGTAAGTTGTATTTCCCTGACTCTAATGACATTGGGCACCATTTCATGTGCTTAATGACCACTGATACTTTTCCTTTCGAAATATCTCTTCCAAACTTCTGTTCATTTTATGATTGTCTGTTGATTATTGAGTTGTCAGAGTCCTTTATATATGCTGGGTACAAGTCATTTGTCAGGTACATATATTGTGAATATGTTCTCTTGCCTCCTTATTTAAAAAATTTTTTAAAAAATATTTTATTTATTTATTTGACAGACAGAGATCACAAGTAGGCAGAGAGGCAGGCAGAGAGAGAGGAGGAAGCAGGCTCCCTTCGGAGCTGATGTATAATTTACATGCAATAAAACGCACCCTTTTTTGTATCGGATTATGAATTTTGGCAAAGTCCTGCGTGTAACCACTGCCACCAAATCAGGATATGGAATAGTTCCTTCACCCTAGAAGGTTCCCTCGTGTCCCTGTGCAGGCAGCCCAGCTTCTGTGGCCAAGCTCTTGGCAGCCCCTGATCTGCTCTGTGTTTTGTGGTTTTGTCTTTCCTGAGTCTTTCCCAATACATGGGGTCATGAAGCAGGTCGCCCGCTGTGTCTGGCTTCTTCCACTTAACAGAATTCCTTCCTTTTGCTGGACGAGTGGGACTCGTCTGTGTGGAAGTGCTGTCGCTCGCGGGGCCGTCCTCCCGTCGAGAACCACCAGTTCTTGGTGGTCACGCGTGAAGCTGCTGTAAACATTTTCCGTGTTTTTCCCTTGGGGAAGCACCTGGGCGCAGCCGTGCTGGGTCGTGGGGTGAGCGTGTCTGTGAGGAGCCGCCGACCTGGCCTCCAGGGCCGCCCCACTTTGCGTCCCCACAGCAGGGCGAGAGCCCCTCCGCTCCGCGTCCTTGCCCGCACTCAGTCTCCCGGGTTTGCCTCCCCGGGCGTCAAGCGTGCGTGGTTTTCATCGGTATTTCCCTGATGGCGGGGATGTTAGAGCATCTTTTCACTTGCTTCTTCACCACCGGTAAGTCATCGTTGGGGAAAGGTAAGGTCTTGGCTTTATGACTGTGTTTTGAGCATTTTTGGTGCACTTGGGACTCTCTTTATCAGGTCAGTGCTTTAAAAAGTTCTCTTTCCCTGTCACTTGTCTTTTTATTTCCTTTTTTATTATGTTGCCTGAGTCACCACACAGTACATCCTTAGTTTTGGATGTCGTGTTCCATGATTCGTTGTTTGTGTGTAACACCCAGCGCTCTGCGCAGTCCCTGCCCTCCTGACGCGCGTCCATGGGCTCACCCATCCCCCCCGCCCCCCCAGAACCTGCAGTCTGATTCCTGGAGTCCATACTCGTGCTTCATCTCCCCTCTGATTGTTTTCTTAACAGCGTCTTTTAACGAATAGAAGTTTTAAATTTGGACGAAGTATAATTAATCAGTATTTTTCTTTCATGGTTGCATTGAACAAACGTTTGCCTGACCCAGGACAATAAATATTTTCTCCTTTGTTTTCTTCTGAAACTTCACATTCCTAGGTTAGGACCGTGATCCATTTTGATTTGATCTCTCTCTCTCTCTCTCTCTCTTTTTTTTTTTTTCATGCTGAAAACTTTGAGTGGAGAATTTACTTATTTTTGGTGTAATTGGCTTTAAAGACTCTCCTGTCCCCAGGGAACTGCCTGTGCACCTTTGTAGAAGAGCATCTGCTGCACGTTTGTGCTTCTTTTCCTAGGAAGGAGCTGAGGCAGAGGGAGAAGCAGGCTCTGCTCTGAGCAGGGAGCCTGAGGTGGGACTTGCTCCCAGGACCTTCAGATCTCGACCTGAGCCGAAGGCAGACGCTTAACTGACTGAGCTCCCCAGGTGTCCCTCCATATTAATTTTAGAATCAACTTACCGATCCCTACCAAATAGCATGTTGGGATTGTGATTGAGATTACATGCATCTATAGATAAATTTGGAGCAAACGGATGTCTTGACTATAGTGAGTCTTTTTAATGGACCCAGAATGCACGTGTCTGTTTATTCAGGTGTTTGGTTACCTCATTGGTGTTCCGGGTTCTCAGCACTACACCTGGCCTGTGTCTACATTTTTCTTGCTTTGGTGCTGTCGTCATCTGTGCGTGGCCATGATCTTCTTTCTTTCTAATGTTTGTCTTTTGTGTTCTTGCCTTCCTGCACTGGTACGTCTTCAGAATGGTGTTCAAGGACAATGGTAGGAGCGTGCGTCCTTGCCTTGCTCTAGACGTCAGGGAAGCACTTCGTCCTTCACTGCTAAGTGAGGTGTTAACCATTGGTTTTTCACAAATGTCCTTCTTCAGGTTGAGAAAGTTCCTTTCTGCTTCTAGTTGGCTGAGAATCTTTTCTTTTTTTATGTGAATGGATCTTGAACTTTAACAAATGCATTTTCTGTATCAGTGGAGATGATCATGTAGTGTTTCTTCATTTTCTGTTCAAATGGTGAATTATTGGGATTAATTAAAAAATTTCAAACCAGTCTTGCATTCCTGGGCTTAGCCCCACTTGGTCATGCCGTGTTCTCCAGATCCCAGCCCCGTCAGTATTTATCTGGCACCTGTCGCAGGGTTTGTAATTGGGTACTGCCGAACTCAATCAGATTATATTTTGTTGAGGGTTTTTGTTTGTTTGTTTTGTTTTGTGTCTAAGTACATGAGTAACCATGGCCCATAACTTTCTTTTCCTGTGGGGCCTTTCCTGGCCTTTGTCTAAGGGAACCTCGCATCATAAAATAGGCCGGGAAGTGGCTGGTGTGTTGTCCTGTAGCCTCGGCTCTCCAAGGAGAAGGACCACGTTTTGTAGACTCTGTGTTCTTTCTGGTTGTTAGAAGGGTGCGAGGCTCTCCCCAGCTTTTCATATTCTGAGTAGAAGATGGATTCTTCATTTTCTAGTGGTCTTTTTTGGTGGGAAGTTTTAACTTTGATGTATCTGTTTTATCAATGATTTCTTTTCCTACATCACTCTTTCTCATTTCTACTTCCTGTGCTCCTTCCGGCAGCGCTGTAGCTTTGGCTACATGTAGACCCAGGACCTGTCTTGAGTAACTTTGTGTAGCTTGTGGGTTAGGAGTTTACGTTTATTTTTGCCCGTCTGGGATACCCAGTTTCCCCACCCCACTGGTGTGAAGCTTCTCCTTTGCCATCAAATGGCTTTGCTGCCTTCAACAGTCCCGAGCTCGCGTCCGGCTCCAGCACTCGCACGGCGGAGGCGCAGCGGGAAAGCGGCAACCTCCACCCTAGCCTCATTTCTTCGTGTGTCAGTTGTCAGAGAAGAGCTCTGGATCCTTTTGGGTACAGACGGTGTAGATCAAGCAGCTGGAGTGGAAACCGGCGTGGAGAAGCCCCATGCGCCTGGGTGACGAGATGTGGACACGTGGTGAGGCGCCGCTTGGGGTCAGGGACCGTGTCGCTGTCTCTTATAGCACGTCTGCTACTAATGCAAGCTGGTGCCCCATGTTCCCTCGGCTTCACGAAAAAACCGGAGGGTTGGAGGTGAACAGGGGCCCACTGGCGTGTCTCAAGGCCCCTGTGCAAATGTGTGCTAGCACATGGACGGCTTGTATCACCGTGACTCCACGGAGAGCCAGCGCCTGGGTCTGGCTTCGGGGGACAGCCTTGCTGCTGGGACAGTGAGTGGTGAGCAGCTTGGTCTTTCTGTGTCCCTGGCTGGCGTGCTTTGAGAACCTGGTCTAATCTCTGACAACCGTGGCTGATTGCACAGTAAGACCCCACTTCTCCTGCCCTCCGGGAGCTCCTTGTGTAACGGTGGAGCAAGGGCAGTTGTCTCTACTTTCCCCCCGTTGCAGTTACGAACTGTTGATTACGCACAGAAGAACTCACATATTCACGTGTCTTTGGGTCACCGTTGTGCACACATGTGTATGCGCGCGCGTGCGCGCGTGTATGTCTGCTTTCTTGCCGGCGCCGGACTTACAAGTGTGTGAAGGCTGGCGTGTGAATGTCTCTGTTGCCGACATAAGCTGCTGTGATCTCTTAAGAAGGCTACATGTCAGTACATAGAAACCGTGCTCTAATGAAGTGCTGTCTTTTACTTGTTAAAATAATTCAGATGTAGGAGAAAGGACGCACGAAGGTGTCCTTCTAAGCTGTATTTGCCAGAGCAAGTACGAGAACAACTTCCAGGCCCATCAGCGCTGGACATCTTCGGTGGCTTGTGGTTTGTTTAGGTGCTGACTTAGGATGCAGTTGTCAGAAGGTCTGTGTGTGTAAGTGACCCACGTGCGCTGACGCTCCGGCCGTTTCTAAACTGTGCGCGTGGGAACACAGCCCACTGGGGACTGCGCAGGAGAGCGACGGCAGGTACCTGCACACCCCGGAGTCTGGTGCTTTATCCGCGTCCACCCAGAACCCCTGCCCAGCCCTTCTGAGGAATAACATTAACTTTAACTTTTCAAAGGAACAGACTGAGGCCTTAAGTTGCTAATTTGCCCGTGTTAGGTGGGCAGTGACCCTTGACCCTGGCATCTGACTTAGAATCCTGGCTTTTGTGCATCAGGGCTGCACTGGGCGGGGGGCAGGAGGGGGTAAAATAGCAAACTTGGCTGCATCTTCTTCTCTTGACAATTAAATTAAATTCTGTTGTGTTTACATTATCCACAAGTTTCACGAGAGTGACTTCAGGCGGGGGCTGGGGGCTTGTTGTCTGTTGGCATAAGTGTGTCCAGAGCTCGGAGCCGGTGGGCAGGCCGTGTCCGTGCTGGGACCAGAGTTGGCCATGGCCCCTCGGCTTGTGCGTTTCGGAAAGTCATTCCTTCAGCATTATTTTAAACTCTTGTTTTCCTTTCTAGGTGCGTTTTATCCTTTCTTTATTGTGGATACAAGGGAAATTCAATGGCAAATGACTTAATCTAGTAACGCAGATTAAATAATCCTATTCGCATCAACAGTCGGAGGTTCATGCATGATTCAGGTCGTTCCTGCTGCGGTGATTTATTAGGCAAAACGGTATTGCTGCGCCAATGAAGCCTCATTCCAGTGAGGACCGAACGAGTGGCCAGAGCCGTGTTGTTTCTGGTAAACTAATTAGGCTTTGATTGCTGCCTGCAAAATACAAACGGACTAATGAAGCTTTCTTGATTGAAGAATTTCATAATACAGGTGATCGCCGATTCTCGCTTTGTCCCTTGGCCTGGTTTCATTAGGAGGTTGGCTGGGTTTGAATTGCTTTTTTGGGTGTGGAGTTTTGGTGACGGAAAGGTCTTTGGAAATGGAAATTTTGTAATTCATAATTCAAAATTCAAAATTCCTCCGTGAAAATCTCTCCTGAATATAAAACTTTTGTCCCTTGGGTGCCTGCTCCAGAGCCTCGACCAGATAGAGGTGGCAGTTGGGTGTCTTCATTCTTGCTGGGAGTTGGGTCTTCTGCTTGTGCTCGGTGTCTGTGACTTGAGGACTGCCCGCCGCCCCCAGAAAGCGTGACACAGGACGCACACTGTCACGCAGGCGGTCTCCCTTACTGGGAATGGGGCCTGTCCTCTCTCCAGCGCCTGGGCCGTCACTGTTCCGTATGTGGCTCAGATGTCCGTCTTCCAGGAAGCCCGTCTGACGATCCCGGGCGGCCCCAGACTGTCACTGAGCGCCCCGTACGGCACCGGAGATGTATGGAGGGACCTGTCTGAGTCCTTGCCTGCAGGAGGAGGTGGGCAGTGCCTGCCCCGGAGGTGGGCACACCCAGAGCTGTGCAGACCTCACGGAGGGAAGTGGCAAGCTCAGGCGACCCCAAAAGTGAATGGTGGAACTCGTAAACATGTTTTATTTCCCCGGTTAGCTCCCACCTGTGTGTGTACAACCACGCCACCTCGACACCGCGTGGGGCCCGGTTCTCCCTGCTGGTGGGTATGAGGCGTGTCTCTCTCCTCCTGCCACGGCCCTTCAAAGCTGGGGAGTTGGCAGTCACGCTTTCTGGAATTCCTCCCTTCCTTTGCTCAGCCTTTTCTGTCATCGTGTGGGCTCCAGCCTCTCGCCGATGCCGGCCTTCCTCCGCGTGGGCTCTGACTGGTGCGCGGAAGCGCCCGTGGGTGAGAGGAGCCAGAGCTTGGGCGTTTTATGCTCCTCCTTCAGTGCACGCCTGTGGGGCGCACGTCTGTCCTGTGACTTGGGCAAGACACTTCTTTGGATTTTCATCTTCAGAATGGAGAAACCAGGGAAGATGCCCTCCATATCTGCTTTTAGTCCTTCCCTTGCTTGGGTTTGACCAAAGGCCCAGCCCCATCCTCACATTAGCGGACGGTGGGCAGCAGTTTTTTCCCGGGGTTCCAGTGACATCAGAGGCTGAATTACCAAGACCCAAACTTGACCATTTCCATGCTTAGAAGATTGAGCAGGAAGGAAAGTGTCTTTCCTTATCATAGGTGTTTGTGCGAAGGACTCCTACCTTCTGCTGAAAAGGAGTGTGACTGGGTGTGTGAAGGAGAAGAGGTTTGTTGTACACTCCAGACCCTCTCTCCTGGGGCGCCTGGTGGCTCAGTGGGTTAAGCCTCTGTCTTCGGCTCAGGTCATGGTCGCAGGGTCCTGGGATCGAGCCCCACATCGGGCTCTCTGCTCAGCGGGGAGCCTGCCCCCCCTGCCTGCCTCTCTGCCTACTTGTGATCTCTCTCTCTCTCTGTCCAATAAAGAAATAAAATCTTAGAAAAAAAAAAAAAAAGACCCTCTCTCCTGTCCTTCCGGATGTGCTTCCCCAAACACACACCTGGAGCCCGGGAAAGGAGCCGGCCACCAGGCGGGTTGGGTTTCAGGAGCAGGTGCCTTGCTGCTTCTCCCACAGGCGCCGCATGCAAGAGCTGGAGCGCCTGCCACGGGCACGCCGGCGCCTGCTGCTCCTGTTCCTGGACAGCCGCCGTGAGCCCCATCACCGCTCCCTCACGCTCGGTGTTTGAGCACGTGGGAACCAGGGAGTTTGGATCTCTTTTTAAGGCTTTTAAAAAAATAACCTGATGGTGGTTTAGTGAACTGTCCGCTCCACTCGCTGCTCCCGCCCCTCCCCCGTTGTCCGTGCTGGACTCCTCCCCCAGCGCGAGACCTGGGTTGGCTGCTTTCCTAAAGCAAGTATTTTGGGTTGGGAGGAGTCCTGGACTCCCGGAGGACAGAGCACAAGTGCATGATGGTTGTGACTGCTGGTGGACACCACACACACCGGTGCATGCCATGTTCCAAGTGCAGCAGCGGCGGGGCCGGAGAAAGCGGGTGTGTGGAGGATGGGCAGGTGCGGGGGGGGGGGGGGCAGGGGATGGTGGTGTGAGTGGGCGGTGTCTGCGGTCGCCACCTGCTGTCATTTTAGAGAACAGGGAACCAAGGGAACCAAGATGGGGACAGACAGCGTGTCTCACCCTCCCCGACCCCAGAAGGCAGAACTTCGAAGGATTCTGCCCTCCCAATATCCCCCGTATCCCGCATCTCTGAGTTGCTGCCTGTGTCAGAAGATGCCTTGCTGGCCGCTTTTCACAGGCACATTTAATTTGAGGAGGAGCCACGAGTTCACTTAGGAAAGGCAAGGCACGTAAACAGGTGGTGAGGAATATTAATACATGATGTGTTAACATACATATGCGGCGTCTTCCTTTTTGTCACGGGGGATGACTGCTTACTGCTAAAATCACCAGCCTTTCTGTTGCACCGAGTCTGTGCTCATTAGGAGGAGAGATGACAGTTGTGTAAAATGACAGGATTGTTCCTTCCCGCCGCGGATAGGATGTACTGTCACTTGCTGTTCCCAGGGCAAACGTCATGCCGTCAGACTTGCATGGGCAGAGGCCTTTCCAGCCCTGGAGTGTAGCTGTGGGCACTTCCAGAACATGCTGCTGTGTCCCTCTTCCATAGCCTGATGTCCAGACGAGTCCCAGAGAAACCCCTTCCATGGACCCTCTTGCAACGAAATCAGCTGGGTCCCCAAATGCTTTGACCACGGTTTGCAAAACCCCGGGGCCAGTCCGTGAAGGCCTCTGGTCTCTCACAGCTTCCCACCCATCGTACTTGCGCTCCTTGATTTAGGGCTGTGGTGCGTGCACGGCCCCTTGATCTGTCCGCTCCCCGTTCTGCTGGGACCCTGTGCCGAGCTCGGGGCGACACACAGGTACAACGTGGGTCTTCACATTCCAGGGCCGCTGCCAGCTGGGCTTATGTGGCCGTCGCTCCTCCTTGTTCCTGTGAGCCTTGACCTTTCATCCGGTGACAAAGCTTCCTTGTTCCTCCTGTGTTTTTCTGTCCTCCTCTTTTATCAGTAGAATTGAAATCTCCAAGTCATGTTGCACAGAATTCTAGGTATATATCAGAAAGTGTCACTTTGTACAACAAGAAAAGGTAAAAAGAAAAGCCGACATTTCACATAATCCATTATTGTGCGAACACAATGACATTCTTCATATTTTTTAGGAAAGGGTCATGTAGGTTAGTGTATAATTGGCATAGGAATTTGTTATTGCTGCCAAATATATCCATTGAGTTGGGAAAGTTAATTATTTGAATATGTCATTGTAGAGAGGTGTGCTGTGTTGATGCATAGAGTTGCAAAAACCGCACGAGATAAATGGCTAACTGAAATATAATGACTGCGCGGAGAAAAATGAATCAATTTGCCCAGGAAAGGCTTCCCCAAGTGCCTGCCGCTCCACTGCCATCGTTCTGCAGAGAGAGCCGGAGCTTGGCTGGTAGAGAGGAGGGGTGCGGCGGCGTTCCGGGGCTGCAGGGCATACCTGGGGGTACAGGGCGCGCCCTGGGCTCAGGCGGTAGGACAGTAGGTGCATGAGCCCAGCGGGCTGCCCCGCATGCCGGCCGCTCGGGACGTACGGGGAGAATCCGGCTTGCACCCAACCCTCTGGGTGGTGCGTCTCACTCCTGCGAAGTCAGGTTCTCCTGCAAGGGTGGAAACCTTCCGGTTACCGTGAGCCGGACCCCTGCCGGGAGAGCGGAGCACACGTGCGCTCGGCGGTCTGGCTGCGACTCTGGCCTCACTGTCCTTCGGTGTCCCCGTCTGCACTTGCTTGTTCCGTCAGCCGGATGTGCAGCACGTGTGTCTCGTGGGCCTCTCGGCCGACACAGGTAGACCTGGAGTGGCCGAGTGCCGAAGGGAGGCGTGGGGCAAGCAGCCGTGGGGTGACGTCCTGCGGGGGGACCCCTAGAGCTGCCTAAGTGCTCCCTTGATGCGTGTAGGAGGTGAGCACGGGAGGAGAGGCCTCCGTGTGGGGGCGCAGACGGGAAAGAGCCTGCAGGTCCTTCTGCCTCTGATGTTCACTGAGCATCTCCATGTGCCAGGCCCTGTGGGTGCCCTTGCCGAGTCCCATGACGTGTGGGGCTCCACGGGGGTGTGTGTGGAGGACAAGACCATGAACAGGCGAGGAGGCCCGTGACCCCAGGAGGCGAGTCTTCTAGTGGGAGAGTGGGCGGGAAGGAAGTGAGCAGGGAAGGCGCCGCGGCCGGGTACACGGGGCGCTCTGCTGGTGATGAGTGGGGTCACGGGGCTGGGGGACGTGCCAGGCAGTGCCGTCACAGCTGCGTCCTCGAGAGTACAGATGCCACGGAAGGCCAGAGGACACCGCAGGGGCAGAGCCAGGGGGCAGAGGCCTCGGGGCAGAGAGGGCTGGGCCGGGTCACAGGGAATGGGGAGAGCGAGAGGAGGTATGACAGGAAAGATGGCCGGAGCCAGACGGGCCTGTCCTGCCCGGAGGCCCCCAGACACATTGGTGTTCTGGGTTTGTTCCAAGTTGGAGACGATGCCACCGACTGACCTTGCTGGATAGCGTGGAGCATGCGGCCATCTTAGATTGAGTGGGGACATACACAGCCCTCTGACTGGGACATGCCATGTGCTGGGAAGGCAGGGTCCCTCTGCTGGCTTCACGCAGGCCCCGTCAGCGCTCAGGCGTTGTTGGCCCAGCCCAGCCTCCTGCTGCTCTGCCCAGCAGATTGGACTCTGGGCTCAGGCTGGCCAGAGCGCTGGCTTTGTCCTCAGGGGAGGAGGGGGAGCCCTGGGGAGGAAGGGACATGGTTGGGGGTGGAGGCAGGTCCTAGGCACTGGGTTTAGCTTCCTTTATGGTTTGTGAACGTTTAGACGCATGGGACACGCACTCTGTTGGGATTCTGCATGATAGACGCGGGTCTCATCTTCAGCCGCTGGTGCGGAGACTGGAGACTGGCCTGGACCCTCAGGGTTTACCGAATCCGTTGCTGTCTTAGGACAGAGAGGTACCCAAAGGCCTCCGTCGCCTGCCCGACGGCTGCCCTCCTCCCCGCCCTCCCCTCCACGCTTCTGTTCTGTGAGGCTTCACGTTTCTCTTGCTGTGGGCTTAGGGCCGGCCCGGGGGCTCCCACTTGCTTTCCTTCACTCGCCTCCTCTCCTTGAGAACCGGGCTGAGACGCCTGTCTGTGGGACAGCTTCGCGGACCACTGGGGCCGGCCTGCGCTTCGCGCTGGTGCACCGCGCGGTGCTCATGGCGCTGCTGCCGCTTCCTCTCCCCCGTGAGTGTGGGTCCCCGGGAGCAGGGACCAGCCCCCCTCTTGCCCTGCCAGCAGCACCCACATCAGCCCCGGCACACGAGATGTCGGAGCTGTGGTCAGAGCTGAGGAGGGGGCCGGGCCAGCCACAGAGGAGGAGGACACAGGCTGCTGGGTGGCCTTGGGACGTGGCCAACCTTCCGTGGGGAGCTTGCCCCTTTCTGAGGGAGGGAGTCCTTGGAAATCAGAATTACGCCCAGGGCAGAGTGAAAGCACGCGGTGGGCTTGTTGTTGCGGAAATCTCTCAGCAACACCCCCGCCCCTGTGTCCGCAGGTCAGTTTTTCACTTCTAGCCTAACACTGGATTTGGATTATCTGGGGGTATATCTTGAAAAGCCAGGGTCCCGTGTGAGACCCATTGAATCCAGACCTGTGTGAGGGAGGGTTCTGTATGGTCTCCCCGGGCAGTCTCGGTGGGACGGAGAATGCTTCCCCACCACCCCAAGGAAAGCCCCATGTCTTGACCTGGCCAGGACTGCCGTCGCCTGGCTGGCCTGCGGGGCCCCTCCCAGAAGTAGGGCTTCAGCTGACCCGGATGGGGCCTGTGTGTAGAGAGCGGTGAAAACACACCTGGAGAGTCTCAGGGCCGAGCCGTTGTCGACAGGCTTGCCCTCGTGCTGTGGGCTGCGAGAAAGCCGGGAAAAAATAACGTAAATGGTGTCTGGCAGGGAACAGAAACAGAAACAGGAACCCAGCGCAGCTCCGCGGCCCCCGAGAGGAGAGGCGGATGTGGTGAACCCTGCGATCGCCTTGGCGTCATGCCAGGCAGTGTGGGGAGCAGAAGCTCGAGCGAAGCCCGGAGACCCACCGTGCTGGGGAAGGCTCAGGTGGCTGAAACCGAGCCGCAAGGGGGCTGCATGGGGGCCACCTTGAGCTCGTTGCTGAGTCATAAGGCTCGTGCGTGGAGAGAGAGACCCCGAAAGCCAGGAAAAGAGCTACGGGGTGAGCATGAGCTGGTCAGCTCCAAGAGTCGGCAATGCGCACGGCCGGGAAACCGTCCCGCTCTTTCCAGCCTCAGTCCAGAGGCCTCGGTGAGCACCTGTGGCCTTCTATGGTGGGAACCACGGGGGCCCCTCAGTAGTGGGGCCAGCCCCACTCTAGGGGCCAGGCTGCTCTGGCCTGACCCTTAAAGACCTGAAAAACAAGCCTTAAAATGAGGATGCTGATGCACCAGGACCTTAACAGGCAGGCAGAGCCGCCGTCGGGTCTGAATGACACAGGCTGTCGCAGGACAGCAGGGACACGGGGCCTGTCGTGGGGGGGTCCGCTCATCAGCACAGACTCAGAAAGGCTACGGGGGCCCTGACATTGGTGTGCGCAGACTCTGAGGCAGTTAATAGATTTGTGCTCAAGGATTTAACGAAAAATGTAAACATAAGGAAGTGGAAGGAAAAGAACAAAATGGAACCTTTACCGAAAATATAACTGGTGCTGTTCGTGGAATGTATGAGGGGATTTTGTAACAATAAGACGGCCCCAACTCAAATGTGCGAAGGAAAATTGGGCCAAATGAAAGCAAGTGTGTGAAAGCCCAGTACACGTTTGTAAGCACAGCCAAGGTCGCAAAGAGTCAGGGAAGAAAACTTCAAACCTAGAGTAGACATCGCTGCCCACATGGGGCACACTGGGAGGCCTGCTGGGAGCAGAGCCGCGGGGACACGTGTGTGGCTGGTGACCACACAGAGAGGGGCAGCGGCCACTTTGGAGAGCTGTGGCAGCATCCACAAGGGAAGCGGAGCTCCTGCACGGCGAGGACGCCTCCGTCCTCGTACTCAGTCCCAGGACCCAAGAGAAGCGGAAACTTGTGTCTACGCGAGGCTTCGAGACGAACACTCATTGCACCTTCATTCTGCGTGGCCGAGCACTGGAAATAAGCCTGTGCCGAGGAACGGCTAGATGAGCCGTGTGGGGAGCGAGCACCAGCCCAGCTGGTAACAAGGACCAGACCACCGCGTGCCCGGAAGCTTGGGAGGGGGCATTTACAGGACGTTACCCTGAATGAACGAAGCCAGATGCAGAAAGTACGTGCTGTGTGCTTACGTGTGTGAATTCTAGAATCTAGAATAAGCAGACCTGTCTGAAAGACCGCGCTTCTGCTTTGCAGAGAGTGTGGGCCTATGAGCTGTCAGCACAGGGTCAAGAAGGATTTCAGGGGGTGATGGGGAAGCTTTGCTTTGGTCGGAACTCACAGTCCCTATGGAGGTGTCAAATTCAATCTGTTGTATAGAAATTATTTCACTGTCATGGATTTTTTAAAAATGACCGTGACAGCAACCACCTGTTCAGGACTTTTGGTCTGCAGCAGAGTTGGAGAGCTACTGCCCGCGAGGCCCTTCCGAACCCCCTTGCATCTCAGCTCCAAACTCCTTGTCCGCCCGTCACTCTTCATGCCCTGGCCAGAGGCCTGCAAGGCCTTCATGCAGCTCCCTCTCCCACGCCTTCATGGTGACCCACTGCCGTCCTGGCTGTTGCTAAAAAGGCCCCTCCTGCCTCGTCTCTGTGGCCTCTCCTGCACCAGGGGGATGGGTGGGGCCAGACCCGCATCTCCTTGCCCTCCCGAGGCTTCCGTGAGAGGCTGCGCGGGAGGGTGTGGTGGAGGACGCCCAGGACGGGGCTTGAAGGGGTGAGGGCGGCGTCCGGCACAGGTGGCGAGGAAGGACCTCCTTGATGAGGGCCTCCGTGGACTCAGATTCCCACTCACAGGCTCTTGGGTCTACCCGACGCCCTGCCACCGCCAGCAGGGAGGGCATTTCAGATCCAGCTGCCCAAGCAACACCACACCCCACCCCTGCACCTTCTATATTAAAGATCTGCAGAGGTGGTGGGAGAAAGGAGATTAATTTTCTGTCCTCGCTGACTGATTTTGATCTCGGCTCATTTAAGGGCTGACCCAAGAGTCTTCTACAGCCAAGCTGGGCATAGTATCACTGAAATAAGGAGCAGTCATGCCCCCAGGAGCTGTCATTTTTGCCGGAAGCTTCCTGTGTGCGATGTGCTTGGAAAGGCAAGAGCTCGCGTGCGGGGGTGGCCACGGTCTCGTGGATGTGGCCGCTGTGGGAGGTGCGCCTCCGCCCAGAGCGCTGCTCTGTACCCCTCGGCCTGTGGTTTGCTAAGCTCTCCCGGGAACCTGGCCAGCACCACCGCGCCCACACGTCTGCCTTCCCCTCTGATGGGGCACGGCCAGACCAGCACTATACCCCCCTCTCCCCAAGGGGGAAAATGAGACCAGTCCTGAGACCAGGGCTACTCCCGTCCTGGGTAGGTGGTGGAGCCCTCAGGGTCCTGCTGACCACCTGGGCTGGTCTTCTCATTGCCTCTAAGCAGTGGTGCTTCTTGCTTTTCGTTGCTTTTTCTGACCCGACCTTTCACCTGAGATGATAGTGTTGCCTGCGAGCATTTCAAGGAACTGCTGGAAGATCAGCGTGTTTTGTAAGAGCGTTCTCCTAGGCTCGGGGTGGGGTGGAGATGTGGATGCCAGGGCTCTGGGTTCTGCGTGTCTTCAGAAGAGGTGGGGTGAAATGGGGGATGAAGTGGCTTCGGTCAGGCAGAGGTGGTTTCCGGTCGCAGGGCCGGGGACTTTGGTCCCTGACCTTTCCAAGTCTCTATTCTCGTCTGTGGAATACAAAAATAATGACCACCTTGTGAGGCTTTGTGTATGGAAACTTCTAGCAGGATGTTATGTCACCAGACTCGAATGATGGTGTCCTGTCAGCTCTGCTTTGCCCCACACCAGCCTTGTTGTTTTCCGTGGTCCTGGGGCGCTCAGTTTCCAGAGTCTGGGGTGTAAGGGAGTCCCATGTCCCTGTAGTGTGAATGCCCCTCTCTAGTCCCCGTCCTCACTACACGTGAGGTGGTGTCAGTGCTCCCAGCAGGGGAGAAGAGGCCTCCACGATTCCCAGTTGGGGTGACGACCCAGAGGCCAGGGGTCCTTAGATGGCGCAGATGGCACATAAAGGTCCCAGGAGGGACATCAAGTGCTTGGGCCTTCTGCTTGGGGGCCTGTGTCTGTGTTTCCAGAGGGCTCTGTTGTCTCTGCTGCCTTCCTTGGGGCTTGGCTTGGCCTGAGAAGGCGCTCCCAGAGCTTCCTTCCCGAGGGCTGAGCTGTCACCATTCGGTCTTCACGACGGATTCATATGTGGCCGTCCTGTGCTTCGGATGGACCACCTGTAGCGGCCGGAGCTCGCCATTCCTTAGTGGGCGTGCTGGTGTGTGCCAGCTGTGCGAGCTGGGTCAGGGGGAGGTGCTGGTGTGCGCCAGCTGGGTCGGGGGGTGGCACTGGTGTGCGCCAGCTGTGCGAGTTGGGTCAGGGGGAGGCGCTGGTGTGCGCCAACCCTGTTAACTGGCGGGGGGTGGTAGTGCTGGTGTGCGCCAGCTGTGCGAGCTGGGGGGGTGCTGGTGTGTGCCGATGCTGGTGTGTGCCAACCCTATTAGCTGGGGAGGGGAGGCACTGGTGTGCACTAGCCGTGCTGAGGGAGTGACCTCCTCCCCCCTCCTCTGCACCATGACCTGCTGTGTACTACCTGCAGGGCATGAGCTACCCTCTGCCTCAGCTTCTAGTCTGTGACATGGCAATACTGGCCCTGACCTTGGGGGGACACGGATGAGCGTGTCTGGGAGCCGCGGTTTGCGTGTGTCGACCACCAAGTGCTCGGTAATCGTTACGGGCTGCTGTGGTTGTCCCTTGCTGGCTGTAAATTGTTTACTTTTAAATGACTTTAATCTTAACTGTTTAGCTATTTTGAGATAGTTTCAGATTGACAAAAAGGAGGCAAAAATAGTTGAGAGGATCTCCTTCCGGCCTCCCCCCGGCTCCTCCAAATGAGTGTCTTCTGTACCCACAGCGGAAGGACTAACAGGGAAGGGGCATCGATGCAGGACTGTGGGCTTTCCTCCAGTTGGCCCGGGATTTCCTTTGCTGGCGGTCACTGTCTGGGTCAGGTGCCAGGCCAGGCCTCCCTCATCCCCTTCGGTCTGGGACAGGCCGTCTGTCTTTGTCGTTCATGGTCGTGACGGTAGCAGAGGACTGGCGGTGATTCTCACAGTGCCCTGCGATTTGGGATGGTCTGATCCTTGCTGGGGATGAAAGGGAGGCATTTTCGGCAGGAGTAGCTCCTGGGGTTGTGTGCCACGAGGCCCATGGCGTCCTTCCGGCTCATTCCCGGTGGTGGCAACCTTGATCTTGTGGTTCAGGAGAGGTCTGTCGGATGGCTCAGGAGTTACTGGGTTCGTTCTGTAAGGAGTCACTGCAGTGGGGGGTGCGCGGAGCCCATGTGGGTCGCGCTTCTGTCTCTTCTCTGGCGTGTGTCCCCAGCGGAGAGTCCTCCGCCTTCTGTGGTTGTGACAGAGGATTTGCCGAATGGTTTTTTCTGTGTCCCCCTCCCTCCTGCTTTCATCGGGTGGGGGGCGGAATTTTTCTGGAGGAATCGGACGTCCCTTCTCCATCTGCTCGCCGTCAGAAGGAGGTCGGGGACCTCGGTTTTGTTCTGTGGGCTAGAGTCCGCTGGTGCCACTACTCGCTGGGCAGACGCGCTCAGGCTTCTCCGTGGTACTTTCCGCACATCTGAAGGTGTTTTCCTACATCCCCCCCCCCCCCCAGCAGCAGTACCACAGCTGTCTGTGGTGCTCGTCCGGTGCTCGTCTTCACTGGGATGGTCCTGGTCAGCGTCCTGGAACACCAGGCTGGAGCGCGGCGCTGTTCCCCTGGCATGTACGCGCGCCCAGCCTCACGGACCCTGCCCTGTCCCTCTGGGGACCCCTCGCTTCCCTGCCGGCCGCCAGCCCTCCTCCGTCCCTTGTGTTGAGAAGAGCTGCCAGGGGAGAAGGGTGTCTCTCCGCACCCTGGCCCACCTCCCCCCGTTCTTCTGGTTCTCATGCTCTCGTTACACTGAAAAGACCGCGGCGGATGCCTTTGGGCTGGAAACACCGTTCCGCTCATGCTGTGGTCTTACGTGAGAAGTAGGAGCGTTTGGTTGCTAATACTGAGTTTAAACATGGGCCCTTCTTTGAACTTGTGTCTGCAGCTGCTTCCCCAGATATCTCAGATCCACGAGAGATTCTGTCTTACAGGGGGAGCAGCTGTCCTAATTAATCAACTTTAAATAATTATACGTGTCCTTTCTGTGCTGTTTGGTATAAATCTCTAGTGAACACAACCTCCCTTTTCCTCAGAATATGCTGTTTTATGTTCTTAAAGGCAAAAAAACCACCCCAAAACCAAAAAACCCTCAAAAGCCGTACTTTACCGATCGGGTGCAGGCGGGTGGGAGCCGGCGAGCTCTGCCTCGGGCCGGCCTTGGCTGCTGCGGCCTCCGTGCCTCCCATCCCCTGCCTTAGGAGCTGACCCTGCTCTGGCAGGGGAGCCTGAATCCCGGGGCGGGGGGTGCAGGGAGGGAGGCCGGCCAGACCACGTGGAGACTGACCGCTGGCCGCAGGGGGCCTCCGGGGACCCTAGCCCCCGACGCCAGGCTCGAGCGGCGGCTCCATCCATCTTGGTGGGCCATGCGCTGGTCGGGGGGCCTCTTGCTCCGCTCCGTGGTCCCATTCGTAAGGCCCGCCTGCTCCTTCAGCCCTTGTGGGAGAGCAGGGGAGGGAAGGCTGTACAATAACTGTCCCGGTCCCGGCCCCCGACTGTCGCTGGTCCCCATACCTCACGCGCTTCAGGGAATGGTCGAGAGCCAGAGCTCGGCGTCGTAGTTAGCGGCCCCGGGTGCCTGTCTGAGGCGGCGTGCACCGTCCCGCTGGAGGGCTGAAGAGAGCCACCGGGGGCTGCTCTAGCGGTTTCCAGCCCGTCGGGGAGAGACGGGGGGCGTGCGGGCACCTCCCCCACAGCAGGTGGGGGCTGGGGCTACTGGTAGTGTCCTCCGTCCAGTGAGTCCTGGTCAGACCCAGGCTCGGGACTGATCACTTCCTTTGTCCCCGACCCTCCTTTCTTCTCTCCTCCCCTACATGGGTTTCTAGAGCATTCAGGGTGCCCGGATGGAATGCGCTGGGGCCGGGGGCCGGGGTGTGAGTCCCTGAGAGAGCCGGCAGGGACCACGAGCCTCAGAGCGGCGCAGGGGAGGCTCACACAGTGACAGAGGCAAGTCCCCTTGACACAGGACAGAGGACGGTGGGGCGGGCGGCTGGCAGGGTGAGCCACAGGTACAGGGGTGAGGGCTGCGGCTGGCAGGCCCTCCTGGGAGCAGAATGTGCGGAGCCCAGGCTTGTGTCCAGATGCAGCCGGCTCCGGTGGGGGCCAGAGTCTTCATCGCGGGTGGAGATTTGGTGCGGGGATCCTGGGACCCCGTGTTTGTGGAGCAGCTGGTGGGCTTTCCACACACGCTCCTGCCCTTCCTCCCTGACCTCCCTGCTCTGCACCCGGAGCCCCTGCTGCCCCTAGTGTGGGTGCGGGAGCCTGAGTGCCGCGGGGCCTGGGCGGCTTTGCGAGCAGATTGGATGGGTGCGGGCCGTCTACCTCACACTCTCCGTTTCTCCCTTTCGGTCAATCTTCTGCAATTCCTACTGTGTTCCAGGCCCTGGGGCTTCAGAAGTTTGCTGCCGCCCAGTTCCTGCGCTCAGGGGTGGGGGTGCGGACTCGCTGACGGGAGGCAAGGGAGAGGAGGGTGGTCCCTCAGACGCTGAGGACCCAGCAGAAGTGCCACTCGGGCGGCACGGGGGGCCCCGGGATTCCCCCCACGCTCGGTTCTGCCGCTCTGCTGGCTTTTTGGCTTTGGCGGAGTCCCTACAGCGCACAAGCCTCGGTTGCCTGCTCCTACACAGGCCGCTTCCTGCCCCCGATGCAGGGCTGTGTGAGGGACAGCTAGGGAGTCGCTTTGCAGGCGGCGGGGCCAGCTTCCCCGGCTTGTGCCGGCGGCACCCAGTGCTGGGTGCTGGGTGCTAGGGCAGTGTGGTTCAGTGGGGAGAGTCCAATTTGGGAGGTAGGTGGAGGGTTCCTCCTGGGTCACAGATCCGTGAGAACTGTCCCTTGACGTGTGAGCTGTACGCAGTGACCTTTCTGAACCTTGGCTTTCTCCTCTGTCGGGTGGAGCCCTGGTCCCCAGTTCCTGGGCAGCTGTGAGAATTTGGTGAGCTGCCCCCTGCCCTGGGTCTGATGGGCCCGGGAGACCAGGCTCTGGGCCCAGGGCCCGTGGTCAGTGGTGCTGGTTTCCTAGTCTTCCCGCCGGGCCCCTGAGGGAGGCGCAGAGATGGGCCCACAGCGTCAAAGTGCATTTCTTCCCAGTGAGACTGTGTCTGTGGGTGTAAGCCCTCCTGTGTGGCAGTGGACTTGCCCGTGACCCTGTCCTCTCCTGTGTCATGATGGCTCACTGAACGCTCTGTGTGCCACCGTGTGTGTGTGCCACCGTGTATGTGCGCCACCACGTGACATTGGGGTGCTTGGCCACCTTTGCCAGACAGGGGCACACGTGTTCAAGCAGAGCTCACCGAAAACTGCTGTGTCGTCTCCAGGAGGGTCCCAAGGGGCGTCTTGGTGGGAGGTCCTTCAAGCTCAGCTCCTGCTGGATCATTCAAGAAGATGCAGTTGGCTTGTGTGGCCAGGGCTCTCTGTCCGTGGCCTTGTTCTGCATTCTGTTTGGGGGCCTGTAGCTTTGGCTGGGTGTCCCATAGCTAGTCATATGCCTCTGGCCCTTGATGGCCCTTTGATTCCTGGGGTGAACCCCTCACCTCCATGGGAGCTCAGTTTAGGACCCCTTCTGCTGGTCATTTCCTCTCTTGGCCATCTGGGCAGTTAGCACACAGGAAACGGAGTTCCTGACCCCGTCCCCCCTGGTGTCCGTGGTAGGGGTGCACCATCACGGGGTGTGTCCCACTGTTCCCGCTGGGGTCTGGTTGGAGTGTGAGGCCCAGATCGCCGGCCAACACGAGAGCGTGTGAACATGCCTCCCACCAGGTGCGGGGACAGCGCGGCCGTCAGCATCACCCCTGTTGTTCTCCATTTTTCTCCTGCAGAGACTGTGGCGCTGCCTCCTTGTAGACGGGGAAGTAAGCCTTGGTGTTGGAGCCATCCAGCCGCCCTTGCCTCTTCCGTCAGGAACAGGGTGTTTTCTCGTTCCTTTTGGCCCCCAGCAGTGCTAGTCTTCTCCTGCATCTGGACAGGATGTGACCCACCCGTCCCCTCTGACCGCCACGCCCCAGCTCTGCAGCCAGGCCTCGGGAGGTGGCTTCCATGCCCATTTCCTCCTCACTCTTCTTCTAGCCTGGTTCTCGGCCGGGCCTTCCGGCCTGACACCGGCCCTGTGGCTCAGCCGGGGTTTATGGAGCACCTGTGGCTTCTGAACCGCGTCTCCGCTGAGGACCGTGTGTGCGCCCGCTTGGGCTGTGGGACTCCGCGGCCTCGAGTGCTGCGGCAGGCTGCAGTGGCTGCCTCCACGTGCTCGGTCCCCGGGGCTGTGTGTGTGTGTGTGCGTGTGTGTGTGTGTGTCTCGCAGTGGTGGGGGCAGCGGCAGGACTCCTCTCCAGGCCGCTCTGCAAGGGAGCAGAGCAGAGCCCTGGGATGCGGCGGGCACCTTCCCAGGCTTTTTCTGTACACGTTTCTGTCCTTCGGGGTTAGCCTCCAGAATGGGGGACATTTCCCCTGGTTTACAGATGCAGAAGCTGGAGCCAAGGGAGCAGCATGGGGCACTCTGGCCAGGCGTGCTGCTGGTGGGGCTCGGACCTGAGCCCAGACTCTCACCCGCAGCTCAGATGGAAGATTTCGAAAACCATGTATCACTTAGAAGTACTATACCAGCAGTTATAACTTGGAAACGGGCAGGCGAGCATTGAGCAGTAAACCTTTCTGTTCTTTTCTTCATTCCTCAATGCTTTAGAAAGTAAAAAACGGCCAAGTGTCGTTCTCTGAGCGTCTCCCAGACCTGTGGCCTCCGGCAGACGTGCAGCGCGCCCCGTCTGAAAGCCCTCTGCCAGCCGTTTCCTAAAAGAGGCACGTCGGAAAGGCCTCCCAGGCTGCGGACGGCAGGAGCCCCCGCTGGGACCCCCGGCCTTGCAGCCGGTGTAGCAGAAGCCCCTGTGGGCTTGGCTGGGAAGGCTGGGGCTGGCAGCAGGGAGAACAGGGGCCCAGTGGCTGTGAGGAGTTGGGGGGTCCTCTCAGGCCGTCCCCCCCGTCTTTCTAGCCTCATCATCCAGCACCTGGAGTGTCTTGTGCTGGTGCTCCCCAGGTAGAGTGTGGGCCTGTCCTATCACGTGAGCCCCACGGACCCTGTCCAGAACCAGTCCTACATTTCTTTCCCTTTTGGTTAAAATCCCACTGTTCTTTTAAGAAGAACAGCCCATCTGTGGACAGTCAGCACTGTTAGAATGTTACCTCAGTTCAGATTGTAGTCTTAGTGATAACTGCTTTTCATTTTTCCTGGTTAAATAGACCAGTATTGACTCCAAGTGACTGTTCGGTGGGAGGAATGAGGAAAGGAACATAACTGCTCTGAGGCTCCTCGCCATGCCGGGGACACTGTGGGTTTCGTCTCCCGGAAGTCCGGGAGCACCTGCCCTCTTAGGCGGTGAGGTGGAAGCACTGGGGGCGGTGACTATTCAACCCTGCGTTCTCCTTTTCCCATTAATACTCACGCCTGCTCCGCAGGCAGGGAGACGGTCCATGTGTCATCGCACACACGGGGGCCCGAGGCCCCGACGGTGACGCCACCTGCCTGGGTCACCGAGCCCGTGAACTGCAGGGCGAGCGTCTGACCAGCCTCCCCCTTCAGAGGCCTCGTCTCCCCCGTTGCTTTTTCTTGGCATCCGCGCTGGTGGGGGGTGACCAGGGGCGCGGACTCAAGTGAAGCAGGGGGTCAGGTGCCTCGGTGGCGACTTGGCTCTGGTGCGGTGGGCGAAGGCTCTGCCCACTTTCTGCATCTTTTGTTTTTAATACGAATGACTTTTTCTGATGACTTACTGGTCGCTCCTCCTAGCTTACCTGGGGCTCTACCGTTCTCAGCGGACAGAGAATGCTGCTCTTCTAGTTTTTATTATTTAGCTCTTCTCAGTCTTCAGAGTGACTACGCCTCAGGTGAGTGTAATTAGGGATGCGTGTTTCTCGCACAAGTGGTAATGTTCTTACACAGCTGTGTGCTAAAAATAGCATCTGCAGGACAGTGAGTTTTCTGCTTATAATAGAGACCGTTCTCCCAGAGGCCAGGAAGCCGTAATCCTCTGAAAGCCCTTCACACCAACGCGGGAGGTGCTCCGTTCACTCGCCGACGCGGTGCGCGGTGCCCGGCGCCTTCACAGGGTGTGTGCCCAGCTGCGAGCTGGCATTGGGGCACCGCCTTGCCTGGGGGTCTCCTGGGGGAGGGACCCAACATTTAAATGGGTCACCGCGCCTGTTTTTACAGTGGTGCCGGGATCTGCCTGTTGAGGACCTTGGCGCTGGATCCTGCCTCGGGCTTTGGGATGTGTCGCGCCAGTGGCCGTCCATGCAAGGTGCAGCTCCCTTGTTGGCACGGCTCTCCAGGGCCACGGGGAAGGTGGTGTTTTAGGAGTTGTTGTCCAAGGACAAGGCCACACATCCCAGCCGGTGTGACCTTGTTGTTATGTTGCTGCTACTGGGGCTCAGTGGCTTAGGGCACAGCCCTCCGCCCTGGCCCTGAGAGTGGGGGCAGTGGGGCCGCCTGGCTGGCCGGCCAAGCTGTCCCGTTGGCCCCACTGCTCTGTTTCCCATCTGCCTCCCTGGCACCTGCCCATGCTCAGCTGTGGTCAGACATCATACTCGCCAGGATCAGCCTGGTCTCTCTCCGTTCCCTGGCTCAGGGAATCCCAAGGGCTGAGGGAGTATTTTCTTCTGCTGTTGGGGCTGGTCATGCTTGGAGAGTGTACAGACTGTGAGGTCCGCCATGCGGTTGTAGCCAAATTCATACCTGGATGTTGGCTCGACAGGCTATCCACGGAAGATAATCCAGCCCTGGCATTAGAGGTTTCTGCCTTTGAGTGGGTATCTCTGCTACAGTTTCAGGGTTCCTGGGCTTCCTCGTAGCCAGGATGCCTTCCAAGGTCACCTTCAGTACCTGCATCACTGCCTTCTGGACCTCATCCAGTTGGCACCTCTAGGCGGTAGGCCATGTACCACAGGCCGTGTTTGGTGTGGAAGCAAAGAAGGCCTTGCCGGTGCACCCATTCAGCGAGGGATGACCTGGCCCCTTGACCTCTGGCCCTCGTAGTGTCAGTGGATACAGGCATAATGCTCTGAGCAAGGCCATCAAGCTCTACAGTTTGTCAAGGCGGTCGCCCCATCCTCTGGGACGCGCTGTTGGGGTTTGCGCTAAGGTCCTGAGTCTCTCCGCCGTGCCTAACTGTCGTGGGTGATGGTGGCTGGGGGGCTTGCGCAGCAGGCTGTTGGTGGTGGCTTTGGCACTGCTGATGATCTTGAGGGGGCTGCATGCTTTTTGTGACTCCTTCTTGGGAGGGGAAAGAAGAGATGGCCACTCCTTTGGTTCCACTCTGGAGGTGACTCGTACGCTTTCCGAGGCAGCTGTAGGCTCCACAACAGGCTTGGTGTTGGCGTCGGTCCATTTGACGTTCCCGTTACGGGGTTCCTGCGCCTGGAAGGTGGGTACATGGTCATCTGTTGATTGCAAATGTTCTGTTTGCAACCTAGATGGACCTCTTGGATTTGTGGGGGGCGGAATCCTATTCAATGGGCAGACCATGCAGTTGTTAAATGAAAAGGTCAATGCAGAGATCAATGATGGGCCCTGCGTCCACTTTTCCAGAGCTCAAAGCAGCCGTGGTGCGAGCAGTTGTCTGACACCCCGTCCGTTCGCTCTGGCCTTCGTCATCAGACCCTAGGCGTGTGGCTGGCATGGTGGCAAGAAAAAGTGTCGCTTGCCACTAAGCAGAGTGGACCAGGGAGCTTCCACTATGAACCTTCCACACGCACAGACTTCCTTAAGTCTTTTTTCAAAACACGGAAGCGAAGATTAGGGAAGGAAAAGTTGAATGCACTCCGTGCTTTAATGACTGGAATGTAAGTTTTGAATTTAAATACAGCTGGCATTTTAGCTCCTTAACTATCGTGCACATTAAATCATTCTGTTTAAGTTTCCTTACCTATAAAAAAGTGGATAATGGTACAATTTTTTTAAACCTCACTCAGGGAAGTACATAGTTTACTGGGACACCCTCCCACTGTTTATCTGGTAAACTTAAATAAGTTTAAGATAAGAAGCTGGCTACTTAATCCTCACTAACAAAAAAGGATCCTTCCTTCTCTGTGAATTGAGCCTTCCGGATTCTTGAACCTCTCTAGAGTGAAGCCATAATCGCATTCCAGCTGTCTTGAGTAAATGAGCTCCACGTTTTCAGCCTCAGCTAACAGACCACACAGCCTCGTGCCTGTCCCAGCAGCAGCATACGGTGGAAGCGGAGGGATTGGCATCCCATTCTCTAAGGCTAGAAGGCTGCTAGGGACTTTCCGAAGGGGCGGTGGTGTGAGGGAGGGTGCCGGGGCTCCTGAGATCAGAGAGACACTTGTCACAGATACATTGTTCAGGAGATCTCATAGCACCTTTGGTTTGGGGCCAGGATTCCCAGGTAGGGATTTGAGCGCCCTGTCTCTTCCACATGGAAGTCCTCCGCTTCCCGCGAGTACCAGGTGCCAGAGCCCGGCGTTGGAGTGCTGTGAGCTCCAGCTCTGCGGACCCCAGTTGAGGTGGGAGCAGGCCCGCTCCGAAGCGTGCGCTGTGCTCTGTGGTGGGGGGCACGGGACACTGCTTGAGGAGGAGGGTGCCTTTCCCCTGACTCTGACGGTGGCAGCTGGTGACGTGATCTGACAGAGTGAGCAGATACTGGTACATTTGGTTTCCGACCAACACTGCTTTGTGGAGCTCCCTCTCTCCATTCTTAGTGTTTCCGCTTCACTTTCCCCAAGGCCACTGGTGTGCCTGATGCTGGGTGTTTTTGAATAAGCATGGCCGCCTCTCTTTTGAATCAGTTGCTATGTGTTCTTCCTCTCCTTCCTCCTCCTCCTCCTCCTCCCCTTTCCCTTTCTTCCTCTTCTTCCACTTCCTCTTCCTCTTCTTATTTTCTCCTTCCTCCTCCTCCTTCTTCTTTTGCAGCTGGTCCCCCAGCAGTGACCAGGGTCACAGGTCCGTCTCCTCGCATGCCGGGTGGATCATTCGCTGGAGGTGTTCTGCACACGCACCATTGTCAACCCAGACATGCATGAGACCTAGCCAGCTGGAAACAAATTCATATCCGAAAGAGCTGCACCAGAATAATCATAATTTAGAAAAACTGACAACACCTAATGTTGGCAAGGGTATAGAGCAACTGGAACTCTCTTATGTTGTTAGCTGGAGTGTAAAATGGTCAACCTAATTGGGAAAACTGCAGATTTTATTAAACACAATCTACAGCTGACCTAACGACCCAGCAGTTTTACTCCTAAGTGTTGATCCAAGAGAAATGAAAATGCATACCCACAAAAAACTTATACAAGAATTTTTTTAATAGTAGCTTGATTTTTGTTATTCTCCAGTTGAGAACAACTCCAATGCCTATGACCTGGAGAGTGGATACGCAGATTACGGTGCATTTGTACAACGGAGCTGCTGAGCAGGGAAAAGTCCATGCTTGCAGCTGCCATTGTTTGTGTCCGTTTGTACGCTGACACGGATGAGGCCGGAAGACACGTCGCACAACGGAAGCCACTATAAAAGAGAACACGCTATGTGGCTCTATTTATGTGAAATCCAAGGGAGAGCAAATCTAACCCATGGTAAACAATTTTCAGGAAGATGGTTGCCCATGAGAGTGTCTGTCTTGGATTAGAAGGGGCACAGTTGCCCTGGTTGGTGGAAGTTTCTGTATCTTTATCAGGCTGTCAGTTATAAGAGGAATATGTTTATCAAAACTCAACTGTGCACTTGGCTGTACACTTTCCATGTACATCAGGTGCACCTTACATCAGTAAGGAAGTCTGGCAAGCGTGGGACCCGAGCTGGTAGATGTGCTCTTTGCCCTAGTGTGCATGAGCAGTTAGGACAGCGTACGGGTGAGCCGTTGAGCACACACACTGAAGATGGCGGGCCCCCAGGTCCCACGGCCAGGGAGGGTTGTTACGCATGTGCACGGGGGCGGGGGAGTTCAGATGAATCTGGCCTAAGTTTGGAACTTGAGGTTTCATCATAAACTCCCAGTCTGTGGAACTTTTGTTATCGTCATCCATACACACACACACACACCGGTGTCTATATAAAAATAGATCCGGAGCTAGGCGTCCACGTGCGTGCATGTGCACACGTAGGGACAGGCATATGCACGCACCTCACGCTTGTCCACTGAGAAAGCCTCAGAGCAAGAGCGTCTTAGTAGCAATGAGCCCATCTAGGAGCCGCTTCTTGTTACCATTGCCTCCCACAATGATCTGATCTTCTCCAAAGAAATGGCTGGTTTCCAGGGCAGGGAAAATAGAGGATGATCCCGGGACATCCCTTTGTTCTGTAAAGTAGGGGTTGCTTAGAGATCCGGGAGGGCATGTCGCAGGGCACAGCAGCCAGCCCAGACGGATGCCAGGCCTGGGGTAGTCACGCGTCAGCAGAGTCATGGCAGTAACAGATTGTAACCCATCCGGATGAAACAAGAAGCCATTAATCCATCCGGATATTAACCATGTAAGTGGGGAAGAAAAATCTCTTACAGTTGATTGGCATCTAATAAATATGAAATGAATGATGACGTTAGAAGATGATGGGTGGGCGCCGCGCTCGTGCGTGTGAATTTAGTGAGGAGTGAGGTACTGACCAGTTCTCCAGTGCATTTCCACACAAACTACTGTTAGTAGGGGAAGAAGAGGAACTAAACAGAGGAGGACCCTTGCGGCCATTATCTTATATTTATCTATATATTTATATGAAAGAGGCTGACAGAATTCTAAAACAGTTTGATAAAAAACAGCACCAGAGACGGTGTGCAACTGTGAAAAATATTTGCAGTTTATATCCCAGGCAATGAGTGATTCCCTTAATATATAAATAAAATATAAAACCTGTAAGTCTGGAAGAAAAAGGACTGATAGGACACTTTTTAAAAAAAGGTCAAGTGCTACCAACTAACACTTCACAAAAACAGATGTGAAAACGGTGCTTTTCTTTACCCAAAATCAGATTTCTGACTTGGTCTTTAACGGCCCCCTCCACGCGAACCTGGTGTCCCAGCCCTTCTCAGCCACTGAGGGGCTCCTGTGGCCGTCGAGTACCACCGTTTCCATAGCTGGTGTTGCTCTAACCCATTCCCGCATTATCGTGGACGTACGGTTTAATTTGTAGTCACTTGGCATCTTTAAGGCATAATTAACACTGAAGAAAGACTTTGGCTGAAAGTGCTAATTAACTGGAAAGTAATGGTATGGCTTTCATTTGTATGTTTCATTGACCTTAAGTAAACCACAGGGCTGGTCTCTTGGGAATGAGCCCCAGCTGGCACCTCTGGTCCTGAGTGTTTGACTTATTAAGTGGATCATATCACAGCTATTAATCTTACGTCCTATCTCAGAAATACAGCAGAAGGAAATCTGTGGTGACAGGTCCAATTAAGGTCTTTAAAAATTAGAGATCTGTATCTTAGACATATAAATTGGGATAGTGTACAAGGGTGATGCTTTCTCTCTGGCAAGAGCCTTATTTAGGTTAGAATCATGAGACATTAGTAATACAGAGAAACGATAATAGTTCATTTAGGAACTGGTGAGAACCTTACGTAGTATGTGGCACAACTCTGATTGTACAGCCGAGGATATGGGGACCTGGAAGAGGCGTATGACTTTTCCAGGATCTTGTGGCGTTTTAATTCCGGTAAACCATAACTTCACTCAACAGTTTTTACTGTAGAACCCGGGAATCCTGGCGCAGCACGTTTGTACGGAGACGCGAGCAGTCCCACATCGGTGTGGCCCACTCTCTCACTTGCAGTCTTTAACTGTTTGCAAGTGCCTGTGTGCTGTTGAGTGGTCAGAAATCAGCTTCGAGTGCAAATCGCTTTCTGCAAAGTGCAGCCACACTCACTGTGCGGCTTGGCAAGTTTGGACAGAAGCATATCCCCTGTAACCATCACCACCAACACCTTCATGATGTAGAACACTCCCGCTCCCCCTGGAAGTTTCCCTGACCCTGTCATAGCCGATCCTTACTTGCCCCCAACCCCAGGCATCTGCTGATCTGCTTTTTGTCCCTGCAGACTAACCTTTCCCAGCATCTCCTGCACGTGCCAGCATATGGCACAGCCGACACTCTTTACTCGGGGTAATGTCTCTGAGATCTCGCATGGTGTGAGTGTCGGGACTTGGTTCCATCTTCTTGCGGAGTCGCATTCCAGTTTACGGATGCACTATGATTAATCTGGTCACCTGCCTCTTCTTGGACATTGAGGATACTTCCAGTTTGGGATTATTATGAATAAAATTTCCATAGGTATTTACATACATGCCTTCGTGTGGATATGTGTTTTTATTTTTCTTGGTAAGAGTTTTACTGCTGAATAATATGTTAGTTCTTTAAGTCTGTAAGGAATTCTGACTAGTTGTTTTCTAAAGTGACTGTGCTATCTTCGGTTCCCACCAGCAATTTCTGAGCGTTCTAGTAGATTCCTTATAAGATTTTTTTGTTTTGTTTTGGTACATGATGGTGTTGTCTGTGAGCAGATAGTTTTTACTTCCTTCCTGACATGTATGTCTTTAATTTCCTTTTCTTACTTTATTGAACTTGCTAGGATCTCAAGTACAATGTTGACAAGAATAATGACAGCCATGCCCTTGCCTTAATCTAGTTTACCATGAGATGTGGATTTAAACTGCAGAAGTTTTTCATGGCGCAATTTGTAGGTTGAGGATCTTTCTATGCCTAGTTTGTGGAGATTTAAAAAAAAAATCTTGAGTGGGTTTTTAATTTTGTCAGTTCTGTTTTCTGATGCTATTGAGATGATCATACGGCTTTCCTTTCTTGTCTGGTAGTAGTCTCTTAATAAGATGAATGACATGAATGGATTTTCTGGTGTTATACCAACCTGGCATTGTTGAGATAAACTTACGGGATCATGATGTGTTTTTCATCGTATCTATTACTGAACTTAAAATTTTTACATCTAAATTCTTGATGAATATAGATCTGTGGTTTTCTTTCCATGAAAACTCTGTTATTTTAAAGATTTTATTTATTTATTTGACAGAGAGAGATCACAAGTAGATGGAGAGGCAGGCAGAGAGAGAGAGAGAGAGGGAAGCAGGCTCCCTGCTGAGCAGAGAGCCCGATGCGGGACTCGATCCCAGGACCCTGAGATCATGACCTGAGCCGAAGGCAGCGGCTTAACCCACTGAGCCACCCAGGCGCCCCAGAAAACTCTGTTATTTTAGTATTTGGGTAAGACTTCCCTCATCGAAAGAAGGGGGACATTTCCTCTATCTTCTGAAGGTGCTTGTATAAAACTGGTATTGTCTCTAACCCGGGGTTTTGTAGAATTCAGCGGGAAAACCACCTAGCCTTGGGCTTCCTTTAGCAGAGGGCAGTTTTCAGTTGTGAGTCCGTTGTCAGCAGTGGACATGAGGCGCTCAGGTTTTCTATTTCGTCCTGGTTGCATTTGGTAATGTGTTTATTTAAGTTGACTCTATTGGCACTAAATTGTTTGCACTATTTTATTATCCTTTTAATGTGTATAGAATCACAGCTGGCATTCATTTTCAATATTGGTAATTTCTTTTTTTTTTTTTTTTTTTTGATCAGTCTAACTTAAAGGTTGGTGACATTTACTGATATTTTCAAGAATTAGACTTTGTTTTTCTCTATCCACTTTCAATTTAATAGTTCCTAATTTTGCCTTTCTTCTGAAATGTCCTTCCTTCTTACCCAACTCCTGGCCTTCCAGATGTGATAGTCTTCGGTATCTCCATATTCCCTAGGATACTGCTCTATACCATATAGCAGTTTATCTAAAGATGTCCCCAGGCTTGTGTCTTGAGCTCAACTTGAGTTCCCGTAGGTGGTGTAGTGCCTTCTGCCATCTTCCTTTACACAGAGAAGACGTTTGCTTAGGGTCAGGGGGTGAGCGGGTAGATGGATGCATGAATGCTCTTCAGAGCAGTGTGCAAAAATGGCAAGAGAGCAGGCTGCGTAGCCATGTGGCTCTGCATTTAAATCCCTGATATGCTGCTTTCTGGGCGTGTGGCCCCGGCCCTTCTCCTAATAGTCCCGAGCTTTGCCTATGCAAACAGGACTTTCCTTGTAGGACTCTCAAGTACGTTGGCGCCAGTGTGAATAGACTTATCATGGTATTTGGTACCTAGTAGGTGCTCAATAAAAGGTAGCCACTGAAAGACCTTTTATTTTAGCTCACATAATAAGTTGTATGCCCAGAAAATTTTTTTCTTTAGTTCTTGCCCGTTACTGATTTCTCAAATAGTATTTTTTCCAGGTAAGGACCACAGCATACTCTGAGAAGGGAAAGTCTTAGGGTACAGTAACACATTGCTTCTCATTATTTTGTGATTGAAAAAAAAGTTGGAGCGTCCTGTGTCTTTTACCTTACCAACCCACTTTCTGGTTTTATTAAAATATTCTAATTTTATATTGCCAAGGAGTGTTTTTTTTTTTTTAAGGAAGGAAGAAAGGCAGTAATACTCAGCAATTATACAAAATCTTTAATTTGCTTGATATTTATAAATTATCTTCTCTGTAATCCTGTCTTTTTCTCGGTTCTTTACAGAGCAAAAGACCTAGAAAGAAAATAGAAACACAGACTATTTCTTCTTTGTTTTATAATGCTTGTGTATCCCCATGAATTTTTTGCTGCCTTCCTAGGTGATTTCTACTACATCACTCCCTGGATGTGACGCTTAAGTTTACCTTAAATAAAAACAAAGTCCGTGTGACATTTGCGTACTTCATGGAGTTGAGCATTTCAGGGCCGTTACTCAGAATGTTTGTTTCCCTGACCACCATGCCTGCAATCTGTGAAAACTACCATGTATATGTTGTTTGTTGGGTGGGCTTTCTGGGTTAGGGACTTAGTTCAGGCATCTGTTAGCTCTCTCCGTGTTTACTGAGCTTTCTGAGACCTGGGGCCACACCCGACTCGTCTCATTTTAAGCACAGAACCTGGCGCTCAGAGAGTACCCAGAAGTGTCTGAAAGGATGAATGAAAAAAAATAGACCAAACAAATAGAAATCAGTTGTATTCAGGAAGCTGTTACAGGAAAGCTTCTTGGGGGGGTTCCTGGGGGCACCTGACCTGCCTTCAGGTCAGGGTCCTGGGGTGTTAGGATCCAGCCCAGCGTCGGACTCCCTATTCAGGGTGGGGGAGACTGCTTCCCCTGCTCCCTCTCCCCTGGCTTGTGCGTGCTCTCTCACTTGCTCTCTCTCAAATAAGTAAACACATAAAAATTAAAAAGAAAGGCTTATTGGGATGTGTGTGTACAGGGGTCTTGTCATTTGCTGACGATGAGGGATTTTTCAAAAAGCATAAGAAACATTCACAAGAAGCCAGCAATCCTTTTGGGTTGATAGAGCAGTACTTTCTGCTACCGAGAAAGGATTTGGGATTTGGGTGAGTCTAAAATATGATCTTTGGGTATTAAAAAATATTCTGTATTTTCATGAGCCTTTTAAGTGAGGAAGTGTAGGCATCCTCTTGTATAAGACATGGATTTATATCATGTTTATGTGGGTGGAGAGAATCAGTGGAGGCCTTCCTGGTGGTACAGAAGTTGAAGGGCACCTGTAAACCTCTAGGTGTGAAAGACACCTTGAAGAAGAGGGGTGGGAAGTGTGCTTTTAAAATGTCCTTGAGCGGACATTTCTCCAAAGCCAATAACAAAGGGCCCATCAGCGCGTGAGAAGATGCTTGGTATCACTAGTCATTAGGAAAATGTGCCTCAAAACCAAAAAGAGATCCCACTTCACACCCCTTAGGAGAGTTCTTACAAAAAACAACCTCAGAGACAGAAAATAACAGATGCTGACAAGGATCGGAGAAACTAGAACCCGTAGGCACTGTCGGTGGGGACAGAAGATTAGCAGCCGTGGAAAACGGCACAGTGATCCCCACGACGATTAAATGTACGTACATAAGTGAGGACGCAGAGGGCCGAGAGTGCGTCTCAGGACCGCTGTCTCCCCGTGTTCGTGGCCGTGTCGTCCACGGCAGCTGAAGGGTCAGAGAAACCCAGGTGTCCCTCAGCAGATCCGTAAACACGACGTGGCCTGTATGGGCCGGGCGTGTTCTCCAGCTTTAAAAACAGACCTTCTGACGCCCGTTACACCACGTGCGACCCTTGAAGACATGAAACTGATAGAAACAAACCAGTCCCAAAAGGACAAAAGCTAGGACACTTTTTACATGAGGTTCTGAGAGTCCTCTCATTCGTAGGCACAGAGCGTGGCGGTATCCAGGCCTGGGGGAGGATGGGGGTGGGGGCAGGTTAGGGTTTCTTGGGGATGGAGTTTGGGTTTGGGAAAATGAGGAAAAATTCTGCCTGCAGACGGAGAGCAGTGATGGTTGCCCAGCTGTGTGGGTGTGCATGCCACACAGCTAGCTGTATGCTTGGCAGTGGTCGAAAGGGCCCCTTTTATTATATATACATATAATGGTGATAGAAAATGGGGAGGGGGGAGAAATAGCCCTCAAATCCACTTCCGGTTTCTTCCCATTTTAAGCCATGTTGTGTCCGGGTATGAGACGGCGAGGCTCCAGCGTGAGAAAGGATGTCTCGGAGTGGAGTCTCTCTGCTCTGCTGCTACATTTTCTCATCAGATCTGCGCTGAGCTGGGTGTTCCTTATTGTCCCCGTGTCACAGTGGGGCCGTGGGCTGGGCGCGGAGGGGAGGCATGGCCAGGATCTCGGGGAGCCAGAGGGCTGCCCTGAGCCTAGCCCCCACACCCGCTCCCCGCACCTGCGCCCCGCACGCGCTCCGTGCTGCCCCGCACGTCTCTGCAGTCTCTCGGGAGGGTTGCTGTCCTCCCTCGGGTGCCCCGTCACTGATGGCAGGCCCGTAGAGGGTGTGTTCTTCATTTTAAAAAAGTCTGTAGCTGGGGCTGCTTCTCCTCTAGGAGGAAGAAATAGGTCAATGAAAGCACAGACCAAAGGCCAAACATCGTCTTACCAGGAAGGTTTATGGGAATAGGCTCTTGAACCTGCAGCGGAAGGCAGGTAGCTCCTCCTGTCCTTCTGGAAGCTTGGCTTCCCTTTGCTCTTCCCAGGTGATGGGATACGTACGCCTTACCGGGAGCACGTGGCTTTGCAGCCCTGGCTGGCCGTCGTCCGTGCTGCCCCCGTTTCTCTGGGCTCTGTGTGCTCTGACTTCCACGAGCGTCGTCCGTGCTCAGCTGAGGGCCAGACACGCTACTTTCTCATGCCCTTGCCCACGGCTCGGCCGTGGCAGTGGACGTTCTCCTTGTCCTCCGGGAGGTCTGCCTGCTCTGGATTGCCATGACTCTGCCTCTCGTCTCTTGCCGCCGGTGCTCCCTAATCCGCGGTCATGAAGGTCGGCTTATTTTCTCCTTACAGTTTACCAGGAAGCTTTTTACAGAGAGAACCAGATGGGGAGTACTCAGTTTTGCTGGCCACAGATGGTCCATGTCGTCCGTTTATTTGGCATTGCTGTTGCTTTGCAACCTTTGCAAGCTCTAAAAAGCGCTCTCAGGCCCGTAAGACCGGCTGCGGGCCACATGCGGCTCCCGGGCAGACTTTCCTGATGCCTGTGTTGGGGGCTCGCTGTGGAAGGCAGAGTCACTCTGGCAGGCAGTTGAGCTGGGATTGAGATTTCTGGTTGCTCTAGTTACGTGGGTGCACCACAGGCTCCAGAATTCCTCGGGTGTCGTCTTGTATGGGGGAGTGGGGGAGCAAAGTAGGGGCTGCGGAGTGCCAGGCATTTTCCCAGCACGGACCTCCTGCATCCTCTGCCCTCCCTGCAGGCCAGCACCACCAGTGGGCTCTTTCCACACCTTTGCTCCTTCCCCGCTGGTGCCGGTGGCGGGAGCAGACAGGCCTCCCTGCTGTCCTCGTCCCGCACTGGGCGCCTGGGTCTTCCGGGTCGGCTCCGTTGGCATCCCTGCCCCTCCCCCACATAGCGGCCCGTCTCCACCGAATATCCGGCGGCGATATTCATCCGTGGCTGAAGGGGTTTTCCAGCCCGGCTCAGCGGTGGGAGACCCCCAACAGCGCTGGGGTGGGATTCTGGCTCTCTCGAGCTCCGGCCCTTCGCCCCGCTAGGACGGGCATTTATCTCTGCCTCTGTGCCCTCGGCATTGGCGGCTCCTCCTCCAGAAGCTTAGGGTTTCGCCTCGAAGGAGGAAGAGGGGTCTGATTGGGGATGAGAGGGAGTGTGGGGCTGGGGCTGGGTTTTGGTTTCTTAATCTTCCTTTAGTGGCCGCTCACCCCCTTCCTCTGTGCCTGGGCTCCTGCGGGGCTCTCCGTTCTCCCGCACCCTGGCCCGTCCTCCGTGTCTCTGCCCAGGGAGGCCCACGGCGAAGAGCCTGCAGGGGTGGGAACTTGTTCTTGTCTGGGCTCCCACGAGGTCTTAGCCATTAGGAGAGCCTTCACTCAGCCTCGAGCAACTCGTTACCCTTGAGCCGGCCCATATGGTGGCAGGCTCTACGCTCGCTCACCAGGTGTCCCTGCCCTTCCCTTCTAGAAGGGCCTTGTACCTCCTTGGTCTTTTGGCTCCATGGTTGCCCCATGACCCCATCTCTTGCAGGGTTCAAGGAAGTTTCACGGGTTTGTAGCTTGTCGGCTTTACTGACTGTTGGCCTGGGAGCCATACTCTACCGCTCAGAGACAAGCGCCCCCTCCCGCACCCCCCTCATGTTTAAGGGACGCTGACGGGCGGGTGTTTTTCTCTCTCAGATGCTCTATGCACCACAGAAGACTTGGAGAGCCCTTTCCATTTGTGTGTCTGGGACATGTTAGCGTAGACACGGGGCCATCGGGAGGACGGCACGGGCGCCGGCTAGCAGAGCTGCCCAGCGGGTTCTCCGCAGCCTTACTGAAGTGAAGCCTGCCTCCTGGGAGAACGCTGATCCGATTGTTAACGTATCATCTTTTTTCCATCATTTTAGACCCTGGAAGCTATCCTGAATTTCAAGTACTCTGGAGGGCCGGGCCACGTGGAAGGATATTACAGGAACCTCTCCCTGGGGCTGCACGTGGAGGCCGAGCCGTCTGTTTTCTTCACCCGAGTCAGCACTCTGCCGGCAACCAGGTAAACGGAGCTCGGCTCCATCGGCCTTTCTGTAGCCTCTGGCAGCACTGCCTCTGGAGTTCTGGCCTCTGCTGGTCGCGGTGCCAGCGCTAGTCAAATCCAAACCATGGCGCCCGTTGCTCAGCCGCCCTGGCAGTGGGTTCTGCGTGAGGAAAGCAGGCGTCACACAGAAGTGCCTGTGAGCGGATGGGTTCTCCGCCTTCTCAGATGGCCTCACGGTGACGGTAGGGCTGCAGCGTGCGGCCTGTGCTTGTCGTTGTATGGGGCACGTTCCCCACGCATTGCCCTGAGCCTGGCCCTGGCTTCTTTCCGGTTCAGTCTCCTGTTGGTAGGGGGTTCGGCAGCTAGCCCCATGTTCCGGGCACTCCTGGGGGAGTCCTACGTCTTTTTCTGTCTCACTGCTGGCAGCCCAGTCAAACTGGGCCCCTCCAGGTTGTCCAGCATCTCGGCATCTCCGTGCGTGCAGCTCCCCGCCATCCGGAGCACTGGCCGCTTTCTGCCCAGGGAGCCCTTTTTACACCGAAGTTTTCTCTCCTGGTTACTTCTCTAGGCCTAATCTTCTTTCGGGGGAAGAGAAATCAGACAGCGTATATACTCCAAACCCCGAAGTGGCCAGAGGTCCTAGAGGCGTTTTTCTGGAAGATGGGAAAAGGCCAGTTTCCCATCTCCAGCTTCGACTTAGGCTGAGCTGGGACTGATGAGGTCCGAACACAGTGGAGGGTATTCCTGCTGCTCAGATGCTCGCGCCCACGGCCAGCAGCCTGTGGACAGCAGGTGCTGGTTAGCACGGGGTACTCGTCTGTCTTCGTGTCCAGGGGCGCCTTTCCTACGGGCTCAGGACGCAGTGGGATAGTGCTGTTTATTCCTAGCAGAGTTGAGGCAGCAGCGGTGACCAGCCCCTCTGGTCTCCAGCTGGGGAAAGAGCATCACTGGCGGCAGCCCCTCCTCTCCAGTGGTTCCTGTCCTCCCCAGGGTAAGACAGACGGGTGTTGCTGCCCCTGTTAAGGTTGATAGAAAACTCCCTTTGAAGTGATACAGCCCCAAATAAGAAGTGTAGTTTTAGTTTATAGGAAAGACTATTTTTCTTCCCAGCCATTGGAGAACGGCTTCACAAGAATTAATGGCTTAGCTCGGGCTTTTTAGCATTACATTTCATCATCTGTCACTTTTTCAGTCCGTGGAGTAATAGCCTTTCTTGCCGAGGCTCGCCTCTGTTTTGAATTTGTTGTATAAAGCATCAAAGCGCTTGGCCCAGGGGGAGCTGTGGCCAGGCCTGCTGCCAGACACTGTTCCTGCTCCAGTGTCTCCGGCCCTTCCTGCGCGCTAGGGCTGCTCTGGGGTGTACCCGCCACGCTTCCCTCGCGTCCCCGCGCCGCCTGCTGCTGCTGCTCATATAAATAGTTCCTGGAAGCAGCACAAGTTGTCACCGAGTTGGGTTTGTTCCCCACTCTGGATGTCCAGCTTGCACGTCATGGCCCCTGCTGCTCTAAGTGACAATTTAAGATGAGAACAATGGCCCCACGTGGAATGGAGCGGACACACACTTGCAAGAGCCGGTGGTTAGCACAGGGCTGCTTGCCTCCCGAATCCGCACCTGCTGAGCTGACCCTTTCCTGTTGGCTTGCATGGTCGTCTTCCTGCTCTTGGGATGGAGACTGGATTTCTCCTAATCCTTCCTTTCCACCCCTGCCAAACCTAGTCCTCCCCAGATCCTGTGCATTGAGCCTCTGAAAGGTCTCCAGATCGTCCCCTGCCTTCCACTGCACATCTTTCTCTTAAACCCTTACTCTGGTTTTGCTCCCACATCAACCTGTAATTACAGATGTTTCCACCTCACTGTCTGGCTTAAAGACTTTCCCAGTGCTTAGGAGATAAAGTTTGAGGTCGCTACTGTGCAATTGAGGGTACTGAAAAATTTGACCCAGACCTTCCTCTGGAGCTCCAGTTCTGTTTATCCCCCAGTTCTCCCAACAGCAAGTGGAGACTCTCCCGCGGTATGTCAGGACAGTTTCCTGCAATGTGCCTTTGCATACATCCTTTTCTAAAACTCTTCTTAAACTATCATTCTTTTACTTAACCTTCTGGAAAATGTTTGTTGGCCATTAATGATCTATGTCATCATTTTTTGTTAAATTTTCCTGAATATAACTATACAGAGTGGGTTGGCCCTTCTCTGGGTCTCTATACTTCTAATAAAGTACTTACCAGGCTGTGCACCTTTAAACCATCACCTTCAGTGTCTCATTTATTCTTAATATCAATACCTCCAATGTTTGACATGCTATATAAAGGATTCAGTGGGGTAAGAGATGGATAGAGCTTTGTCCTTGTGTTTCATCAGCCTGATAAAAGCTCATCAAGCAGGAATAATACCAAATGGAAACACGGGTCTATATTAAGGAATGTTGAATCCCAGAAATAGAAATAGCAAGTGAATAAATATCAAAGATTCTTCTCTTTGCTTAATTTCTTTAAGAGACTGTTGACTATTTAAAGAAAAAATAAGAGCATTTAATTTTGTAGTGCATATCATATATAGAAGTAAAACACTCAACAGGAAATAGCACAGAGAAATGGAGGGGAAATGGAGTAGAGGAGAAATGGTAGTTCTTACATGCAATACGTTACCACATTCTAGCTTCAGCCATATCATAAGTTAAAGGCACATATTGCACACCCTTCAGCAACCACATAAAGTGTGAATCGTCAGTCAGAAGACAGAAGATGTGTTACTAAAAATGCTTACTCAGAAAACCAGGCAAGAGGTGACAAGAAAGGAGTAAAGAATTAGGAATGTACAGTCAAATAGGAAACAGATAGCAATGTGGTTGACTTAAATCCATTGTACCAAGAATTATATTAAATGTAAATGGACTGAAGACTGTATTTAAAAGTGGAAGTTGTCAGATTGTATTAAAAAAAGGACTAGAGTCAATTACATGTTTCCTACCAGAAACTCACAATTACATACAGTTGAAAAGCACAAAGTTTGGGGGGAAGATATGCCACGCAAACAGTAATCATGAGAAAGTTGGCGTGGGTATATGAATATCAAACAAGTAGATTTGTAGTAGAGGAAAAGAAGAGATAGGGTAATGTATATTGATAGATGGATCAAGTCATCACGAGTATGTAAGCCTAAATGCAAATGTACTTATAACTTCAAAATAAAACTGACATCTCAGGGAGAAATGGAAAATGCCACAATTGCAGCTGAATATTTTGACCCCCGTATCTCAGTATTTGATAGAACAAGCAGGCAGGAAACTAGCACAAATATAGGAGACATGCACAGTTCTGGTAAATAATCCCAGCTAACTGTTATTTATAGGATGCTAAATGCTTTCGTTAGAAAAGTTGAATGGTTCAAAACACAATACAGAGTAGTTATCATTGAAATAGAAAATGAAAAAAATATGTAAAGTCAATGCAACCAAAAGTTGATTCTTTGGGAAGATTAATAAAATTAATAAACCATAGTCAGGACAATCAGAATTAAAAAAGAAAGCACTATTACTAATACTGCAGATGAATCCTACAGATCCTATACACATTTAAAGAATAATAAAAAGTATTTTATGATAAATCATATTCCAATAAAATTTACCAATGGAAAATGCATTGAATGACAAAAATTACTAAAGTTGACATGAGATGAAATAGAGTCCCTGACGTAGTCACATATCAGTTAGAGTTTAAAGTCTTAATTGACGTTAACTTGAGGCTCAGGTGATTTCACTATGAAATACATCAAGCTTTTAAGAAATAAGTAATACCATTTCTACAAAAATTCTTCCAGAAGTAGGAAGGGAGGGAATACTTCCAGTTCTCATTTTATGATGCTCTCTTCACCCTGATGCCAACCAAATCCAGGGAGAGACATTGTGAGAAAGTAAGTGCTGTGACCAGTGTGCATAACTGAAAAACCCAGAACCAAATGCTAGTAAATCAGCTCCAGCAGTAGAAGAGAGAACACGGTGTGGACAATTCAGGTTTCATCCAGCAACAGAAGGTCCTTTGACCATGGAAAAATCAGTGCATGATGTTACTCTACCAACAGAATAAAGGCCAGAAATAAGATGTCAACTGATGGGAAAAGAACCCTCTGACAAAATTCAACACTTCTGATAGAAACTGTCTGTAAACAAGGCTTGGAGAACTTCTGCAACCTAGTCTAGGGTGTCTACAAACCCGTAAATTACATAGTTGATTCTGTACTTAATTACGAAGGCTAGCATTGTTTCTCTAGGCTAGCATCAGTCAAGGTAAGTATGTTTGCTCTTGCCAGTATAGTCATTACTTTTCTGCCAGTTCTATCTAATCAGAGCAACGAGGTGAGAAAAGAATGAGCGCTGTAAACATTGGAAACGCTGAATAGTTATTATTTGTTTGTGTGATACGTGTGATCATTTACATGTAGAGCTACCAGGAGATCTACCATGCCAAAGAGATTACCAGAACTAGTAAGTCAGGTTAGTCAGATTGTAGGATGATGCCATGTTATATTCAGAAACCAATTATAGATTTATATATTAGCAATTAATTTGAACATGAAATTTTGAAAATATTTATATTGCAGCAACATATAACACATAAGGCTAAATCTTTGTACATATGATCTCTACCTTGAAAATGACAAAACACAGGTCAGGGAAATTAGCACTTAAAAAAATTGGAGCGGTATACCATGCTTATTGATTGGAAGAATCAATTTTTGCTAAGATACTAGTTTTCCCAAATTGATTATAAATTCAGTGCAATTTCAATCAAAATCCCAGCAGGGTTTTTTTTTAATATTTTATTTATTTATTAGACACAGAGAGAGCGATCATAAGTGGGCAGAGAGGCAGGCAGAGAGAGAGGAGGGGGAAGCAGGCTCCCTGCTGAGCAGAGAGCCCAATGCAGGGCTCGATCCCAGGACCCTGAGACCATGACCTGAGCTGAAGGCAGAAGCTTAACCCACTGAGCCACCCAGGTGCCCCCCAGCAGGATTTTTTTTTTTTTAAAAATCCTGTTGTTTTAGAAATTATTTCAAAATGGAACAGGCTACTGCCAATGGACTAGACACAGGTTTTGACAAAAAAAGAAGTTGGAAGGTATAGGGTATGATTTTAAGACTTAATATAAAGTTAGAGTAATTAAGAGAGTGCTATTAGATAGACAAGGGGATTGATAGATCATACTAGGTACTCTAGAAATAGACTTTCTCATATACGATCAAATGCCTCTGTTTAAAGACTTACTTATTTGAGAGAGAGCACAGAGGGGAGGGGCAGAGGGAGAGTCCTGATCAGATTCCATGCTGAGCGTGGGGCCCATCATGGGCCTTGATCTCATGACCCTGAGATCAGGACCTGAGCCCAAAGCAAGATTCGAAAGGCGCTTAACCAACTGTGACTGCCACGTACTCCTGATCAACTGACTTTTAGAAGGTATGAGTTGAACTTCTTATGGAATGAAAACATCTTTCAAGAAATCGTGCTGGAAGAACTGGGTACACATCACACACAAAAACTCATTTGAGATAGATTCTAGATCTAAATGAAAAGAACTTTATAAACCTTTTCAAAGAAAAAGTAACAAAGTATCTTGGTAACTTTGGTGCAAAGATTTCTCAGATGGGATCAGAACCTACTAACCATAAAACAGAAAGCTGATTAAATGCATTTTATCGAAATTAAAAACTTTACGTCATCAAAAGGCAGGCTCCATGCTGGGAGAAAATGTGTGTTACACACGTGTGCAACAGAAGTCTTCTATCTGACGTACGTAATGAAGTCTTAAAAATAAACCCTAAGAGACAATGGGCCGAAGATTTGAACAGAGACTCACCAAGGAAGGTATACAGATGGCCCACGCTCACCCGAAAGTACTCCGCATCATTCATCATCGGGGAAGTGCGTGGTAAAACCACAATTAGATGCCACTGTCTACCCGGTAGCGCTGCCGAACTTAAGACTGACCACATCTGGTGCCGTTAAGAACGTGGAGGGGCAGGAGCCTTTGTAAATCACAGGAGAGTAGCACAGCACACGTGTCGTCTGGCCATTTCTCGCCAAGTGTGATGTCTGCCTACCCAGTGACCTTGCAGGGGCCTTGCTCAAGAAATATCAACATTTGTCTTCACAGAAAGACTCCTGTAAGAGTTTCCGTAACCGCTTTCTCTGTAGTAACCCCAAACTGGAAGCCGCTCCAGGTGCCAGTCAGCAGGGCACGTGTAAACGCTGCAGTGCATCCTGTGCGGGGGGACATTCCTCCAGCAAAGTGAGCCACTGGGACGTGCAGCCACACCGAATAAGCTCAAAATCGTGATGCCAACCGCTGCGCAACCTCATTTATGCCTGTTTCTAGTAGAGCAGGGAGCAGAAGTCTGGATCGCGGCGGGCTGCAGGCTGAGGGGGAGCAGGGCAGGAACGGACTCGCAGGGATAGGGTCGCTGTCCCGCTGTGCCTGGGACTTCCCAGGTTTTAGCTTAGAAATGCCCTTGCCCTGGGAGAGCCCTCAGTGCTGGGCAAACCCAAGCAGGTGGTTGCCCTAGAAGGAAGAACATCTTTGGAGTTGTTGAAGCCTTATATATCTTGGCGGAGGTGAGGTTGCAGGATTGTAGCAAATGCATACATGTATATGTAACTGGAGAGAACACCTGTTTTGTTTTGTTTTTGTCTTTATCTGGAGAAGGCTGGGAAGACAGCCTAGGAGATGAAAATGTCTTAATGGTTGAAGAATGAGTAGGGTTTTACCAGCCATTCCCTGGGAAGAATGGAGGAGGGTTGCTAACTGTTGTTTCTGTTTCCTTGGCCAGATTTTGAGGTCTGTGCAGCCCACAGTCTGAATACCAGTCCTGGTGCCTCAAAGCTTGGCGCCCGTGGCTGTGGTAGGGCCACAGGAAACTTATGGAACGACTGAACGAGCGTAGGGAGTCCTTGATTTAATGGTTTGACTTAGGATTATTCAACCCTGAAATGGTGTGAGAGTGGTCCGAACTTAGTAGAAACTGTTCTTGGAAGTTGGAATTTGGTTTTCCCGGTCCAGTGATATGCAGGTACTTGCTTGTTTATGCTGGGCAGTGGTGGGGAGCTGGGGCTCCCAGACAGCCAGTGATTACGAGGGTCAGTACCCTGCAGACTGAAAGCTGTTCTGCACACACACGGCTCTTCTGTTTGTGACTTCCAGCGCAGTATTCAGTAAATTACGTGAGACGTTATCAAATGGGCACTGTGAGATGTTTTTGCCGAACTGTGGACTAATGTCAGTGTTCTGAACACATATAAGGTAGGCCAGGCTCAGCTGTGATGCTCAGTAGGTTAGTGTATCGAATGCGTTTTGGCTTATGATATTTTCAGCCTGGGATGGGTTTATTAGGGTGTTAACTGCGTCATAACTGCAGATCTGAAGATGCAAAATACGGAGACTACACTTATTCCCTTGCCTCTGGTGTAAAAGGCATGACTTAAAAAAAAATGATTTAAGCTCTTTTTTCCTTAGAGACCCATATAATTGCACGGCCTGGAACTTAGCAGAATTATCATGCATTTAACGCGGGCACTTGGTTTTTCAATATTTGCCCTTCATAGAATTTGATGCGACACGGTGTGTTGTGAACTCCTTATTTTTCATCTTACTCCCAGATGAAGATTTCACTGTTAGCGTCCTGTCATTTTCAAGTCAAGTGTCCCCAGAGATGGCTTATTTCAACACACTTGCATTCTAAATAAGGTCCAGAGAGGGCATGCGGTTCACCCGGTTCCTCCCAGCGTGTGACATAGCTTCGGGGCCTCTGCAGCACACACAGCTGTGTGACCTCCAGTACCTGGAGCCTGGGCGGAGACTCCAGCTGCTCTTGGCGCAAAGGGAAGCCAAGCAGACATCGGAAGAGAACTGTCGCTGGCACAAACCGAGCCTACGCTACTCTACAGCCGAAATGCACAGGGATGGGAAGCTGTTGTGCTCCCTGGGTGGTTTCAGTGTCTGCTGCTGTCATGAACGTTGATGACATAGGCAGGTTTTCTCACTGGTGGTTTTCAAATGTTAGTGTTTTGGGAGAGAGAGGGAGGGATATTCTATTTACTCAGGGTCTGCTGTATTCTAGAGGGTCCTGGGTCTGGGGCTCAGTGCCCCATGAAGCCCAGAGAACCCTTTGTAGGGGGCATTGTGTCAGGAAGCATGGCCATAGCCTGAGCCGAGTGTCCACAGGGAGGAAGTGTGGGGTGCACTGGGGTCTCTGCCAGCCGGTCTCTGAACTCAGAGCGCTGGGCTCTTCATTCGGCCCCTTACCCCGCCATGTCCTTGGAGGTGGCCGGCTCTCCCAGGTCCGCCTCCTGCCCCGCCGAACACTCAGCGCGGCCCTGCTCACCTCACCGGGCTGAGGGTACAAGCGCATTAGGTCCTAGAGGACGCAGATGCGTTCTTGACAGCAAAGCACAGGAGGGCAGGTGGGGTTCCGTGGCTCTTCCCCACAGCCCCCCAAGGCTTTACATAGGTCTCAGCTGACTTCCATTTAAGAGGTCAGTTACGTTGAGATTCACAGAGTTGGCTGGTTTGTTGCCAGGACCAGACTGAAATGGATTGGGCAGCGCCGCTCCTGTCTCCGTGCCCAGCCTTCCTCCTGCCCGAGGAGCAATTTCTTTCTAGCCTGTTAAATAAATGATCCGATCTCCTACATTGCTCCTCGGAGCTGTGTGAAAAATACCGTCCCCTGAGCGGGGCGTGGGGTGTGATCATTATTACATTATTAATAGAAATCATGCCACTTGACACAGCACAGCACTTATCTGTGGCCATTTAGGAAAATTCCGTTTCCCCCCACGGGGTAAGACGGCTCAACTCTGTGGGGAACTTGTGCTCACAGACCCATGGTGAAGGCATTCTTAATGTTGGGTTGTATCCTGGTAGGTCTTTCTCACCTTGCTACATTTATTTATTAAGTTGCTTTACGTTTAACCAGACTTTAGAATTTTAACAAGCCCCGGGATTCAGAAGGAAGGGTGCCTGTGTCTGATTTCAGATGTTGATGCCGTTGCTTATTTGCACTGTGGTCTTGAGCAAATCGTTTCTGTTGCTACCGAGATGATACCGATCTCGCAGCGTTGTGGTGAAGTTTTAAACGTGTCCATCAAGTGCTAACATAGTGCCTGTCTGGAGGCAGCGCGCCGCAAAACATGGTTGGCAGTGTTCTTGCTTGTGTGTGCCCCTGCGGGTTCCAGCTCTGTGCCAGACTCTGGGGGTGAAGGGGTGAGTCGGGCCTGTGAACGCACACAGCCTTGCTGCGACGGGCCCCACGGGCTTCCTTGGGGTGTCCCTCCTCTCCGCATGTCCGAGCGGCAGGTCCGTCTGCCTGTCCCCCACCTTACGGCCAGCTCTCTGAGGGCGAGCACTTGTGGATGTGCTGCTGTCTCGGCAGCATCTCTCCAGTACACCATTCAGTAAATGTCACTGTGCGGATGGGAGCAGCACGTGCTGGAAGCCGGAGAACAGTTGGACTTGGCTTCGGGGGTTACAGGAGACGTGACACTAGTTCTCGGGGGGCGGTGCAGACAGGACAGTGCCCGACCTCCCCTGTGACAGGGAGTGATGGGGGGGTGCGCACACCGAGAGGTGGGGTGGGCCACGGCCACTGCTGCTGGGGGTGTGTCTTAGCCTGGCTTGGCCCCGCCCACCCAGCATGCCCCAGAGAGCGGCTGCGTCTTTCGCACACGCGTCTTTGTGACCAGTTACCCCGAGGGAGCAGAAGGCTCTTCCCTCTTCCTCTCCTGAGCGACAGAAGGTGAGATGGTGTTTGCAGTTCTGTTGGTCTGATTCAGTCCCATGTCAGGTTTCTTTTTTTTTTTTTCAATTTATTTTGAAATAGTTACAGATTCCCAGGAAGTTGCAAAAAAATGTGCAGGGCGGTCCTGTGCAGCCCACACCCCCTTTCCCAGGAGGACAAAAAGTGTGTCTGTGGTTGGGAAATGTAGAAAATAAATACTGAAAAGAAGGACTTTAAGGGCCAAATTAAGACCCTTTGTAATATTTAGTGAACGTTCCAAGTTTTTTCCAACATCCAGGCAATAGCAAGGTATTTGATGTCAATGAGATGTAGTAAGTGTGAGAGGACTGGTCCCCAGATAAAGGGCTCCTGGAGAGAGTATGTTCAGGGCTTGGCGCCGGGGTCCGTGCTCGCGGAGCCCGCTTCGACTTCAGCAGGGACGGCCCTGCTCCCTCTGGGGAGCTCCTGTCCTTCAGATGCTGCTCTTGGTCATTGCTTCCCATCTCACACCCTTCTGGAGGATGGCCAAGCCCAGGGAGGGGGACTCGCCTTCTTGCCCTGTGGGAGGTGCAGGGGGCAGTCCAGCCAGGGAACCTATGCCGGTGGGCCACGAGACAGGGCGGCCCACCACTGCCTCGGTGACATCTCTTCGGCAGTCCCCCCAAGCTCGGGCTATGAGGCATGACCAGGGGACCGGAGGAAGGCTGCCTTGCTTCTTGGAGAACCTGTCTGGCTGGGGTTGCTGGCCACACACAGCCCCCAGCCTCCAGGTGCATGGCCGTCGGCAGTCAACACGACGTCTACCCACCCCACATGGCGGCTTGCGTCCTCTGAAATGAGGAGCACACCTTCCGTTGTCTTTCCGACTTCTTTTTTTTTTTTAATTTTTTCAATTTATTTATTTTCAGAAAAACAGTATTCATTATTTTTTCACCACACCCAGTGCTCCATGCAATCCGTGCCCTCTATAATACCCACCACCTGGTTCCCCGACCTTCCACCCCCCGCCCCTTCAAACCCCTCAGATTGTTTTTCAGAGTCCATAGTCTCTCACGGTTCACCTCCCCTTCCAATTTCCCCCAACTCCCTTCTCCTCTCTAACACCCCTTGTCCTCCATGATATTTGTTATGCTCCACAAATAAGTGAAACCATATGATAATTGACTCTCTCTGCTTGACTTATTTCACTCAGCATAATCTCTTCCAGTCCCGTCCATGTTGCTACAAAAGTTGGGTATTCGTCCTTTCTGATGGAAGCATCATACTCCATAGTGTATATGGACCACATCTTCCTTATCCATTCGCCCGTTGAAGGGCATCTTGGTTCTTTCCACAGTTTGGCGACCGTGGCCATTGCTGCTATGAACATTGGGGTACAGATGGCCCTTCTTTTCATTCCATCTGTATCCTTGGGGTAAATACCTAGGAGTGCAATGGCAGGGTCATAGGGAAGCTCTATTTTTAATTTCTTGAGGGATCTCCACACTGTTCTCCAAAGAGGCTGCACCAACTTGCATTCCCACCAACAGTGTAAGAGGGTTCCCCTTTCTCCACATCCTCTCCAACACATGTTGTTTCCTGTTTTGTTAATTTTGGCCATTATAACTGGTGTAAGGTGATATCTCAATGTAGTTTTAATTTGAATCTCCCTGAGGGCTAGTGATGATGAACATTTTTTCATGTGTCTGATAGCCATTTGTATGTCTTGATTGGAGAAATGTCTGTTCATATCTTCTGCCCATTTTTTGATGTTTGCCTGTTTCATGTGTGTTGAGTTTGAGGAGTTCATTATAGATCCTGGATATCAACCTTTTGTCTGTCTTCGATATCAGCCACAGCAACTTCTTTCAAGATATGTTTCCAAAGGCAAAGGAAACAAAAGCGAAAATAAACTTTTGGGACTTCATCAAAATCAAAAGCTTCTACACAGCAAAGGAAACAGTGAAAAAAACAAAGAGGCACCCCACGGAATGGGAGAAGATATTTGCAAATGACAGTACAGACAAAAGGTTGATATCCAGGATCTTTCCGACTTCTGACATGCTATGCACCTGTAGAGGCCAGCAGGTGGGGCTGAGCCCATCTCGGGCCGGAGCAGCTGGACATTCCTTCCATCTAGACTGGTGCTGGCTCCATGTGTTCACGCTCTCTGGGTCCGGGTGCACCGCCTCCCAGGGACTCCCTCCCAGTGTTGTGTTTCTGCTCACAGGTGTGTCTTCAGGGGACTTTCATATCTTACTGATACGTAGTATTAAACTATTAGTAAAGTCGATAGTTTTAAGTGATCCATATTTTATCAGAGAAGAGTATATCATTAAATGTTGCAAGCTGATGTTTGTTTTGTATCAGCATACCTGCTAAAGACAGTTAAAGTTTTCCTATTTAACAAAAAAATACATGAATATATTTTAAAAGTCTCACGTATAAACTTCAGTGAAATATGCCTATGTCATGGAGCACAGGTGGCTCAGTCGGTTACGTGTCTGCCTTTGGCTCTGGTTGTGAGCTTGGGGTCCTTGGATGGAGCTCGGTGTTGGGCTCCCTGTTCGGCGGGGGGTCTGCTTCTCTCTCTCTCCCCCTGCTCATGAGCTCTCTCTCAAATGAATTAAAAAAAAATCTTTTTATAAAAGTGCCCGTCATGTTTGATTTAGGGACGGAACACATGCGTCAAGGTAGATTCCGTAAAAGCAACAGTTGGCCAAAGTTTCTTTGCAACCTTATGTGTAGAATTCTTGCATTTTGCATTTTTTAAGTTTCCTGGTTTGTTCAGTCATTGTGAAGTGAATCTGCACGGTGACGCATGAGGTGACTTCAGGTAGTTATTTGCGAGTGCTTCTCTATAGGCAGTCCTGTTCCCATTCGGCGTGCCGTCAGTCCTGGAAAATGAAAAGCCACATTGGACGTGCTCATCATTATGCATTGTCTTCGTGAGGCACAGGTGTCTTGATGTGCCCAGCTCACGAACCCGGTGACAGTCACCTGAGGCTCAGTCACACTCCCCGGCTCCTGGCTCTTACCCACGATGTCTTCTGCGCACAGGCCAGGTGATAGAACAGACACCGAGTGGAGGGGTCTTCGCAGCCCCTTGGTGCGGTGCCGGTCTGTTAGAGAGGAGCCAGTGCTGTGACCGAGCCCTGAGCACATTTCTCTGAATGGCAGTGGCTCCTCAGCGTGGGCGTCCTGGCCCCTCAGCCTCTTAGGAGGGTGCTTCGTATTTGAGCATCTTCACTGAAACGTCATCTACGCACCATACGGCCCCTGCACTCACACTGTATGTTAGTGTTTTTCGGAGAGTAGAGTTGTTCAGTCATCACCGCAGCCAAATCTAGAACTTTCCATCCTCCCAGAAGAAGCCCCACCCCCATTACCAGTGGCCCCCTTCCTCCGTCCCAGGCAACTGCAAACCTCTGCTCTGTCTCTGCTCATCTGTTCTTAGTGTTTCATGTAAGTGGAATCATACGGTCTGTGAATGTCTTCTTCCTCTTAGCATAATGTTTTCAAGGGTCACCCATAGTGAAGTACTGTCCTGCCATTCGTTTTTACGGCTAAATAGTTTTCCATTACTGGGATACACTCCATTTTGTCCATCGTTCATTTGCTGATGGACACTGGCTTAATTCCTTTTGGCAGCCGATACGAATAATACTGTTTTGATATTTTGTGTACCAATAGGTGTGTAGATACTGTTTTCATCTCTCCTGGGAATGCCTGGGGTGGAGTCATTGGATCACACGGTAACCGGATTTCCTCATTAAGGCACTGCCGGGCTGGAAGGCCAAGGGGCCGCACCATTTTGCTCTTGTGCTGGAGGCTCCGGTTTCCGCACCGTCCTGCTGACGTTTGTTGTTTGGTGTCTTTGTAATTACAGCCAACCCAGGTCGCTTCTCCTATAGGGACGTTTTTTGAAACATATTTAAGAACTTACTGACTGGAAAGTTAGAAACAGAGATACTTCCTGCCATCCTCAAACTGGGTACAGATTTTTTTTTTCTGGAAAGAAGACAGACTAGGAAAATAGGACGTCTTACAGGATTTTGAGAAAGGGCCACACGAATCTGGCCAGCGGTGTGTGTGGCCATGCCTGCATGTTTTGGTTTTGTGTTTGCTCACTTGACTGCACTCCCTGGGATGACCGAGCATTAATGCTGGGAGCCTGGGCGGCCCCACAGACACGGACTGGATTCTGGGGGTCAAGGAGAGAAAGAGCCCCACTTACTTTCTGGTTGAGGCTCAACAGGTTTTAGATAAGACTCACACCTTGGCGTGGGAAATTCTTGTGCTCGCTTTTAGCTGAGTCACCATGGAATAATTAGCTGGGATTGTGTTGTTGGCAGGGCTGTGTGCCTTCCCTTTGCTGACACCGCTGAGCTGAGAGCAAGCGCCACCTCTCGTGTCTGTGACATCACGTCCAGTCCTTTGTCCTCCTTGGAACTTAACAAGGCACCTTCACCTATTTTTCCATTCACGCCTCCTAATAACCTGATGATAAAGACATTCTTGTCTCCCCCGGGGAAACTGAGGCTCAGAGAAATTCAATGACTCGCTTAAGATGTTACAGCCATCAAGCTACAAAACTGGCATTCACAACAAATTTTATGCACGAAAGCTCATCAGACTTATGATGTTAATTTTTAAATTGCAACAATTAGAAAAATTTAAATTGGCATACAATAAAGTTGACTTTCTGATGTATAGTTTTTTGAGTTCTAAGTCACTTGTACATTCATTGATTCACCATAATCAGGATAAAAAAACAGTCTATCACCCCCCCCAAGTTTCTTCATTGTGCTACCCTTTGCTTACCCTGCCCCACCCCTCCACAGGTGACCATTGATCTGTTCTCCACTGGGGGCTTGACTTTCCCAGATGGTTATGTAAATGTAACCATGCTGTATGTAACCTTTTGAAAGTGAGGTTTTTCACTGACCACATTGATCTTGAGATCTATCCCATATGGTTGAATGTATCCATAGTTGGATTCTTTTATGTAACCTTTTGAAAGTGAGGTTTTTCACTGACCACATTGATCTTGAGATCTATCCCATATGGTTGAATGTATCCATAGTTGGATTCTTTTTTTTTTTTTTTTTATTGCTGAGGACTTTTCCACTGGGTAGGTGTACTGTAGTTTGTGAATTCTCTCACCAGCTGAAGGACATTCTGGATTGTTCCTAGCTCTTTATGATTATGAATAGACCTGCTATAAATACCTTTGAATAGTGCTTTTGTGAACATAGTTCTCATCGGGAATTTTTTTATGGCCTGTGGTCTGTGTGGTCTGTCTCCTGGTCAGTGTTGCCGAATGCTTGAGAAGTGTGTTTTCTGTTGCTGTTGGATGGAATCTTCTCTCAGTGTTAGTCAGACGCAGAGGGCTGATGGGTTGCTTCTTCTGAATCCTTGCTGATTTTGTGTCTGCTTGCTATGTCAAATTGCTAAGAGAGGAGTGAAGTCTTCAACACTGATTTTGTGAGTTTCTGCTTTCAGCTCTCTCAGTTTTTTCTTAATGTATTTTTGGAGCTTCTGTAGCTCGGTGGATTTATGTTAAGAATTATTACGTATTCTTGGTGAATTAATGCTTTTGTCATTGTATGACCTTCCTTTTTATCTCTGCTTATTTTCCTGCTTTTAGCCTGTTCATCATATTTAAAGTGGATTTATTTTAGATAACATATGGTTCAATCTTGTTTTCTTAGTCTATCCTGACAGTCTCTATTAATTACAGTGTTTAGGCCATTTATATTTAATGTAATTCTTCATATGTTTGGATTTAGATTTATCTGTATTTTTCTTCTAAAGGATTTAGACAGTTATATGCTCTATTTGAAATTTTTTCAGCTCTTCAATCTATTTTAAATTTATTTTTGTTTATGGTGTGAGGTAGGGATATCATTTCTTTGTGTGTCTGCCTACACTTGCAGACCAGCAGTATTTATTGAATCTTCCCGTTGATCAGTGCTGCTACTTCAGTCCTTATATCTAGTTTCCTTATATTCATGGATCTGTTTCGGGGCTGTTTTTTCCATTGATGTATTTATAAATCGCTGCCCCCAGCAGTGCCTTTATTGCTACAGTTTTACGACATCTCTTGATGCCTGGTTGGCCAAGTCCCTCCCAAACAACTTCCTGACCATTGTTCTCTATGTTCCTGACCCTTTGGTCTTACATATAAATTTTAGAATCAGTGTGTCAACTTTGATCAAAACCGAAACTCTGTTGGGATTTTATATTGAGTTTCATTGAATTTATAGACATTTTCAAAAGAGGCAACTTATTTAAAATATTGTCTTCTCACCCTGGAGTATAACGCATTACTGTGTTTATTCTTTATCTTTAACACCATTCTATAAAACTTCAAAACTATTCTACATAAACATTCTTCAAGCATTTTAAAAAAGATTTATTCCTTTTATCCATTTTGAGTTTATCTTTGTGTACAGTGTAAGAGAATGGTCGAGTTTCATTCTTCTGCATATAGCTGCCTAGTTTTTCCAGCACCATTTATTGAAGAGACTGTCTTTTTTCCACTGTATATTTTTTCCTGTTTTGTCGAAGATTATTTGACCATACAGTTGAGGGTCCATATCTGGGCTCTCTACTCTGTTCCACTGGTCTATGTGTCTGGTTTTATGCCAGTACCATGCTGTCTTGGTGATCACAGCTTTGTAGTAAAGCTTGAAATCAGGTAGCGTGATGCCCCCCATTTTATTTTTGTTTTCCAACATTTCCTTAGCGATTTGGGGTCTCTTCTGATTCCATACAAATTTTAGGATTATCTGCTCCAGCTCTTTGAAGAATACCGGTGGAATTTTGATCAGAATGGCATTAAAAGTATAGATTGCTCTAGGCAGTATAGACATTTTAACAATGCACTGCTATTATAAATATTCTTTCTTAAAAATTATTTTGTAACTGTTTCAGTTGATATAGAAGAAAGTTGTTCCTTCTGTGGATGTGTCTTTACCTGCTGTTCAGCAGCCTTTTGAATGTATTTTTCCTTACTTTACAGAATGATTAAACGTTTTATTTTGTAAACTCACCTCCTCTTTCCCGGCCCTCTCTCATCACAATGGTGTGATTTCCGTGAAAGTGAGGGTCACTTTTTTTCGTTGCCGTCCATATTCTCAGAGCCTGGAACAGTGCCTGGCACACAGTGGGGACTCAGCAGACGTTGTATTTGTCAGAGAAAAGTAGCACAGTTCCTAATTCTCAACAGACAAAACAGTGCACACACGCTCGATTGACGCGGGTTCATATGCCCTACCCTCTTTGCCTGGACACCATGGTCCCTGCCCCCGGCAGCTGGACCCGTCCTTCCAAGACTTGCCCCCATCTAGTTCCATCTAGTTCCTCTAGGAAGCTTTCCTGGGGAAGAACTGGAACAAAATAAGACAATATAGAAAAAAGCTGGAATTAAAAGTAACTGTGCTCAGGTGGAGCCTAAAACTTAAGACCATCCAGAGTGACGCAGAGAGATACACAGAGTAAGGACATTGTGGTGGGTACAAAATGCTCCTTTTGGAGGTCAGGGAATGGAATTAATTTGTGAACAATGGACAGAAAGCAGAGACCTGCCAGTACATCACGAGGCCGACAATTAGGAGGAACGGAAACACTGCATCAGGAGGCCCCCACACTCAGTGAGTCAGAAGAAACAGAGGACACAGAAGGGTGATGTTCTGTTGTTCGTGCCCGTGCAGTTTTCTAACTGCTACGTTCTGTGAGTGCAAACAGTATATATCCCAGTCTTTTCTTCCCTGCTTTTAAAAATCACTTCAATTTTCCTCCTCTGATAAATGTCTTACGAATTCCCATTCCTGATGAAAGATTTTGCTGTGATTAAAGATTTCATGAAGTTATGACAAAGGCAGAATAGATCTTCATTCTTGAAAGCTCATTTTTCTGTGAGCCGAGTGAGGAGGCCTCTTGCACGCAGCTGTCAGAGCTAATGAATATTTTCCAAGTGCTGAACCTCTGGGGGAAACACTCCCACTCAGAGAACCTCGAATCAACCAGTGTGAGCCTGCTTTTCTGAGGACACGTGACGCGACTCCTCACAGCGGCGCTCCACAGAGACGGGAGAGCCGCTCTGCGCACGGGTGCTGCGTGCACCCCTCCAACGGTCGGCGTTTACAGATGCCCCGCGGCCTCTGATGGGGTGATGGGTGCGTGTGCATGGGCACGGGTCTGTGTGCCCACGTCCCTGGCTGGGGCACTGCACGCTTCCCCACCTCAGTTCCCTTCTCTGGAAAGAACAGACAGGTTTGGAATATTTGTTTCCAACTACATGGAAAGCACAGGATTTTGAGTTCTAAGTCTGCAGTGTTGGTCACCTTACTGGCGTTGTGGCCATGCGCCAAGCCTCACTCTCCCCACCTGCGTGGGGATCTGGGGACATGGCCTTGAGGGCGTCGAGATGAAATGAAGAGCCGGACGCCCCAGCTAACGGGGCTGTTGGCAATCTGCCCTTTCTTTGCTACCAGAAAAGTCTTGAGAAGTAAATTTGAGAATTGAGATGCCCTTGGGAGGGTCATATTCTGAAGACACAGTAAGCTGAGGGAGAACCAGGGCACAGATCCTTTCCGGAGTCTTTTTCTTCCCTGCGAGGTGGTCCTCCCTCACTCCAGAATGACCTCTGCGTCTGTGGCTGACTTCCGTGTCTGCTCCAGCGTGGGTACGGCGGTCCCGTCCAGTTCACACACATGTGACTCCTTGCCGTGCGCCCGCTGGGACACATGGCATTCACCACACCTGTGACGGGAGTCTCACAATGGAGACTAAGGCAGACGATGCATGTGCGGTTGGGTTTTGTGCCTCACGAGTAGCTGATGAGTCCGGAGGGGCAGAGGCTCTGGGTGGCCACTTCAGCCACTAAAGGTGCCACAGTGTCCCAGACCCCTCCTGGCCCCACTTGGGTCCACAGCCTCAGTGCCCCCAAGCGGGTGCTGAGCTGCTTGGCATCCTGGTCATCTCGGGGCAGGGAGAGACTAGGGACCCTGAGAGGTGACACCTTCTCTTGGGGACAGGTCTTCTTTCTTGGCCTATCCTTACCGGCTAGACCTTTGTTTCAGGGACCTCTCCTGTGGCAGGGGCCCCTGAGCTTGAGTGTATTAGTGTTTACTTTCTGGACCAGAGAAGTCGAAGGAGGGGAGGTGTCAGGAGGGCGGGGGTGAGTAAACCTACAGCGCCTTCACGGCTCCGAAGGGAAGGCTCCTGGCAGGTGTGCACACGCACAGCAGGGATCCGGTTCTGCGCGTGCCCGCGCCCGGCACCTGGCTCTGTACCTGCGGACGGCAGCACACACCTGACTCGGTCATGACTCAGACGCCAGGTTGGTCGGTCAGCTCTGTGTGCCGCATGCTTTCCCTGGCGGTCCTACTTCCGGGTCCGAGTTCTAGTCCTCACAACCACGAGCCTTGGACAGCCTTGGTCACCTTCCAGGCCACTTGGTTGGTCAAGGCATGCCAGGCTGTGCACATGTGTCCCCTGGACCAGGGAGGCTTTGATGCCCAAACCCATTTTGCAGACTTCTGTTAGTTCAGAGTGAGCGTCCGGGACGCTTTGTGTGCCGTTTCGTCAAATGCACCTCTGCTGTCCTCGAGCGGTAGCAGGTCTTTTGGGAGGAGAAAATGTCTCCATTGTTCTCGTCTGGCTTCCAGAAGATCCTCATTCCTCTCCTGTCTTCTGTGCAGCTCCCGGCAGTGCCACCTGCTCCTGGACGTCTTCAACTCCACGGAGCACGAGCTGACGGTCAGCGCCCGCGGCAACGAGGAGCTCGTCCTGCACGCCGGCGAGTGCCAGCGGTGAGTGTGCCCTCCGTCCCACCTGCGGTGCCGCGGTGACCCTCCCTCCGAGACCCCAGAGGGAAGTCAGGTTTGTCTCCCTCTCGGGGGAACCCTGGTCGCCATCAGGGGTCCCGGAAAGATTCTGAAGTGGCTTCAACTTGGAGACAGGTGTGAGGTCAGGGCGAAGCCGAGTGGTGGCCATCTAAGGAACCGGGCGCCTGCTCCGGACCCCCCCCCACCCGCCTCAGGCCCTGAGGCACCTGGGCAAGATGTCACTTTCACTTCTTAAAGCTGTACCTGGGAAGCATTGGCCTTGACTGTGGGGCCTCTATCAGTATCAGTAGGAAGTGCCTGAGGAATTCCACAGTTGGGCAGGCAAGGCTTAGGTCTCGGGGAGGGGGAGGCGCCACCCAAGCCCAGTCCCCAGAGGTCACAGAGGGGGCTCCACTGGGCCCTGGCATGGAGCCAGGCCCTGGGCCATACCTCACAGGAGGTGAGGTGGAAGTGAGAGCCGTCCAGGAGTGAGGCCAGGCCACACGGCGTGCCCCGAAGGCTGCCGGAGTTCCGCTCTGGGGGCCCCTTCCCAGGCCCCCGCCCCCATTGGCCAGGCCTCTCCCCAGACCCACTGCCGTGTCTCCGTGTCCCGCTTGGATATTGGGGCCTGCCCTTCGAGACAGAATGAGCATTGGGATGAGATGTAGGTGCAATACAATTTTTATTTTTAATAGAAAAATACTTCTTACATGGGGAAAATACTTGAGAAAGCAGCACACACGGGTCCCAGACATAAGCCCTTTGTTCACTTTTATCTGCCCCGGATCTCTCTGTCTCTTTCTGCCTGTCTTTCTCCTTCCCTTTTCTGCCTTGTCTGTGTCTTTCTCTTATTTTAAGGAAATAAAACGTTTAAAAAAAATAGCTAACATTAACAGAGTCAGTGGGGGAAATGTAATTTTACTCCACACTCACCAGAAGGAATGTCAGAGAACCACCTGCGGCGAGCGCTGGTGCAGAGGGAAGGTTCAGGAACCCGCGTGTTTTGGCGGGTAGGTGAGTGCGTGCGGCCGCTTTGAGGAGGGTCTGTGGTTTCTTACAAAACCAAACATGCACCTACTCGGTGCCCAGCAGTTCCAACTCCGGTAATTTATTCAGAAAAAGTTTAAATGTTTATCACAAGAAGACCTACACGAGAATGCTCATGGCCAGAAAATAGAATCCAAATGTCCATGACGCGAGACCGGGTAAGCAAAGGTGGCATTTTTTCTGCAATTGGAATGATACTCAGTGACTAAACGTAGCATATCCCTAAAGCCTCAGCAGGGGGGCTCCAGGAACAGAGCCCCGCGTGAGGGGAGCCTCCCCGAAAAAAGCAGGTACCACGGGACGCCGTTCGCCCAAGTCCCAGAACGAGCAGCCAACTCCTCTGCCGCGGAAGGAGCAGAGCGTTACTTGCCTCTGGAGAGCTCGGGTGGGCTTCTAACAGGCCGTGGCACGGGCGTATTCTAGGTAAGGTCTCAGGGTACAACTGGGTGTGTGTGTGTGTGTGTGTGCTACCCGTGTGTTTACGTTGAGAATTCAACATGTGTGTGCTTGGTTTGTGCATTTCGTTCCAAGTCAGTTTTATATCCAGAGACGAACTGTGCACAAGGATTGAGCTCTAGGCACAGCTTTGCCCCTGGAGGTCGTGGAGGACGGCCTGACCCCGGCAGTGGTCTCTGGAAGGCTGGACAACTAAGATGACTGACGGTCAAGGGACGGGAAGTGGAGGGACGTGCGGAGAAGGCACACGGGCTGTAGTGTTAGTGGCGGAGGGCCAGAGAGCGTGTTCCTGGAAGAATTCTTTCAATGCTGGGTTTGACGTTTTTCATAAGCAAGCACCAGGGGCACACGGCGCTGGGAAAACAGTAAGTGGCAGAGAGCTGAGCCCTCCTCCCCATCTCCCCGGCTTCCTCCCCTCCCCTCCCTTCTCAGGGGCTTGCGGTCGGAGAGGCGATGGAATCATTCGCACCGTGGTTTGCTACTTCTTTGTCTTTATATCTGCAACCGAACATTATTTTCAGAGTTCTTTTATGACAGGCGGGTCTATATCACATACGTCTTTTAAAAAATATGTCTTTTTATAACTTTAAATCAGCATTATGCTGTGGAGATAAATATATGTCTGGTTCTCTCCTTCCGGCCGCTCTTTCTGTTTTGTTGCACGAATACGCTGCTTCATTCGTTTCCGTGCTGATCCGCTCCGAGATGGCTTCACAGTGTTGCCATTTAATGTGATTATTGTTAACGACTCCTGCAAATGTGGGATCGGGCCCCGTGGCCCGTGGTGCAGGACAGCTAGGGTGGAGAGTTGGAAGCTTGAGGCCCTGCGCCTTGGGGGCCTTCCCCCCGGAGATTTCGCTGTCTGGGCCCCTGCAGAGGACGCGCTGAGTGGAGGCACCTGTGCTCCTGCCCACGAGCCACGGAGGCCGAGGCTCAGTGTCCAGTGCCTTGTGCAGGACTGGCTCCTTTGTAGGGTGCCTGTGTAGCCCCTGGGGTCTCCACTGCTGGCAGCTCTCCAGGCCCTGTGCTGTTCTCCAGATCGTGAAGGAAGCTGCGAGCAGACCCCTCTCTGCCTTTGTCTGATGTGGTTGGAGATCTCAGTGGACCTAAGTCTGGTCGTCTGATGACACCGACGTGAAACCGGTTGTTACAGATTATCAGTCGTCACACTTGGTCTCAGCTGGATCGGTGGCGTCGGTGGAAGGCTGGAGGCGTTGGCGGTCCAACTCGCACACAAGTGATCACAGATTCATCTCGTGCTTCAAGCTTCCTCATTATCGACCTCTCTTCTTAAGTTCTCCATGCTCCCAGCTCACCCGTTCTTTATTCCTTCATAACACATTCACCCAGTAAATACTGATCCTCGGAGAACTTGCTCTGCGGAGGCTGTGTGGGGCTCCAGGAGTGCCAGGGTGAACAGGGGACCCCCCCAGCCCGGGAGCTGGGTGTGATGAGGAGGACGAGTGTCTCCCATGGTGGGCAACAGCCTGTTGGGGCACCTTATTGGCCTGCGGTGGGACTGGTAAATCAGAAGTCAGCAGTCATCTCTGGCTCTGACCTGCTGTCCCACTAACCGGTGCTGAGTGCCGGGGAGCCCAGTGTTTGTGGGGTCACAGGGACGCACGTCCCTTCCCCTTTCCAAATGTCCCTGGGCTTGCCTGGATCAGGTGAGACACATGCTCTGCCCCTGGAGAGGGCGGCCAGTGCTCATAGACCATGCTGCTGGAGGAAGCAGAGGCGGCTGAACCTTACCTGGCAGCCCCAGGAGGCGTCCTACAGACCCCGGCCACGGATGGCCTTGCTCTGGACCCAGGCCATTTGCTTGGGGCCTGAGACCTTCCCGGAGTCCTGAACTGAGCCATTCTCCTGCCTCATGCCTTCTGCCGTGAGCAGCCGGCCCCAGCCTGCCTCAGGTGGCACCACTGCTGAAGATGTCTCTGGCTGCTCTGAAGTGGGTGGGGCTGTGCCCCTCGGTGACTCCGGTTTCACCCCCCAACTGTGTGTGCTGTTCTCACTGCTGCTGGGAAACGGGTGGACAGACAGTGCTTGCTGCTGACGAGGGCGCGGTGTGCTCTGATGAAAGGCTATGCTCCTGGGACGCGTGTGGCCTTGTTCCGGCTCTTCCCAGCACCCCGGCACCCCTGTGCCTGCAGGCATTTGATTTCCTTTCAAGGATGGTCCCGACTCCAGGAGAGGGACCAGCTCAAGTCCTCGTGGATTACTGGGAAGCCTGCACGGCTCTTCCCCTCCTGGTCGGAAGGGGCAACCTCATTCCACCCGGGACAGGAGCGTGTGCTTCCCAGGCGGAGAAACAGGGAAGGCGGAGTTACCCAGCCCGTGTGTTTGGAAGTGAGGGCCCTTGAGTCCTCGTGCTGCTTTTGCGAGAGGTTTTATCTGCATTTTATGGGTAAGCCCCCGAGCACGGGCAGCACAGCCCCTTGCTAGGCTCCACATCTGTCTGGCTCCTCAGCTCTGCTGGGAATGGTGACTGAAGGTTAAGAACCGACTCCATTCTTCTCCCCTGGCACTGCGAGCAGCCTTCGGCGAGCTGTGACCAGCACTGTGAAGTCCAATGTCAAGTGCGAAGGCCGGCAGAAGGATAGGCGGAGAAGCATCCTGGGTTCTTGGCATCCATGGTGTTGATGAATTCATTCCCGGAGTGTCGGGCTGGCTCCAGGCCCTGCCAGGAGGGCAGGCGGTGAGCGAAGGTGGGCCTTCTGTGCTGGTGCGCACGGTGAGGGGAGTGGAAAGCACGCGGGGAGGTACCTGGCCCCGGTGGGGTGGAGGCAGCCAGGAAGGCTTCCTGGAGGAAGGGGTGCTGATGTTGAGCAGGACTGAGTAGGAGTGATCTGGGGCTGGTGTACAAGGGGCGGTTGTGGGGTGTGGGGCAGCGTGCCCTCAGGAGTGGCGTGAAAGGGTTCTCGACGGAGTGCTTGTGTTCCTCGCTTGGCAGCTCAGGTGTCAACTTTGTGCCCTTTTGGCCTCTGAGTCAAGAGGTCAGAACTTTCCCAGGGTCATGCAGTGCCGGCCACGGGAGCCCAGGGCCACCTGCCGACCCCTGGGCCTCTCTGCAGGAGCTGTACGCCGCGGAGTCCAGCTTCAAAGGATGACCAGAAACTGTAGAAAGCTTTTATGAGGAAAACAGCATCAACTTTCTTAAGAAAATACAGTGTTGCCTGTGGCAGATTTACTGGGAAATTAAAATGATAATTATTGTGGGGTTTTGTTGTTGTTGTTGTTGTTGTTTTTACTTAATTGTCAAACCACTAAAATCAAATTTCATGACCACCCTCATTTACATCTGCATCTCTTTAATCTCTGGTGATAGACGTTATTCTGTGCCTCGAGCTGCCCCATTCTGTTCCGTCCATCACATGGGTGCACGGCCCGTGCCGCGGGCCTGGCAGCCGCGTGTTCGCGCCCCCTCACCTGGAGGTCGATCGCTGGTGGTCTGCGAGCCCAGCCACCTGGTTGCGTGCCCCCAAGCGTGGCCTTCACACCCGAGCACGCCGCACCTCGGAGGCTCTGGGGCTTGGCCCTGATGCTTCCCGCTGGCCGGGCAAAGGGGGGCCCTCCGGAGCCGCCCTCCTCTTTCTTACGCCTCTGTGGTGGGGCTGCCGCCTCCCTGATCGCCGTCGTCACTGCTTAGCAGATGAGGGAGTAGGCTCAGAGAGCTCACCCGTGGGGAGCCGGCCAGGGCACCCTCCTCCTCCAGTGCTTTCGGCTGGGGTCACACGGAAGTCTTCACGGGCACATGGAGGCTGGGGTGGCGATGGCATGGCGAGGCCCCGCGGGATGCCCGTGGCTACTGAGCACTTCACTCTGGGAGCAGGGGACAGTGACGTCCCTGCGCCCTGCCTCCCACTGCGTTGCACGTTCCTGCAGCCCCACGCCTGGAACAGCGCAGACTCGGACTCCTCGTCCCCCCTCAGCCGCCCGGACTCTCATCTGTCCCGTTGAGCTGCTTTGCGTGCTCTGAAGAGCTGCGTGAGGCGTCCAGGGAGCCCCTCATTGTTGGCGGCCCGCGCTCGTGCTGGGCACCCCTCCTTATTCATACTTACGGCGCACCCTCCGCCCAGGGTGCCGGAGCCCGCACCTGGCACGGGCGAGCCTGTGCCCTTGACCTGGGCGGTCCCTCCCACCGTGACTCCGAGTCGGAGGGCTTTGGGGATTTTCTCTTCCAATCTGGAAGGAATATGGGAGAGCCCTTCCGAAGCAGCTTCCAGAAGCGAGGAGAAGGCATCCCGACATGTTCTCGTCCTTCCAGTTGACCGATGGGGAAACTGAGGCTCAGGGCTGTTTAGCAGGCGCTGGGCAGTGATGGTGGAGCCCAGAGTGTTCAGTCCACTGTCCAGAGTGGCCTCCGCCACTGCACTCTGCCTGTTCTCAAGTTTCCTAACAGACACGCATTGGCGCTTGAATCGCCGGGAGCCCCTGACAGTCGGTGGGCGGCCGGAACAAAGCATGGAGTGCAGCCTGGAGGAGTCGTCGGGCCGCAGAGTCAGGGCCTGCGACCAGCAGCTGTGTGCTGACTCAGACGGCGCAGAGAAAGGGAGAAGACGACGGATGGAATCTATACCCCACGCAGCTCTGCTTTCCTCAGAACCCCTGACGTGGGGCCTTTTGTGGGCTTCTGTTCCGTGTTCCTCTCCAGAGTCTCCCTCCGGTGCGGGAGGCCGTCTCCTCCCGCACGCCCCAGCCCGGCCGCAGCGCTCTTGAGTGGCTCTGTCCCGAGGCACAGTGAGCCCAGACCTGGGGCCACCCCAGCCCGTGCCCGGGCCCAGCCACTGGCTGACTCAGCTGTCCTGGGCAAAGGGCTTGGCCTTAGCGAACTTCCAAGAGCTTTTCAGTTTTTGTTTCACTTGTGCTTAAATTCCAGTGCAGGGAGCGGACCGTGTAAGGTTGGCTTCGGGAGGTAACGCAGTGATTGAGCACTGCCAACGTCACCCAGGTCCGGACGGGGCCGCCTCCGTCCCCGTCACCCGCTCTGCCACTCCCCACCCACCTCCCTCTGGTAACCAAGTTTGTTCTCTATAAATGAGGGTCTGTTTCCTGACTTCTCTCTCTCTCTTCTCTTGGTTCATTTTTTTTTTTTTTCTTTAAAGCCACATATGAGTGAAATCATACAGAATTTGCCTTTCTGACTTGTTTCACTTAGCATGAAGCCTTCTAGCTCCATCCATCGTCCTGCAAATGGCAGGATTTCCTTCTTTTTTATAGCAGAACAATGTCCCATTATGCACACACAGCATCTGTGGTAGACATGCGTGCGCGCGCACGAACACACACACACACACACACACACACACGCCACGTCTTTGTCCATTCATCAGGCGGTGGACACTCGGAATGCTTCCATACTTTGGCTACATAGGTAATGCTGCTGTAAACATCTGGTGGCGGGGGGCGTATATCCCTTAGAATTCGTGTTTTTGTATTCTTTGGGTAAATACCCAGTAGTGTGATTGCTGGGTTATAGGGTAGCTCTATTTTTAACTTCTTGAGGACCCTCCCACTGTTTTCCAGAGTGGCTGGGCCAGCTCGCCTTCCCACCGGTCGTGCAGGGGCTCCCCTTTCCCACATCCTCGCCAACACCTGTCGCTTCTTACTTTGTTGATTTTAGCCTTTCTACCCCGTGTGAGGGGGGATCTCATTGTGGTTTTGGCTTGTATTTCCGTGACGATGAGGGGTGGTGCGCATCTTTTGATGGGTCTGTTAACTCTCTGGGTTTCTTCTTTGCAGAAATGTCTGTTCAAAAACTCCATTTTTACATTGGATTATTCATTTTTTTGGCTGTTGGTTTTCTAAGATCTTCGTAGGTGTTGGTTACCCACCCTTTATCTGGCGTGCCATTTGCAAGCATCCTCTCCCTTCCCTGGGCTGCTTTTTAGTTTTGTTGATTGTTACCTTTTGCTGTGCAGAAGCTTTTTATCTTGATGAAGTCCCGATAGTTTGTTTTTGCTGTTTTTTCCCTTGCCTCTGGCGACGTGTCTGGGAAGAAGTTACTGCAGCCAAGGCCAAAGAGGTTGCTGCCTGGGTTCTTTTTTAGCATTTTTAGTTTTAGATCCAAGCACTTTTCTTTAAAATTGGGACACTAATGCCTGTTATGGGTCGTTACAGATACTGACGTTGAGTCGTGTCTAGTACATGGTGCCCCTGCGACCCACGGTGGGCACGCCCCAGGTGGCAGGTCCTTACTTTTCAGTATGCTTTGTCACACCCTGGAAACGGTCCCCTGGCCTCGCCGCCGTGGCTGGAGCCTGTCTCAGCCACGTGAAGGGCGCGTGCTTCCTTTCTGGGGAGACTACCAGCCCAGGGTTTGCTCAGGCACTTAGTTGTTCTTTGGACCTTCATTTCCCGGCTTCCCAATGCTGTCTGACGTGCAGGCAGAGTGAGTTCCCCTCTGTCCGGAGCCCGAAGCCACAGAGACGCTTCCGCGTGAGGAAGTGCTCGCAAGGCACAAGGTTGTAGCTGGGCAGCTGTGCGTGCAGCGTGCACGGGGGACGTTCTGGTGTAGCGGCCATAGGAGGCGTCACCATCCCCAGGGCTGGTGTCCCAGGTAGCTGGTCAGAATGTTAGTTAGAAGCGGGCACTGTGGGCGTGGGACTGACACTCTGTGCTCTAAGGGGCGCTCGAGCTCTAGGGTCTCGGGGGGAGAAGCATGTTGCTCGGCTGCCCTGGTTGGAACCCGGGGTGGAAGGACATCCGGTCCCTCCTTCCCCCATGTCCCACGTCCTGCTTCCTCCCCTCCGAGGCTTGGAGAGCAGAGCGGACGCCTGCAGGACTCGCACAGCTTGCCTTTGCTCCCGATCTCCAGCTACAGCTGTCTCGCTCTTCTGCAAGATTCTCACATGGTGTTAATTTTCTACGGCACATCTTCACTCCTGCCAGACTAGAGGCCCCAGGCTGTGCTGCTGCATATTGTAATTACGGGGACTTGCCTGTCCTCTCCCCGCCTAAGCCCACGTCTCGGTCTGATGGGTTGGCTGCCTCCAGGACACCAGGATCTGTGACTCTAACACGCGGCTAAGTGCAGGAACCATGGGACCAGACGGTGAAACATTTCTAGCAGTTTGTGTCTTGGTTGTTCTCAAATATCCCCCATCCTTGGCCCAGTGTCCAGCAGTTCGTAGGTGCTCAGGGGACGCTTGGTTGTGAGTGGGTCAGCAGTGGGAAGGCTGCAGGGTCGTTGCTAGAGGCTCTGGTCTTGGGGTGTCTGAGGTTTTCATTCTCTGGGTGGCTGGCTCCATGATGCAGCCTCAGATGCTGAGGTCGGGGTAGGAAATGCCTTGATCACTTGCTTTCAGTGGAGTCATAAGGGGCCGTGGCGTGTGGTTGCACAGGTGAACCTTGCGCATGTTGTCCTGGCCTGGGGTGGGGGTTGATAATCCCCCCACATTCTACTTGGGAGCTGTGCTAGGGCTGGGGTTCACTGAGAGGAAAGCGTGCCCTTTTCTCACTGGTCTACCCGGGGGGAGTGGGCTTTTGCCATGCATCCACCTGAGGGGAGGTGTGTTTGTGACGGACAGAAGGGCACCCGTGCTCCTCGTAGCCCCGGCCTTGGCCCCTAAAGTGTGACTCTTCTCATTGCGTTAATCTGATGGCAGACCTGTTCCTGTGGGGAAACTTGAGCTTCCCTACAGATCCCTTGTGGGTCCTCGAAGTTGGGGGCTCACCCTCACATCCAAGCTGTGCCATGGTTATTTTAAAAGTAGGTAGAGACGCGTCACTATAATGTTTCATTGGAGTCTCTGCAAGTGTCTGGGCGGGGGGTGGGGGGGTGGGGGTGGCGGTAGGACGTGCATGCCCTGGGACATGTTCTTCATGCCCAAGGTTTTAAAATCTGTCACAGATAACCTCTGGCTTTCATGCACATTTCCATTCGTACTCTGGCTGGTGCTGTCACAAGAGCTGAGAACCAGACCTAGTGCTTTGGGCCTGGAGCCCAGGATCAGGGCAGACTGCCCAGCCCAGTGTGGGGCTCATGGTGGGAATGTGAGGGCAAGGGGCTCATCCCCTAGCCAGCCGGTGTGGGGTGGCTGGGGACAGCTTCTCCATGCGAGACCTTCATGGGAGCCTTGGGCCAAGAAGGAGCTGGTGAGGCAAGGGCAAACTGGGTGAGGGGTTGCTTAGGCAGAGGGAATAGCCTGTGACAGCCAGGGGGTCGGGGTCGGGGAGAGCACACGGGGTCCCCAGGCTGGACACCGTTCTGAGTTGGAGCTGCAGAGACCAGCGTGAGGCAGGAAGGCACCAGGCCTGTGAGCTGATGCTGGGTTTCTTTCTGGGGGAAAGGGATGGTCATGAGAGCGTTTTAGGTAGGAGAGTGTCTGACTGGTCTCTAGGGAATGTCCGGAAAGGGGTGACAGCTGGTGAGAGCCTGGGTGCTGGTCAGGGGAGGCCAGAGCGCCGGCCACTGCGGATGCCTTTGACGCCACGAGGAGAGGCGGGGGGCCGGAGACGCTGGGGGGGGGGGAGGAGGAGTCGGCGGGGAGGCAGAGGCGGCAGGACTTGAGGTGTGGGGCTGAGGGGGAAGGGAAGTTTCTAGTTTGGGCAGCTGGGTGGATGGTGTTGCCTTCACTGCCCCGGGGAGTGCAGGGCTTGGAGCAGGCTGGGGCAGGTTCCCCAGCGTGCAGAGGCCACAGCCCCAAGGCTGCCTTCCTACAGGCCAGCAAGGCCTGCTGCAACCTTGGCCGAGGAGCCCCGATCGGGAATCGAAGGTCCAGCTTCTGATTGCATCCCAAGAAGATAGAAGTGATAGTGGTGTGACCTGCACGGCCTGTGGGGAATTGGACCGTTTTTAGTCTGCTCTCTGCTGTGAGTGAGGGAATAGGTCTTCTTCTGAGAGGCTGGGAGGTTCAGGCTCTCTCCCGTGTCCTAGGATTCTGTAGAGCCCATGGGGGATCTGAGGCTGAGGGCTGCTGGCTGTCCTGCCCTGATGGGGCTTGCTCTCCAGAATGGCCCAGAGAGCCTTCAGGGGCCCAGAGCAGGGGCGTGGATCCCCCGCGGGGCTCCGGGCACCTGCTCGCTCCACTGGGAACTGCTGGCCCTCAGCTTCCTCAGAAGCCTTCCTGCTTGGCCCCACACAGAGCTTTCTGGCCCAGGATGAGGTGCGAATGCCCCTGGGCTGGAGTAGGAAGAGGTTAAGAGGCTCATCCGGTCTGCGCCTGGGTGTGGGCCCCCTGGATCGACAGGCCTGAAGCCAGCCCAGGGCCTCCACTCTGGGGTGAGGGTCTCGTGGGAGGCACCCGGCCCAGGAAAATCGCGGCCGCCTTCCTCGGACTGTGGCTTCCGTGACCTTTTTCATGTAACGAGGGAGATACTTCAGAGGGGAGCACTGGCTGGGGACGTGAGTCACAAGGCGGGCTCCTGGAGCTGAGCACTCACCTGGAGCCCGTGGCCGCAGAGCCCAAGTGAAATGGGGCGGACATAACGGTCATTCATTTTAGTTCAGAAAGTCTCTGCGAAGTGACAGTAACTTGAGGCCCGATTAGCCCCTGGTACCTGCTCGAGGTGGGCACAGTGCAACTAGCCCCGTCAGGGGCGCTCCTGGACTTCCAGAATGCCAGCCTGGATGCCCATGGCCGCGGCGGAGAACGGGCGTCCGAGGCCCTCCGCCCCGACCTGTGCTCCGCGTGGTCCCGTGGGAGCACCTGGTCCTCAGGCAGACACCTTGGGATCCTCTCTGGCTTCCTCTCCTGCCCCTGCAGAGCCCTGCTTGCCAACTACGGAGACTGAGGCTCGGCGAGGTCTCGTGACTCGTTCCAGGCGACACTGGGCTCGTGTCCGAGCCAGGCTTTGAGCCGGGTCCTAAGGCGCTTACGGCACTGAGTTCTGTCCACCCATTCATCCTGACTGAGTCAAGAGCTCCCACCGGGAACCAGGCCGCCTGCTAGGCCCTGCGACACCCACAGCAAAGGCCTGCGGCTCCGAGGGCTCACGGTGCGCCGGGAGGGAGGGCCCACGGCGAGGCGAGCAGAAGGCGGGTCAGGCCACCACGAGGCTCGGCGTGCTGTCACCCCTGGAGCGCGGGTGCTGAGCTTCCAGGGTGGGACCAGTCCTCTGCCTTGCTGGCTGCCTTCCCGAATCCGTCCGGGGATGCCTGGGGTACACACATGTGTGGGATACATGCATGATGTACGTTCTGTGTGCCTGCATGTGTTCAGAGTTCAGACATACCTGCGACACACGGTGACCTGTGAATGCCTTTGTGACACCTGTGGAATATCGTCACGGCTCATGTCTTTGTCCAAAGTCCGCTCAGGGCTGGCACTCTCTCCAGAAATGATAGGAAGGAGCTCGGGGGCCATGGGGACCTGGGCCAGCGTCGTCCCACATTACTCCGCGCACTGTCAGGTAAAGTGCTCACCCCAGCGTCGGTGCTGAGGTCTGCAGAGCAGGACCGTGAGGACGCCTGCCTGGCGAGGAGGGTGTGGGCTCGGGTCCCTGGCATCAAGGCTGTCCATAGCATCTAGTAACGGCTCCGTAAATGAGAGCCTATCTCTGCTTCCTTAGAGAAACTTCGAGTGCTCTCCTGTGTCAGTAGTATGTCATTCTGAAGAGGGGAAGGGACAGAGGCCCTTGATGATGGGGCTCTGAGGGGTGGACAGTGTCTTCTTTGTGAGCGTGTGACCTGGTGTGGACCAGCCGCGTTCCAGGGCCCTGCGGGCCTGCCGCGTCCTCCTCCCTCTGCAGCCGTGTCCTCCCTCCTGGCTTTACGGTCGTCCTGGAGCCTCCCGAGACTCAAGACGGGGCACAAGGTGGGCTTCCCATGCTGGGAAAGAGCTGGTGACTCCGGAGAGGGGAGCCTGTTTCCAGGGCTTGATGGGGACCCGAGGACACGGGTCATAAGCTGCCTCCGAGGAGTGCGGAGGTCCTAGGCCTCCAGGGCAAAGTCTGCGGGTTTCCTATAAAACAACCGAACACGTGCCCATGTCTCTGAACCTCCCCCCCAGCCCCCAGCCCCCACAACAGGGAGACCAGTTGACTGGGGACAGTTTCTTACCCCTGCTCTTGCTGTTTGGACAGATGCCCCGTTGTAAAGCCTTCCGCGCTCCCAGCCCTGCGGCCGGGAATCCTTTTACTGTCTCCTTAGCACTCCCTTTCGCAGAACGTCCTAGAGATGGAATCATCCAGGGCATAGCCTTTCCGACTGGCTCGCGTTAGCCGTCCACGTTCATGTCCCTTCAGCGCCGAGTGGCCCCCGCGGGCTGGGTGGCCCCCCACAGCTCGCGCTGGTGGTGTCCAGATCCTGGCGAGGAGCAGCAGAGCTGCTGTAAACGCCCGTGGACAGACCTCTGCAGCTCCTTCGTGTCAACACCCAAGGAGTGTGGTTTCTGGATCACGTGGTCAGAGTCTGTTTAGTTTTGGAAGACTCATTGAACACTTTTAAAAGCCAAAAACATCGCATGCTTCATCGGCCTTTCCCCCACGCTGTTGCCAGTCACCGTTCCGCTGCAGAAGGAGGTGAATACGGCAGGTGTCGCGTCTGAGCCGTGTGGCAGAGCGGTTCTGGGTGGCCGTGGACTTTCCTCAGGAGTGCCCTGTGCCTTGCGGCCTGCCTGGGCATCTCTGCGTTCTGAGACTGTGTCCTCACGCCCTCCACCCCCCGCGTGACGTCAGTGTCTGCTTACGGGTGTCTCCGCCCTGGGAGCCTCTCCGCCCGGCTCCCGTGCTCTTCCGCTGTCTAGTCTCCCGGCCACGGAGAAGCAGATCCAAATCCCCTTCGGCCGAGGTTCTTGCAGTAACAGGAGACCCAGAACCTTCGTGCCTTAGCGTGGCGAGTTTCCGGGGCACCCCGGAGTGGTGGCTCTCGCTGCTTGTGTTGTTGTCATTCACGACTCAGTGCTGAGATGTGCTGGGTTCGTGGTGGGGGGAAAGGGAAAGGGAGGACCACACAGCACCGCGGGAGCACGTCACTTCTGCACGTTCTGTTGGCCCCGCAGGTCACAGGCAGCCTGGGATCGGGAGGTGCAGGCGGACGGGCCCCTAGGGAGGGACGCCGCGTGTGTGGCTGTCGCTGTGATCTCGTCCCCCTTCGCCGCCTTCAGCCTGAGGCCTCCTGCCCTCACCCTCACCCTCACCCTCTGGGAAGGAGGCTTGCTCTGTCCTTGCTCTCCGCGCTTTCCCTCCTTCCGGCGCTCCTTTGGACGGCGTTCCTGGTGCCGTGGGGCTGAGGAGGGCACACGGAAGCGTCTGTGTGGTCTGGGTGACACACGTGCACGTGGTGGCACCTGGGTTTCCTGGGGTTTACTGAGCCCCCGTCAGCCTCCAGCTACGCTGCCTCTTCCGGACACAGGCCTGCTCTCCGCACTTGGGTTTTGTGGTAGCGGGACTGGAAAGGGCTGTGGTACTCGGACACCCAGCGAGTGCCCGCCACTGAGCTCCTGGCTCGTATGCCTCTTGGCCTCTCAGCAACTGAAGGACAGGCAGGCCCGAACCCCGATAACGGGAGAGACGGGCTGGCCGCCCTGGCCCCACGGGAGAGCCGCGGAGGGGGCCGCACCCTCGCCTCGCCCACTGTCTGTGTACGCCCATCCCATCTGGAAGGTTTTTTCTTTCCAAACTTGGTAGCTACCAAGGACGCCTTCCCTGCTAAGCCCCGTCTGTCAGTGAGCACGCGGCCTGTGGTCCTGGAGGCCACACGGCCCTCCCAGATGCCTGCCTGCCCGCTTCCTTCTGCACTGCCTCCAGGTGATTAGGCCAAAGGGGCTTCTGTTATTTCCAATGAATCGCCCCTCCCGAGCCTGTTCTGCCTTCCGCACACAGCAGCCTCTCTGCTTGACACGGAGCTTCCTCTCTCCCCTCTGGGATTCTTCTCTATTTTTAAAAAAGTAATTGCATTATTTGTGTTTGCTTCTTGTGTTTGGGGATGTTTCTAGAACAAGGAAGCAGAGGGCATGGTTGATGAATGCTAATGGACACCTTGACAGGAAGATCTCAGTTAGCCCGTGCCCGCTGGGGGCTCCCAGAGCTAGGGAGGGATGCTTCTGTGCTTTGGGAACCTTTGTTCTGGAGAAGTATTTCTAGTAGAAATTTGCAGAGGCATCGCTTTCTGCTTACACAGGACCTCACGAACACCTTGTGCCCTCACCTCCCACAGCTCTGTGCGCGCGCCCCATGCTCCCCCTCCTGGCAGGGCTCACGCTGACCCCAGTTTTTTCTGGGGAGGCCGGGGGCCCCCGAGGAGCTGCTGCTGCCTCTCCCAGGCGTTTAGTCTGGAGAAAAGGTGATTTCTCGAGGGCTGTCACATGGGGACAACCTTCCAGAGCCCAGCAAGGCCCGGGATCACAGCGGGGACATTTCGGAATATGCAGGAATATTCTCAGTAACCATTACTAGCCCTTTCTGGATGCCTGGGTGTGCGAGGCAGTGGGCCAGGTGTCCGGGTCTGAGAGGCGCAGGCAGGAGTAGTCACAGGAGGCGTGGGAGGGGCAGGGCCTCCCCCGGGGCACCTGCTCTGGGGCATGCAGAGGGACCAGGTGATAGTGGCTCAGGACAGACGGCCAGGAGGGCCCTCGGCCTGCCCTCTGCCTTCATGGGGTCAGTGCGGGTGAAGGTTCCCATGCGGGAAGGCGGCTGCCGTCGGGCCGGTCTTGAGGACAGCCGCCGTCTGCGGTTCTCACGGGATCTCCTCTCCAGCGCACGTCAGTACCACGGGGTCATAGTTCTTTGGTAGAAATGTTTACTACTTTAGGAAATTTAAAAATCTAGCCTCTTTTACACACTGCCTTCCTTCAAGCACTCAGAAAGTGTGGGGGAAAACCAGTCTTGCCGTGTTTGATTTTCCTCTTCAACCTCTTAGTGTTCTCTGAGCTGTTCTAGTATCATTTGCAGCTGTTCTGAATACTTGTAATGATTGTCCTGAAAAACACCTGACCCTCTCTCTGAAAGTCACACAGGGTCTTCGGGACCCCTCGAGTCCACACCCCACATTACCGAAGTGAGTCCTCAAGTTCAGAGAAGGCAAAGTGGCTTTTCCAAGATGTTGGAGCCAGTTGGCGAATGGACCCAGGCTAGACTGGGACTTTGGTTTGCTGGTGCGTGGCTGCTCCCACTGGCCGTGGATCTTGGTGGGGGGTTGGGCCAGGCATCTGGGAGAGAGGCTGTCCTGTCCGGGACCCATGTAGGCTGGTTTCTCCTTCTCTGGCATTCCCGGCTCTTCTCCTCCACCCGGGCCAGGCAGCACTCCTGCCAGAGGCCTTCCCCGGCCTCCTGGGACACTCTCCTCTCCACGTCCTATGGCGCCCGCCATCTGCCCGCTGCCCGCTGCCCGCTGCACGCCCCTGTGGTTTGCTGTGCTCTGCCATTACTGAGGTGCATCTCCCAAGCGGGGCGGGGGGGGGGCATCAGGACAGGGGCTGTGCTTAGCTATTTCCTCTGTCCCGGGGGTCCGGGGAGCGGTAAGGGCTTAACCAGTGCGTGGGCAGAATCATGGCCGTCCCCACATTTACAGCCTGAGTTCCGGAACCCGTGCTGTTTCCTTACATGGCGAAAGAAACTTTGTAGATGTGACTCAGTCAGACACCTTGCGACAGGGAGACGATCCTGGCGCCGTAGTCCGCTTGGACTCCTTAACAGGATGGTCTATGACAACAGAAACTTGTTATTCGCAGTCCTGGAGGCTAGAGGCCCAGGATTGGGGCCGGCACGGGCAGGCTCTAGTGAGGGCTCCCTTCCGGGGGGCAAACAGCTTCCTGCTCCCTGCATCCCCATGTGGTAGGAAGAGGGTAGATGCTCTCTGGCCTCCTTCTTAGAAGGGCACTGACCCCATATGTGAGGGCCCCTCCCTCGTGACCGGCTTACCTCCCAGAGGCCCCACCTCCCAGTGCCATCGTACTGGGATCGGAGACTCGGCTCTGGAGTTTTGGAGGGACACAAACATGTGGTTTGCTGCCCCTGAGATGTCGAGGGAAGCCCAGTGTCCTCCCGAGGCTTCTTACGGGAGGAGGGAGGTCCTGGGTCTGAGGCAGGGCCGCTGTGACAACTGAAGCAGAGGCTGGAGGGAGCCAAGGCATGGAGGGGCCTCCGGCAGCTGGAAAGAGGCAGGGAAACCGGTTCTCCCCTGGAGCCTCCGGAGCATCAGTCCTACTTCTGATGTCTTTGCAGGGCTGTGGCTGGGGCCTCATGAAGTGGGCTCTGGGGGCGTTAGCCAGGGTTACCTTTCCCCCGTTCCCCCTCACCCCGGGCGGGCACAGCCCATGTGGCGCACAGGTGCTCAGGACGTGCCGAGGAACTGACCGAGGGTGCTGCAGGGCCGTCCCTCTGCCTTCCGCGTTTGGATGTCCTGCCATGAAATGATGAGGTTTTCGTGAAAGCAGACGCACCATCATGCCACAGTTTTGCCCCAAAGCCATTTGATAATCTCTAACACAGTCTGGAAAGCTTTCAAACAAGTGAATGATTCCCTCCTGGAATGCTCTCCTAGTGAAAAAAAAGTCCTTAGACCAAGTGTCGAAGCCAGGATTGTATTTCTGTTACTCATAGAAACCAGAATGTCTGACAACAAGGCATGAGTGGTAAGTTGTGTACGTTTGGATAGTGGACGGCTCTGCAGCTATCAGAAATTGTTTGTAACAGAATGTGTAATGGCACACTCCGCGGTCGTGGGGAGACAGTAATGGTACACACGGGTGGGGAGACTCGCCACTTACATGGCAGGGAGGAAACACGCCCCTGCGTGTGGGATGGCGGGTTCCACCCGGAGCTGGAGGCCCAAAGCTGTCCCCTTAGAGGCCCCGATGCCTTGGTCTGCAAGGGGCAGGCTGTGCCAGGGCTGCCGCCAGACCCCTGACAGGGCTGGAGCTCTGCCCCTGTGAGAGCTCGGCTATCTCCTTGTCCACCATCTGCTGATGGCATGGATGCTTCCATGATGCGGCAAATGAAGAGCTCGACCCTCGGGATCACAGGACACAGCCCTGCCGCCTGGGCCCAGACTTCAGGCAGATCTGGCGTTTGTTCCTGCATTCTAGAGATGTGTCCTCTGCTTCATACGTGGAACAGGCAGGAGGCCAGCTGGTATTTATGACACGATACGCGATACCTAGTCCAGGAGTGTAAATGACACGTGTGTACGCTCCTGTGCCTGGAGGGAGTGCGGCAGAATGTTCACAGCAAGGAACCCTCCGGACTTTCTCCTTCTGTGTCCTTCAGCTTCTCTGGTGCGCCTGCCCGGTTACTTGACATACAGACTTTTTTTATACCCTCACCACAGGGCGTTACTCAGTGCTTCGGGGGTTTCCACGTGCCCCACTGGCCCTTTATTCCATGTTTATTGTTGTGTGTGTACACTGGGCTTTGCCTTCTGTCTACCAGAAATCCCTGGTGTCTCCAGGGACAGAAGCTTCGTGTTTGTTCAGGACGGATCTAAACTCAGCACTGGCCCCTCTTGCTGCCAGCCTGGCACATCCTGGGGTCACTGTCCTGCTGTGGCCGCCCTGTGGGGGAGTGTGGGAGGCTTTGGAGAGTCAGATTGCCATTCATGACCCGGAAAGAAAATCCAGCTTGCTTAGAAAAGCAGCTTTGGGAGTTTCCAAAGCTCTGAAATGATCGCAGTCAGACAGCAGACCGTATTGTGTTTTCACTTCTCTCTCGGCAACGATGGGGTCTTCCCTCACCTGGGCTCACTTGGCCTCCAGCACCGCCTGAGCGCGGACAGCTGCCGGCTGCTTTCCTGGGTGTCGTCTGTGGAGGGAGGGGGTGCCTGCCCGCACATGGCTCCCGAGGACCCTGCAGCTGGCAGCGGCCGGGCCCCTGGGGTGCTGTGCTCTGTGCATCCTGATTCTGCATGCCGGCCTCCGGGGCATCGGTTCCAGCTCTGTGGGGGCCTTCCTCTTGGTTTGGGGTTCCCTTTATCTGCTGGCCTCCTTGGGGTCCCTGCCATCGGTCTGTCCTCCTGCTTCTGGGTGATTGTGTCGATATTCTCTGAGCTTCCGGCTCACTGGGCAGGAGGCCCAGCCCTCTTCTCCGGCTCCGGCCCTGCTGTTCGTGCTGTGGTGGGTTCCGTCCAGGAGCTCTCCCCTCTGCTCATGAAAGGTCTCTGTAGCAGGGAGCAGACAGCGGCCAGACTGCAGGGATACAGCTTCATCTCCCATCATCTTGCTCCACTCGTCTGCGTTTGCTCATTCGCGTGTGCGGGCCTGCCCCCCTCCCCATGTGCTTGCCCCCTCCCCGCGCACGCTTGGTTTTAAGCAGAGTCCTCTGGGCACACCGCGCTGTTCTACACGTGTTGTTCCTTCTCCTGGAACACGTGTCCCCCCCTACTCACTGTGTCCTCCTCCTCCCCACGTTGGATGCGATGGCCTCCCTCCGAGGGGCCCTGCCTGGCCCCCCAGGCGTGGCGCAGCACTGACGCCGCTCTTCCTAACGGACGCCGCTCTTCCTGACGGACGCCGCTCTTCCTGACCGACGCCGCTCTTCCTGACTGATGTCGCTCTTCCTTAACTTGCACACGTCGTTTGCGTTGGCCCTCGCTGTCCGTTCACTGGACCGCACACGTCACAAGTACCACGCCCTCAGCTTCTCGACGGTAGGATATTCGACACGTTGGTACAGTCTCTGTCTACCTGAAGCCCGCTGGGCTGGGACCGGACCTCAGTCAGTGTCTGCTAAGTGAAGGATCGAAAGAGAATGTACGATGTGTGTTTTCATCTGTCCGTGCCCTTGGCCCCGCTCTGCTGCTCGAGGAGCGCCTGTAACCTGTGTCCCCTCCGTGCTCTCCAGCTCGGGGCAAGAACAGGCGCTGCGGCCCACTCGTGCTCCCAGCTCCACAGGGCGGGTGGACGGTGCACATCTGTGGGTCGTGACTGCACACATGTGCGTGCGGTAGGATTTTGTGTGTCCCGCTGTTCCTGCTGTTGAAATGTGGCCTCAGATGTGTGCACAGAGGAAGGCAGCCATTCCTGACTGGACTCTAACGTCCCCTCATCCGACTTGCTGAGTTTCCTTTTCTCTGGCTTGGCTCTGACTCACAGGACGTGTTGTGTTGTTGTTGGCATGTTTTATAAACTTGGTGCTGGCAGCAGTTGGCCGCAAAAGGCAGGTCTCCAGACGCTGGGGGTTAGGCCTCCGGGCGCCCTGGGCTTGGTCTGCCCTCCTCAGGGCACTGCTGGGAGCCCCCAGGAGCACAGTCATGTGGGAGGACTGGGAGCTGTGGCCCTGTGCCTGCCAGGCTCTGCCCAGGCCCCGGCGGTACAGGCTGGCACCAGGTGGAGGCTGGGTTTTCTGGTGCAGCAGACAGTGGCCCCAAAGTGTGGGCCTTTGCCCAGGCTGTAGACACACGTGGTATGTGGAGCCGACCTGGTCAGGGCCCCACGGCCTGGTCAGGGACCCACGGCCTAAAGGCATAAACAACCTTGATGGGAATCAGGATGGGAGGCAGGTTTGGAACCCGCGCAGGACAAGAGGCGGCATGGGGGCTGGGTCCCTCTGTCAGGTGGCTTCACAAGGGCACGTACGTCCCAATAGGAGTCTAACCTCGTGTGTTGCTCACTCAGGTGTCCAGGCCCTTGGCAGTTCTGTGTGGTTGGAAGACTGTCCTCACGGATGGGACGGGGCTTGGCCACAGTCCCCTGCTGCCAGCAGCTGGCCATAGGGCAGGGCACAGAGGAGTCTCACCAGGCCACGGGGCCAGGCAGTTCTACTTGGCTTCCAGCCCTTGCTGGGTGAGATCCTTAACCCCTGACGTCGTGGTTTCCGCATCTGACAGCAGCTTCTTGTGACGAGCACGCGCGCTGCTGTGGACAGGTGTCTGCTGGGGCACCGCGTCCGTGTGTGCGCCGCCGGTGTGTCCGCCGCCTGTGTGCGTGTCTGTCCGCTCTCCTGCTCCCAGCCCCACAGAGAGTTGACTGCCCCTCGCCCTGGGCCCGTGGTTCTCCTTATCAAAGGGAGCAGCCCTCGGAGAGCAGAGTGTGGGTCTCTGACCCCAGGCGGAGGGAATTTTCTGAGCTGAGTGTCACTGGGTGTGGAAGTGACGTGGGCATCAGTCAGTCCAGGAGAGGAGACAACAGAAGTCGTGTGGGCGGACAGTAGTGAGGGGTGCCATCTTGAAACGGGGAGGCCTGGACTCCCGGGTCCTGACAGGAGAGCCACGGACCCCTGTGGGTGAGAAGCTAGTGGGGGCCTCGGATGTCCCCGAGCCTGGACTCGCAGGACAGCGGGGCTTCGACAGGCTGAGCTGGCAGGGAGAAACTATGCAAAGGCATGAAGGTTTAAAAGGAATGGGAGTATTTAGTTGGAGGAATAAAGACACTCCGGCCGGCTGGAGAAGTGTGAGGGTTTCTACCAGGGAAAGGTGTCATGGGCCGGGTTCTGGGGCTTGGACGACTGAGGGCCTGGGGTGGCCACTCTTCCTGTTCACCTGTCCTAGGCGTGTCGGTCGCCGCTTTCATGTCAAACTGCCTTGTCTTTCCTACCCCCACCCCCCACAGTGGCCTGACCCTGTGTGAGCCCCACTGCCATCTGACAGTCTGGATCTTTCCACTCACGGAGCTGCTCCTGGAGGGCTGTGGGAGGGGCTCGGTAATTGGCTGAAAGGTCAGGTGTGTTTGGAAACCGAGAGTAACAGGTCGATTTGATTAGAGCCCGGGTTTGGGGGCGCCTGGGCAGCTCAGTGGGTTGAGCCTCTGCCTTCGGCTCAGGTTATGATCGCAGAGTTTTGGTATTGGGCCCCGCATGGGGCTCTCTGCTCGGCGGGGAGCCTGCTTCCCCCCTGCACTTCTGCCTGCCTCTCCGCCTACTTGTGATCTCTGTCAAATAAATAAATAAAATCTAAAAAAAAAAAAAAAAAAAGAGCACGGGCATAGGAGGGATGAGGAAGACAGCGGCCGCGCAGGCTGGGACAGCCGGCGGCCCCTCGCGCGCCACGCTGACCTCGTCTTGCGGGAGGTTTGAGGGACTTGCTGGGAATGTCCCGCTCAGCCCTTGGCTTCCCCACGCGTCTTTTATCGTACACGCGTGTGCTTCCTGGTGATGACCGAGTTTCCCCTCTGAGAGGGCCCGACACCAGCCACTCCCCGCCAGGGCGTTTGGCCCTCCGCCCTCCGCTCCTGATCTTCCTTCTGACCAGATGCAGCGGCGGTGGACAAGCAGCCCTTCGGCGAGCGCCTGCGCGCCTGGTGCCAGGAGGACGCCTCCCGCTGTCACATGACTCCCCGAGGGGCGCTCGGTGCCGGCCCCTCTTGTGCCGCGGTCCGAGCAGCTAGTGCGGGACGGTCCCCGTGAGCCCCGCTCTGTCGGGCTCCACGGTGCGCCTCGCTCTCTCCTCGCCGACCGGGCAGGACGGGCCTAGCTCACACCAGAGCGGGAACGTGTCTGCGCTTTCTGCCTGCCACTGGTGTTTGGAGGGAGCAGCCCTGCCAGGTGGCCTCGGTCACCCTGCAGTGCCACGCCCCTGCGGTCACCCAGTCCCGGGACGCCTTGCAGGCGGTGGGGGCCCCTCTTGCCCACGGCCCCGTGCTGTGCGCCCTGTTTCTGTGGCACCTCGCTTGGCCCGGGCTGCTGCGAGTGTCTGCGGGCAAAGGTGGCTGTTGCTGCTGGGGCTGATTTGGGTCATGTGGCTATTTTGAGTTCCCGCAAGGAACACCTTTTGACCTAGAAATGCTGCGGGATGAAACGTGCTTCTGGAGCACACGCCCCGCGTGGCTGTGAGCACGCTGTCGCGCAGAGAGTGGCCTTCTGTGGCCGTTTTCCCTCGGACTCGGGTGGGTGCCACGAGCACCCTTTGGCTCCCCTGACTCCCTTTCTCTTGCGCTTTTAGCTGAAGCCCACAGAGCTTCTCGGGGCTAATAAGGAGATGTGGTGGTTCTTTGCCAACTGGAAATGATTGCGTGTGACTCCTTGTGCCCCGCGCTGAGCCGACTAAGAAAGGGCCTGAAAGCAACATGCTCTCTGTGAGGCCCGGGGTCCCTCGACTCCCCCTTTAGCCATGCTCTCCCAGCCCAGGAGAGCCAGGCCCGGTCAGGGCAGAGCAGGTGCCTCAGAAGGAGGTCTGTGAGTGGACCCGCTGGCCTGCAGCCTCGCATTTATGAAGTTTGGGGCCACCATGGTACCCCAGACGTTGGTTCTGGTGCTGTGACTCACCGTCATGGGTTAGCCGGACGCAGAAGGGCCGGCCTCAAATGATTTCCAAAATGTGGTCCAGTTGGATGGCTGATGGTTCCGAGTCCCCTCTGTGCTTTCTTCTCTGACTGTCCTGTGGCCCGTTGGGCAGCAGGGGACCCGGAGATGTGCCCTCCTGGGCAGCGGGGCACCCTCTGCCCAAATTCCCAGGGGCTGGTTCTTGTGCGGCTACAGTGAGAAGATGAACCGGACGAGGTGTCTTGGTCACAGTGAAGAGCTGGTGGGAATGGGGGCCGGTGTGGCAGCTGCCGCAGCTCCTCCAGTGGCGGCGCACGTGCCGGTGGCCTGGACCCGGCGGATGGCATGGACGGTTCTGTGTGCTCAACATCCGTCCTCACTCAGGGCGGGGCAAACCAGCAGGGACAGGCATGGTGGTGGTGGAGTGTCAGGTGCTTTGATTTTGTCTGTCCTTGTTCCTTTGGCACCAGCCAGTGTCGGTGACCGTCCCCACTCGAGTCACGCGGCCACAGACACAAGTGCCGGCTTCTCCCTCTCCCAGTCCCCATGCTCAGCATTTTGGACTGGAGGGGACAGGGTGGGCTCCCCTCCTGAGAGGGTCACGGAGACTGCCTGGCTTCTGCTTCCACGGACTGGTGACTGCTGTTTCTGTCCACTCGGGCCCCCATCACAGAGCACCCTAGGCTGAGGGCTTCCGTACCAGGCTCTGGTTTCTCACAGTGCTGGGGGCTGCAGTTGGTGACTGGGGTGCCAGCCGATCCCCTTCCCGGGGAGGACCGTCCCTGGTTTGCTGACAGCTGCCTTCTGCCTGCGTGCACACGGGGCCTGCCCTCTGTGTATGTGTGCAGGGGTGCGGGGAGAGGGTGAGCTCTCTGCTGTTTCTCCTCATGTGGGCGCTGGTCCCATCTGGGGCCTCCCCCAACATCACCTGACCCGAAGCCCCTCCCAGAAGCCTTGTCGCCAGGTACCGTCACGTCAGGGTGCAGAGCTTCGACACAGGCATTCTGGGGGACAGACGTCCAGATCGTGACTCCAGCTTCATGAAGACGGAGCCGACACACCACACAGCCTACAGTTGGAGAAGTTGTGGCCTACGTTTACCCCCAGGGGGCCGTCCCCATAGTCACAAGAATGAGCGCGTCCTCACGCCCAGAGGTTTCCCTGAGCCCCTTCTCTCCCCCGACCCCAGCCGCTGCCCAGGAGGATCCTGACCTGGTTTTTTTCTAGCTGGTGCGTTGGCGCTTTCTCAAGTGTTCTTCCAGTGAGCCTGTAGAGCACACTCCTTCCTCGTCCGGCTCCTCTGACGCAGCCTAAGTATTGTGAGATCCGTCTGTAACGCTGGCCACACCAGCGTGTCTGTGTCTCCCTGATACGTGATGCGCGGTCTCGTTCAGCTTCGCCATCATGACGGGTGCGGAGTCCTGTCGGTGCCGGTGTCACTGAGTCTCCCCGATGATCAGTATCTGCTCGCGGACGTGTTTGCCGTCTGTCACTTACCTTGGTGAAGCGTATGTTCTGGTTCTTTATTTTTGAAATTGTTGATTGCCTTTGTGTTGAGTTTTGTGATCTCCAGCATATATCCATAAGAATCACGTGATCTGGTAAATGATTTGCGAGTGTTTAATTCCAACACACTGTATCCGCTCACGCGTGAAAGAATAGTTTTTCCCTCTCATGAAGCGGAGCAGATCAGTTTGTTTGTTTATGAATCAGGTCTTTTGTGTCCTACCCAGGAAATCTTTGTTTATCCTAAGGCCACAAAGATTTTCTCTTACGTTTACTTCTAGAAGTTTTGTCATTTTCGTTTTACACTTAGATCTCGGATTCCTTTTGAGTTTGTCATTGTAGGTAGTGCAGAGTGTGGATCATTTTGTTTTTCCCCGGAGCTAAGCAGCTGTCCCAGCACTCTCTGCTCGCTGTCCCCTCACTGCCTGCGGTCTGCAGCGTGGCATAGGGCCCCGGTGCCAGCCCAGTGGGTTCCGACCGCACTTACCAGCAGCAGGACCTTGGGAAATTGACTGTGGCCTCTTAACCTCCAATCTGCTCACCTGCAAAGTGTGGTTAGTGGCAGAGAGTCCTTGATAGAGTTGACGCGAAAACTTCCTACTCTTCCTGACGAGATAATTTCTGATACTTCAGACGATGTATTTGATGCACTTAGCATGGGGTCTGGTGCATGAGAAGGGCTTGGTTCAGGGTGACGCTGGTGTCTTCACTGCCACTGTCCCCCTATGCGATGAACACGCCTGCCTTACTGGCTCCTTACCTATCTCAGGTGTCCCGGTTGGGCTTACAATAACTTGCTCTCAAATGCAGGCTCCCCTGAACATTCACAGCTGACTTTCTGTCTGTTCCATTTTCGTGGCACAGTGTCCCCTCTGGTCCACCTTCCTGGCTCACTCTCTGTTCATTGTTCCTGGGGGCACGCTCCGACCAGCCTAGCTGCTGGGCACCTGTAATGTCTCAGCATTTTGGACCCAGTCCAGTTCATTCTACCCTAGCTTTCCCAATTTGGTCACTTGTTTAACTGTGGGACTTGGCAAAGTCATTTAAACTCCCGAAGCCAATTATTCCTTGGAAATAAGAAGAATGCCTTCTGGGCCTGTGGCGAAGTTTGGACGGAATGCCACGTACAAAAGCCCGTTGCACACACTTACCGTTCATCCGTTTCTGGAAGTAACGCGAACTGGGGCGTGCAGAAAGAAGAAACACAGCAATAGGGGTGCCTGGGGGGGCTTAGTCATTAAGCCTCTGCCTTTGGCTCAGGTCATGGTCCTAGGGTCTTGGGATCGAGTCCTGTGTCGGGCTCCCTGCTCAGTGCAGCACCTGCTTCTCCCTCTCCCACTCCCCATGCTTGTGTTCCCTTTCTCCCTATCTCTTTCTCTGTCAAATAAATAAATAAAATCTTTAAAAAAAAAAAAAAGGAAGGAAGCAGCAGCAACCATTGTGAGAAAATTTAGTAAGAGATTAAGTTGTGGAGTAGAGGGAAAGCAAAATATATCCTCAGATTTTCAGGCTGGAGACCTGTTCCTTTCTTGCTTCTTACACCTCAGAAAGAAGGAAATCAGAAGAGAAAATGTGCCCTTTATTCGAATAGAGTTTCTGGGGAGCCTGATGAGCGAGTCCTCGAAATTTAAGGGGGCAGACCGTCTCCTTCCCTGGTGGTGCCCAGCAGATGCAGTGACAGCAGTGTACGTCCTCCTTATCAGGGATGGGCCTGCGACCATGTGCCGAGCCCAGGACGAGGGTCTGTTTCCTGTGCATGGAGGAGAAGGAAAGGACGATCACTCAGCATTTGAAAAGTAGCGACTTGGGTCACCGACCATGAAGTGGAGGACCCCGTCTGTGTGTGGGCACCGCTGGCATGGGGCCAGGACACCCGCCCATGGTCACCGGCCTGAGAGGCTGGGCGAGTGACGTCCACAACACCCACACGGTCTGTGCAAACTGTCACCACTGAGCACGGACCAAGCTGCCTCTCTAGGCTCAGTCCATGTTGCGGTCACTCTGCAGGGGGGCCTGGCAGGTCCTTAAAGCTGGGGACTTGGCTGCACTTGCCCAGAAGAGTGGTAGTGTGGTGTCCGCGCAGAGAATGTAGTGTGGAGTGAGTGAGAGCCGTGGCGGGGCTCCGTCTTGTTACACGGGTATGTTCTTGAACTTGAATTCTGCGGAGCGTAACTCCCTCCACTTCTGTAATCTGGCGTCCGCTGAGGATGGAGAAGTACGGACAGGATGCTCTCACATCGGGTAGGGTTCCAGGACGCAGGCAGCACCTGCTGGCAGCCACAGATGAGAGCACATTACTTCTCTTCACCTTACCTTCAAGGCACTGTTACTGCTGTTCTGCAGGTGAAGGCATTAGGATTCAGAGAGGTTAGGTCACTCACCTGGGCCCACACAGCAGGTGAGGCCGATGTGGAATTCATTACCTTGGTCTCTCAGGCCTCTTGGGGGAAATTAACGTTGCAACAGGTGCACACGGGAAACGTCACGTGTGTGTGAGTCGATCCCACAGCTTCCTACCTGTGGAGGAGAAACCAGGACGGGGCCCAGGATTGAGCAAATGGGTAAGTGTGGGTGGCAGAGTCTGAGTCTGAGATCTGGCCACCTGTGGTCCTCAGGAGAGACTCCCAGACACAGGTGCCAAGGTGTCCTACTGTGGCCAAGGTGCGGTAGGGGGGAGGCCATCTTGGGGGCTTGGGACTCTGGCCCTGTTGTTCCCATGTGGCCTCTATGGGCACTGGGGTCCTGCTTTGCCCTGGCATCCAAGGGTTTGTAACGAATTGCTCTACGTTTTTTTTTTTTTTTAAAGATTTTATTTATTTATTTGACAGTCAGAGATCACAAGTAGGCAGAGAAGCAGGCAGAGAGAGAGGAAGAGAAGCAGACTCCCTGCCGAGCAGAGAGCCCCATGTAGGGCTCGATCCCAGGACCCTGGAATCATGACCTGAGCTGAAGGCAGAGGCTTTAACCTACTGAGCCACCCAGGCGCCCCTGCTCTACGTTTTATACTCACCCCCACGGGTTAACAGAAGGTAGGAATCACCCCCTGCAGGAGACGCTAGCTCCCCCGTGTGTAGTCCCACTCACAGTACAGATGACTTAGTTGTAATGCAGCGTTTATTCACGATCCTGGGTCCCAGGTCTGAGATTTGGAAGGGAACTTGGCCATGGAGTTAACCTGTTTAGAACAAGAGTCAGGGTGGTACTGCCTGTGGCCTATCTTCAGGGACATTATCCCGTGGCCGGAGAAGGAGAAGTGGGTCCTCAGAGCTGTCCACAGATCGATGGGTAAAGGGCCGGAGTTCTTGAGGGAACAAAGAGGGCTCCGGGCTGAGGAGTCAGGGGAAGCTTCCAGAAGAGCCGGCTGTTGAGCTCTGCCTTGGCGTGCCAGGCGCGAGGGCGTCCTGGGACAGGCGCGGGGGCTCGAGGCCGGGTTGTGCTGCTCCTGACCGTCGGCCACGTGGAGCAGAGCTTGACCCTGTGCTCATGTTATACCGCTGCCTTGCACGCCTGGCCCGTTCCAGAAGTCCCATCCGCCAGCCTTAGCCTGTACTTGTGGCAGGGAAGGAGACATGGCCCAGCCACACCATGTTCCTCGAGGCTGTGGAGCCTGAGTGGGTCTGTCACCGTCCCGGGCCAGGGCCAAGCCTGACTCCGCGGGCGAGGCGTGCACCCCTTCCACCTCCCAGGTGGTGCGCCGGCCCCCAGACGAGGGCTCTGGGGCTGCCTTGGGGGGCTGCCTGTCCCCTCTGGTTTCTGTGTCCTCACACCTGAGGCCAGTGCTGCCCAGCTCCAAACCATGGACTCCGGAGTCGCCGCGGACGTCGGCGTACCCGGCGGACGTCCCGGCCTTGTCTTTGGTCTGAATCCTACTGCTGCCGTGAGGGGCTCTGCCGTGCCCGACGGACTGTGAAGAGGGGAAGATGAAAGTGTGAATACCAGAGAGGAGCATTTTCTAGTTTGCCGTGTGGCACGGCAGCTCCGGGTGGCTTCCGCCCTTCAGCGTCAGCAGAGCTGCTTCCCCAGGTCGCCCTCATCTGCCCCAGCAGGATATGTCGCTGCCACGTCACTAGGCTGAAACGGGCTTTGGCTCGCTTGGCGCATGTGGGTTCCCCTTCCTCGTCTGCCGCGCGGGGCTTGTCATCCTTAGTGACTCTCTGATCAGAAGTGCTGGCCAGTCTCCGTGTTACCCCAACGGGCGGACAGAGGTTGGAGAGTTGCGCCCTGCACAGACTGGGCCGCCCCACGTCGATGGCCACGCGCAGGGCAGGGGCTGTTCATACACACCAGTGGGAGGCCTGGGCCTGAGCTCTGTGGCTGCAGGTGGAGGCTGGGCTCAGATTGTCGACCCTGTGCCCCCTGACCCCGTGGACTTCCCGACACCGACGGCTGGGTTTCAGTGGGTGGCTGCTTTTGCCACGCGTGCAAGAGGTGCGTGTGAGAGTCTAGATTGTTCCTTCTCCCTGGGATTCTGCCAGTAAGATGTCATGTTGGAAAACTGCTGGTCCCTGTGTTGGCCTCATGGGGGAAGCGCCCCCATCTCCCGTTTCCTCCTCTGTGAAGTGGGATGTTCTCCCCCGGCTCCTGATGCGGATGTGCTTGTGGAGGTTGGAGGGGAAGGGGTCCCCAGGCACAGGTGATGGTACCTGGCAGTATTGCCCTCACTTTCCTGGTGTTCAGCTCAAAAAGCCAAGCCCCACCGGGACCTCATGCTGCTTGTGGTCGAGGTGGGTTGGAGGCGCGTGTGCTCCCGTCCATGCCCTTGCCGGAGCAGCGGGGAGCTGGGAGCGTGAGCGGCCGCGGCCTTGGACTTGGTTCCTGTGCAGGACAGCAGGGCTGGGATGGAGGAGGCTCTGGTGCCCGAGGGCTGATTCCAGCAGGGGCTTAGCCTGCCCGGCCTCAGTTTCTACACCAGTGAGATGGGGCGCTTCAGGGTCAGGAAGAGTCTGTGACCTCGTGCACGTGTCTCTGTGTGGCGTCCCTGTTGTGATCTCCCCACGGTGATAACCCTGGGTGGTCTCCTTCCTTCCACCTTCCTCTTCTGAGCCTCTGCTGGGGAAGTCGGGGCTTCCAAGACACTGCCACAGGGGTGACCGCCACAGTCACTACGATTACTTGAAAATGAAGTGTCTTTGTACAGATTTCTTTTTCCGTGGGGCCGGATGTGGAATGCCTCTTACTGTATTTGACAGGTCTGGAAGGATGGAAATTGTCTCTGAATATTAACCTTGTCACTATTACATTTTTGTCCTTTTTAACGTCTTAGCTGGAAAGGAGACTATGAATCGCTCTAGTCTGTTTCCCTAAAGGCCTGAGTCACGCTCTCTATCCTGAGTGCAAAACAGAAGCCGCGTTCAGAGCTTTGATCAGTCATCGACCGCCTTGTTTTCCCGCGCGGTCCTGAGCCGACTGTCCACCTGACCTGCGGGGCTGAGGGTTGCCACAGAGAACTGCTGAGGGAGCATTCGCTGCCTTGCTTTTGCTCACCTGCTGTGCCAACGACGGGCTGGATGTGCTTGGCCAACACCTGTCCCGTCCGTCCGTGCGGCTGAGTGTTTCGGCGCCGGCAGCCGATGCAACAGGAAGGGTTAGACACGCGGTGGTGTCTGGTCGCAGGAACTGTCGGTTACTCCTGCGGCCTTCTGTGCTGCTCCCAGGCCCAGATGCCCTCCCTTCCCTGCGAGGTGCTGTTCCCTCCCGTTTGGCGGCATGTCATATGAGATCGCCATGTGTGGGGCGGAGAGCTGTGGGCGGGAAGTGACGCTGGAAAGTCAGGTGCCTCCCGGGGTCAACCTGTTCTCAAACCTCCTCAGTGAACCCCACGAGGCCTCGCTGGGGCGCCTTCCACCCACACCTGTGAGTGAGGCGGTGGCTTCGTGTCCCAAGGTGCCAGGACACACGTGGAAGCATGGTTCTAGCAGAGGCACAGGGTTATCCTCCCGAGAGCCTAGGAACCCTGCGGGAGGGGCTGCCTGAGCATGGACGCAGCTGAGCTGCGGGTCTGTCCTTTTCGGCAAATCAGCGGCCAGCACCGTGGTTCAGAGCGGCTGTGTTGTAAGGTGACTTAAAGGTGTCTGTTGTAACTAAAATTTACCAGACTTTGTTTTCTTTTGGTGGCTCTAGGTTTTAGGATCTTCATTTGTCGTTCATGTCCTCCATGCTACACGGTGCGCAGCCTCGGGGACGTTTGTGTCTAAAACATGACAGACACAGTCTTCGCCTGTGTGATTTCTGTTGGGAGAAAACCTCAAAAAGGCACCTAAAACCTAAAGCTGAGAATGTTGCTTATTCATTGTTGTATTTTCAAAGAGAATTGCTTTAAGTTTTGGACGAGCAGAACAAAGGATAATTGTCAGTTTCACCATGTCCTTGCTGGTCACGGATGTGCACAAAATACAGTCGTCCTTGGAGTGTGCAACTGGGTCAGCGCAGCCCCACTTCCGCACACCGTCTTCCTCAGGGGGTTTAAGCGCTTGCTGTTTACACTAGGATGGCAGGAGCACGGAAGACCATGTGTTCCTCCTCCCAGCGAGCCTCCGTTCCTAAGAGCCGTGCAACGTTCCAGCACAACTGCCGGAGGAAAGCAGATGAGCCCCCCCAAACAGGTTGCATAAGGATTTGGGCACCCCCAAGGGGCGGGTCCTTGCTGGTTGACGAGAAGCGTGGCGTCTTTGCTGGGAGGAGGGCAGGGGCCTTGCACGTGTGGAGTCATGAGCGTGGCCGAGCCCGGGGTGTGGCCGCGGTGCACATGGCTGCTGGCAGGCACGTCCTGGCCACCAGCTCCCTCAACTCAACGGCCTGAGGGGAGGCAGACGCCTGGCTGCTTCCACACGCCACACGAAAAAACCGACTTCCGGGCGGGCAGTCACTAGCCAGGCCAGGGTTCAAGCCTGCGCGCCGCCGGCTCTGGAAGCTACACGTCCATCAGATGGCCGAGAGTCCGCGTCGTGCAGGACTGTGGTTCTGGGCGGAGCCGGCCTTGCCCGGCTCTCAGAAGGAGCTCGCCGCTGGCTGCGTGTCTTCCCCGCACGCGACGCTGTCTAGACTCGGCATCCTTCAGGGTCGCGCGTGCCCGCCACTCACAGCCGTGTCCCCCTGCTGGCACATCCCGTGGTGCTCTCACCGCCCACCCACCCGTACGCCCTGACGAGGATGAGCTACTGCTGGTTTATTCGCTCACTTCTGGGCTGTTTCCCCTCTTGGGCTGTTGCAGAGAGCCCAAGCCGCTGGGACCGTTCACGCGCGAGTCTGTGACAGACGCCTGTTTGCCACTCCTGGAAACAGCAGAGCGGCTAACGGGCTCATGGGGCAGGTCCGCGTGGGACGCTCCAGGACCCCGCCCAGCTTTTTCCAGGGGCTGATCCCCCCAGGAGCCTCGTACGTGCCCGGCTGCCCCGCGCATCTGGTGTGGACACACACTTGCCGGGGACCGCGGGTGCCGCCGGCTCCCCCGAGACGTCCCATGTGCCTGTCGTCCTTTCGTACACCTCGTGTCGCCCAGCGTCTGCTTCAGTCCCTCGCCCGTGCTGGTCGGGCTGTCCTTGGAGGCACCCGGTGCGGAGACGGGGCCCAAGTCCCCTGTGCGTGTGCGTGGCGTGAGGAGTCCTAAACGTTCAGGTTCCGGCGAGGCCCGGTTTATGGGTACTTCACGCCTGCTCAGTCTTCAAGTTCACTCAGTCTCCTCTGTCGTGTCTGTTCTACTGAACTCATTCTGCGAGGTTTCTCAAAAATTTTACTGTATTTTTAAGATAGAGAATTTCCTTTTGCCTCTTTTCAAAAAGATCTTCTGCTGCTTTACTGTCAATTTATTTTCCTTCCTTCCAAGTGCCGCCCTTCGCCCCGGGGAGCACAGTGATGGCAGCCTTTGACCGTCCCAGCATTCGGACGGGCTTGGGGCTCATGTCACTGGTTCCTCCGAGTGGGTTGCAGTCTCCTGGGTCTTTTAAAAAATTTTTTTGCCTGGCAGTTTTTAAAAATTGTATTGGGACACTGTGAATGTCATTTCTGTAGACTTTGAGTGTTACTCTTTATAAGGCTCTGGCTCTCTCCCCTCTGGGGTCCCCTCCACGTATACATGTGCTGACGCTTCTGGGTCCCCCTTTTCTGGTTTTCCATCAGAGTTGCAGTCCTGGGAAAGGGAGAGGGACCGTGGGAGGCCACCCCCCGTGTGGGAGGTTCGTTGCATGCAACTCTTCTCCACGCCCTCCTGCTTGCGTTCTCCCCCCAGAGCTCAGGGGCTATTTTGTATCTGTCTGGACTTTGCTTTTTCATCAGTGGGGGTGGCGGGGGGCCATGTCGGGTTCACCTGTGCTCGGGCTTGGAGGGTCAGGGTGGCTTCAGTCCCCGGGCTCTGCCCTCCGTGGCCACGCAGCGTAAGGCTGCCCCCCTTCTGCTCACGAAGATCGCACAGGTTATCAAAGGCAGTTGACAGTGATTCACTCGCAAACACCTGTTGAATGCGTCAGTGCCAGGTTTGTAGAAGATGAGGAAACCATTGTTCCCTTGCTCCGTGGAACTCGTGGTCTGGTGGATGGAGGGGTGTGTCGGGAGACTGCCATGTTAACACGGCGGGCACGAACCACCAGCTGGTGTTCCGTGCAGCAAGAACGTGGTTCTCGTGGGGTGGGCATTGGGCACCGGGCAGAGCAGGTCCCCTAGGAAGGAGCCAAGGCCTAGCCCTGTGCCTCTGCCGAAGGTCCCCGGGACTGGTGTGTGTGTGTATGTACGTACACGTGTGTTTACGTGTATGATTGTCACAACAGTTGAGGACCGAAGGTGCATAGGCCCCGGCAGTGGGGGTCTTGGACGCCTTCGTGAGGAGCTCTTGCGTGTGCCACGGCTTCCCTTCTGCTCCATGGGGCTGGATCGTGTGCCGGGGCGGGTGCGGTGGGAACTGATGCCAGCTGCTCCCGTCTCCTGAGTGTACCCAGTGCTGGGCACACGGCTGGCAGCTTTTTCAAAGCTCACTGCTGTGCTCTGGGGTTGGCCTCATTATCCATATTTTTACAGCAAGAGAATGCTTCGGAAGGCCAAGTGATTTACCGAGGATGACACAGACTTTACGACAGGGCTGGGTCCCTGCCACCCTGAGAGCGCCGCTCGTCACCCTGCACGGAGCTCCGGGCTTGGGATTGGAGGACAGGCCGCACCCTGGCCGTGGCCCTGTCAGCAGGCCTGGTGCGCACCTTCCATGTGTGCGCGGGGAAATCTGTCTCCTGTTCCTGTGTGTTCTTCTCATCTAATTTAGGAAATAAGAGCTTTAACTTAGAATCAATGAAATGTATAATTATATGCGGTAGCATTTTGTTGTTGTTGTTGTTAACTAATGGCAGTGGATTTAGTATGATTGAGGCATTTTGTTAACAAAATGGGGGCATTTCCTGGCTTTCATACCGATCAGCTCTGTGGGTGGAGAGTAATGTAATAAGACTTTAGGGCTGCTTTTCCTAGAGCCAACATTTTTTTCGGCTCCCACGTGTCAGGCACTGTGCCTTGCGCTGGGCAGGTGAGGCCAGGTAGGTCTCTGCTCGTCGCACGGGGAGAAGTACACTCTTACTGTTGGTCTTTCCAACAGACGCTTTTCAGAGAAACTACTAGAAGCACAGAGAGTGAGAGGGTGACTCTGCCAGTGAGGGTGGACGGTCAAGCAGGGTGTGAGCGCAGGACGACGTGGGGCACCAGGATGGTGGCAGCGTGCCGTGATCCAGGAACAGGCAGTGGGACGCCGCGTAGCTCTGTGGCTCGCTCGGGCAGTGGGGAAGGCCTGCACAGCCATCGCGCCGGCGCCAGGCAGCAGGTGGAGGCTGGTGCAAAGCCTTCCCAGTCTGACCATGATTCGCCTTGGAGCTTTCCACTTCGCAGCTGTGCAGAAGGGACGCACATGCCGCACAACTCACTGGGATACGGAGCTTTTCCCGGCTCGTGATGTGCAGGATGGTGGCAGTGGCCGAGGTTCCCAGACCCCAGTGACCATGAGGGCCATCCTGGGCCCACCCGGCCCTCCGGACACTCTGTGAGCAGGACTCCACGTGCTCTGTGCAGCGGTCAGCACTTTGTTCTGATGAGCTTTGTGGGGGGGTTGCCCTCTGCAGGCTCGCGGGGGTGCGGCGAGCACACTGCGGCAGGCATGGCTCTGCTGTGTGGACGGTAGGTTGAGTGTGCGACGTGTTTTGACTTTAAGGTTGTTTGGAATTGGGATGGGTTTACTGGGACGGACCCCCTGTGTGTGTTGCTGCAGTCTTAGTGGCAGGTCCACTGGGGACTCTATCAGAAGAGCTGCTCGTGGAGGTAGGACTGGTGAAGCCCCCACTTCTTATCTTCCCTCCCACCTGGGTTCAGGGCCAGCGTCTTTCTCAGGATCGCTGCCCCTGCCTCCCCGTGTGCTGGCCCCTCTGGCCTGTCTGACCCCCCTCCATGTATCCTGCCCTGTGGCTCTGAGGTCGCCACCTCCTGCCTAGGCCCTTCTGGGGCTGTGTGCGGCTCCCAGGGCCACATTGTACGCTGGGTGTCATTCCGGGGTGTCCATGGAGCTGCCCGGCCCACCCGCAGCTCCCCGGGCACGCGCTCCTAGTCCGGGCTGGGCTCAGCCTCTTGACTCCAGCAGCATCCTGCTGACTTCCGCTCTCAGACCTGGCAGGGCTGGGCCCACACGAGGGCCACATACGTGTTAGGGGTTCCTGGTTTTAAAATCTCGTTTCTTCCTAAAAGTTCTGGGCATTAGGGAATACGTTCTAACTTTCATTTGCTAAGGAATCTCCTTCAACTCTGCATCTCTGCTCTGTGAGACGTTCTGCATTCCTGCTCTTTGTCGATGGCCGTGCAAATGCGACTTTGCACACTGATGGTAATCAGGCAGGTGATGGTTTGCCTGTCACTTTGGGGATTCCACGCCTTGGGAAGTTCACGTCTCCGGTGGCAGTTCTCATCTGGGCCCTGCACTAGTTCCGCACTGGCCTCGTCACCTGCGACTGCCCCCGCCTCCAGCCTTCCATCCGGCTCTTTCAGTAAGCATGGGGATGACTGCTGCTTCCCTTCTGCTGAACCTCCTCGGTTCCCTTTGTCTAAAGAAAGCCCTGGAAGCTCTCAGAAACCACTGAGAGGGCACGGAGGTCCTCTGGGGTCCGCAGGTTCTTGTCTTGTGCATTGCCATTCCCCCGCCAGGCAAGCGGGAGCACCTGTAGATCCGGGCGGTGTGTGCACGTTGTGATCCGTCTCCTGGGCGCAAGGTCCAGGGTGCTGGGAGAGGGAGGCGGGGCTGGTGCAGCCCATGTGGAAGGAGGCTGAAGACCTGGACAGGGGTGTGGGGAGGAGGCAGGCCGCATGACCTGGCATCTCCCCAGACCCCGGGGCAAAGGGGAAGGAGGAATGCAGCCGTGCGGGAGGCGGTGCGGCGTGCAGGGGGCTGGGAGGAGAGCAGGCTCGGGCAGAGCCGGTGTGTGGTTTGGGCACCGGCGGGAAGGTACAGCTACGATGACAATAGCAACGAAGGAGCTAGAACTTCTCAGAGGCTCTGTATTAAGCATGTGCTGTGCTTGTTAATCCACAGATGGCCTCTCTTTAGACCGGCGTGTGCTCCTTTACAGGTGACAAACCTGGGATCAGTGTTCAGGACGCTCCTAGGCACAGTGCGAGCGTTCCTAGTAGAGGGAACACGGTCTTCTGGCAAGAGAACAGAGCCCTCAGGGGCAACTCATGCACTCCAGGGCTCTGCCCTGGGGACTGGTTGGCGTCTGCCAGGACACCTGTGGTCTTGTCTGGATCACTGTGATGTGAGGAGGAGATTTAGTCCCTCTCGGGGCTGCTGTGAACACAGAGCTGATGGCCCCCAGGCGGCATGTGCTTGGTGCGCTCCCTGGTGATGTCCTGATTGGATTGTGCTGGGCTTCGATTTTTAGAATCCGCGGTGTCTTTCTCTTCACTTAAAAATAATAAAGAAAGCGGGTGCCCAGGTGGCTTGGTTGGTTGAGTATCTGACTCTCGGTTTTGGCTCAGGTGGTAATCTTAGGGTCGTGGGATCGAGCCCCAGGCCAGGCCCGTGCTCAGTGAGGAATCTGCTGGAGATCATCTCCCTCTCTCCTCTCTCTCTCTGCCCTGCCCCTGTCTCTAAAATAAATAAATACATCTTTAAAAAAATAATACTAATAGTAAGGAAGGGTTTTTCTTTATTGTAATTGATCTCTGTGGCTTAAGGGGAAAACAATCTTCTTTGGGTTTGATCCAGATGTCAGGGCTCCTGCCATTTCTGCTTTGAGCCCCTCCCCTGTCAGGGTGGGCATCTCCTCAGGGCTGACTTTCCTTTTGCTCGGGTTGTACTTCGTTAGAAGACCCAAGAGGCCGGTCTCGTCAAGCAGACGCCCATGCAATACAGCACCTGAATTTAGAATCCCGGTGCTGTAACGATCAATTATCTCCTAGTGAAAGTTCAATTTAATTATATGTGGCTAGCACTCCTAAACTCGAGTCTCTGATTTGTATTTAAATGTCATCATCATGACTTCCCTGGTGAGGTTATCTGCTGCTCAAAGACTGAATCACACGATATTTTAAAAACCACCACTTTTATATAGACTTCAGAAACCACAGCACCTTTCTCCAGTGCAAACTCTTGACGATAATGGTCACATTTGGTCATAAAACTAAACATGGGAAATTGGCATTCAGTCGTGGTATTAATTTTCTTGAACTCTGGCCCATCGAGGATGATCGGAAAGGAACCGCGGTGGGGACCGTCTGGTGGAGACTCACTCGTGCGTTTGAATCGAGAGCCTCTGCGGGTCCACGAGCGGCCCGAGGTGATTTCTGCGTCTGTGAGCACCTTGGACGCGGGGCTAACCCCCATGACAACAGCCGCTGCCTATAGTGGGCTGCTGGTGTCGCGGCACTGGGCTGACCACTTTGTGTCTGCTGTCTTATTTGATCCACACATAACCTTCACAAGAGGGGTTTAGCTCGTCTGAGGTGAGGAGCTTGGGCTGCCGAGTTCTGCATGCCGGGAGGGACCCGGTAACGGGTACCACTGTTCCTGGATGAGCTGTGCTGGGAGGGTCTGTGCGGCTGGGCCAGCCTTGGGAGGGGCTGACGTTTGGGTGCCGTTGGGAGATCTGAAGGAGGCTGTCCCGGCACATGCGTGTGTGGCCTGGGCTTTTCCCCCGATCCGGGATTCAAGCCTGGTCCCTGCGACTAATCCAGATGACCCCTGGCAAAGTGGCAGCACACTTACACACATGCTCAGACTTCTTAGAGGGACCACTGAGCCAGCGGGCGTTCCCCCTACTTTAGAGAACCAGGTTGGCTTTAAAGAAGGCCAGGGGTGTAGGGGAGACACTAAGACTACTAAGAACGCCCTTGAGGGGAGCTGGCGGCCTAGCCCTGGAGCTCGCCCCCCGTGCCAGCCAGTGGCTGTGATGAGAGCCAGGTTCTTCGACCCTCTGCCCATCTACTGGGGACCTGTTGCCTCCTGGCGTCCCTTGTGGATGACCTCCCGCTCTGAGACCGCGGTGGACGGGGAGACCAGAGACCAGATTCTGGGCCCAGGTCAGCCACTAACCACCGATCATTCCCTCTGTGCCCACCACCATGCCTTCACTCGATGGCAAATACAGGTCGTGCCATTCTGGACAGCGCGGACGGATCTAGGGGGGGATCGTGCTAAATGAAGCAAGCCAGACAGAGAGGGACGAACACCACATGATTCCATTTACACACGGAACCTAGACACACACAGAAACGAACAAACGAGGAAACAAACACTCACAGGCACGGAGAACAAACCAGTGGTTGCCAGAGGCGGCGGTGGGGGACGGCGGCGGTGGGGGACAGGGATGATGGGGTGCCGACCTCCAGCTCCAGGAGAAGTCATCTCGGAGACGGGCAGCAGAGCGCAGAGAACACGGTAACGCTGTAGGCCCCTCACTGTGGGGAGCGCTCAGGGTGTGTATGGAAGGGTTGAGTCACTGTTGAACCCCTGAAACTCAAGTGCCAGTTACACTTAGATTAAAAAGTAAAAAGGAGTAGAAACAAACAAGAACGGCAGAAGTGTCCCGAACACAAGGTCTCCTGTGAAGGGGGATTTCCGTGCCGGTCCCAGTCCCCGGAGGGCCGTCACTGCCCTGTGCCGAGTCCTACGGCCGCCTGGAGGGCACGTGTGCTCCCCGGGGGTCCTCGTCCCGCCTCATCTCTCCTCCCTTTATCATTTCTGAACGTTGTGTTTTCCGATTTTTCTGTGATTTGCCCACGGATCAGCCTTGGTTTTGAATTACTCTTGGGACACCTGTGGGGGGTTGCCCAGATACCCTCCGACGTGTGTGGCCTCGCCCCAGGTACCAGAGGTCACATGGGTGTGAGCCCGAGCGAGGAGGGCCATGCCAGGAAGCTGTCCTCCACGTGCGTGTGGCCAGTCCCGCGGCTGCCGTGCCTCCTTACGGCTTGGTGTTCCCTTGTCGTTGGGAAGAAGGCTTGCCCACTGAGAATATGGACGTGACGTCATCCGGGGTGTGAAGCCCACCCCTGCCGCGGGCGGGTGGTGGCCCATGTACCCAGATGAGAACTGCAGCCGCCCTTTGCAGAATTGCAGACCGCACTCCAGGCCGTGCGCCCGTGGGGGCGGAGTGGCATGTGCCTCACGTTGGTGCTCCCATGCACACCCCCACAGTTGTTCCCGTCCCCAGTGCGCTGCTGTCCCCAGTCCGGTGGCTTCCTGACAAAAGCAAACCCCGCAAGCCATGATGGCTGAAGCCTGTTGCGTGGCTGGACTCAGACCAGGGCAGCTCCCAGGCACCCGGGTGGAGGGTCCCTCTGCTGCTTCATGGAACACAGCGGCTTTCAGCAGGCAGAGAGCTCACGCGTCCAGACTCAGCTCCAGGAAAACAGGTTACCGGCCACACGTTGCCCTGGAAGGGAGGATGGAGGAGGGGTGGTGACGCCTAGGGGCTGTGCTCTGAGACCGTGTGGAGAGGTCAAGGCCAGCGGTGCTTCCGGTGGTTTGGGGAAGCAATCCTTGGCTTCGGACATGGCATTCTGGCTATGGGATTTTGACCCTAGTGAGTTAGCTTCTTGGTCCCCCAGCATTCTCGTCTGTGGGAAAGGAGGGATACCGCCTTCGGGACACTCGCCGGCCTTGCCTGTCGCAGGTGGTGGGGGTGGGGGCTCTGGTAGATTCAGGGGGTGCTGGTGTGTAGATGAGGCAGCAGGCTTCGCCGTCCCTGGCACCGTGTCCCATCCCATGCCAGCTCTGCACACGGCACGACCAAAAGCCGACTCCCTGTTCGGTGCTCTGCACGCCAGCCGGAGGAAGCTGCAAGCAGAGCGGTAGCGCTGAGTCTGGGCGACGGCCTCGATGCGGGCGGCCGGCCCCTGGCGTGGGGCAGCGGCTGATGAGGAAGGAGATCACGTTCCTCCCCCGGCTGCAATCACTTGGACGGATGTCCGTGCACAGCGCTTAGCCCGGGGCTCGGCGCGGGGCAGGTGTCTGTGAATGTCCACCTCCTCCCGCCGTCCGTGTTACGGCACAGCCAGCTTATGCTTTCATCCAGGGTGGAGGGAGGCGGTGCGGTTTGGTGCTTCCTCCTCCAGAAATTGTTCAAAAAGCCGTCCGGAGAAGCCCCCACATCTAACTGCACGGGCGCAGCGTTGGGTGTATGTCCCGCCCCTGAGGATGTGGGGCGCTGGCCGGGCGCTGCCCCTCTGTGTTCAGCAGCGAGAGCCTGGGATCCAGGATGTTGCCAAACACTTTTCAAAGGTGAAAGTTATTCTGGGTTACCCGGTGAATGGAAATTGGCCTTTTTTAGTGAAAGCTAGGAAATATCCTGACCTTTTGCTTGAAGAGAACACTCGTTTGCCTCGGTCTGCTTTCAAGGTGGGGGCCTGGGGAGAGCCCTTGCTGAGCGGGAAATTAGGGTTGCTCTTGCCGCACGGGTAGACACCTCACGGGGGAAGAAAAGTACATACGAAAGAGCTAATAAGCTTCTGGAAAAATGTCCGGTCTCTGGAGCGACTCAGACCTGCCAATTACAACATCAGCGAGGCAGCATTTCGCCTCTTCCAAGTGAAGAGCAAAACTCTGTCCTGGCCAGGATTGCAGGGGCGCGGCGTGCGGGGCACCATCTCGCTGCCTGTGTGCCTCAGGGGGAGCCTGTCTGAGAACGAGCTCAGCGCTCTCAGCCTTGACCTTTTCTGCCCTCTGGATTCAGTTTCTGCTTCGAGACGGGCTCCACACACAGCATAAATGCAGACCGGAAACTGAAGCGTGAAGATGTTTAGGATTTTTTCAACAGTAATCTTTTAAAAATTGGGAGAGCTCTGAGTCTGAAAGCAGGGCGATCGTTGGGTAAGCAATCGTACGGCCGCATGAGGGGATGTCCTGCAGACTGGTTTGTGGTGATTTGGCAGGGTTCGTGGTGCGCTGAAAGTGAAATGGTGCAGAGGCCACCAGGGGGCTCAGCCAGGGAAGCAACCGACTGTTGACTTCTGGCTCGAGTCGTGATCTCTGTCCTAGGATCGGGCTCCTAATCGGGCTCCTCGCTCAGTGGAGCGTCTGCTGTCTCCCTCTCCCTCTGCTCCTGCCCTGCACTCTCTCTGTCTCTCTGTCTCTCTCTCAAATAAGTCTGGGAAAAAGCAGGTGTAATGTAGTCTATGTATATATTTATGTGCATGCATGTGAGTAAGACAAGATGTGTAATAAATTGTACACATAGAGTCATTCGAACTGCACTGATGTACAAATACATAGGAGAAAGACTAGCATGAAGGTATCACAGTTAGGGTATAGGCTTGAGTCCTTCTTTCTTTTTTATGCTCTTTGCTATTTTCCCACCTTTTCCGGTAAGCCCGTCTACTTCCGCCGTCAGAAAGGAGTCCGTGTAGCTTTCAGACAGAGTTCTGGCTCCAAAAGCCCCTGCATTCTCTGGGGCAGCTGAGCTCCGGACACCACCTGGCCGAAGGCCGTGTATTTACGGGCAGCTCAGTAGTTTGCTCCAAGCTGCCAGGTGGGGGGTGGAGGCAGGCTGCAGAGTGCCCCGGCCCGGAACCAAACAAGGGCAAGGTACAAGGTCAGGCAGCCGCGAGGGGGAGGTGAGCACTGGCCCGGCGTGGCGGTGGTGGGAAGGCTTGGTTCCCGCCCTGTTTGTTTGGGGAGTAGCTGGTCACAGCGTGCAGGCGTTACCCAGGCCTGGAGACCATGGCATGGCCTTGCAGACCTCTGCCCTCAGGGACCTAAATTCCAGTGGACCCCATACACCCTGAAGCCCACAAGGAAGTGTTTTTACAGCTCCTGATAAATGCCACGGCAGAGATTAATGGTGTCATGCAGGTGGGGCGAGGGGGGTGCCCCGAACACCTTCCTCAAGCTCCAGCCTTGAGAACGGGGGTTCAGGAGGAGAGGGTCCCAGCCTGGGGAGCAGTGAGCACCAAGGCTGAGGCAGGAAGAGCCCAGTGTGTTCTAGAAACTGCCGGAAGTTAGGGAGGGCAGGACACACCAGCAGGTGGGGAGGCTTTGGAGAGGACATGGTAGTGGAGCAGAAACCTGGCAAGGAGGTGTCACAACAGAGGGTCCTGGGTGCGGGGGCAGATGGGGACGGGCGGGGCACGGCTGGTGGGGGGCGACTGAGAGACAAGGGACCGCTGCTGAGGCGGCTCTTGGGGTCCCCAGCATTAAATGATTCCTGTTCCCTCTAAGTGCCCATGCCGCATCCTGCCTGCCTCACCCTGGTCCGGAAATGATGTTTTCTCCGGGGCAGTGTGAGTCTCCTCTGAGGTTAGGGTCTCTGACCGTGTCTCCAGGTCGAGGCTGTGCATTGAATCACCTCCGGGGCTGGTGCTGCCCGGGGAGTATGCCAGTCCCTTTCCTTGGAATGAACCCATCTGACCTACTGACAGTGATGAGTCCTACGGTCTCTGGCAGGCCTGTGCTGACGCTCCGACAGGCAGCCGCCGACCCTGCCCTGCTCACTCATTCTCTGCTGTTTCCCCTCTCTTAGAATGGCCATTCAAGTGGACAAGTTCAGCTTCGAGAGTTTCCCAGAATCCCCTGGCGAGAAGGGACAGCTTGCAAATCCGAAGCCCCTGGAGGAAGAGAGGCAGGAAGCCCGCGGCCTGGAGGTCGACAGCAAGCTGGACGTCCGCTGGGGAATCATATCCTTCTCGTGGCGGCCACCTTGGCGCGTGGTGCCCCTACTTGGGGCTTGTGCTCCCCAAGAATTACCCTGGGGGCTTTGCCGCCAGGTGCTCAGCACGCAGAGCTCAGAAAGGGCGTGCCAAGGAGACGCAGACCGTGGCTGTCCTTCCTTAGCCCCTTCCCCGTCCCAGGCTCCCACCGAGAAGGGGTGGATTCAGGGCAAGGGAAGGCCGCCTCCCTGAAATGTCGTGGGTCATGTGTTTCTTTCCAGCATCGATTGTGTTAGCGACACATCACGTTCTCGTGCCGGCCTCCCAGTGCTGGGCTTGGGAAGCGTCACGGAGTGACAATTCGACACAGGACAGACACAGTTGCTGGGCAGCTTGGGGGGTGTGGCACAGGTCCCGAGGCACGAGAGCAGCCCCGCGTGACCCGCCATCAGCCGGAGTCCCGGGTGCACTCACGTTTGCACTCGGCCGTCCTGCAGAACATGTGCTTTGGGGCAGTGTTCCTCGAGGCACCCGAGAGGCGGAGGGGGAGGGAGGAGGCCCCCACGAGGCTCCCTGGCCTCGCTGGGCATGGCTGTGCAGGCTGGGGGTTCGCTGCACCTCAGGGGTCGGGCCAAGCATCATGTCGAGTCTATGAGGTTCAGGGGAGGAAGCGGTGGGCACAGGGCACTCCGGAAGGCTTCACAGAGGGGGGACATTAGAGGGGCTTCTGTAGGGTGGGCGGTGTCCTAGAGGTCTGCAGTGTTAGAGGATGGTTTGCACAAATGTCCCCCAGGAAGAGGCCACTCTGATGTGCCTGCCTCAGTCTCCTTGTTCGTGCCTGGATCCTGTGCTCTGTAGTGTCAGGTCGTCCTAGACCATCTCCCGGGGTTCTGGAAAGGTCCTCAGTCTGCGGCTGGTGGTTTCCAGGAGTTGAGGCACTTTCCTTTGTGTACACTCCAGAAAATCTGGGGCTGGTGGACCTGCGTCCCCAAGTTGCTGGGACAAAATAAGCACTTGCCATGTCACATCGGAGGACTGGGGAACCAGACATTGAAATCCGAGTGCCTGGGGCCTCCATACCACAGCAGCCCACCACGGGGTTCAGATGTTTGCCTTTGTCCAATGGGATGTGAAAAGGAGGGGTGACTGGAGCCTCCCTCCCCCACTCCCCCCCAACCAGTGCCTGCTGGTGGAATGACAGAGTGACAGAGCCCCAGAGGCAGTGGTGTTCGCCCCGCACACCAGCCCTGCTGTCTCCTATGTTCTTCCTGCCTCTGACTGGTGCTCTTGCTCCCCTGGGGAGAGGTGAGCTGAGCCCCCAGCCAGGAAGTGGTGGGGCCGCCTGCCCAGTGGTGTTGAGGGTATAGCCCTGTTCCCAGCCCTGCTGTCAGGGAGGGTTGGGGGACAGCAGGAGGCCATGGCTCTCCTGTCCTGATATCTGTGGTCACGACGCTGAAGCTCAGGGAGCTGGAGAGGTTCTGCAAACTCCGAGATGCTCGCTCCTGGGCCTCAGGGCCTTTGCTTCACGCTGGGAACTCAGTGCAGAGCCAGGAGGCCTGGCTGTGGGTGAATCCACCTCAGCCCCCTGGAGGCAGAGGCAGTGTTTTTGGCAGGCCCGGCAGGAAGGCATCGTCCTTTTGAGTCATCTCACTGTGGGTCCAGATAAGAGCAGGAAGCCTCGAAATGGGGGGTTTGCGCCCCTGCCTCCCCGGTGCCAGGGCTACCACGGCACCTGCTGAAGATACGCCTGCCACTCTCTGGTGCCACCACTGGGTGGGCCCAGGTCGTTCACCACAGCGGAGGGCTCTGCCGCCCCGTCTCAGCGGTGACAACCGCCCGCCCAGGTCAGCCTTGGGATGTGGGGTGCAGGCACGTAACGGAAGCCCTCGGCCTGGGATGTGCTCCCTCTGATGGGGTGATGCTGACCCTCAAAGTATTTGTGTTCTCTGAAAACAATGACCAGAACAAGCCAGAGGTGTTTTGGGGTTTCTCTTCTTTCAGCTCTGCCTCTTTCAGGAGGTCGACATCCCCGTTGTCTGTGTTGGCTTAATAACTCCTGCAGCAACTATGTACGTGTGCGGACACGTCGGTCTCCTGGATGTGGCGACTAGAAGTTTGGGGGGACTGTCCCTCTAGGCGGATCCGATTAGAGGAAGAGTATTAAGGGTCTCTCTGTCTCTCCTCTGGCAGCGACATCTGGCGTGGGCGCATAGCAGACTTCTGCTATTGCAAACCTGGATCCAAGCAGATGGAAAGACCAAAGACTGAATTGGCTAATATTTCTATTATGCATTTTAGTAATATTTTCTCAATATTTAGACTTTATACAAAAATTGGAGCCTAATTTGACACTCATCTGCAGTAATAAAAACGGTCCGTCTGTAGCGTGAGAGGCTGCATAGACCCGTTGGTGGGAACTGTGGCTCTTACAGTAGATGCGGACACGCCTGTCTCCACTGTGTCTGCCGTGACCGGACGAGCAGCCCGGGCAGGCCAGCTACTCCAGCCCCACAGTTCACCCGGTGAGGAGCCGGATGCTCGTTTACGCTCGTGTGCTGGGTCCTGGAGATGCCCTTAGTCCGAGGGAGGAGCAGCCCCAGAAATGGGGACTTACAGAGCACCCCAGAAGGGCTGAGGCAGGAGCCTTCCTGAGTGAGGGCTGGCACGTCCCGGAGGCTGAGAGCAGCAGCGACATATGTCATTCCCCGTGACTGGGAACACAGCTTGCAGACCAGAGGGGCAGTGGGAGCCAGGGGCCTCCCCCCCCCACCCCCCTTCCTTCCTCTCGCCTCCCGCTTTCCCTCCTGCCAGCCTCAAAAGTCTCTCCTGTGGAACTCCTTATCGCCAGTCTGAGCCTGCTCATTTTTAAAGGGACTTTTCCTCTTTGGCAAGAGGAACCGGCTGGTACGTAGCGTCTGTGCGGTCTTCTGGGGGTGGGGGTCTGGGCCTGCACAGGCGTCATCAGGCCCAAGAGCCAGGCTCACGTGACCAACACTGATGCCGTCTGGGTGAACACATGCTTCCTGCTGCTCGGCGCCGTCTCCTCGCCGCCTTCCCCGCCAGCTTCCACGGTTGGGCAGTCTTTGCTGAACTTGGGAAGCCTTGATAGAGCCGATTTTGTGGTCAGCAGATAATAGCCGTCCATGTGTAAAGGCAGGAAGCACCCATATTTGGCTTTAGGATGGGACCAAGGATCCTGCATGGTTGGGGCCTGAGCCCAGGACCGAAGGCCCAGCTCTGCTGCTTCCGGCGTCCCTGTGGGGAGGCTGTGGTCTGAGGGACAAGTGTCCCTGTCTGTTCAGTCAAGGTGAGATTAACCCCTCAAGTTTGCTGTAGGATTAGCTCTCACCATCTCTTCTGCTCTTTTGAGCTCAACCAGGATAATCACGTTTTTCTGACCCCAAACTGGCAAAACTGACAGTACTCTGGTTTGAGAACTAAGTGCGTTTTGGAAGTGAACTGATTCACTGGAGGTAACAGCCAGGATCCCAAAACTCGTGTCCTTTTCCTACTACCTGCTTGAAGTAAGGTCCTGCGGCTCTCGTGTAAGCCCAGCACCCACCCCTGGAGGGTGTCTGCAAGGGGCGTCCCCTTTCCCGCCAGCAGAACCAGAGCTGCTCCCGTGATCTGGCCTTGGATGGGCTCGTCCCGCACAGGAAGCAGTGGGCCAGGCCTCGGCCGCGCCCCTACTTCCCCCTCTGATCAGACCTGTCGCCGGAGTTTGGGACTGTAGTTCTGAGAACACCTCAGCGTAGCTGGTTCTGGGGTGGTTGGAGATTGGCCAGATCTGTTTCTGCTTTCCATTTGTAACTGGGGAGAGGTGGGCCCACCAGGGTCTGACCAAGTCTTCCTCATCCTTGACGGCTGAGCTCACGCGTCCTGTTTCCCGGAGCCCACTCTGTTGTTGGCCTCTAGCGCTCTCATCTCGCCCGGCCGGAGCTGCTACTTCGCTCGTACTCCTACAACACTCAGTGCCTAGCTCTTTTTGTTACCATCTTTACCAAGTACAGGAAGGTTCATTTTGTTCCCAAGTTCACTGCGTCCTCACCGGTCTGTGCCGTTCCTGGGTCTGTGCGGTGTCCTGTTCCCTTAGCAGCTACTTCCCGCTGACTGGCGCTGTGCTGGGCTTGTGCTAGGCACCGGGGACTTCTGCAATGGGCAGCATGGGGTATGGGCCCTGCCCTGCCGGCGCGTGCTCCTTTCCTGGCCTCTGTGCTGCGTGTAGTCGCCAGCATGTAGGTATTAAAATCATTTGGTAAAATAAAAAGTTTTTAAAAAATAAAGCCATTTGGTGAATGCATGGCTTGCGTCTCTTTGAAGGCGCAGATGGAAAGGTTCCCGGCTTAGCCGCACTATGCCCAGGGCTGTGGCGGGCGTGTGAAGGGAGTTGTAATGAGCACGATTAGTCTTACTGGAGCCGGGCTCTGCTTCCAGAGGGCAGCCGCGCACAGACGGTCTGTGCTGGAGACAGACGAGGGGTGAGCGCGGGGCAAGCTCCGTGTCGTCTCCCGCTCTCGGTGTCCTTGTTTCTGTTGCAAATCCCCCTCCAAGAGCCTCTCGGGTTGGCAGGATACTTGCTGACAGAGCAGAATCCATCACTGTGTAGGTTTCATGGCAAGAGCTGGACGCACACTTCAGCTGATCCCCATAAAAGCCAGTGACCCGGACCACCTGGACAGTGTCTCTGCCAGGTGGTCTGATAAGCACATGTCTCCTGGGTTCTGTCTGGAGACCCTTTGGAACCTTCTGGCTGCTTTGGGGGCCAGGTAGAGACTCAAGGAGCCCAGCTGTAGCCTGGGTTTTAGATGCCAGAGGACTGCCGGCCCAGAGCGGGACCTGGAATATCTTTGCAGCACGCAGAGGTCACTTACACGCAGGTAGCCGGCATGTGGAGGGACACGGAGCAGGGCAGCTGCTCCGAGCACAGGGCCATGCGTCTGGACCAGGCAGGGCAACTGCTCTGAGCACAGGGCCATGCGTCTGGACCAGGCTGTGCGTTACCAAGCAGTGTCTGGCCTTGCTAACACCAGTCAACCTTGTGAATCTGGGAGGCTTCACGGGCTCTGACATTTGTGTTTGGATTTTGCTGGAGTTTCACAAGCATGTGCCTGCAAGACCGTCAGCCCAGTGTCCTCAGTTTGGTTGGTCCTGACCAGGACAGTAGGCCTGGGACACGGCCACGCCTGGCTTCTCAGTTTTCTAGACCACATTCTTCCCAGTAAGCGGAATGTGCCTACAGCTGACCCCGCCTCCCTTTTAAGGCAGGGCCGGAGATTAAACTGTGGGCAGGGCCTGCCCCAGGTCACCCTTGACCCTTCCTAGTGGGTTTGTCGTTTGTTTTCTGAGATGCTTAATGGAGCCAGGGCTTCCCATCCCCTGAGAAAACAAACAAATGAATTTCTTGCAACAAGATCCCTCTAAAACACAGTGCAGTAGGCTTTTCCAGTAGCCATGTCAGGAGAAAGGGTTTAATCTAAATGGATTTCATGCGAACACCTCCTGTCGACAGTGCAGATTTCTGGATCACCTTAAGCAAAATTCAGGGTTCATTTTGTGTCTGCCTCGAGGGAGTTCAGTGTCTCCAGCTGCTGCCAGTCCCTCGACTCCGAGGCCTTCCAGCTCCCGACGGAGCAGTGCTCCCGGCCAGAGAGGAGCACAGTGCCTGACCTCTGACCTCTGACCCCGTACCGTTGCCCCGGCTCCTGGGCCCGTGGACCCAGACTTGAGGGCTGTCTCCCCCAAATCCAGACATGGTGGCCAAGCTCACCTTGAGTCCCTCCGAGAGGAGTCAGGGTTTAACACGCAGCATCGATTTCGGAGTTGGCTTGGGGAGTCAGGAGGGGCTTCCTGAGCCGGTGGAGATATTAACGTGAGTGTGTGGTCTGCATGTGTGTGCACACGTGAGTGCAGTTCATGTGCACGCACATGTGCTACAGTGTGCGTGTGAACATCACACAGATCGGTATGCACCATGTGTCATTAGGTGCGTGTCCCGGTGCAACACCTTCTGTGTCCTTTCGTTTTGACAGTTACTATGGGTGTGTGTCTAACAGACTCCTGCAGTGACCGCTCACGCCTGTCGGGCGCGTGCTAAGGGCTGTACTGTTCTGAGTGATTTACCTGGATGGGCTCGCTTAATTTTCACAAAGAGCCCTAGGAAGTGGTTTTAGGCACATTCCACAGATGGGGAAACTGAGACCCCATGAGATTCTCCCACTCTCGTCCCAGGTCACCAGCCAGTGAGGCGCGGAGCTGGGATTTGCGCCCAGCTGCCTGGCTTCAGGTTGTGGCTCTTGGCTCTGTGCCGGGCATCCAGTCTCTGCCAAGGCCTCTGTGTACCTCCGTTTTGCAGAGAAAGTCGAATGAGGTTGCAGCATCCCTCGGACACCCTGCTGGTCAGTGCTTCCCCTGCCCTGGGTTCTCCCCACTTTGCCGGCCCTACCCTCAGCCCGGCAGGACGGGCGGAGCTGTACTATTGCACACTGTCCCCGAGCAGCTCACTGGGCCATGTGGCATTTCCCGTCCAGTTGGGTCTCTGACCGCAGGGAGCTGAGCCGAGGTATAGGCCACCCCTGCTGGGGTGAGAACAACCCACATCAGCATTCCCAAAGTTCACGGTGCAGATTGGAAAACAGTCATGGGAAAGAGGCTCATTAATCACTTAAAGCAGCCTTTCCATTAGTGTAATTTCTATTTATGGCAATCTGCTAATTTATTTGAGCTGAAGTGGGGCTGGGCTAAGTCCCTGCACCTGTCATTTCTCCAGGTCTGGCACGTGGGTGCAGACAGTCCATCTTCCTCGGGGAATGCTCGAGGTGCAGGCCTACCCCCTCCGGCTCCCGCACCTGGAAGCCAGCTTGGAAGTGACTGTTGGCTGCTCCCTGGTGATGGGCTTCCAGATTTGCCCCGTAGGCTGCAGGTAAACTAGGAGTTCAGATCGAGGGGCAGGGCCGGGAGGACTCAGGCCCCTGGGCTCAGCAGGGTCTGGCTGAGCCCTGGGCGGCCGGATCATCCAGGGAGAGTTGGTTGAGCAATCCTTTTTTTTTTTTTTTCTTCCCTAAAATAGAAGACGAGTTCATGGTTAACTTCAGTTCCATGAATAAAGACAAGGTCTCAGAAACTGCTCAGTGTTTTCAAATCGCAGTACGGCACCAGATACTTCTGTTTTCAAATCGCAGTACGGCACCAGATACTTCAGTGCTAACGTTCTAGCTGAAGATGAGTGGGAAGGTGTGTTATTAGCTTTCTGCATTTTCCTTGCATCTAGCTGTTTTCTAAAGATCTGGAAGTAAGCATCCGTGGTTCCCAAGACAGGCAGAAGATTAACTGTGTATCATGAGAATGCTGTAAAGGCTGTGTACAAATACTAAGTTTCCTTAACAACGATGAATGACCCGCAGTCATATGTAAGGCTCACGTAACAGACTGGGCTCCGGAAGAGTAGGAAGGCTCTCATCTAGGCCTTTCATGCCTAGCCCCTACCACAGTGCACAGAGTGGGTGTTGACAGATACTTGCTATGAGTCACTGGAATGGGGAGGCGCATGGGGACAGAGGCAGGCCGCAGGGACAGCATAGACACACTACAGGGTGCAGCCGTCACAGACAGGGAAGAAGGAAGGGGTGATTTCTGGGCTGGTGGGTCAGAGGGGACATCCCCAGCAAGGTGAGGTTGAGGCTCCAGTCAACAGAATGGCTGAGAAGGTTCCAGGTTGGGGAGAACACAGGAGTAAGGGCACCAGGGCAGGACAGCACCCCCCTGTCTTAAGAAGTGCCCGTAGTTCAACATGGCTGGTACACATTCTTGGGTGCGGGTGTGTGAAGGAAGAGGTCAACAAGCAGAGGAAATCATGGGCACCTGTATGAGGTTCTGGGGAGTTGGGTTTTATCCCAAGAGCTGTGGCCAGCCACTGCAGAATTCTGGGCAGGGAGCTGTGTCTTCAGACTCTGGCGGGGCTCCTCCCCCCTCACTCCCTGGGGGCCTGCTGTCACCATGATGGATTTGTGTCTGGTTGCGGGATTGCGCTGCCTTTTGGGAATTCAGCACGAGAGTCTGCAGAGCTGTGCGGGGCAGTGCTGGGCTGTCTCTGCTGTCTCTTTCTGTCTCTTGGTGAGGCCCTTATAAGGTGTTGAGTTGAAATAGAGGCTCACTGCCAGGACTAGGGTTCCTGTTGGGCTCTAGGTATTTGACACCCATTTCTGCTCTCAAGGGTTACAGTGGAAAAGCAGAGTAATGGTGCCACTCTGAGCCTTGTCTGTGGGAAAAGAATATAGCACAAGGTCTCTCTGAGCGAGGGCTTACCTGTCGTGTTTGGTTGCACATCTTCTGTAAGCACAGGCCTCCGGTAGTAGGTGCTCAATAAATGTCCACTCCCTCAAGCTTATGTGGGCAGTGGCTTGTCAACAAACTGTGGCCCTTAAGGGTTATAACTTGAAGCTCCTTCTGCGTTACTCCTGGAAAAACTGACCCCCTTAGTTGGCTTTTTCTGCCTCCCAGCTCCGTAGATCTGGAGTTAGGGGCTTGGAGGTAGGAAACCTGGTCTTGCCCCCAGGGTGCTCACCGTGGCTGCGTTGGGGAGTCACTTATGACAATAGATGTTTGTAGCTCATAACCAGTGCTATGTGGGAATTAGGAGGGAGCCTAGGGCTGAGGGACGGCCTGCCGGGTGTTGGGTTGGTGCCAGTATTGGCCAGTCGGGGGCTATGCTTGCCACGCAGGAAGCATCATCTCCCTGCCTCCCACCTTTCTGGGAGAGGACCTCACTTACATAGGCCAGGTCCTGCTGGAGCTGCATACCATTATCTTAGCTGTAGGCCACACCAGTGCCCTGCATGGGCTTGAGCCAAAATTGCCGAACACATCTGTGTCCCCTACCTCAGAACTTCATGGTCACCTCACACAAGGAAGAATGAGCCTTTGGGTGTCCAAGAGACTTTTGGCCTCAGTGAAGTGCCTTCTGAGGTACCTGTTCTGAGTCTGTTCCTTTAAAGGCATCTTAAAGGTCAGGTCCTGACCTAGTCCTTCTGCTGGGTTAACACTGTGGCATTAAGATTCATCTCACTGGAAACGTGTGGCACGTACGGAGAAAGTCTGGCAGGGGATGTGCAGTGCACTTGGAGTTGAAGAACCGAATGTGAACCTTACACCTCCCCCTTCTTGGCTGTGTGATTTTGGAAAAGTTTCTTACCATCCCTAAAGAGGTTTTATTGATCTGACATTGTTATAAAGGCTGTATGAGATGATCTGTAGGTAACTGACACATAACACATGCTCAGGAAAAAGCAGCAGACATTTATTGAGCACCTGCTGTGTGCCAGGCTGGTGACCAGGGGCATCACTCTCCTGTGGCTCACCACCACAGACGGTCCTCTGAATTCAGCTAAGCAGTTGGGAAGGCATGGCTGCCTGCTCTTTGACCTTGCTGGTTTGGGGAGGGGAGGTCAGAAGAGGTTCATACTGAGCAAGATCCAGTCCCAGACCCTGGGCCTCATGGCTCACCACCTCCAAGGATTTGTGACCCGTAGGAGGAGTGCACAAAGGGCAGTGGCTTCAGGGAACTCAATTGTGTCTTTGAGGCAGAAGTAGCAAGCATGGAGGGCACCAAACATGGAATTTGCTGTTCCTTGCTGGGGAGTTAGATGCTCCCTGTGGAAGGCCCCAGAAGCAGAATGAGAGTTGTGCTAACCTGAGCCGGGAGCTTGTGTTCTCTTTTGCCTCAGGCACATGGGTTATTTCGTGATTACTATGGATGTGCCCTAGTACACCTGCAAAGCCTGGTGTGCACCAGCGGAGTTTCCACAGTCCTGTTGCAGAGTTACCAGCCCTGCCCTTGTAAGGGAAAGGAGCAGAATCTCAGGATAGTGACTCTCACTACTTGGAGATGGGACTGCTGGGTCCTGGGTGACGGGAAAGGGCTTTAAAGGGGGGGAGCCTTTTCAGCACCACGGACAGGTCCCGCCACTTCTCTGTGGCCTCCACCCCCAGGTTTCCTGAGAATGGACACAGGGTTTAGAGAGAACTCTCAGAAAGTGCGTGCAGAACATGGGCTCTAGGCTCAGTCTGCTTGAACCTGCCACTTCATAGCTCTGTCGGCTTTCTTACTCTCACCTTGCACCTGAGTTAAAAACAAAACAAAACAAAACAAAACTTTGAACAGAACTAGCAGTCCCTGCCTTATACCCGTCAGGTTCTAAAGTCTTAATTTAAAGATAATATGAATTGAAAAGATACATATTACACACTTAACAAAGAGCTTCTCTCATGGGAGGCACTTTGGAAATGTTCTAATAGAAGCAGTGGGACTGTGGTCCCCAACACCATTTATCGGTCTCTTGCCCAGACACCAGGATCTGTGTATATAAGGAACAGTAGCGGCTGCCACCTCTACCTTCGTTGTGGTATGTTTGCGGTCTTGCCTGTGATAGTGAGCAGGAAAGGCAGCTGCATGGCGGACTGGTTGGCTGGCTTTGCGTTTGTGTGTCCACGCTCAGACACCAGGCTGTTTTTTGGTGGCTTATGGGGCTGAAAGGGAGGGGTGGTACCTGCAGGTAATTAGCTTTATTAGCTCAGCTGTATGATTTTATGGCTCACATCCTAAAGCAAATTAATACAAAAATATACTACTGGAATGGTTTCCAAAGCCCCAGTGCCATTTGGCAACTTTGTAATTACTCACATGCTAACCTGCCCCGCTAACTAATCATCGCAAAGCTCCTCATCCTGGCCACGTTCATTAGGCGCTATTTCTATTTTGCAAGCACCGTGGTGTGATCTGCTTTGAAAGTCTGGCATATTTTTTTTTTCATAAGAGGCAGTAATATGCCATATTCTGAGGTCTTCATTTTACACCCCTGGAAAGACTCAGGGAAGAAAGAAACATGAAAATGTGCATATTAAGCCCAAATATGCCAGTCCACCTGCATGCTGAGCTCTTCCTTCCGGGTGGGATGAGGCATGTTGACTTTTCTCAGCCCTGACCTCGGAGCTCCGTCATTGGGCCCACCCTGTATCAGGTCTGCAACTGCTTCCAGCAGAACTGCACTGTTTATTTTTTCTAAAATTTTTATTTTAAATATGTAAAATATGCACATGGTTCAAATTTTTCTTAAAAAAGAGTGTTCCCCTCTTGCCTGTCCTCCCCAAATGCCCATTTTTCTTCATCCCTTCCATGTATTTCAGAATTTCTCTCTGAAACTCTACGTAATATATAGACTTTTGTTTGTTTGTTTTTACACAAAAGTATGTGCTGTTTCGCATCATGGTTTTTTCACTGAACTGTATGCCTCGGAAAACTTTGCATACTCATAACTAACTTTCTCCCTTTCCAGTAGTGGAGTGTGGTCTTGTGCCTGCATTCACATGGCTTTGCCATCATGGGGGGTTTCAAGCTTCGGGACTTTTGCTGATCCGGTCACAGTGTCATTGAGCACGTCATCTTTCCCTTCTGGAGGCATGCTGTGGGGAAGCCCCAGCATGCCAGAGTTGGGGGGCGCTCTGGGAGGATCCCCACTCCATCCTCCTCCTCTGTCTACATGGCACAACTGTTGCCTCCCACCAGGTGAAGGGAACACGGAAAGTGCTTGCCACAGAGCCCGCCCAACAGGAGTGTTCCCGACATCTATACCCTTCTGTGTCCCGCTCTCCAGGACCCCAATGTGTGTCTTTTAGTCTGAGACTTGGAATTCACCTGGGAGCCTTCCCTGTACTAGGAATTGGCCACCACTCTGCCGGTGAATTTCTGTGTGCCTGTGAGTCATGTGGCTTATCAGGTCCTAGATGAAACCCAAACCGAAGAAAGGAAAGCCGCCTCCTTTTGCCGGTGCCGCGTACGCACTCCCACTTCCCTCCAGCACTTTGATGCCGATGAATCACAGAGAGCTTTGCCAGGACCCGGCTATGAGCTAGGAAGGGGGCTTGGTACCTTTTCTTGGAAAGAGAAAGTACCTCTTCACATGGTGGTCACAAAGGGAGAGAAGGCAAACACAACTGCTTGTCTCCACTGCCCAGCCAGTCCCTGGGCTCTAGGTCTTCATCACACTCCCCAGGGGATGTGTTTCCCCAGCAGGAGGTTCCCTCTGGGTGTTGCTGGGGCCATGGCAGCAGGGGATGCTGGCCTGAGTGGGTGGTAGGCAGAAGGCTTGGGACTGACTCAGCCCAGGTGCTGGCTCCCAGGAAGGTCACCACTTCTCCCAATCACAGTGTCTGTGCTCTCACTGGGGCTGGCAGTGGCCTGATCCTGGGTCACTCCCCTCAGGAGGGAGAAGAGCCCTTCCTTACCCTGCTCCCCATAGATCTTGTTGGCTCAGGGACTGGAAGAGTGGAGTCCCAGCCCGGGGCTGAGAGGAGACATCCCCTCTCAGAGACTCACCCCAAGTGAGAGGCTTCTGAGTCCTCCTGGAACGGATGACGCCTGTGTGCCCCTGCGGTGGTGGGTTGTGCTGCTGCAGCCGATTGAGCAACAAGCATGAAAGCCGACCAGCCGCATGGTGGCCGCGGCAGGCTTGCAGTGCTGAGCGATGGCCACAGAGGAGTCCACAGAACTGGACCGGCGTAGCCTGGGAGTGTCTGCAACCAGGTGGGCTCACGTTGGCCAAGAACCCCAGCCACACTCCCCGGTAGTCCCCCGTGTTGCTGGGCAATGGGCCAGGCCTCGTGGCCATTGGTCACTCGCAGCAGGCAACCCACCAACCTTTCTGAGACTCTGTCCTCACGTGTTGGACAGTAATAGCCACACGTGCCTGGCCCTGTGCCGAGGGCTCCGGCAGCTGTCCCCTGGTGATGCTGGACTCATCCCATCGGAGGGTCCTACTCTCCTCGCTCTAGCAGCGACTGTGCTGGGCCACCCGTACCAGTGGAGGTCTGTCTCTGACGAACAGCACCCATTTCCCCACGCCCGCCGTCATGCAAATATGCACACAGGCTTCATTCGTGAAGTGATTTCCACACTCAATGCCCTGGGTCCTGGGCATTGTGCAGGATGCTGACGCTTGAAAGATGAGGAAAGGTGCTCCGGAGGCAGCCAGGGAGATGGACATCGAGGCACCAATGGCTGTAATCCTTGAAGCAGAGCCACGAAGAGCCCTGTTGAGATGTCGTGTGCGCGTGTGTGTGCAAGGTGTTCGACGCTGCTGGTCCGAAAGCCAGGGTAGGAGTCTGCCGGGCGGGAGGGGAAGGGGGTTCGGGTGCAGTGAGGTGCCTGTCCCTCCTGGGGTGGGTCTCTGCGTGCGTATGTGTGTGGGACACTGCGCTCCCTTCTCCCTCCGGGAAAGCCGCGCGCTCTTCCCCGAGGAGTTTCTCTCCCTGTCCTGCTCCTCACCTTGAGAAGTCACTTAATATGGAGTGTCGTGTGTTAAAATTAGGATATTCAGATCTGTGGGTGGAAAGGAAGAAAAACAATCATTCAGTCATTATCCATGGAAATTAAACACCGTACGGTGCTGTGTTCATAAAAGACCGAGAACTTCCCAGCCAATAAATTCTTAATATGAAGCAATTCCTCTTGAGAAAATTAAATTTCTGGGAACCGAGGGTGGGTTGCCATTTACTCGGAAGAGTGGCTGTTTGCACAGGTAATGTTACCTGGTGCTGGTGTTGAGAAAGCCCATTGTCTTCAGCTGCTGTGAACACAGGTGGCCCGGCTGGCGGGCTGAGCCCCTGTTCCTCCCGGGGAGCCAGGCAGCCAATCACAGGTAGCTGCAGGCGTCACTGAACCGCACTGTGGGCCCTAATGTCTGGTTCTGGGGAGAATCACCTTCTAGGAGCTCAGAGTCGTATCGAAGACAAGATCTCCCCCATTGTCTTAAAGTAGAGCCAATAGGCGCAGGCGGCTTCGGGCCCCCCTCCCCACCCACCAGGCATCCAGCTCAACCTGTGAGTCTGATCAGGGCCAAGTGGACAAGAGTAGGCAGGAAGATGTGGGAAGAGACTTGACCAGAATTAGTCTCCACATGAGGCCCAGGCCTGCCTTGGCACACCTCCTCCCTCCCCATGTCAGCCCATCACTGGCTGTGTCAGCACCCCCGGCTCCCAGCAGTGGGGGCGGGTCCCGAGGCCTGGGTGCCTGCCCAGTCCTGCCCGTGACGTGGGCGTGCCTGTAGGGAGTGACTGCCCCTGTCCCGACCTGGATTGGACAGGGCCGTGCAAGCACCCCTGGGGTCCAGCACATCCCGGATGCCGGTTACTACCGTGCAGGTTCCGCATGAGGAACACCAGATTCGGTTTGTCAAGGTGATGGAGCCGAGGGCGCCGTCTCCCCGAGGGGCGTAGCTGCCCTTGGGAGGACAGAAACCGGCAGCTCCCTCCCCCGCCGGTTACTACGCCCCACCCCCCGTGCCGAGGGGTAGGCACCCCTCACCGAGCTGTGGTGACACACCAGGTGACGGAGTGTCTTCGGGGTTGGGCGGGAAAGCTGCCCCGTGGCCCCTCTCGGGGGGCAAGGCCAGTGGTGTCTTGGGGTCAGCTGTGGGTGCTGTGGCTCACTCACTTTGCGGCTTCGGTTTCCCCAGAGTGGAGGAACAAGCGCCTACGCTGCGGCCTTCACCGTCCTCCTTTCTGTGTCCATGAGCGTGCGGACGGCAGGGTCCTCGAAGAAGTGGGAGCCCGCGGCCGGGGCATCCAGCAAGCGACATCTCAGGGTCATGTCTTCAGGTCTCCTCCGCTCTGTGGTGTGGCTGGCATTTCCTTCCTTTCGATGCGGTATAAAACTCCATTGTGTGTCCAGATGGCTTGTTGCTTGTCTGTCCCTGTGACCTCGGACACTCGGGTTCCTTCCACTTTTTGGCTCCTGTGATGCATGTCGCTATACACACATGCTGCAAGTATCTGTTTGAGTCCCTGCTGTCACTTGTTTTGGGTGCCCCCCCCCTCAACCCAGGAGGGGATTGCTGGAGGCCAGCATCGTCTGTTCGCGGGTTTGTCTTCCCCCAAGCCTGTGAGCTTCTTGAGTCTCGGGTCAGTCCTCACTGGGATCCCCAGACACGTAGGGCCTTACCCTCAGGGTCCGTGCCAGCAGCGCCTTGTTGACCCAGTGAACGAAGGAGGTAAACGCACGCGTCCTAATGCCCTGGGTGTCCCAGGACCGCGCGTGGTCATTGCAGGGGCCGCGCGGAGTCTCTAGCTGTCCCGCTCTCACTCCGGCACCCGTAGACTGCGTAGCGGGATGGCGAAGACTGCATTTGGGGAATTCTCCTCAGGGAGCGAATTACCCCGGAAGCTTTTTGGTAAGTTGCCTGTGGTGGGGTAGGATCCCCGAAGGGGCCTGAGGTGCCAGCAGGGGCAGCGAGTCCCTGAGACGAGGGAAGGACAGTAGGAGAGCGGGGCGAGCCCTCACAGTAGGGCCCTTTGTGCTGTGCTTCCGGTGGCCAGGACTGCTGGTCCGTTGATTCTCGGGACAGTCCTGTGACGTTCGTGTGAAGTTCGTGTTGCTCTGGAGCTCGTGGACATTAACAGATGGTGGACCAGGCCCGGAGAATGTAGGCAGACGGCCTGGCGCTCCTCAGCGGCCGTGCCCGGACCCAGATCTCCGTGGAGAGCATCTGGACACCGCCGTTCCAGCGACAGCGGCAGCCACCCTTACTCGGGGCTGCAGGACTGCCGCGTGGCTCCCGGTCTGCCAGAGAGCTCAGTGTGGCTAGAATGAGCCTGCTCCCCCTTCTGCCCCGCTGCTGTCAGGTTGGCGTGGACTAGAGCAAGCAGCGCGAGTACCTGGGAGCTTGGCACGGAGGAAGCCCCAGTGTCTGCAGGGGCCACAGCAAGAGGCAGGCGCTGGGCTTGGGGGAGAGAAGATTCCGGGTCCCAGCATCTGAGCTGCATGTTGAGGGCTGTGGGCTCTGGAGGGCATGGAAGCGGGACTCCTCTCCCGCTTGTCCAGGATGTTTATCCCTCCTGAGTCTGTTTATTCATGACACAGAGTGCACTGAGCAGCTCTGTGAAGCAGGCGCTGGTGCGGGCTCCGGGCACAGGGCTGGGCCCTTGTGCAGATGTCAGGCTGGTGGCCAGGCTGAGCACTGGAGGAGGGGGACACCTGGGGGCCTTCGGGGCAGGGACGGGGCTCAGGGAAGGCTGGGCAGCCAAAGGATGAACAAAGACAGGAGGGAACAGGGCAGGGAAAAGCATTCTGAGGCAGAGAGCACAGATGTGGGCGGCTCAGAGTCCAGAGAGAGCACATGGTCTTTGGGAGGATTGACAGAATCCAAAAGAGCCAAGAAGGACTTTGGGGTGCAGAGGGGGGCAGGGATTCTAGCAGGTCACTGGGCTCTGCGGCCGGCCCTGCCCTCGCTAGCTTGCCTGGATGTTTGGGGGCCATGCCCACACTCCACAGAGCCCCCTGTGATTCTGTATCCACCCTGCCCCATGCCTGAGAGACTAGGGCCTCTGGTCCCCATTCCCCTGGGGCCCTGTGCCCCCAGCCTTAGCCCTGAGCTACTCTGCCCACGGCTTCATCCCCATACAGCTGTCCTCGGGCTTGGTGAGTGCGGGCTCCCGTTCCCCGCCGTCATCCTTGCCAGGAGGAGGCCCCTCGGCTTCAAGTTTGTGTGTGAGCCGTTCCGTGTTCTTCTCGTGTCTCCTTCCCTGTCTGGGTCAGACACGCCATGTGCTCGTTGAATGCAGTTAACTTGCTAAAGGCAGAAAGAAGCAGGTTTCCTCCTCACTTCCCTAATCGGGGAAGAATGTCAGGGACTAAATTCTTCCCTTGGATGACAACTTAAATTCTGTGGCCTTAATTTATGTAGGGAAAGGGAAAGAGGCTTGCAGATCTGTTTCTGAGAGCCACATTGACTGTTTAATATTAGTGCCCAGGAGACATCTGTTTTCTGCATTTCTAAACCCAGTTTCTTCATCCGCTGATACTTGCTGAGAGACTGTGACTTCCTCCATTATGAACCTGCCTAAGTGAGCCCATTCATAATAAGATGTGTAATTACATCTAGATGTGTAACACGACAGACGTGAAGCCAGCACGGAGCCGACACATGTCCAGAAACGTATTTGGTTACATGGAGCAATGAGCCATATTTTATTAAGGAAAAGCCAACTTCCGTTTCTTATATTTCCACCTGCCTCCCCCCGCCCAAGAACTCCTGCTGGACGGCTTCCCCTTCTTTATGCGACAGTGGCAGTAGCGCGGTTTACCTGATTAGGGTTGAGGGAGGGGGGCGCCGGGCATGTTCACGTGCCTGTTTTCCATGCCCAGCTCAGGTCTCAGTGGTGGGTTAGACTTCATTTGGGAGGAGGGGTCCTAGATCTGCTGTGGGAGGTTTGCTGTCCGGGCATCTGTAGAAGCTTCCAGAAGACCTCCCCCTGACCCCGGGGCCCAGCAGGAGCCGAGTTTTCCTTGACCAGCCCTCACCCCTCTCTCAAGCGCACAGGGGAGGCGAGCGTGGAAGGCCTCCTGAACCAGCTGGTCCTGGAGCACCTGCAGCTGGCCCCCTTGCAGTGGGGTGAGTACACGCGCATCGTCTCGGGCCGGGCACGCGCCTTCTCCCGCGGGTGGCTGGGGCGGCGAGGGCGGCGGGGCCGGCTGGGGTGGCCGGGGCAGGTCTGCGTCTGCCCTGAGCACGGCCCTTCAGGCGCACCCCGTCAGCAGCCTCAGATGCACACGTGGTGGTGGGCGCCGAGACGCCCTCACCTTCCAGCCGTGGCAGAGTCTGACATGGCCCTTGGCAGCCAGTGCCCTGGTCCCCGCGCCGTGCCTTCTGCCTGTGTGTCTGAACCTGGAGTGGGTGGTGGGGAGGAAGCCCAGGGGGCGGCCTCCTCGCTGGAGGAGCTCCGACAGCCTCTCACGGGGTCGGCACGGAGGAGCACGTGCTTGGTAAGCGCCTGACCTCGGTCCTCCGCCGGGAGCGCTCCCTGCGGCGAGCAGCCAGACCCGTGCAGCCCAGTGTCTGCTGCCCATCGCACGGCAGCGTGGGCCCTGCTCTGCGCCTTCCTGAGACCCGCGGAAGTATCTTGTTGAGCAACAAAGCAAGCGTTAAGTCGTTGAAGGGAGAGGCTGTGTTACTTTCTGGAAGTCATTTCAGTATCTCCTCTGCTTTGGGTCTGATGCCGGCAGTCAGCTGTGTTTTACCCCAGGTGTCACTGTAAATCAGTGTCAAGTCTTTCCTCTGGTTCCTTAGTGTATCCTCTCCCTTCTGTGTGCGACAAACACAAGGGAATCGTCCCAGGGCCATGGGCCCTTCTGCAGGCCTTACCCTGCTTTCCGTCAGTTTGTGGGACCCCCTTGCCACATGGGAGACCCCACTCCCCGCCGGTCTCCCTGCTCCTTTGCATGAAGCCCGGTGGGAGTCCCGTGAGTGGCCGATGCGGCAGCACCGAGGGGACCACACTTGGGCTGGAAGGAAGGGGGGGCCGTCTCTGGGGTCAGTGTTTGTGCCTCTGGAGGCTTTTCTGGGCCCCCAGACACTTGCCTGGGTTGGAGTGTCCTAGCTCTCAGGTACGGCTAGCTACGTCCCCCAGATGTGGACAGCCGAGCAGGGTCAGACGCCCAGATCCTCCCGCCTCCAGGGCTGGCACAGGCCCAAGACCTGTGCAACAAAATAAAATAAACCATGTGTTCCCGCATTCTGTCGCTCAGAAGAACTTCCCCGAGGCCCAGACAGTCAGTGGCAGCCACCCCCTGGGGTGAGCCCAGGAGGGTCCAGACTCCCTGCAGAGCCCAGCAGGAGGCCCTGCATTTGCGCTGGAGTCTTTATGGGCGTTTAGCTCTTCTGTTTGTTAACAGCCTTTGGGTCTGCTGTCCTACATGCCTCGTGGGCACGCCGGTATATTGGTTGATGACACAGGGGTTAATAACATTTTCCTGGAGGGGTACGTGGCTTTAAAAAAAATAATCCTAGGACCCGCGAGGCATTTGTGCCCAGAGGCCTTACTGGGAGGGCGTGAGCTGCCTCATGTTGTCACTTCTGATGCCCCTGCACACTGTGCCTGTCCTTCTCCAGAGGAGGACGCCGCGGCTCAGCTGGGTCAGGGATTCTGTCCAGCACCTGCCCCACTGGGAGGTGATCCATCCAGGTTCAACGGCAGATGCCCTCACACTGGAATCTTGACCTTTCCACCAGGTCACTTGATCAAAGTAATATATTCTCGCTGTGGAAAATCAGAAAAGTTGGAGAGAAAAGAATCACCCTTTCCCACTCCCCTGGAGAACCTCTATTTCACTGAATTTTTGTGTACTTCTAAGCCTTTTTGCTGCCCTCAAAATTTAAATTTTGTCCATAGAGGTGTTCATGCCAGGTTTGTGTTTGGTGCCCTTTCCTCCCCCCTTACTTGACACAACACAAGGATTCCTCATGTTATGGGCATGTCTCGTGCGTGCTGTTAGAGGCCACATAATAATTTCATCCAGCGGATGCAAGGTAGCTTAGCCCTTGTGCTGCTCTTGGAGGTCTTGGTTGTTCTGAGATGTTCATTGTTGCGTAAATCACACACACACACTGGCTTGCATGGGCTCCTACCTGGCACACATAAGGCTGCATGCTCGTGGTCTGCTAAGGGACCACCACCTGCATCAGACCGGGTGCGTCTGGAAGGCAGGACTGGAGTTTAACTCACATGTGGGTCCCCAGCACCTGGGACAGTGTCCGGCACGGAGCAGAGTCAGGAGACACGTATCTACGGAATGAATGGACAAAACCCTCAGTCCAAAAATCCACATTTTCCATGTAACCTTAGGGAACAGAAACTCCTGAATATTTCCTACTTTATAAACGGGGAATAGCGGTGAGGACCTCCCAGACTTGCGTGGGCTGGACACTGTGTCCTGCTCCCCACATGTGAGGGCGTGCTGCTCCCCGAGGCAGGGCAGCGGGTGTCCCCACAGCCGTCTCATGTGTCTGCTGCTTCCTAGACCTGCCACCCTCGTGTGTGCGCACATGGCCTGCTCACCACAGCTCAGGGCCAGAGCTTACAGCAGGGCTCACGGGATGCTGACTGGCGGGTGTGCACGGAAAAATGCCCCCATGTAACGTAGCCAACACTTAATCTGCCTTTGCGGGCAGTCCAGGAAAGCACAGCCCATCACTGATGTACCTAGGAAGCTACGAAAGCGTCGCCACCCAACAGTGGTAGAAGGACGCACGGGGACCCTGGAATCAGTTCAGCCTCATTAGTCACCACGACCGGTACCGATGGAAGGGACTGGAACCAGCCCCTAGACAGATGGTCGAGGAGCATGCTGGGCTCTGCAACCTGCCTTGTCCTCCTGACCAGAGGGGCAGCCTGCACCCCACCAGTTCACAGGACAGTTCCCAGCTGGAGACGAGAGGCACATGGGAAGCCGCAGCCCCGACCACGCTGACCTGGGGTCCCATCCCAGGCCTTCAGGCCTTGCCCCAGCCCTGCCCCTGTCCCCTCGTGCCCTTGGATGCACCCCAGAATCTCCACTTCTCCTCTCCACACCGACTGGCACGCAGCGACCTCCGCAGCCCCCGGCACTCCAATGGACAGAGGAACTCACTTTATTTCTCTCTTGTTTTTCTCTCTTGTTTCTTTATTTAAAATTGGGATAAAAACACATAAATGAGCCATCCTGACCATACAGCCTGGCCATGTTAACTGTATTCATTTTGTTGCACAGCCGATCTCTACCTTTTCTGTCTTGCAAAGTCAGAACTCTGTGCCTGTGGAATAGCTTTCTGATTTTTATTTATTTTTTAAAAGATTTTGCTTATTTATTTGTTAGAGACGTCGAGAGAAAGAATGAGAAAGAGCACAAGGGGAAATGGAAGCTGGAGGGAGAAGCAGGCTCTCCGCTGAGGACGGAGCCTGATGGAGGGCTCGATCCCAGGACCCTGGGATCATGACCTGAGCCAAAGGCAGACACTTAATGGGCTGAGCCACCCAGGCATCCCAGCTTTCATATTTTTATAGAACTTCAGAAAGAGTAAATTTTCTAAAAATTAAATTTCCAATGATATCTGACTGCTTCTTCTCCTGGAGTCATTTCTCCACTTCTGTTTCTTTTCTATAATTTTGCTTCCTCTTCTCTTTCTTGATTTGGCTGGCTAGTATATGGTTGACTCCGATGGTCGGTTCTCATCTCATCTCATCTCATCTCATCTCATCTCATCTCATCTCTTCTCTCTAATTCTGTCCCCATCTTCTTTCTGCTTTATGGGGGCTCACCATGTTAGTTGTCCTCTCTGAATTAGCTGGATATTTAATCTATTTACTTAAAATTTCCTACTATTTCTATAATTATTTAAGACTATGAATTTTCCTGCAATTACTGCATTACCTGTGTTCCTGTGTTCTGATATTTAACACTTTCATGGATGATTTTTTTAGGAATTTTGCAATTTTAGTTGGTTTCATTTTTGTCCCAAGAGTTGTTTAAAATCTACATGTTTTGTTTTGTTTTGTTTCCTGCATTCATTCTGGCTTTCTAATGTAATGGCCTTGTAATCAGTTTAGTGATATTTTCACCTCCGAGAGTTTACCGAGGTTTCTTTGTCATTTTGTGTGACCACTTCACAGACATTTAAAAGGATGGCATATGCCTTGTTTTAAATATGGTGAGTTACAAAATGTATCTGTTAACCTCCCCTCATTGATTACATTGCTGAGGTCTTTAGGACCCTCACTTATTTGACCCGCCATAGACTTTCAGAGATGAATTACCCCCACTGGTCTGCGGGTTCTCTTTAGCCTGAGGGGACTTCTGTCCATTTACTTGGTGGCCCTGTGTCCTGTAGTTCATGCAGCATGAGTATGGGTCATCCTTGGTGCATAGATGTCCCCCTTGCGCTCATTCTGAAGTACCCTTCTCTGTCTCCTTCTGTGTTTGTTGCTTCGTCTGATACTGTAACTCTCGACCCTGCTTGCATCTTGTTTGGCTGGTATGCCTTTGCCTATCATTCTATCTTAAACATTTCAGATTTCCTTTTTTCCCATGTGGTTCTCTTAGATGAAGCCTGGAGTTGAACATGGGTTGTGACCCAGCTGTAGAGTGTGTTGCATTAGTAGGTGAGTGTAGGCCATTTGCCTTCCCTGATATGGCACCTATGTTGGTCTTTTCTCTACATTCTGTTACACATTTTGTTTTTACAGCCTTTTATCTTGACTTTTGTGGTCTGTGTTTTTTTGTTTTGTTTTCTGTGATGATTTTATTCTTCTGCCACTTTCTTCCTAAAATCTCCTACTTCTCTTGTCTGACCACCCCCCCGCCCACCACCTTCTAAGGCCTTACCTGCTGTGTTCTTGCTCGTGGTCCTTACCATTCTCTGAGAGCTCATTATATACGCAGCTTTTTGTCCTTGTGCGTCTCTCCATGCCTGCTGGGCTATCCGCCCCATCGAGGAAGGATCTGTTCTTCACTGTATTTCCAGATCGGTAACCGGAACATTTAGTGCCTCCTGAATAAACATTGCCAAAGGCCCAGATGAGGTAGTCCTCATGGTGTCTCCGAAGTGGGTAGTGTTATTCCTGTGTTTCAGGTCAGAGGAAATGGAAAGCATGTGCGAACCATTCAGCCTGTGAGTGGCAAAGTGTCCCAGTCTCGAAATCTTGAAATCCACATCTCTCCCATCACATCACACTTCCCAGGATCCCACAGCGAGCTAGTGGCCCACAGCTGGATTTCAGGCCTGGCTGTGATGACTTCTAACCAGACATTCCACGGCACTACACCCCTGTTTAAAGAAAAACAAAGAGGTAATTTTGTAATTGTGCCCAGACTTGCAGAACAGTTCAGAGGCGGTAGTGAGAGTCTTTTTCCTGCACCATTTTAGAGTAAGTGGCCCAATCCGCCATCATCCCCAGATTCACTGATACACATTTCCTACAGACAAGGGTTCTGTGGTGTGACCATGTCTTGGACCTGTTGATACTGTTTTCAGCATCCCACACTGCTGGTGTCTGCCACTCCCCCTGGCTTGTGGACACCAAGAGCGCTTCACCGAGGGGAACAACTACCGGCATGCGTCACCCTTGTCACCAGTACATGGGGCAGGCCCCTGGGGGACGGGGTCCATGACCCGCCCCCACCCAGGTTGGAGGCCACGAGTGTTAGTTATACTGGACTTGGCTTCCAAAGCCCTTGCCATCTGCCTAGAATTTTTGCTCCAGTACCAGAACCCTGGCAGCGGGGATCTTTCCAGTGCTGTGGTGAGAAAGCTCCTGGCGGAGGGAGGATGGGGAGGCAGTGCTGGTGCTCAGCACCTCAGGGCTCACTGGCTCACCCTCTGCCACCCACCTTGCCCACACCTGCTGGGCCTGCGGACAGAGTGACCCCCAACACACACACACACAGAGGTGGGGCCAGGGGCTGTGCAGTCTCTGGCCGAGGAGTCACAGAGCTGGCATTGGCTCACTGTCTAGGGCCAGCCACGGGGCGTGGACTCTGCTGCATTGCCCTAGGTGTCTGCTGCACCTTAAATAAGACGGTGAATTTCAGGATCCGGGTTGTGCTAAAGCCAGGAGGGGCATTTCAGTCTGCCTCTCTAGCTTCCCACTTTGTGGGAGAGCGCGCCCAACACCAGCACCCACGTCCTCAGTCCCTGGGGGTGGGGGCCTGTGCACCCTGTGCGCAGCTGGTGAAGGCCTTCCATGTCCGTGTTGCATCAGAGCCTTGCAAGGGCCCTGCTGGGGGACACTGTCCCTGTTTTACAAATGGCAACCCCGGGGCAGCCAGCCAGGTGAGGTGACTCGCCCGAGGTCTCCCGGCCAGGTCTGCTCCAGGCCTCCAAGTCCCTGTCGTGCAGCTGGGCTCCTGCAGCTGCTCCCTGAGAACTCACGCCCGGGCCTTGGGCCTGCTGAGCTCCGGTGAGCACAGTGTGGCTTCCACAGGGAAGGGAGCAAGGACACCTGCCGATATCTGACGCGAGGTGGTGCCCAGTCGCATGGAGAAGCGTAGGGGATGGCAGTACGCCGGGGCCATCCTCGTGCTCAGCCTTGGGGCGGGAGACCAGCAGTGCCAGCTCCTCCCGGACTGTGGCCCCAGCTCCCCCACCTCCACCTCCCCGTGGACTCTGCGACCTTAGCAACTGTCTTGGTGTAAGCCCCGGAGACGGCTGTGAGGATCAGCAGCCAGCCTGGGAAAAAATGTGTCTATGTACGACCTGCTTTTCTCCGGGGACCCTACAAGGCATTTTTAGGGGAAGAAGACTTGTCCTTCAGTAGCTCAAATGCAGGCCCCATGTGCCCTGTGCAGAGGGGCGGAGCCTGGACTGATGGCTGCTCAGGGTAGGCACGGCATTTAGGGTCCCACCAGCAGGTGACACTGTCCCTGGGCCTCTGATGATTGAGTCCCGGCTGGGAAGCACAGGGCTTTCTGGCAGTCCTGGGCAAAGCAAAGTGGCTGTGGCCCCTCATCTGAATCTGTGGGAGCACCAGGCCTGTGGCCGAGCTCAGACAGGCCCCTCCCAGGCTCCTTGGTCGTGTGCATATTTTTAGCGGCAGCCTTCAAACCAAGGCTGCTCAGGTGACGGGGAGCCCGGGGTATGTGCAGTGGTGGTTGGGGTGGTCCTCCCTCCTCTGCATTGACGAGTTTGCCCCCTCAGCCTTTTGCAAAAGAGGAAGCATCTTCTGCAGGCGTGGAAGTCAAGGGCACGTTCAGAACAGGCCTGACCCGGATGCCGGAATGGGGAGCAGGTGCCGTGCCTGCCCTGCTCTCCGGCTCCTGACGTTGGCTCCGCCCCACACAGAGGCTGAGTCCCACTAGGGCCTGGCGCGTCACTGCCTTCAGGCCATGCTCAAGGCGCAGATCCGCCTGGGGCTTCCCCTGCAGAGGACGGGGAGCCTATCGCTGTAGGAGGTGCTTCTCCTGGGGCGCCCTGTACACCCTTTGTGTGGAGGCGAGGCCACGGGCAGCAGCTTTCCTCACGCATACCGGTTCCTTTATCGCAGGGAGGAGCATCAGGAGGGCCAGTGCTGGGCGCAGCCAGGCCAGGGACTCAGAGCTGAAGGGGACTTGGGAGCCTTGTCCCTTGCTGGCTCCACAGCTTGCTGTTAAGCTCAACTCCTGCGGCTCTTTCTCGTGGAAAAGATGAGCCACAAGATGAGCCACGGGGTACTTTGCCAGTAGTTTCGTCTGCTGAGACGGGAGCAGGGCTTGGCCTTCCGGCTCCTGGCCTCAGGCGGGGTGTCGGGAGCTTCCTGGTCAGCGGAGGGGGCGTCCTTGCTCCTGGCACCTGCCAGGAGGTTGGGGAGGTCCCTTGTCCCTGCCGTGGGGGTGTCCTGGCCCAGATGAGACCAAGTCAGGCCGGCAAACTGGGTTGTGGGAGGAGGACAGGCCAGCAGAAAGGGCCATCCTCACGTGGCCGCATCTCAGTGGGGCCATGGGGGTGTTGGATGGTCTGGAGACGGAGGTTAGGGGGCCCCTCCCTGTAGCCTCTGGGGCTAGCATTTGGGAACCCTCCAGAGGCAGAGCCATTTCCCCTTTGGCCAGCAGAGAAGCTCACATTTGACAACTTGCCCCACATAGGACACCATGAAGTCGGCGGGATCTGGGCCATTTTCCCGGAACTGCTGCACACGGGGCTGCCCACCAGCTGGGGGAGGAGAATGGGCTGTGCTCGCTCGAGGTGGGGCGTAGCTGAGCCGGTGGGGGGCCAGGCAGGCCAGGTGGCCTGACAGTCTCACTCAGGTGATGTCACTCACAGGCACTTGTGTCTGAGCCGTCCCCACCCCAGCTGAGAGCCATCAGGTCTGCGTGGTCTGGATGGAGAAGCTGTGGCTTCCAGATCTGAGTGACCTTGGCTCAGGCCTCCTGTTCTGGGGTTCATTCTCTTGTGCCTCCAATGACAGTCTTGCCGGAGGCGTTCTGTGCAGGGAGACACTCCGGGCCGAGCGCTCTCATGGGGTCCCCGTGTGAGCGGGCCTCAAGGTTGACTTGCCTCCTGCATGGCATGCCGGGTTCCCATGCTGGCGGACCGGACCCCGGCGGCTTCCCCCTGACCTGCCCCTGTTCCTAGGCCCCCGCCTCGCAGGGGTAGGGCATCGGCCTTGCCGTGCTTTACCCTCAGTGTTTGTCTTAACCGTGTTGTTCTGCATGTGCTAAAGAAACACAGAGCACATGCTCAGAGGAAAGTGTTTGGAATGAAGCTGTTTCATTTCGTGGGAAGTAAGAATGTCTGGAAGCGAATGTGGGTCAGCTTTGGCTGCAGTACTGAGGTTTGGGGAAAAATAGCTCCTTCCTGTTTGCGGACCCGAGAAGGAAGCAATCCTTGACGAGGCGCTGGCCTCCGGGCCACTTTGAAGCCAGACCTCGAACAGCGAAGCCAACTTCAAAGACGCAGCCTCCTGACCTTCCTCGGGCAGCTCCCGACAACACCCTTCCTTCTCCCCAAGGCCCTTCGCTGGCGAGTCAGCCCTGGTCTGTTGATGCCGCTCGGCTGCTGGAGAGAAGCAGCCGCGGAGCCCCTGCTCCCGCAGACGGCAGTTACGGCCGAGGACGGGCTCCTCGGCTTGTAGCGGGTCCCCCTCCTCTCCCTGCAGGCCCTGCGCGTCCTCCGGGTGGGGCCGAAAACTGCACATTTCCAAAATCACAGCAGACCACGGGAGCTCAGCCCTGGGGGTCAAGCGCCTGGTGTCTCCTCCCCACCTAACCTTCCCTCCCCCTCCATCGTGAGTGTGGGTTTGTAGTTTCGCCTGCAGAAGCTGGTCCCGGTCTCCGCGGGGGGCCTGAACCGGCCAAGCGCGTGTGGCCTCCCTGCCATTGCGCTCCCCGGAGGGAGATGTGCTCGGACACAGCGGTGGGGATCACTGTCTCGGGCTGGGGATGCCTCTTAGGGGCTTGCGGCAAAGCTGCGTGCCGACGAGGTTCGGCATTCCCTTTTCTAGAGAGTTGACCCCTTCCTACCGACTCTTCACCCTGGTATGTCCAGGGTTCATCGCTGGTTCTCTATGAAGAACGTGCCATGCAAGAGGGTGAGAGCAGAGCGCCATGGTGATGCGGTAGCCGTGGGCTGGATGGCGAGATTGGCGAGAGCCCGTCCACTCTGTCACGTTGGGAACCCAGGGCTCAGAGCCATGAGGCGTCTACGTGCCATAGGACTCCAGGCACCCCTACGCCTCTCTGGTCTAGGAGGGGTGCTCACGGGGACCCACCCTTCTCTCTGTACGTGTGTCTTGACAGCAGGAACAGAGGTGCAGCCACAGAAGGTGCCACAAGCCCGGCCCTGCCCGCCGCCAAGGCCCGCGCTGCCGTGAGCTACGTGGTTCCTGGGACCTGCGGGCTGTTAGGCTGGTTTGTGGCGGCCTTGTCCGGTGGGTGGCCAGGGTGGGCTGCAGGCCCGTCAGCAAGAACCTGTGGGTCTCCTGCCCTCTGTGCCTTCAGCACTTGATTCTGGAGCTCTGGGCCAGAAACGGGGGACAAGGAGGTGGCTGGTAGGAACACCGAAGGCAGTGTCGCCTGGTGTGATGGAAGGACCTGGGTTTGGGCCTCAGCCCTTAGCGCCAGTCCTGACTTACTGGACGGCCATGAGCGTGTCACCAGGATTGTCAAAACCTCCCTGTGTTTGGGGCTGGGGACACAGTAGCACGCAGGAGAGGCTCAGAGCCTTGGTCCTCAGGGAGCCGACCGCCTTTTCCAGGAGGCCCTGGTGTGAGGAGGAGGCTGTGTCCCTGCTTCGGCAGGCGATGAAGTCTCTAGAGGAATCTAGTTACCGTCGGGGCATGGACTTTGTTGCAGGCAGATGCTGGGGTCTCCCGGTGGCCTGTGCTTTCTCCACGAAGCGGGAAGTGAGATCACGTCGGGGAATGGGGCAATGTCCGCGGATCTGGGACATCTGAGGATACAGAGACTTCCGTATGGCACCGAGCACAGAGCAAACTTGGCCTTGGTCAGAATTCACTGGAAGGAGGAAGGGAGGGAGGAATATGGTCAAGACAGAGGCAGATTCCGTTCCAAGGAGAGCTCTGTGGCGGGGAGTTCCAGCACGAGCGGAGGTGGTTAAGTGCCGTGCCGGTCAGATGGAAGGTTCTCAGCGCGTACCCATGAGGGAATTACTGAAGGGCCCGTGTGGGCAGGACGGGGTCAGGGGCAGGGCAGAGGCGGGTCGCCTGTGGTAGGAGGAAGGCTTGTCCCCTAGCCGCAGGGGTTTCTGGCCTGGATTGTGTTCGCAGGGTTTGAGCGCATTTGTCTTCCTTTGCCGATTTTACTTCCCTTGCCACCTCATTGGATGGCAGGAGTACAGACAAGTCAGCACAGGCCTGTCCCCGCGTCGGGGCACACCTGCACGCAGCTGGCATCTGGCAGGCGGGGGGCCTGTGGTTCTGCGGTGCAGGACAGAGGTCGGCCCGCGTGCGGGGGCACGAGACTATCCCGGCACCGGAGTGGGTGGGTCCCCTGGAGAACAGGCCGCTCCGCAGTGGAGGTCGGAGGGGCGGGGCTGGGAAGGGGGCAGGTGTGACAACAGCAGGAGGAAGTAGAGGGCTGTGGGCCACCCGCTGCGGAGATGTGAAGCGGCAAGCCAGCGCTGCCGCCGGCCTGCCCGGGGCTCGCCCCTCCCCGCCCGCTCAGCCGGCGCTCCTGTACCCTGGGCCCCTCGCAGCCGAGCTCCCGCGCACAGGCCCTCCCTGCCACCCTCCCCGAGTCTCTTCCCACTCTGGTGGCACTTGCTCAACTGCGGGTTTTGTGGTCTGTGACCTTCCTGGGGCCCGAATCCATCCGTCCTCTGGCTTCCCAGCCCCTGGAAGGGCGTTTTGCATGAGACTCTGGACACACGCTGACATGGTACGTAATTTCTGGAGCAGAGTCAGGGCCCAGGGTCTGACATGGGATCCGGTGCTTCTGGCAGTCATAATCTGGGACCATGGGGGTGTCACAGACTGTCGGCGCTCACAGGCCGTCACAGTATTTGACATGAAGGAACGGCAGGGCGGGGAGGCAGGCAGGAAGGACTCTCTGATTGGACCTTCTGTTCTAGACCCAGTGTTCCGTGTGGAACAGGTTGGTTTAGGGGTGTTGGGTCAAGTTGTGTTAGAAAATCTCTTTGAGCTTTTGAGAAACCACAGTGAGGCTCTTCTGTCCTGTTTCGTCGTGAACTTGTGTCCCCCACGGTACATGGGTCTCTGGGGACGCACCGCGGGCAGCCCGTTGCACTGGGTGCCCATCGCACTGGGTGCAGAGGTGTGTGTGGGAGTCAGAGCCGCCCGTGTGCCCGCTCGGGAGTGACGTTCAGCGGCACGCTACCTTCCTCCGCCCCTGGGATGCGGCGACGGTCTTGGGAGGACTGGGGTCCTGGCTGACGTTGCACAGGTGGTTTTCACAAGCTTGTTCTCAGTGGGAAGAAGATGTGGGTTTTTCTCTAGAAACGGGATGAACTTGGTTAATGCAGCCGTGGGCAGCTTGGGAGCATCATTCATTCGGTCGTTCACACCATGAGCACGTGTTCACCGCTGCAGTGGGTCCCAGGCCCTGGGCTAAGTCCAGAGGGGAAGGCTGTGTCCTCAGCAGCTCGGGCACCTTGCTGGCTGCATGGGGACAGAGCTGGCGTCGGTACCTGCTCTCCGGGCGCAAGGACGAGAGCTGCAGGCAGAACGGTCTCTGCTTGGTGGTGGCCTGCTTCAGACACCGGACCCGCCATGCTGTCCTTACGAGGAAGGGCTCATCTCCCTCCTTTCTGGAGCCCGTCGCACACTGTTGCTGGCACCCACATGCCCTTTCCACCCCTGGAGTGTGCGCTGTGTGTGCAGAAACGCAGCTTTGCTCGGTAAGCACCGGAGAGCCCTGCTTTCACTACCTGTCTCTGTGGGTCGTTAGGACAGTGGGCAGGGTCGCGTGCTGCTACTAAAACTGGAAACAGGATGGACTTGACGATCGAGGAAGGCAGGGCGTGAGGACGCTCCCCTGTGCCGAGAACCAGCCCTCCAGGACGCCTTCCAGCTCCACCTGGGGCGTCTCCGTTCAAGTCAGGGTCACTTCCTATACTTCACGGGGGCCAGGCACTGGGGGACAGGGCAGGGGAGATGACACGGCTCCAGCCCCTCTAGGGTTGGAACACGCATCCCTGGTGTGGCGTTGCAGACGGGTGACGCCCTCGGTACCTCGTGTGGGGCTGAGCAGAGAGAACTCATAGAGGAAGCAGTGTGTGAGCGAGGGCTCAGATTCGGGCGAGAAGTTCCGCAGGAACAGGAGAGCGTCCTAGGGAGACAGCAGGCTGAGCCAGGGCTGCGAGGGGGCTGCGGGCAGCGTGCTGGAGGGGTGAGGCGGCCGCGGCCGTGTACTGTCTGTGTGCCCACATGAGCAGACCCGGATTGCGGCTCTGCTCACTGGCTCTGCTGGGCAGAACTCCTGGTGCTTCCAGAAGGTTCCGTGCATCATCCTTCGGCGTTCAGGGCCCTCCCGGTGCGGGTCGTGTGACAGGTGATGATCACAGCGGCATGGGCTCCCACGCGCGTCCCTCCCCACCTCCTCCCCGGGCAGCCGCCGTTCCTTCCAGGGCCTTCCCAGCTGTCCACTGCTTACAAACATCTGACGACAGAGCGCAGGGAAGATGTAAGTCAGTTGCAAAGCTCATTACGAATCTTGGCGAAGCCGCAGTTCTTGAAGCGGGTGAAAGCCACGCGGGAGCGCGAGAGCTGCCCTGGGACCCCCGCCCCCAGCCCTGGGCAAAGGAGGGCCCCGGGGGCGGAGCTTGCAGGGGCCTGAGAAGGCTCCAGGCTCCGGGGACAGCGGAGACCTCAGGGCGGGGACAGCAGAGACCTCAGGGCGGGCTGTAGAGCTGGGGGGCACGGCCCCTTCCCCGTGCTGTGGCTGCCCCCCGCCGATCTCACGCGGAGCCTGGGGAAGGCCAGGAAGCCCTCACAGCCCGACTCTCTGCTCTTTAAAGAACGGCTCCTTGCGGTGAGTAGAACTGGATTTCATTACCTCACCTCCAGGAAACTTGTTTTCACCATTTCTTCCATTTCACTTTCACAGTGAGGCCCAGTCACAGCATACCTGCCCCACGGGCCGTGATGGTTCAGTGCCATTGTGTGTGGATCTACTTGAATGTAGCCTTTTGGGAGCAGTTCTGAGATGGCCAGGCCTCCCTCCCTTGGGACAGCTGTGTGTTCGGTGGCCGGTTGAGGATGCTGAGAGGCAGGGGCCCTCGGGGCAGGTCACTCGGGTCCCTTGCGCCATCGCAGGGGCTGGCCATGCCCCCCCGCCACAGGCTGTGTGGGAGCGGTTCACGGGCAGCCCACAGCACCCATGTCATTTTCCTGACGGGACAGGGCCTTCACCTCTAGCTGGGAGGTGCAGATGGCCAGAGGGACCCTGTGCCCTGCTCCTGACTCCTGGGGGACACTCCCTAGCTGCTGTGTGCCTGCACACGGCCATCAGTGGCTGTGAGACCCCAGGGCCCTGGGTTGGCGTTAGCGGGCAGCCTGGGGTTCCTGCTGCCTCCTCGCTCCCCACGAGCTGCTCCATCTCCTGGGCCGTGGAGCGGAGGTGAAAGGGGGACCACCTCTCAGAGCTCCTGTCGGGCTGCCCCGTGAAGCGTCTGCCTTGTTCCGTGTGAACAACCCTGCCTGGGTTGCTGAGGACCTGCCCACTTCAGATCCCCGTGGGTGCCTGTTGTCCTCGGAGTACAAGCGTGCTGGTGGGGCCTCTGGCCAGGCCCGGTCACCCCTGCTGGCCTCTGGCCTCTCCTCCTGCCTTCCCGACGCAGGGAGACGCCCCGCGCAGCGTCTCACACGCCTGTGCCTTGGCACCTGCCCTCGCTTCTGCCTGGACTGTCCCACGCACCTTCCCACTTGGCTTTCAGAAGGCGGCACGGGCGCCCCCCCGTCTGTCCAAGTCAGCCACCGGCACCCCTGCCCCGTGCTCCGTGGGCCTCTCCGCTGACCTTCTCCCACACTCTGTTGCCCTGGTGCCGCAGATGGCAGATGTGGAGACCAGGAGCCTCCTGGAGGGCAGAGGTGTGGCCGCGTGGCTCCTCTGTCCCCATGCTGAGTCCTCGCGGGCAGGCAGCCTCCCGATGGGAGGTGAGTGCGTGGTGAGCCCCGGCGAGAAAGCGAGAGCGCTCTCCCCTCGCCCGGCGTTGCCTGCTGCCTGTAGCGAGGCTGTCACGTTTATGAGCGGAGGCTGTGCTCAGATGCGGCCGTTGCAGCTGCTTGCAGGGAAAGGAAGTCATCAGTCTCTTGGCCAGCCCCTCCTCCCCGTCTGCCCACCTTGCAGTGTTCCAGGTGCGTCTAGGGGAGAGCAGCGGCTCGGGCTGTGGTCGGGAGTGGGGGCGCTCACTTCCCTGTGTCCTGGTCGCAGAGGCTGGGGACTAAGAGGGAGGAGCACCGAGGGCTCTCCGGGGTCTGCCTGCGACTCTGGCACACAGCTGGGAGGGTGGGCTCTGGTCCTGAGAATGTTCCAGCTCAGGCGGTAACAACCAGAACAGGCGTGTTGAAGGTAGGCTTTCTGCCCCCAGGTCGCACTCCCCCAGCTCTGTCCTGGATCTGCAGCCCTGCCCGGTGTCTGTGCCCCTCCTTCCCACAGACCCCCCCAAGTTCCCAGCTCCCTAGGGTGCCCAGGATGGGGTGGGAGAGATTTCCACACGGGAGCGAGGACGGAGGTCAGATCTGAGGTCGGGAAGGAGCGGCTGCGTCTGCCGGGTGTGTACTGAGCCCTTCCTGCTTGTCCACCGCCCCCCATCCTTGATGCAGCCCAGGTAGGCGGAGAACATCCTCAGTTTTACCTAGAAGTTCCCTGTGCTTCCACAAGCAGCCCGCCTGCAGGGCCTGATTCTGTGGGAGGCCCGGGCTGGTCGTGCCTGCTGACCGGCAGGCGGCCTGGGGGTCGTCTCAGGACTGTGGGTTTTCTCTGCTGTATGAGCCACGTGGCCCGTGGTTCCCATCACCAGGTGGCCCCCAGGTCCCAGGGCCAAGCTCCTTCCCAGCAGAAGGGGGCTCTCCTTCTCCTGCAGCTCTGGGGGGCCCTGCACCCCGTGGGGGGCACAGGGGCTGGGCTGGCTGTGTCCCAGGCACAGGGAGAATAGACGGATCCTTGGCCCTGTGCCTCGTAAGGGCTTTTACTCAGTTTGGCGGCTCAGGGCTCAGAATCTGCACGGTCAGTGAGCACCCCCAGAGCCAGGTTGGGAATTCCTGCTGCTCATTGTCTGGGGTCCCCCCTGGACCAGGGCCTGGTGACACCGTTGTCCTCTGAAGCTGTGGAACCCGAGGCTGCCGGTCCCAGAGTCTGAATTTTCGGGCCTGTTTTAAGTGTTTCTCTTTCGATCTGCAGCCGGCTTCCGGTTCTGGGGTAACCAGGTAGGCTAGATTGTCTTGGCGGCGTGTTTGCGGAGGAGGTAGGGTGTCTCTGAGACTTGAGCAAATAATGGTTTAATGATTGCCACGTCTCCCTTGGGAGCCCCACACCAGCCGCAGACGGGGAGGACCGAGCCGGGAGCCCGTGCCGAGGCCTGCCTTCAATTCGGCAAGGGCAGTGACCAGGCCGGTGTCATTTGCAGAGGGAAAGTGGAGGCCAGCGTGCTTCCTAGTGCTGGTCTCGGGGCCCGCTTGGCACACCCTTTGCTTAGCTCCTGTAAGAACTCCCCACTGCCTGCGAGTCTCCTGGGAGATTCGACCAGAAGGGGGAAAGCCTGGGAGTTCTTCAGGGTCGTGCTTGGTAACGATTTCCCGTGTGCCTGGCATGCTGGGCGCTCCGCAGAAGGTAGCTGCTGTGATCTTTGTGATTCCTGCCATCCCCTGAGTCCCCCAGAGGCTGAATGCCCTCCCCCCAGCCACAGAGCCAGGGAGCAGGGGGGCCAGGTTTGGGTCTGGGCGCCTGGACAGGCTACCCTTTATTGAGGCCACTGTGCCCCGTGCCCCACACACCGTCCCTCACCCCCACCCTGGGTGCAGATGAGCTGCCGAGGGTGGGATCCTTGCCCCGGTGGAATGGGACCCCGGCCCAGGCCTGGCTCTGAGCTGAGCTGCAAGCATTGTCCATGGCGGCATCCATGGACTGAGGCCCCGGAAACTGAGTTGACCCTGTCGATTCTGATTCAGAAGGAGGTGGTTTTAGGTCCTGATGTCCCAGAGTCATGCAGGAGCACAGAAAATTTCCAGGCGTCAGAAGAGCTCAGCCCCTGGAGGTTCCTGACTGCAGGGAGCCCTCTAAGCACCCCAGGCTCGGACGAGCTGCTGGACAGGGACGAGTGGTCCGCGCCAGGACGCTCACGGCAGAGCAGCAGCAGACACGCTCCTCTTCCTGGAGCTGTGCTTCATCCAGATGACCCTCGTGGCGAGACCACTTGCCCTGAGAGTCCCAACAGAGCAAAGATTGCGTGTTTGCATATCTGTTACATAATGACATGTAGTGTGCATGTGGGCATGTGTATATATAATAATCGGACATGACTGCAATAGTCACGTGAAATCTGCAGTATAAAAGTATTAGCTATTTACAGATTCATTTACAAGTTAAAATGAGCAAAATCAGAAGAACTCTTTGTCTCCTGTTTAACATTGCCCCACGCTGGTGCCCCGCTCCGCAGTCATGCACCCGCCACGGAGAGCCACCTGTGGCTGAGGCTCGGCTCAGGCCCCCAGAGTGAGCGCACCGTGCCCTGTCCCAGTCCCCGTTCTCCACTTCTCGCCGGGTGTGCTCTTGACCCTGCTCCCAGTTCCCACCCACTGCAGACCCCGAAGGATGCAGTCACAGCCTTGTGGGGCCACCTGGGAGTAAATCATGCCCTTGGGGAGGTCAGCGGTTAGAGACCTCGGTCATTCCCTCGCTCCTCCCTCTGTTCATTCAGCGAGTAGCTGCCTCGTGTTCGTCGTTCTGGAAACATCACGCCCTGGGTTCTGCCCTTCCTTCCCAGCCTCTGCTAGCAGCGGGACAGCCAGCCTCTGAGTCACAGACTCAGTGCTGCGCGATGAGTTCGATGGAAGGAAGCAAGGCGTACATTCTCTAGCACTTTCCAAAACAGGAGAGGTTTGGAAGGTGCTCCTGAGTGACCGTGTGCTGTCCTCTGGATGGCCCCTGCTGCTCTCCCCACGGGGACCCAGGCTGCAAATGGAAAGCAGGTTGTTCAGCATGCCAGGAAGAAGGTAGCCTGCCGCCCGTGGTCCGTGCTCTTGCCCGCAGTGGTGTGACTGCCAGGTGCCAGCTTTGGGGCCCCCTGGCCGGCTCAGGGTGTGACCAGCAGGTCTCTGGGCCAGGGGCTGTCCCAGAATGGAGGGAGGCGCTTCCATGTGCTGATGGGACAGGGACATGGACACTGTACTGCCAGGCCTTGTCACCTAAGAAAGAATATTTCACAGGCGGCTGGACTCCCCTGGGCCTGGAACGGAAGCTGCAGATATCAGTCTTGGACAAGGAACAATGCGTGGCATTTACGCTCTGGCTCAGAGGGCGGGGCGGGCATGGCGGCCTCCTCGCGCACCGCCGAGGGACCTTTGTTCTCAGCCTCCTTCCCCTCCGTCCACCTGTATTTTACGACGGTGCCCCAGCCTGTCCAGTGGAGGGTGATGCATCCATTTCCTTGTCTCATTGGTCGAGACCACGTCTGGGACAGCCCAGACCTCACAGAGTGTCTGTGACTAGTGTCACCTCACCGAGCTGAGCGCTGCTCGCCCCCGGTGCAGGGGCACATGTGATGTCCTTGGTTTGTGCTGCCTGATCGGGGGGCAAATACACACTGTTTGAAATACCGAAAAATCTGTACCATAAAACCATCAGCACCTCCAGGAGCTCAGGCGGGAGCGAGGGGCGAGACTCGTCTGTGTCATCTTCCACATTTGGGAGGGCCCCGCGAGGGTCGGGCGGGGGGCCAGGGCCGGGAGCTGATGCTGGGTGAGTGCTCACAGCCCAGTAGGGGCCTGGTGCGAGCAGGTCCCTTTGTGATCCGGGGCCCAGCAGTGAGGTGCGTGTGTCGAGGACCACAGGGATGGGGTGCTCTCTGCCCCGCAGACCGTCCATGTTCCGGAACATCTGCAGAGTGCGTGCTTGGTGACCTAAACCACTGTCCTTTTTCCGCGGCCCTGTGCACCGGCGTGAGCCCACTCAGGCCCCTCAGGGTGGCTGGCCTGTTTGCAGCCTCAAGACTCCTGGTGCCCTCTGAGCAACTCCTTTATGTAGCCCCAACATACGCACCCAAGTCGTTAAATAGACACTCCCAGTAAGTCCGTGGGACCCTGGTCCCTTACCAGTTGGTTTCCTTTTGAAGGTCTCTGGTTTCTGGCATCCTCCAGGCTTCCCGGACTGCATCCCCATGTCTGTGAGGCCGCTCTCGCTCTGCTTCCTCTGCGGGACCAGTCGTGGTTCATGACAGAGCCTCTGGGTTCCAAAGCTGCATGTTCAGGAGACCCGGCATTGGTCAGCCGCCCTCATGCTGCTCCTGCGGTCAGGAGTGGGGAGCAGCTGGTAGCACCCAGGGCTCAGGCTTTCTGCCTTCCGAGTGGCCCTGGGCCTAAGCTGCTGACCGCTTTCTGCAAACACCCGGGAAGGGGGTGAGCTTTCGAATCACACTGACTTGGGTTTGAATCAGTCAAGCTCAGGTAACGCACAGTGTTCTCTGACTCTGGTGTGGTGCTCCTCCTGCCCCCGTGGCCCCTTTTCTGTGCCTCTCGTTAGAGCCCAGTGTGTGCCTCTCCTTAGAACCCAGTGTATTGTTATGTGGAAGTTCCTCTACCGCCCGACAGGCTGGGCTCTGCCAGTCTGTTAGCTCACCTTTCTGTCTGAATGTCCAGAAGGAACGCCACCTCTGTGACCAACAGCCTCACCGGCCCGATGGGGCCAATGCCTCAGGAGAGGCGCAGAGTGAGAGTCTGTGGGCGGAGGAACCTCTGTTCTTCGTTCTCACCATCATGGGGCCCTGTCCAGACCACGGCTTCCTTCTAAGCAGGCGGATGTCGTCTTCGTTTCAGTGCTCCAGTGTCTGGAATGGTCCTTGGCATGCGCCGGGGCTTGGAGAGGCATTGGTGGTGGTGTGGACGGTGAGGAGGGCGGGGAGGGTGCATGAGAGCACGCCCAGGGAGCGGGTAGATGGCTGCGTGCATTGGCGGACGGATGGATGGTTTCATCGTCCGGCTCACGGACATACAGAACAGTGTTCTTTGCAGGCCTTGAAGTCCTCCAAATGGCACGTTCTAGGCTCAGCGTTTGCAGAGGTTTGGGACATGTGTCCGGGTCCCCTAGCTGCTTTGACAGTTCGGTGACTTGTGATTGAAGTGTTGTCACAAGGCATCTTGCTAAGATGGCGGTGGCAAGATAACCTCTGGGAGCTCCTACCGCGGGAGGGCGCTGCTGCCCTGGGCCACGGGGGCGGAGCTCTGAACTGGGGTGCAGAGCGGGGGCTGTTCCTCATGAGACCTGCCCGCTTTGCAGATCTGAGCATTGCTGGGGGTCATGCGTGTAAAATGTAACCCCTGTGACTGACCCATAGTGACTACTTAGAAGTCTTCCCCGTGTGTAATGTGTACAGCGAGATCACGGATGCCGGGACACTTTGACAACAGTCCAGCCCCTGGGGGTTCCGGGCCCCAGACAGCTGGGCAGGGGCGCAGGGCTCGGCCCAGGTCTAGCTGGGGCAGTGATATGGGAGCCGGGAAGCAGAGCCAGAAAGTGTCAGAGGCTGGGGCACGTGCGGGCAGGGGGAGCGAGAGCCCAGGCCCTCAGACCACGGGTGGCAGACCTCTCCAGACCCTCTCCCCTGAGGTCAGGGGTCACTGGTGCAGAACCAGGGTTCATGCTCAGTGAGGCGCTCCGGGAGTGCTGGCCTTGACTCAGGCGGACTCAGACAGGAGTCCTGCTCTGGTGACCTGAAGCCAGAAGGTGAGACGACCTCGCGGGGTGGCGGGAGGGCTCTGTGAGGCGGAGGGCGGGGAGCAGTCTGCGCGGTTCCCAGCACGGGATGTGCTGTTCACTCTCCTGGCGGTAGCACCATGGCCATGCTCGCTGCCGGAGGTCGTGCCGTCAGAGGTCGTATTGTCGAACGTCAGCCGTGTGCTGCAGTGCACAGCCCGGGATATGTCATCTACTTAACATGGGAAGTAGGTGCCTTTGTATCATAAAATCGTAAGAATTATTGTGTAGTGCCCTTCTGATTATTAAGAAATTCCTAATGAGGAACGTAATGAAGATGCAGAACCAGAGAGGGGGTAGTGAGGAGAGGTAGCCACTGATTTCCGTTTCTTCCTGGGCCCGGGCACCCTTTCCGTGGTGGTAGCTTGGGCTGCTGTGGACGCCGGAGGCAGCGAGGCACGCAGGGGCCAGCAGTGACGACGTCTTCCCGGCCCGTGGAGCCGCGTCCCGATGGCCCACACCAGGCCGTATGTTGCCCATTCGTCCCGTGGTCTGCACTGTGGCTCCGTGCACGTGTTCTTGGAGGTCCCAGAAGATTTGCCTTGCCCTCAGGTGCCTTCGGCAAAGGCAGGAGGAAAGAGCAGGGTCCAGGCGTGGCCTCGCCTGAGACCTGCGGGAGACACGTTGTCCGCGAGCACAGACTGTGGGGGCTGGCGGGCAGTTAGTGCTCGACATGGGGACTGGGCAGGTGTGCCCTGACGTCACCTGTGTGGAAAGCTTTTCAGGAGGTTGACATTTGATATTTGATGTCTATAGAGACTTCGGTGCTGAGCTGGCCTGCCCCTGGGCCAGCCTGCCAGTCAGTGTGGACCACCAGCCCACAGCGGGCTGAGCCCCCTCGCCCAGAGTCAGACGCACATGCTGTGCCAGGGTAAGGCTGCCTGAGAAGAAAACAGCTCAGGCACGTTTGGTCGGGAACATAGGCACTTGGCTCTGGCGTCTTCCTTTTGCAGGGCTCAGACGCGTCTAAGTATGTAGATCTCTATTTCGAGGGCCGGGAGATATATATGCACACATCCATATTTATACGGAGGGCTGTATCTGTGCACGCTTCCGTCTATATATAGAGTGGGTTCCAACTTGAGACATGCACACACGGGTTTTGCATACACACACACGTACGTGTACTCCCTGCGGCCCACCCCAGTGCTCTCGTAAACACTGGAGGTTGCCTCTGGGTGATCCGCCATCGTGTGACGCCCCCTGAGTGCGTGCGCACTTGTGTGTCTCACGTACCCTGTGGGTGCCGGGCTCAGGGAGCACAGCGGCCAGTGTCTCCTCGGCAAGGTGGCGGGGTGGCCTGGGCGATGTGCGCCCAGCTCGGGGACGGCAGCTCCCCGTGTGACGGAGGTCTGGCTGCCACCCCACGGGCCCGCCGTCTAGAGCGCGGCTGTCATCCCCAGCAGTGCTCCGTCCCCTGCTCCGGTTACTTCCCTGCCCCCTCTAAGGCCTCTTGGGAAAGCCATGAAACAGAGCCATCTGCCCCAGGGTGGCGGCTGTGGGGGTTCCCAGCACAGCCCTGTCCGGGGACTCCCAATTCTCCAGTTCCTGGAGACCAAACTGCAGGCCTGTGGTGGTGCTGGGAGCACGCTTGTGGGCTGAGGGGCCGGTGGCTTTGTGGGCGCTGGTGCTCGCGTCTCGGGGGGTCTTGACATGGCTCCTCTCCCTGCCCCTCCGGTGGGAGCGGGACTGCTGGGGCCTCCCGGGCTGGGCGCAGGCTTCCGTTTCTCATTTTCCACGTCTGTCTTGAAGCATTACATGGGGCTGAGCAAATGCGCTCAGCTTGGCCCCAGAAACCCCCGTGTGTGTATGTGCGTGTGTGTCCCTCTGACAGAGTTACCCAGACCGATTTCATTCCTCATCCCGGATAAACACTGGTCCCAGTTTTTCCTCGCTTTACCACTTCTGGGTCTGGATAGGTCAGTGTTTGTAGTGTCGTGAGTGTGTGTGTGTGTGTGTGTGTGTGTGTGCGTGCGCGCGCGCTGTGTTTCCCTTTTTCGGAAATCTCATGCGCCAGCATTCCGCTTTCTTGGCAGAAGTCCTTGGCTTTGGAAAACAGGTGTGTTTGTTCCCCAAGGACGCTTTGGTTCTGAAGGGTCTCACAGCTTCTCCCCTCCCCGGTGCGTGGAACGCCGGGCTCCTGGGTGCTCTCAGGTGGCTGGCATGTGGGGGCCCTCAGGTGGCTGGCATGTGGGGGCCCTGGTGGGGCAGGGCAGTTGCAAGCCCAGATCCTGGCACGGCTCGGCTCTTGCTTAATAAAGTGATCTCTGAGCAGCGATGGAAGGAAGGAGTGTTGTTGGGCTTGATCGGAGGGTTTCAGCCTCTTAATGAATTTGGGTCCTCAGTGTGATGGAGACCGTGCTGGTATGCTGTGGTGTTGAGCTCACAGATTGGTGTTACTGCCACAAGTCTAGTAGTGTGTTGTGCTCGGGGGCGGGGGGTCCCCAGGAGGGAGTGCTGGGCACCGTCCTGGCGGCAGCAAGTGCCCAAGGGAAGGGGGCGGAAGTCCCTCATCCGTGTACGGTCTGTGCCTGCCCAGGAGGCTGTGGGACCTTGTAGCCTTGCATCGGTCAGACTTCTGAAACCTTCAGCCAGCTCCCAGCGTGAAGATCTGTGTTTCTCGGCCAGATGAACCAGAACTCCGTGAGACGGTTCACAGTGTCTTTCAGAGACTGGTATCAGAACAGGAGCGTGAGAGCTCATTCGTTTCAAGTGGTTTGTGAATATCCTCATCATTCAGTTTCTTCCTAAAATGTTGGGTTCATTGGGTCTCCTGTGCCAGAGTCCTTCAGCTGGAGCAGGCAGAGCCCGAGGTTTGTGGGCTGGGAGAATGTGGTGGGCTGGAACTGGGCCGCGGATCCCGGTCCCAGCCTCCCACGCTGCCGGCTGCCAGGTTACTCTGGGGCTGGTGGTGGGCTCTGACGGGGGGGGGGGGCTTCATCGCTTCCAGCCACGGCTGTACGGCTGTTTCAGCAGCCCCTGCTGCTTCTCTCCCAGCCAGAGCCGTCCCTCTGACACGCAGGTCCTACCGTGTGTCCTCTGCCTCCTTCCCAGACACACCGAACCCCTTCAGCCACCCTCCATGCCCACCTCAGCCGGGCCACCTGTCTCCACCCATGCCTGTCCCCACATCCCCTGCTCGCCTTCCAAATGGCACATCCGCCCCCTCCCCGCCCCCGTGATGAGCCCTCCTGCATCCCCTGGCCCTCGACACTTCCTGGCCCCAGCACTCCTTCCCCCAGCTGCGGTCCGGGGCTGACTCACTGGCTCCCATACTGGCGGTGGGTGCTTGGAGAACGGGGATGTGCCTGCGATGCAGGAGGGTGTCTGGGGTGGCAGAAACCTCCGAATAACAGTGGCTCAAGTCAAGTCAAACGTCGTAGTCCCAGAAAAACCTGGCAGCGGGCAGGCCGGTTCTCGTAGGACATGCAGAGTGCCAGGCCCTGGGTGTCTGAGTGGTGGCTCCTGAGCCAGGCAGCGTGCGGGACACACAGCCAGCGGCGGAAGGAAGGGGACGGAGGCATTCCCCCAGCTGAGGGCCACTCGCTGGCCTTCGTAACGCCCAGGGCCACCCTTGATGGCAGGGCAGCCGGGAAGTTGGCTTTTTTAATGGTGGCCAAATGCCCAGCTCGGTGTCGGGACGCCTCCCTGTAGCGGGAAGCGTATTGGGAGGCCACGAGCAGCCCCTGCTGCGGGGATGTGTTTCGATTCTGCGACTATGATGGAGCACCGCGTGTGCGCGTCCTGCGGCGGGAGGATTGGGAGCAGGTGTTTCTAAATACAAGCCAGCGCGTTGTGTGCCGGAGGATGGGGGGCCGCTGTTGAAGTCTGGAGAACCCCACGGCCAGGCCGTGCCTTCCAGAGGCTGGGCTCGGGGGTGAGGGCGGGGCAGAATGCCCCATCCTCAGGCCGTGCGCAGAGTAAGTAGCCAGCGCCGAGGTCTGGCGTCCATGCTGTGCCAGGGTCCCAGGGCGGCGGTCACAAACGGACGCGAACCTGCCCGTTTAGAGCAGCACGGATTTGTCGTCTCACAGTGCTGGAGAGCAGAAGTCAGCAATGGGTCTCACTGGGCTAAGGTCAAGGTGTCGACTGCGCTGTGTTCTTCCCGGAGGCCCTAAGAAAAACTTCCTCTAGTGCCTGCGTGAGAGGGGGCGCCTGCGTTCCTGGGCCCAAGGCCAACTTGCTTCCAGAGCCAGTGCTGGGGGCTGGACCTCTGTCCTTGGGCCATCTCTGGGCCTCTGACCTTTCTGCCCCTCTTTTCACATTTGCAGACCCCGGTGATTGCGCGGGACTCACCGGACAATGCAGGTCAATCTCCCCATCTTGAAGTCAGTTGAGTCACAACTGTAATTCCATCCACAGCCTGAACTCCCCTCTGCCCCGCGACCTGTCATGTTCCCGGGCTCTGGGGGCGGGGCTTCCTCTGCCCCCCACACCTGCTAACAATTCCAGAAATTCTCAGGAGTTTAACTGAACCCAGTGCTCCGTGGACCTTTCTGGCCCTTTCCACCTCATGCCGCAAGTGCTTAGGAGTCAGAGCCAAAAACCGAAAGACCAGACAGCCGGATCGAGTCCCGGCCCTGCCACCACCCAGTCCCACTGGCTCACTTCTGTGAGCCTCGGGCTTTCATTTCTGGCCTGAGGACACCCGTCTCTGCCCTCTTTGTCCCACGGGCCGTTGCCTGCACAGACATGGGAGTCCCTGCAGCGTGTTGCTTCCTCCTCCCCTGACTTGGTATCCACGTAGTTCTGGGCACCGGGCACGACCCTGGGAGGCGACAGACCAACCCGTCTCCAGCTGCTGCAGTTGAGCCTTGGGCCAGGGCGGGCCCGGCCAGCTGGGCGTCCTCAGCCATAAAATGAAAATGGTCACTCCCACTGCTGGGCGGTAGGACACCGGCTTGTGGGGCCTGTGCCAGGGCCGGTCCCGGGGCTAGTACAGGGACCAGTCCGCCGGCTCGCGCGTCTCCCAGAGGCAGCGACTTTGACACACGGATGCACCAGGCTGTGAACTCTAGGCTGGCGGCGGTGTGGCCTCTGTGCTGCGCCCTGGGAGGACCCTGCAGGGCGGCCGGGCCCAGCTCCGACTGCCCCCTTGCGTCCCCCGCCGGCCCCCTGCCTCCTAGTGCTAGGGGAGCTGCGATCATGGCCCTGGCAAGAAGGCAAGAGGTGTTGATTCCATTTACAAATGTGATGGAACACCTGCCGGTCGTGTTTATTCGTCAAGGCTGCCATGAAGCCGGTGTCCGTGGGGGGTGTCTGTGCGATCGAAGCCAGTCTCAGCTCCTACAGGCGGGAGAAGCGGTTTGTTTCCTCCCTCAGACTTGTGCCGCTCACTCTACGTGGCCTGGCCAGAGGGTTCTCTCCGCGCAGAGCTGGACGGTACAGAGGGTCAGAGCAAATTGCTGCAGACCGGATGCCCCCAGCCCGGGCTCCTCCTCCCCCGGGAGGAGGAGGAAGAGCTCCGAGGCCAAGCAGGGCCCTGTTCTAAGAGCCGTAACACAAGTTCTCCCTGCAGCTGCCTGGAGAGGCTGCGGCCTGGCCAGGTCAATGCCACAACAGGCTTCTCAGAGCATGGACCCAGAAGCCGGACAGATCCAGTCCAGACTTCTCGTTTCCAGTACAGGGCCTCATATGGACCCGCCTCCGTGAACCCGGGCCAGGCTCCCCTTCCCCGGTGCCTCTGCTTGCCTGCCCCCACCTCCACAGCGTCTCATGGCTCTTGCTGTCCAGGCTCTAAGGGTCCCCAGTGCTACGAAGCCTTCCCTGGTTGCCCCAGCAGGCTTCTCTGTGCCAACAGACCCTCCTCTGTGCCTGATTCTGTTCTAGAACTTGCCCTGTTTCCTTGCCGTGGTGCCGGGCCTGGATCCCCCGCTGGCCAGTGAGCTCCTGCTGGGCTGGCCCGGTCTACTGCGTGTATCTCCCCGGGGCTGCACGGGGATTCCTTCCCTGAACTCCCTGCTGTGAGCGAGGTGAATTCTGGGGCTTCTGCCTACAACTATGAGGTGCCCATGGCCTGGCAGGGAAGGGAAGGCCTGTGCACAGCACTCTGGGGCGCATGAGGTAGAGGACACCGGATTACAGCCCCCGTCAGCGCGCAGCGATTCTTCGTGCAGTCGCTTGTGTGCAGACTTCATGGGTAAGCCTCCCCTGCATGCAAGCAGGCGTCTTGGGAGGAACGGGGTAGAAACAGGGCCCAGCAAGGCCGGGGGACCAGGGAAGGCGTGCCAGCCCATGTGGTTGGCAGAAGCTGCCCCACGTTCATAGCCTGGTCCCTTGAACCTGTGGCTAGGTCACCGTACGTGATGGGGGAAATCAAGGTTGCACACGGAATTGTCGATCTGCTGATGTTCAGGTACAGCTGGAAGATCCGGGTGGACCCAAGCCAACACGAGGACCGTTACAGGCGGATGAGGGAGGCCCCCGAAGAGGGCAGAAAGACAGAGATGAGACGGTCTGACCCACGTTGCAGACTTCGGAGCCTGGGGCTGCGGACTGTGAGAGGCCCCCAGAAGCCGGAAAAGGCCAGGAAGGGGTGCTGCCCCAGGCCCAGAAGGAGCACAGCCCTGCCGATGCCTTGACCTCAGCCCAATGAGACTCACTCCCGCTTCTGCACTCCAGGACTCTAGGAACGTATGTTTGTGTTGCTTTAAGCCACAGTGGCAGGAAAGGGAGACCTCCACCCCCCACCCCGCCACCCCGTACCCTCCAGCTGCAAGCACAGCACCCGGTGGCTGCACCCGCCTCTGCTGGAGTCAAGTAGGAGCCTCGGCGTCTGAGGACGGCAGCAGAAGCGGCAGGAATCTCTGTGCACCGGCACGAGGGAGGCAGGCGGAGAAGAGCGGCCGCTCCAGGAGTGTCCGTGGGGAGGGCAGGGCAGGCTCTCCTGTGCCTCCTCCCTGCTGCCGTGAGGGGTCCCCGGAGCCTTGTCGTCCCACATCATCCTCTGGCCGGGAATGCTCCTGTAGAGACCGGGAGCGGTTCCCCAGCTGGAACGTCGGGGAGGGCAGGCCCTGGCAGACTGAGCACCCCCTGCCTTTCCTGTCTGCCCTGCCCTTCCCACCTCCCTGCTCCCAGGCCCGCTGCTGCTTCCCCTGTGCCGGCCCCTGCAAAGCCGCTCCCTCGCACCCTCCCGGGCCCTGCTCGAGTGTCCCCTGGGGAGACCTAGTCACTTGTGTCCAGACTGACGGTACACACTGTATTTAAGGCAGCTTTGCATGTCCAGCACCCAGGGTCACGCCTGTTACAGAGCAGATGCTGAGCCCCGGCTGCTGGACTGTGGCAAGAGTGAGCGAACAGGGTGTGTCTGTGTCCTCCTGCCGCAGCCTCTGGGAGGAGGGCCTGTGGGGAGCCGCCTCCTCACAGTGAGCTGCGTGAACAGGCCAGAGGGGCCCACGATGCCAAGGCATCAGCCTGTCGGTGAGGACGGGGCAGCAGGGCCTGCGTGTGTGGTCTGCGTCCGCCGGATTCTGCTCCGTGCCAGGAGAGGCTCGTGCTGCCCCTCGGACGGCTCCAGGACGGTGGGTGGGAGTTTCTCACGGCTGCTGTAAGGAGACCTCGCAGACTGGCCCAGGGGCTTAGACAATAGAAATTCCTTCTGGAGGCTCAGAGTCCGGAGTCTAGCTGTCAGCAGGGCTGTGCTCCCTGACGTCACTGGGAGGGGGCTTTCCTTGCCACTCCCAACGGCGCTGGCGTGCGTGGCTGGGAGCCACGTCCCCGGTCTCTGCGGCGTGGCCCTGTGGCCGCCGTCTTGGTGTCTCTGTGGTTCTCTTCCTGAAGGAGACCGCCTGTTGGATTTAGGTCCGCCCTGCACCCACGATGACCTTACCCCAAGTTCCCTAACTGTATCTGTGACCTTGTGCCCGAGGATGTCACCGTGTAAGGTTCCGGGTAGATATAAAGCTGTTTGGCACAGCCCAGGCTTGTGATGGTGCACAGGTCCTGTGACCTTTCTTTGGCCCCCAGCCTGAGGTCCCCCAGGTGAGGGCTGCTGTGGGCGTGTGTCATGCTCTCTCTGGGTACAGGTGGTCTAGACTGGCTGCCAGTTCCACGTCCGTGAGTCCTGATAGAAGAGCAGCCCCGTGTGGCAGCCGCTGCCGTGACATGACGGAGGCAGCCACGCGCCCTCCAGCACAGAGCTCCCGAGAAAAAGACGACTGCTGGAGATGACAGCACGGACGCCACCGGGGAAGCTTTGGGTCCTAGAAGGGAGAGCCATTTACTCTCACCCCAGTCCCAGAGCTGGCACAGGACTGGCCCTTTCCATTTCTGGAAACTACGGTGCTCACTTCTCCAATACACTGGCCGCTTGCCGCCCTTGGAACGTTTCTGCCTTCCCTCATCTTGTTAAACAGGGGAGGCACCCAGCAGAGTTGGAGTCATCCTGGGGAAGTGGCATTTCTGCAGTGACCGGGGGGAAGGGTGACAGCCCCCCAACCCCTGGCCTGGTCCCAAGGAGTGGGAAGAAGGAAGGCACATGGCATCCGATGGGGCTGCCACTGGTGGTGGGCATGGGGCAGGAGCTCCTAGGAGGGGCGTAGACTCCCCTCTCGAATCCTGTCTCAATGGACAAAGACGGAATCCCTTTGACACCAGCCCTCGGCATGTGACGGACCTGCCCCGTCCCCAGTGTCAGCCCCTGTGGCCTGGCTGGTCCCTCCTTCAGCCCCCAGGGACACCCACGTCACGCCTCCCTTGGGCCCTGCTCTCACGGCACTCCTTGCCTGGCTGCGTGTCCCAGGAGGGCAGGGCCATGATGCCGACGTCCCTGATAACATCCGCAGCCCCGAGCACAGTGCCAGGCACCTAGTGGGTGCTCTGCTCAACGCACCAAGGAGCAGGTGCCCAAGGCCATGCCCACCTCACATCCCCCGCAGGGGTGGGCCGGCAGCAGGCGGGCAGAGACGGCACAGCATCTGGAGCCAAGGGAGCGACCCAACCAAAGCCCGGGGGGTGGGGGGGAACAGGTCGCTGCCACTTAGCTGTCTCAGGATGCGTTTGGGATTATTTGGTAGAGGTTTCAAGCAGACAGGCCCCCCGCTGTCGAATGGGAGAAATTGCCGGTGGACAGCGTGGCGGTGCATATTTTTACCCGTGGGCCCAAGGGTGCCCAGCCCCAGACTGGATGAAGGCCTTAGATTCCCCATGGAAGGGGCTGGAGAGGGTGGCTAGAAAGAGAAGACGCTGATGGTCAAGTTTCCAGGCAACCCCTGGACATGGTTCTCAGGGACCATCTGTCAGAAGCAGCCATAAAAATGCCTTTAACGGGCCGAGAGCAGCTGGTGGGCCCCAGCTGGGCGGCAGCCAGCAGGTGGAGACAGCCGTGGCCGCCTGGGTAGCGCCGGCACATCCCGTCCTCCCGGCCTGCCGTCTGGCCCTGGGGAGTCCGGCCACCAAAGGGGAGGGGCCGACCTAGTCCAGCCGTGACGCCAGCACCCGGGGGTGTGCGGAGCTCCCTGCTCCGGGGCAGCGGGGAGAGAAGGAGGTTGCCTTGGGTGGCTTTGAGCCCTGACGGAGAAGGCCCAGACCCAATAGATCCCTTCCATGGCCTACGACGCCGTCCACAGGCCCCTAAGGCCCAGGGCTTCGCACACTCGCATGCTTATGTCCACTTCGTGAGCGCTCCGGCCGCAGCAGGAAGCAGATACGGTCCCCGCGGTCACAGAGTTTGTGGTCCCCAGGGAAAAAAAGCAGTTCTGGGCATAAAACATCAATGAAGCATCGTGAGGGCTGCACGGGAGAGCAGGTGAAGGCCGAAGCCAGCTGTGCTCGGCGTCCTTGTCTGTGGCTGGGGACGGCGCCCCTTCCCGCCCTCCCCCTTCCGGCTCCACGAGCGCGGGAGCAGAGGAGCAGCCCTTCCAAGCCGTCCCTGTGGCCAGCGGGGCTTCCTGCACTTACAGCATGGTGATGATAAGGACTATGGCCTCGCTGGTGACCTTGAACAGACCTTTTTATACAGATGGGTTCTCTTGAGCCTTCAAGTTTACAAAATATTTTTCTGTCCATTTTCATATTGGTTCTGAGCCCTAAGCTCACAGCAGGGCCGACTCTCTGGACCTCGCTGTGAAGCTCTTTGCTTCTTGCTCAAGGTTTCAGAACCAAGGCTGGACTTGAACCCGACTCTCCAGGCTTCAAGTCCTCCTCTCTCTTTTTGAGAGAAAGAAAAGAAAGAGTGCGAAGCAGCAGCAGGCTTCCTGTCAAGCCTCAGCCACCCAGAAGGGAGCCGCATCTTACTGCGGGCGCCGGAGTAGAAAACGCTGGAGTGTTTGCAAGATCGTCTTCCGTAGCTTACACAGTAGCCCGTCGCCAGTCGGAAGCATCCTCCTGAAGAAAACTGTTTCTTCTCAGAACAGAGAACATGGGTGCCGAGATTTCTAGAGCCTTGGGGTCTGCTCATGGGAATTTAGCAGAGCATCCGGGTGACTTTCGGGAAGCCGAGCCTGTTTCTCTTCCCCGCTCTCCCGGCTTCCAGATGCAGAACTGCCATCCTGAGGGCTGTGGCTGTGGGGTCCGACAGCCTGGGGCCAGGTCCTGGGGCCTGACGCTGCCGAGCTCTGTCCCTGCCAGTCCATCTGTGAAAGAGCCCAGCGGCCTCCGGTGCCTCGGGCGCGGGGAGGATCCCAGGAGGCGGGCACAGGCCCAGCCCGGGTCAGAACCAGAGCGGCCGTCCTTTGATGCCTGAGAAGCAAGGATGCGTTCTTTCTCTGGGAGCCTTTGCTCTGTGCGGCTCCAGCTTCCTTTGATGAAAAACACTATTTATATATATAAAAAAGATACAGTTTGTCCAAGCAACTGGCAAGATCTGGCCTCATCTGCAGGCTCTGCGGGAGGCTGGGGTGCGTCCTCCGGCACCACTACAGTCTTCTTGCTGCCCCTGCTTCTGGGGGCTTTCCGGGGAAACGTTCGCGTCTTCAGTTGTGCCTTTCACATCGTAGCAAACCAGGGGGGCTTAGAGTCTCTTCATTTCGCGCTGACAGCTCTTAGCAGTCTCCCCCTTAATTAAAGCAAGCAGATTTGGGGACGGGGTCCCTTACCTGCCACTGGCCGGGCTTGGTCAGCTCACAGCGGCCGTGGCGACCGGCCTTCCTCACGGCCTCCCGCCATCTCCCCAGGGTGATTAGTTCGGCTGTTCGTGGATGTAGAGCAGGTGCCCACACGGACGGGAGGCTAGGTCCAGAGAGGGCGTGTGTGCACGTGGGCCAGCAGAGAGTGCATAAGGGGTGCCGAGGGCACGAGTCAGAGTGGCAGAGCAGCAGAGCTGGGAAGGCCCTGTGGACCCTCGGGCTCCGTGATCTTCAGAAGTAATCCGATGCGGCGGATCCGCAACCAACAGATACCAGGCAGTTCTGCGGTGGTCGTAGGGAGTGAGGAGGCCAGATGGGCTGTTTGGGCAGGTGGAGGTTTGGGGCGGGCTCATCCCCACGGCCTCTAGTTTAGAAGCCAGTGCTCACCGTCCTCTTGTTAGCAGCAGCCCCTGCAGGAGGGTCACCTAACACTAGACTGTACACTGGGGACCCTCCAGCCAGCCCCATGCCCCTTCGCGGGGCCACCTTTCTCTCTGACCCCTTGGCCCCAGCCACTTTGTCCAAGCTGAAGTCCAAGAAGCCGCAGCACTAGGAACGGAAAGGTCCTAGCTGGACGAGTGGGGGTGGCGGCCGTCCCTGGACTGGGAGTGGACACAGCTGGCCCCATGCCGCGGGGCCGCCCCTGGGACATGTGAGTTGAGCTGTCCACGTGCGGCCCCCCGTCATGACGTCAGGTGCTGCTGAAGGAGGCTGTGTCTCTCAGGTGTGACCCCTCGCACTTCTGCACCGACGGAGGGACGAGATGTCAACCTGTAGGGCTGCTTATAACCCAGGACTGGTGCGGACACAGGACCTCCGCAGCCTCCCGGACCGGAGTCCAAGTTCAGGCTGTTCTGCCCGCTCCGGGCGGCTGGACAAGTGGATGCCTCTGGGCTTCGGCTGCGTCAGCTGGAGGCTCGGATGACCGGTACGCAGACCTGCTGCTCCATACGGTCCCCGAGGGCTCCGTCCTGGACGACAGCTTCCCTGGCACCCGCCACACGGCCCCACTGTCTCGTTGGCGGGGAGTTCCCCACACGTGCTTTGGCTCTCGCTCTCCATCTTCATAGAAAAGCTACGTTCAGTCTGTACCTCACAAAACGAACACGTAATTGGCCCAGGTTAGAAGAATCTTCGCCTCATTATGCCCGGTCTAGCTCTTGGCTGTCCTTGGAGCTTTTACTAGATTGGCGTTAGTAGCCGCAGAGTCGCCCAGCACTTCCGCTGGTGGTGAGAGCAGGTGCACCGTGACCGGAGCCCCCTGACCTTAGCCGAGGGTATTGCCCAGCAGAACCTCGAGAAGAGTGTGAACCACGGCCCCGGCAACCGCGGAGAGGGCAGAGTGGTCCGGAGTTATCAAGCACCTACGCTTGCCAGGCTCATTAAGGTCTGGGCTCCCTTCCTAGCCCTGAGGTGGCTGTTTTATCCCCAGTGTACGTCACAGGCCCACAGGGTCTCATGGGCTGCCTGGGGGCACGAGCCTGGCCGGTGTGGGGGCAGGGATGTAAAGCCAGGTCACTCCAAATGAGAACCTGAACGGTCTCCAGTGCTGGACACCTCGTTGCAGACGTCACATTTCTGGTCCCTGTTGAATTAGGGCACCTCCGCCTACAGATAACCTGCTGTGTGGCCCCGCTCCCCTCCCCCACGTTCAAGCTCCTTCTCTGCCCCCCACCTGTGAAGACAGCAGGAAGCTAAAATCAGTCGTTCTAGGGACAGGGAACACCTCATGAGTCAGTGGTGTCCTTTAAATGGGTCTCTCTGGTTTGGTACCAGTTTCTTCTGGAGGGGCCCCACTTTTTCGCCTATTCTGAGGGGAGAACAGAACCTTCCGGCGAGCCCCAGGCTTCGTGTGAGGAGGGGACTTGGGTCCGCGGCCTAGCTACCCTCTACAGTCGACTGGTGCCAGTGGCCAGATTTTTGTGACCAGTTCCCTCCAAGCCAGCGTGGAGGAGGCTGGATGGTCCTGAGACGAGAGGGTCTGGGCTGGGCAGGGAACGGGTCGGCAGCCTACCCAGAAGCACTCCTTACCCAGCAGGCGGTAGGAGAGTTCTCTGGGGAAACCCAAGCAGGTGGCCCCCGCTGCTGGCAGGACCTTGAACATTACAGAGATGTCCTCCCCGGTAAGGGGGCTGCAGGCTTCAGGAAGGGTCTCCGCTCAGGGTACTATGGGGCCGACATCAACGGGTTTTTTGGGGTTTTTTGCCTGCAAGCTCTGGGGAGGAATTGGCTCCCACGCTCATTCTTGTTCTGGGCAGAATTTAGGACTGTGGCTTTAGGACAGAGACCTGTTTCCTTGCTGTCAGCTGGAAGCCACTGTCACCTCTAGACATGCAGCCCATCACAGACCAGCTAGGGCCCATCAAATCCTGTTCCTGCTCTGCATCTCTGACTTCTTCTTCTGAGAGCAGTGGAGAAAATCCTCTGCTTTTAAAGGACTCGCCGGATTAGGTGAGGCCCACCCAGATAATGTCCCCTTTACCATTTAAGGTCACGTTCTCACTGCAGTGAGATATCCGAGTTGCAGGTTCTACCCAGGCTCAAGGAGATGACCCAAGGGTGTGGGTCACTGGGGTCATCTTAGAATTCTGCCTGGAGGGACGGACAGCTGGTCGAGCTTAGAGGCCAAAACTGCTTCCTGGAGGAGGCTGTTCTGGGCAGAATGGTGAACACTTGAGTAGAGGTCAGCCAAGGTAAGGTGCTCCCAGCAGAGGGGACCCCTTTGCTCACGCTGATGGAGCTCATTTATGTACTTCTCCCCGGAATATGACACGTGCCCGTAGCTAGAGCTCACTGTGCTCAGGATGGTGATGCTAAGGCCCGGGGCAGGGGAGCAGGCCGGGGAAAGGGTGCGATCGGACCCTTCACCCCTACCCCCCCACCTCCCACGAGAAATGACTAGAAGCCCGGATGGCACATCTCACAGCTGTAGTGCCAGATGTCCTGGACACCTCGGGTCCATGTTGCACGAGCCTGGTCCTCATGCAAGGGCTGCCTTCTTCACAGGAGGGACAAGGAGGAAAGGGTTGTTTTGCCCTTTGATGAGAAATGTCCTCCAGGGGCCTCATATTCCATCGAGGAGGCCGGTGAGTTCGGCAGGGCAGAGGACACCTTCCTGACGAAACTCAAGAGCCCCAGAATGGGTCACCCAGAGGGGCTCACCCCTTCTGAGGAAGGCAGGATCCCAGCACGGGCACCGTGCGAGAGGAGGCAGGACCTGGGGACACAGAGAAAAAGGGGCCGCTGAGTGTGGACACGAAGCCGGGACAAGGGCCATCCAGGTTGGCGTGGGGGGCTCCTGCTGTGTGGCACGTGCCGGCTCTCCCACTCGGCCCAGACACCCCAGCAAGTGGTTTAATCCTTCAGAACCTCCAATTCCCACACTAAAGTGACGACAGCATTGACCTCGCCGCCACAGAGCTTGGTGTAACAGTGAGGCTGTGTTCCCTGTCTCCTAACTGCAGTGGCTGTGAATGGAGGGGTGTAGGGTGTGTGTGTGTGTCAGTGTGAGAGTCCCTGCTGGTGCAGGGGTGGTGGTGGGTGGGCTGTCTATGTGAGGATGCCGTGGGGGTGCGCCCCTGGCTGGGGGCTCCGGGGTGCTTGAATTTGCTGGAGACCCAAGGCTATCAGTTCCTTATACGAGAGCGCATGTTATAATTGAGATGATTTGACTATGAGTTTTATGTTGTGTATTGGGGTATTTGCACATGCGTGTGAGTGTACATATGTCTGTATTACTGTGCGTGTGTGTGTGTGACCTGGTGCATGCAGTGGTGTACCTGAGTGTATGTGGGTGTTCGTGTGGACACACACATCTGCATGAGTGTATCAGTGCACCGGTGCACACGCATGCAGGCACGTCATCACGTGCATGTTTGTGCGTATTAGTGTGCACGCACGTGCCAATGCACGTGTGTGTGCATACGTGTGTGTGCTGTGTTCACGTGCGTGTGCTGTGCATTCACATGTATGTGCGCCTGTGTGCACCTGTGCATAGTGGTGCATGCCTGTGTGGTGTGTGCGTGTGTGCAACTATGCTTGTGAGTGCAATGGTGTGTTCGTGTGTACACAAGCGCATGCGTGTGTGCGTATACTAATGTGTGCATGTGTATCTGGGGATGCACTTGTGCGTGTGTGTGCCCGTGTGTAAGCATGCGTGTGCATCGCAGTGATTTGTGTGTGCCTGCACACGTGTGTCTATGTGTATATTTGCCTGAGTGTGCATCTTTGTGTGGGCCCATGTGCACACGTGTGCATGTATGTGGGTGCACATGTGCGTGATCTGTGTGCATGTACACACGTGTGTTTATAGATACATTAGCACGTACATGCATGTGTATGGGCGATTTGTATGTACATGTGTGCACGTGTGTATACGAGTGTGTGCAAGTGCACCTGGTTGTGTAGCGTGTGCACACGTGTATGTGTGCCTACATTAGTGTGAGTGCGTGTGGGTGGGGCAGTCTTCTTTCTCTGGCCCCTGTCCGGTAGGACCAGCTACCGGGGAAACGCGGTCTCTGGGAGTCCCTGAGGGATTCTTCCGACCTGTGTCCCCATCCCTCTGTGATAACTTCACGTTGGTTCTGTTTCTGGAGTGTCTTGAATCTGCCATGTCTCCCCTGCCTGTGCTGTGGCTTTGGTGCAGACCCTCCCCACGTTGTGCCCGGGCCACTGCCATCACCAGCCCCTCTCCCCACGTGGTGTGGGGGCCCTACTCAGAGGTCCTGGTGCCCTGACTTCCCACCGTGTCTTCTCGCCACAGAGCACTCGCTTCCTCGTCTGCGGCCACCAGGCTTCCTGGGGAGCCAGCGCCTGGTACGTGCCTGGCACCCCACAGCTGGTATGTCCACGAATGGAGGCACACCCCCAACCCGTCTCCTGTACTCACTCCAGAGTGATCTTTCTAAACACAGCACGTCAGCCGGCGTGTGACCTCTCTTGGTGGCTTCCCCATCCTGGACTCCTTGGCTTGGGCCACTCAGTGACCCAGAATCCACCGCTCTGTACAGAGGGGACACTCAGCACCTGTTTGTAAATGGTGAAGACACGGGGGGCTGCACCCCTGGCTCTGTGTGACCTGTGGCCCCGCCTTTGGCCGCCTGCAGCACAGGCACACGGGCTGCTGCGCTGGCGAGGCATGGGGACTGGGTGACGAGGCCCGAGGGCCGCCCCCATGGCCGGTGCTCAGGAGCGCCAGCCTTTGCTTTGTTCCTTTCTCCCTGTTCTTCCCTTTGCCCTGGGACCCCGGGCGCCTGGCTGCGGGCCCCAGGCTGATGTGCCACCCACACTCTTGCTGCACCACGAGTCACAGCAGGCGCGGTGTAATAACCCAGGTGCTGCAGAGCTGCGTCCCTGTGCCGCCTCCAGTCTGGGGGGTGAGGTCTGGGGGTGGTGGGAAACCCAAGACATGGGGTGGAAAGGGGCCCTCGGCCGTGCGGGTTCCCTGAGGCTCTCAGCCCCAGGGTTCCACTTGGTGACGACGGAAGCACATACACGGGCTTTCGGACACTGGGGGGTCCCTCAGCCAGCTCACCTTGGCCCGGTTGGGATGCAGGGCCGCTGCGGCTCTGCCTCTCACAGCGGGGTCAGGGCCCGGGAGTGTGCTTCTCGGGCACTGCCGCTTGAGCTACAGAGGGGGTGGCCCTCTCGCTCAGAGGGAAGTCCTGGCATTGAAGCGGGCAGCAGGGACAACGTGCCTGGCACACCGAGGCCTGTGCGCCGTCTCTCCTTTGCTCCTGCCCCCGAACGTTTCATAATTGCTTCTCCTTCCCGGAGGTCTGTCCCTTGCCTCCTATTGCCATGTGCCCAGGAACGTCCCCCAGGATGGCCTGCCTTGGCCTGTCACGGACAGGTTGCCTCCTGACGGACCGTCTGTGCGCCGTTCGGCGTGTCCTTCACGAGCACCTGGCTCGGGCTCCTCCAGCCTTTTCTCCCAGCGCGCCGTCTCTCCCGCGGTCCCTGAGTCCTCCTGTGGCCTTGTCCTCCTGTGTTGTGTCTCCTGGTCCCGCCCAGGACTCTGGCAGGGTCCCTTCCAAGGCTGCTCCTCCCCAGCACCCTCCCCAACCTCCACCCCACCCACTCCCTCACTAACCACCTGGGTTCAGGTGCGCCTTACCCGTGGCTGACCATTCTCCCGCGACTGCTGCCCCCCAAGGATGGGGACCACAGCATCAGCTGCCCAGGCCCCGAGTCTGCTGGTCCAGCCTCGTCCCGGCCTTTCAACCCCACGTCCACATTGCCGGAGCAGATCCCAGATCTCTGAGGGGTCTCCGGTGGCCCCAGAATTTGTTCCCAGCCCCAAGGCTGGGTTTCTGGCTGCCTCTGGCCCCACCGCTCTCGAGCCTGCCCACCCCAGCAAGGAGTAGGACACCGGGAGAACCTTCCCCTGGGCCCTCCCACCGCCCCGCCCGCCCGCCCGCCCCAGCCAGCTCCCGTCGCCATGGTCTCATCCTCGCCTCAACCCCGCAGCCTGGCCCTGCCCTTGCACGAGGCATTCTGAGGTTCAGGAACGTGGGGGGCACCGCTGCAAGTGGTTCAGCACCAAAACGCAGTTCTGCGGTTGTCTGGCAGGTGCAGCTGCTCTGAGACCACCGGCTTCTCTGCCTGGGTGAGCTGCTCCTCCGTCCCCCGTGGGGGTGCGGCATCGACCCCGTCCCACTGAGCGCCGGGTGGGAAACCAGCCAACCAAGGAATGCGATTTCCCGGGGCTGGAAGTGACCTTTTCCTTGGAACTGATTATGGAAATTAAATTTCCATTTTTATCAGGAACATTAATTGATCCCACAGGGATGAAGGCAGAGACTCGTGGGTCGGAGTGTCAGCTCGGGAGCCCTGCGACCGCGCTCGCCGCCCCTGCAGCCCTGCCCTCCGTCTTGCCCCCTGTGGCCTTCGTCCAGCCAGCTGGCGTGACCAGCACCTCTGGGCATAGCTCTGAGTTCTGTGCTGAGTCGCAGGGTGGGCCGGACCGCCAGCCTTGAGGGAATCCCACACCAGCCCATTCGGGACCCAGTGCAGCCATGGGCCCCCCAGGGGAGGCTGCTGGCGTGCTGGAGCTGCCCCTCCCGCTGGCCCCGCCGGGCTGCTGCCCACTGTAAGACCGTTTCAGTGCCCTCCTGTTTGGGCTGGCGTTCCTCCAGCACTCAGCTGTCCCATCCCGGGGGCCGCCCCACCTGGCCCGGTGATCCGGGACAGTCGTCAGTAGCCACTGCGTCACCCACTGGTCCTTACCTGCAGCTTAATGGCCAAATTTTGCTTAGAAACAAAGGAAGACAATCCAACACCACAGTGTTCCAAGTAGCCCTCGGGAGGGCGGGGAGCTGTGCTGTGGGTGCACATCTGCCTTCCTCAGTCCCCCACGTGACGGAACAGCTAGCCCCTGAGGTCTGGAGAGCACGTCACCGGCCACAGATTTCTGGCATAGCCTTCGATCTTTGCTGTGACCCTTTGTTTGGGGTTATTGAAGGAGAAGACTGGCCTCAGCTCACATCTTCTCGCTAGCAGAACCAGGGCTGGGCCCGCCGACCTCCTGCCCCCAAAGCTGATGGGGCCTGGAGGACCACAGACTCACTCCCTGTGCCCACCTGCCCCGCGCTCTCCCTCTCTGCCACAGTGGTGTCTCCCTGCACCCCCACACCCTGCTCGGTCTGCCTCCGCTCCCCAGGTGACCGTGCTCCCTGTCCGGCACCCACGCGAGCCCCCGCCGGGAGCCCTGGTTCCTGGTGATGCTCTGTGTAAGGGAAGGAAGTCTGCCCTCGGCACGCCGGCATCCCTGTTGGAGAGGCTCTAAGACCCAGAGTACAGACGTCTGAATGACAGCGAGCCCGGCCAGCCCGAAACTTAGGTCACAGGACACTTGGGAAAGGAAAAAGCCCTCGGCTCCCTTCACGGCCCCTGTCCCTGAGCGTACTCGCGGAGGCCAGCGCCCACCAGCAGTGAGGGCCCCTCGCGGTCTCCCCTGCGCTCCCGCCTCGGCGGTCCCGGTGTCTGTGGCCACGACACACGGCGGATATCCCACAGGCCCCGCCTGCAGCATTTCCACAAACCGGGTCCCTGTTGACGTGGTCGCCTCCTGCCATTAAGGTGGCAGTGGTCGGGGAGGGGGTGTTGTTGCATAATCTGTCTACGCTGCCCGGCTTATTCCGACCTCTAAAGGCCGCGCTCGTTCCAAACCCCAGGAGAAACGTTTCATCGACCTTGGGCACAGCTCTTCCCGGCAGCCTCTGGCCTCCTTGCGTCCCTCCAGGTTGGCCTTCCTCCTCGGGCTACTCCGGCATACGGCTCCCTCCAACACCCGCTGACCCCCGGGCTGTGCCGTGTTGTCCCTGTCCCCCTCACCCGCAGGGGAGATCCGCGGAGGCCGGGAGCTGGGCGCGTCCCTTCCCCGCACGTGGCAGCACCTGGCGTGGGGCTAGAAGCCCGGATGTGCAAGCCGCGCTGGAGAAATCGTCACAGTCCCTGATCTCACTGGGCTGCCTGGCCCCCCTGCTTGGGCCTCTGGTGGTTTTGGGGGGCTGTGGAATGACATTCTTGGCCTGGCGTCTACGTTCCACCCCACCCCCCAACACCCCTATACCTTGTGCTCTTCTCCACACACCCTCTGCCGCGGCAGGCACCGGGACTGTCCTCACTCGGACCCCTTAGCCTGACGCCCACTTGGCGCCCCACCCACTCCGACCCCCCACCCCATGACGTCATCCGCACCGTTCTTTCTGTGCCACCGTTTACCCTGGGTCCCAGCTCAAGTTCCGCCTTGTCTGTGACACCTGGGCCCCTCCCCTCTTTAGGCCTTTCAGGTGACCAGGCCCTGGGGAGAGGAGGGATGGAGTGAATGTCTGTGTCCCCCCAGACTCCTGTTTGGAGATAGAGTCTCTATGGAGAGAAGGTCAAAGCAGGTCATAAGGGCGGGTCCTGGCCTCGCAGGACCGGTGTCTCTGTAAGAAGAGAGATCAGAGGGCGCTCACGGGCTCCCCAGACGCTCACACTGAGGGGCGGCCATCAGCAGGCTAACGGCAAGCCCTCGCCAGGCCCCCAGCTTCCCTGCGTGTTGGTCTTGGCCTTCGTCTTCCAGAGCTGCAGGAAAGCAGAGCGGTCTGAGCCCCTGGCCTGTGGCTTGTCGCCGCGGCAGCCCGAGCCGACCAAGACCATGCGGAGCCAGGCTCTGTCTGCCTTCCTGTCAGCAGAGCCTCCATCTGCACGTGGTCCCAGCCCCTGACCAGCCTGCGCTGCTGGGGGGGGGGGACACGAGTATGAGCCACCCCCACCCCCACCCCAGTGTTCCTCCAAGTGCCAGCCCCCTGCCTCCTCCCTGGAAAGCCCTGGAAAGGCCCCAGCTGCTGCTCTTGGCTCTGCGGGCTCTTCTGCAGGGGCTTCTTAACACGCATTTGCCCAGGCCTGTGGCCCCAGATGCTGTCCCCTGTCCCGTGTGCTCTCTTCTAGCAACGACAGTCTGTGAACCTGTGCCCCTCTTGTCACCGAGGCCCTGAGCCTGGGTCTGTCTGTCCTCAAGAGTCTGGCCCAGGCGTCCTCGGGCCATATGTGGGTTCAACCCCTTCCGCTCACAGTTGGGAGGGTTGCCCTGAGAAGGCCATTGCAGTTGTGACCTGCAAGCACCTCAGGCCCTGTCTGATTCCTTGGTGCCTGGCACGTGGCATGGACTGAGGCACAGACGGAGAAAGGCACCCATGCACCCGATGCCTGGCCCAAGTCCGGCCTGGCTCAACCCAAGTTGGAGAGGCTGGCTTGCAGATGTCTCAAGGCCGCAGAGCTGCTTGGGCAGCCGGGGGAGGGGGCAGGCGCGTGGGCTCCTGAGTCCCCATCTGGGACTCTTTGTAGCGCGCTCGAGCCCCCGATGAAGCCGTGCAGACTGGAAGGGCAGTTGTGCTGAGAAAGAACTCTCAAATCTCTCCGCTTTATTGCTCAGCCACTTAACTAATTCTCAGAGTGGGGACAATTTAGGCCCAGCCAATAGCGAGCCAGGCGCTGTGATTCATTTTCTCTCACCGAGCTCCGCGGGGAGAGCTCCCGCTGCTGCCTCTCTGATTCCTGCGTACCCGGCGGTTGCGCGGCGGGGGTCCGTGGTCGCTCTCCTCCGAAGCCCTAACAAGCTCACGGAGTCCGTAAGCAACAACGAGTGTTAGGCCAATTATGAGGCCTTGCCGCTGGCCTGGGTTTGCGGTCTGGAAAGCGCTTAAAAACCATTTATTACATTTTTTTTTTTAATGATAAAGTAATCCCTGTTTCTGTTAACCAGTGAAGTAATGCACAGGGGTTGAAAGGCACTGCTCGTTCCCGTCCTTCCGAGGAGAAACCCGGGGGGGGACACACGGGGGCTTCTATCTCCCCCGACTCGCTCCAGGCCCAGGCCGCCACATGTCGGTCTAGTTACATGCGTACGAGATGTACTTGGTTTTCCCACGTGGGCCCGACTCTGTGTGGAGTCCTCCAAGGCCCATGGACCTGACATTTCAGGGCGGCCCGAGCCTGCTGCCCAGGCTGGTGCTGCCAGGATGGTCCCCGTGTCGTTGGCCCCTGTCCTCCTCGTATTCGCATGCTGCTGGGTAACCGGTGCCATTTCTGCTCGGACCTCCCTTGCCCCGGCCGCCGGCGAGCTGGGGGAGCGCCTGTCCGTGGGTCCTGTGGATTCCGCTCCTTCGGTCCCCTGGGCATCCCCTCTGCACGACGCTTGCTTTCTCTCGGGCGTTGGTGGAACGCCGCGGCCCGGGCATAGGAACCGACGGTCAGATGGGGCGCGGGTGCCTTTTCCTGCTCTGGTGTTTCTTCTGGTTTGGTCCTGGTGGCTTTTGCTGGACAAAGTCCACTTTCGGCGGCCGGGTTCGTGCGCTTCGGATTGCCTCCCACGCTTCTGCGATCCAACTTTCTCTTCATTTCTTCTCTGTTCTGATTCCAAGCGTCCGTCTGTCTGGAGCTTGTGTGTGGACGATGAGGTGGACCCTGACTTGTGTGTTCCGAGAGGCTTAGTCTGTTGTGCCAGGACTGGTTTATTTTATTTTTTAAAAGAGTTACCCATTTACAGGAGCATCGGGGGGCTCAGGCTGTTGAGCATCTGAATCTGGATTTCGGCTCAGGCCGTGATCTCAGGGTCATGAGATCGAGCCCCACATTGGGCTCTGTGCTCAGTGGAGTCGCTTCTCTCCCTCTTGCTCCGGCACCCGTGAGGGGAGAAGCGGAGCGAGACAGAGAATCTCGACCCGACCCCCGCCCAGCGTGGAGCCCAGTGCAAAGGCTTCATCTCAGCCTCTGAGATCATGACCTTGGCTGAAATCAGGAGTCGGAAACTTAACCCACTGAGCCACCGAGGTGCCCCAGGACTAATTCATCATAAAAACCACTCTTTCTCCTCCTAATTAACATGGCACCTGTGTGGTACGTTTCATTCTTTATGAACGTGGATCTGTCTAGAGCCTCCTATCTGCCGTATTGAAGAGATCTGCCTGTTCCTGCGAGAGACGCTCCCTGTCACCGTGGCGGCGTGCGGTTGTGTTGGTATCTGCGAGGCAGGTCCCTCCTTGCTGTTCTTGTCCGTACACTTTCCGTAGTCACACGTCCGTGCGAACTTTAAGAACATTGTTGTTCAGTTGAAAATTCATATTCTAGTTAGAAATCGGAAACACATGTATATGTCAGTCGAGCCTTGAACACGGGTTTGCCCTGCAGAGGTCAACCTACAGATTTTTTCCAGTATGTACAGCACTTTCCTGTAAACATGTTTCTCCTTATGATCTTCTTGGCAGTTCCTTTTGTTTTTGTGAAAATACTGCACACGGACCGTGTAACGTACAGAATACGTGTTAACCGACTGTCAGACTATCAGTGAGGCGTCCGGTCGACAGCAGGTTGTTAGTAGTTAAGTTTAGGGAAGGAAAAAATTATACACAGATTTTTGACTGCACGGGGTTGGGGGGTCGACACCCCTATGAACCCTGTGCTGTTCAAGGGTCAGCTGTGTGGGTAAGAGATGTGCTTTTTTAAATAAAAATGTCTTGTATAATTTTGTCTTCTTCTGTTCCTGTTTGTTTCCAGAAGTCTTCTGAATTTTTATTTTCATCAACCGACTTTTGTGTTTATTAATACAGGCGTAAAGTCTTTCTCATTTTAAATGTGATGATTCTGGCTGATCAATTTCTGGGCCGAAACCGCCCTCAGTCGTGGTGGCTTGTTCTATTGGTGTGCCCTGCTGGATCTGGTCTGCTCATATTTTATTTAGACTTTTTTGCCTGTGTGCTCATAAGTGGAGTTTAACCCTAATTACGCCCGGAGCACTGTCTCCCGGTGCCCCCTCTGGGACTGCGAAGGCGGTCCCTCTCTGGGGCTTCCCCACACACGATGTCCCGGGGAGTAGCCGTTGTGACCACCAAGTGCGTGAGGGGCTGAGGCGTCGGGGACATGGTGTGGTTCGTGCTGGGCGGTCACGGAAGGCTTTCTCAAGGTGCTGACGCTTGGATGGACCCTTCGGGAATGAGTGAGACAGCACAGGAGCACATCTCGTCCAGGCGTGTGCCGAGTGCACACGGGCTGGCTCACGTTTGCAGGACCTGTGTGACTCTAGTTAACATCACACTGGAAGCTGGGCGTCAGCTGGTGGGAAGTGTTTATGCCGTGGAAATGGGCAGCTATGACGGGCCGGTTTTTGTTGTTGTTGCTGTTTTCCAAGCAGCAGGCTGCTGAGCATTTTGCCACCGTCTGTCTTCTTACCTTATCCTGAGCTCCTGGCCAGGGCGACGGTGAGGGCCTGGCGCCTGGAAGGGGGAGCGCGGCGAACGGTGGAGGCACAGAAGCTGGGGCTGGGGGCAGGCTGCCTGGGCGCTCCCCTGTGAAATGAGGCTGATGAGCCCCACATGCGTGTGATCAACGTGTTCGTCTCCGAGTGTGCATTGGTACCATGGCAGCCTGAGAACACAGTCGTGAACTTCTACGTTAATTCCTCATGTTGTTGGGATCTCCCTGATTGTACGGGGGACTCGGACACGGCTCTGTAGGACACAGGGAAGGCCCCCTCCCCTCCGGGACCCAGTTCCTAACGTCTCCAGGCTCTGTGCTGTTCACCCAGCACGAGGTCGTCCCTGAAATTCCTTCCCTGAGCCACGGCCAGTCCATTGCACTGTGGAGGCGCTGGGCCTCGCGGCTGGTGCCCTCCAGCAGCGGCAGACGGGAAAATAACTTGACCCCTCACGAAGGAAAAGCCTTCTAAAGTGAAGGCTGCCCGTCGCTCTGCCCTCAGCCTTGTGGCCACAGTGGACAGAGGGCAGCCCCAGGGGACAGGTCGGGAACAAAAAGGGAGGTCCCACCAAGCCCGGCTGAGGGCTGAGGGGCCTTTCCCACTCTCACGCGGGGAGGAGGCAGGGGGACAGGATGTGTCACAGTTCTGCCCAACAGCCCCGGAGCTGTTCTGCGCATCCTTTTCCACTGATCATCTCAGTGCTTCACTAGCCACTCCGCTGGCAAGGGAAGGGGAGCTTCTCAGATGCCGCAGCCATAAGTAAGGTTCTAAGACCCCATCTTCAGAGAAGACAGAGCCGTCCTGGCCCTGGCGTCACGGTGGAGACGCCCGAGACTTTGAGCGTCAGCGGCTGCCCGCACTGGACGGAAGGACGCCTCTCGGAGCCACCCTGACAGGGTGCCCGGCTGGGCACACGGTGTCCGCTCGGAGGCGGGATGTGTGGAAGGCCCAGGTGTGGGTTTGGAGCCCAGCACACCCGTTCACATCCAATCTGACCGAAGACAGGACACCGGTGATTTATAAAGATTCATAAAAGAACAAGAGAACAGACATTTAGACTGGGGTGAAGGGAAAGCCAGAGCACGTGTGGGGGTGGCCCGGGGCTGCAGGAGGGCTCTGGGCCGCGGGTGGGGTGGGAGGGAAGCCCCAGGGGCACCCCCGTTCCCAGCAGGGCAAGGGCCCATGACTGCAGCCTCATCCAGAACCTTAGCCTGGCGATGACCGTGCTCCCTTCTCTGAAACGTGACTATTACCTACAGAGGAAGCGATCCGCTCAAAGGGCCTTTCCTTCCCGCTTGGAGGCACCATCGAAGGCAAGTCCGAGGACAGCAGCCAGATCAGAGGGAACTCCTGGTGACCTTGGGACACTCGTGGAGGCAGTGTTAGGACCAGAAGGAAGCAGACTGCTCCGTCGCTCCCCTGCACCCGCGACCACACGTCCAGGGCGGGGTGGGCCCGTCGTCCCAGGTCCAGGCGGGCCCCTTGCAGCTGCAATGTGTCCCTCACTGTCCGAAGTGTGCTTGCTGGGCAGAATGGGACATCTCCTGGGGTCCCTTACATCCTTCCCCTGCCTCCCGGGCCTTCCTAAACCCTAGGTGCGCCGAGCTGCTTTGGGTCTAGAAGGGGCTCCTGGCATTCACTCCTGCTCTCTGAACAACCAGCTCTCCCTGCACCCTGCTTTGCCTGAGTGACTCCTTTCATCTCTCAGGTCTGGCCTTCCAGAAGTTTCCGTGGTTGGCCAGTCTGCCCCGAGCGCTCTGTAGGTTGTCCACTGGATGTTCACTAGCCGTGATGGTTCTCGCAGGTGTTGGCCCATGGTAGAGAACTCGGGCTCATCTCCGGGCTCCGACACCTGTTCCCAGGGATGCCTTGTGCAGGGCGCTCAGCCTCCCAGGGCCTCGGCCTGTCCATCTTGTCTGGAAGGTGGTGATGGTGGTTCAAGGTGTGAACGGGAGTAGTGGTTAGACGTGTCTTCCGTGTGCTCATGGCCCAGGCCGGCCACCTCTGCTGGGAGCCCCTGCAGGCGGCACGGTGCCCAGCCCTCGGTAAACAGCAGAGGGACGGACAGCAGGTGAATGAGGGAATGTCGGGTGTGCGCGAGCTCCAGGGAGTCCCAGGGACGTAGAAACAGCAAGAATTTGAATCTCAGGGCAGCTGTGTGACCTTGAGCCGGTTCCCTACCATCCCCCACCCCAGTATCGAGTCCGACCCAGGCTGCTGATGTTGGCCTTCTGCCGCTGGAGGAGGAGAGCCCCGAGATGCAGGGGGCACCTGCGGCCCAACAGCCCCGGAGCTGTTCTGCTCCTCCTTCTCCCCAGCTGTTTCGGGCGGGAGGCTGAAGTGATGGTCCGCAGCGCTTCTCCCCAGCCTGGCCCCGGAGTGCAGCTGCCCCAGGTGGAGAAGTGGGGAGCTGCTGGGTTCCCGGCTGGGTGCCTGGTGCTTGGCCGTGCACGGCGCTGGTGGCAGCAGAGGGCATGTGGGTTTCCAGGAGCCGGGGTGGCCCTGCTATGTCTGTCCTCCCGAGCTCCGCAGCATGGGGTCCTGATGCGGCTCCACCTCTGTCTGTCCTTGGCATTCTTGCCAGCATTTTCCAGCATCGGGACACAGCCGTCCTTTTGCTTCTAGGCTGGCCAGCGGCGTCTGGGGGGCGCTCTGCAGGCAGGCCTGGATTCGGAGTCTGGCCCTGCCGCTTGTTAGCCAGTCAGCGCTGGAGAAGGAGTGTTTGTTCAGAGGATCAGTTTCACGTCTCCCTGCGAACTGAGCCCAGGAACATGAAGCTTGTCTCCCCTGATGAGCCCCAGGTCACGGGTCCCTCTCGGTGTCCTCCTGTCGGCCACGGGCCCCATCTCTCACCTGTGGGTCTCTTCCTCCTCCTGCTGACCGCAGGCAACTCTGGGGCAGTTCTCTCCCACGTCCTGACAGCCAAGAGGTTCTAGAACCTTCTTGGTTTCTTGTCCTCTATTCTCTGTTCGAAACTCACTGGCCTGGACACAGGTCCGCTGCCGGACTTCGTTCTACCACCACGTCGCCCGGGGGCCAATCCTCCCCTCTGACATCCCCGTTGGGCCCAGGCCCCAGAACAGAGACGTCCAGGGGGACTGCCCGGCTGTAGCAGGTGCTGGAGCATCGTGGTTCTTTCCCGGCCTCCACGCGTGGAGGGTGGAGGCGGCGGGTAGAGGAAGAGGCAGGGAGGAGAGAGCTTCGGGGCCAGGTTGTCATGGGTTCATTCTGGTGTCATCTCCCCCAGGAACCTTCTGACCCCTTCCCAGCCGGGTTGAGCTCTCCCTCCTCTGGGCTGCAGTTCCAACCGCAGCCCCTTTCCGTGCGGTCACTGTGGGCTCCTGGAGGCCTGTGACATCGGCTTCACTCTCTGTCACTGGAGCAGGCCCCCAGGAACCGAGGCCTCCCCCCGCTCTGAGCAGGCGCTAGGCCCAGGAGGCCCCTCGGACCCCGCGTGGACTGTTGGCCTCGCCGCCTCCAGGCCGCTCCAGTGCCCGGCGCTCACTCTCCACCAAGCCTGGGCCCGTGTGGCTCAGCACCCTCACTGGCCCGCGCTGCACTGAGGACTGGCGACAGCCAGCCTCCTAAGGGGAGGCCTGGAGGCAGCCCTCCCTGGAGCTCTGCGGGAAAGAGAGGTCTTGACTTAGACCCTGGGGCAGCGGGAGGCCTGGCTTGGCTCTCACACTGCTCACGCCGTCACCCCACCAGCCCTGCAGAGGGTGCATCCTTGAGGTGGACCTTGTAAAGGACACAGAGGCTCAGAGGTTACGTGGCTTCCTCAAGGTCAGGCAAACTCGAAGTCCCCTCCGTGTGGGTCGCAAGTCCTCCTGCTTTCTTACCCTTTCCGAGATGGCTGGGCCTCTCTGCTCTTACCCCCTTCCCCAAGAGACTTGGGAGAGCCTGGAACACAGCCTGGAGGAGGGGGCAGAAGGGGGAAGGAACTGCCTTCCCCAGGACCTGCCAGGGTCGGGCGCAGAGCTTGCTTTCCATGGGATCACACAGCCCATGTTTGTACGTGTCCATTACGGCCTCGTCTGACCTGCGGATTGCTTTTGTCCTCCCGTCGCCGAGCACTGGGCCCACTTCCCAGCTAAGGGGACCGAGCACGGGCCTGCTCTGTGCAGGACCCAGACTCCGGGCTGCAGTTCGTGTGCTCCCCAACACCGATGTGCACGGGGCTCCGAATGCCAGCTCATTTTAACACTGCTCTTTGATGATTAGTTTTCTGCAAGAATATTTTTTATTTACGTGAATACACACACAGGGCCAAAAAAGCTGGCTAGTTGCAGGAGACCCGGGATGAAACCTACAGTCCAGTCTCCCTGTGTGGCTGAGCCCTGACCCTGAGCCCACCACCGGTGCCCAATGCTCAGAGCCCACCTGAAGGAAGTGACCGAGGTCAGGCCAACAGTACCCACCGGTCTCCGTCTCCGGAGTCCCCGGGCCAGACATCTGCTGACTTCCTGCCTCTACCCTCTGGCTGTAGGCGGGTCGCGGTTTTAGGTTAAATCCCCCTGAGTTGCTTCTGAGAGGTGTGATTCGGCTAGGTGAGCGCTCTCACGGTGGTGCCATTTATCTGCTGTGGGCTGCACTTCCTTCTTTGTATAATTTTTTGCTTTTCCTGCAGTTAATGATGCCCCTTTTTCTTTCTTAATTTTTCTGTGACCCTACTTAGTGTTCTCGAGCTCTCCGCCGGAGCGCTAAAGCCTCTCTGCCACTAGCCCCGTCGACTAACCTGCAGGGTTTGCCTTGTTCCTGGTGGCCTCCCGTCTCTGCCCGTCTGGGCTGTGCCCTGCAGGCTGCCCGGCTGCACCCACCTCTCCTCCCCCTGCCTTTCTCTTGCTGGGCCTTCCCCTGCGGCCGGCCGGAGCACGTCCTCTAGCACTGTCCCAGGAAAGACCGTAGAGGGAAAATGCTCTGAAATATCACACAGCTGAAAATTATCTTCATTCTCCTAAAAACCTAATTGATGATTCGTTTGGATTTAGAATTTGGATTTCTTTTTCCTTTGGCATTTTGAAGGCATTTCTGCTGTCTTCCAGCTTCCAGAAGCTTGCATGTCTGAGACGTGACCCTCCAAGGTCCTGTTGAGTTGTCTCAGCAGGAATTCCGAATTCCCGACTTTGGTGAATCTGCAGCGTCCCTCTGTCGGGAACCTCTGGGTCCTCTCTTCCTCCTCCAGCATCTCATGTAATCTGGTGTGGTTCTTTTGGAAATCCTTTGTACGGTACCCTTAGTGGGCCGTGTCCTTGTGGAATAAAACCAGCAGGACAGTTTCTTCTGTGATTGCTCCCTTGGTTTTCTCTTCCAGGACGCTCGCTCGCCGGAGGTCGGGCCTCCGGAGCTGGTCCTTTAATTTCCTTTTCTTCCCACTTTGCATCTCAGAATCTTCACTCTGCTGCCCGGGAGGTGTCCCGGGTTTATCTCCCGCCCGTGTATGGGATCTCTGTGACTGTTCCAGTGACATTGTTAGTCCCCGGGGCTCGTCGTTGCTCTGCCTCTGCCCCCTTTGTTCCTCGCAGACAGACCGCCGCCTCTGGTCTCGGAGTGTCAGGCCCAGCTTCCCGTGAAGGAGCCGGCTTCTCCTTCTCTCGTTCTCCGTTATTTCTCCCAGGCGCCTTCTCCGTGGAGGTGTCCGCCCAGTGACTGTGTCCCGCAGTCATCATTCCTGTCGAAGAGGGACCCCCAAGCGGGTGGAGAGGAGCAGGGGTCCCTCCAGGGACCCGAAGCCTTCGGTTTTTACTCTGGACCGACCTCCCGGGTCTGCTGGTAGGGCATCAGGTCAGGGGAGGGGCTGCTCATCTCAACAGTTGGTGTCTGGACCCCACGGGGTCTTGGGTCCAGGGGCTCCCTGGGTCGAGGTCACGCCCTCGGTTCTGCCTGACCGACGGCCGTCCCGGCCGTCTCAGGGGGAGGAGTTTGAGTAGCGCTGTGCGGTAAGAGTGCAACAGCCAGCTCTCCGGGGGAGGCGTGGGGCAGCCCCGCTCTATAGCGTCTGCTGGGTTCCGAGACGCCAGTAGTCCTACGGTGGCCGATGTCAAACGACCAGCACGATGTCAGCCACCTGAGAAGGTCCGGACTGTGTTGCTGTGCTGACGTCCTGCCCCCACCTCCCGCCCCGCTCCCTGCTCCCGGCACCTGCTGCTCACCTCCTCACTTCTTCCCAGGGTTCACTGCCTTCCTTCTGCAGCGGCTGTCGCCTCTCCCTCCTCCGGCTTCAGGCCTCACTTATCCCACCGCTATCCTGTTGGCGGGTGTCAGGAGGCCGTGGAGATGGTCACGTGCGTGCCGTCCGCCTGTCTCCCCGAATCCCCCTCTACCGGAGTCCTTCCAGGTCCCCGGTGATCCTGTCCCCAGGCAGGTGCACCCACAGCAACACCTGCTCCGGGGCCCCTCGGGGAGCAAGGTGGGGGCGGGGCTGCAGGAACGGAGGAGGGACTGTGGGAGGGACTGTGGGTTCCGGTGCTGGGGAAGCGCGGCTGACCTCGGGGCTGGCCCATCCCTGTCGGGGGTTGTCTTGTGGTGACCTGGCCGGGGGGCAGGTGTCCTTCGCTGGTGTGGGTCGGGGTGTGACGTTGCTGACGGGGGTTGGGCCGAGAGACAGTGGAGGCTGCGGTGGGGGGCGGGGCAGGGGCGGTGGGGGGTGGGCAGGAGACCGCGGAGGAACAAGGGCCCAGGACGGGTTCCTTGGGGAGACCCCTGTCTGCCGGCGCCGTCCCCACGGGGCACTTCCCCCGCCACCCCTCCTGGAGTGGGCTGTCGCCCAGCGGCCTCGGGAGGCTTCCTGCCGCTCCCGGCTCCCGGTCGGCCAGCCCGTGGGCGGCCTCGAAGAGGACATTTCGCTGCCTGTCACGGTGCCGGAGTCCGTGTCGCTGGTGTGCCTCTCCACGGGTGAAACAGCTTCTGAGCAGGTCCAGGGCACACTTTCTCCTCGTGAGGTAAAGGCTGAGGAGGTCAAGGTGAGGGTGACCTTCTCTCGGCATTTGCTGCCCTGTCCTCAGACGGGCTGTCGCGGGAGCTGCTCTCGGTGCCGAGACGCTCCAGTCCTCAGGGAGCCGTCCTGGCCGCGGACCTCGGTCAGGTGCCGGAGCGCAGGGCCAGTCAGCACATCCTCTGCTCGGGCGGGAGCCTGCCCTCGACCCGCAGAAGCCCGCATGAGGGTGCCCGCAGCCACACCGCTGGGACAGCCCCGAGGGGCAGCGGCCGACCTAGATGCCCGTCCAGTGATGGACGGACGCACAGGTGTGTCTGTCCGCACAGTGCGGTACTGCTCAGTTGTGCGCAGGAAGGAAGCGTCGATAGACGCTGGTCACGGATGACGAACGTGACAAGGGTCGTGCTGAGGAAGAGAAGCCAGACGTGAGACGGTGCGTGTCATGCGATTCTGTTCATGGGAGACGTCCAGAGCAGGTAAACCGACAGAGACAGAAAGCAGATGCGTGGCTGTGGGGCGGCGGGGGAGAGTGACAGTGGACCGTGACAGGGATCCTGGCGAGAGGGATGGAACTGTCCCAGAGTCGGGGTGGCAGTGGTTATGTGGCAGTGAATGTGCTAAACCCGTTGAATCATGCGACGTAAATGCATGAGCTGTTCCGTGACGTCTGGCGGGACCTGACCCTGCCTCTGCCGCCGCTGGGTCCGCTGTGGCCGAGCTCCCGAGATGTCCGGGGTCTTGGCCTCCTCTTGTGCGAAACGAGGCTGTGACACAGCTAGAGGGATACTCATCACGTCTGTGCCCGCCCCATCTTGCAAATACCCTTCCTGTGCGTGGGGACCATCCCACACGGTGGGTCCTGCCCATCCAGGGTGAAGCGAACACTCGGGTCCTGCCCCCAGGCACCGCTGTCAGCTGCCTGCATGTGTCACTGTCTCGTCGGGCCGGCGTCTAGACCGGGTCTCCCCGAGGCCCTTGGCAAGTGCTTGGTAGGTAACTGAATGCTTGTTAATAGTAGATAGTGAGTCTTGTAATATGGTTCGGCACATTTACTAAAGAAGGTGATGGATAGCTTGCTTCTGAGGAAACTGTGTTTCCGTAAAACTGCCCAAACCCCACAGTGTGCCAGGAAGATACTTGTCATTCCCTCTACCCCAGGGCCCTATGGCCCGCGGTGCCACCAAGCGTGTCCTGATAGCCTCCATGTTGTTCCCGTGGAGTCTGGGACACCTGCAGTGCCACAGACAGGCCTACTGTGGAAGCCTCCCTTAGGGAGGAGCCCCACAGGGTGTGGGGACAAGCCTGCACCCCCCACCTTGCCCCAGGAGATGAAGAGTCCCCAGAGGGGCCCCAGCCTCTTTATAGTGCAGCCCATCTGGAGTGGGGGTATGGGGATTCCGCTTGTCTGCACAGTTCTCCCCACCTGCACGAAGGGCAGTAAGGTAGGCAAGCAGTGGCCCTCCGAAAGATGTCCAAGCCTTTGTCCCCGGGACCTTGGGAATGTGAGCATGGATGGCCAAAAAGGTGGTCTTTGCAGATGTGATTAAGGGAAGGAGCTTGAGATGAGATCATCCTAGATTATCTCTCTGCAGGGGCCCTAAATGCAATCACATCTGTCATGCTGGGGGAGGCTGTGGCCCTGTGACTCTGGAGGCAGAGGTCGGTGATGGGACCACAAGCCAAGGAGTGCCGGCCACTGCCAAGAGCTGGAGAAAATGAGGAACGGAATCTCTCCAGGGCCGCCGCCAGAGGGAGTGCTGCCCTCCCAACACCTTGATTTTGGTCTAGTGATACTAATTTCAGACTTCAGGATCTAGAACTGTAAAAGAATAAATTTCCATTGTTTTAAGCCACAAAGGTCAACATCTCCAGGATCTCCAGAAGCTTATCTTTAAGGTAGTATTTCTAAATAAGGTAGTATTTCTAAAGCCCAGCTCTGATGAAAAGTCTTTGTTCCCACGCAAGTTGGTATACCCAGTGTTTGTACATGCTAGCAAGAAACAACCCAAAAATGAATTAAGATCACAATTCTGCCTACAATAGCAGGAAAGAGAATAAAATACTTAGGAATAAACCTAACCTAAGAAGTATATGGTGTATATGTACCCTAAAAATTATAAAATGTCCTTGCAGGAAACTGATGAAAATGTTTAAAAACCCAAGTAAATAGAAAGATGTTCTTTGTTCATGGATTGGACTGCTAATTTTGCTGAGGTATCACTAGTCCCCAAACTGGTCTGCAGATTCAACACAATTCTGATCAAAATCAAAAGCTAGCTTCTCAGCAGAAAATAACAAGCTGATCCTAGATTCTTAGGAAAATACAAGTGACCCAGAATAGCCAAAATATATTGAGGGGGAAAAGAAGAACAAAGCTGGAAAATTTACTCTTCCCAGTTTCAAACTTACCATAAAGCTATAATAATCATGAGCCGCCTGGGTGGCAGTCAGCTCCGTCCAACTCTTGATCTCAGCTCAGGTCTTGATCTCGGGGTCATAAGTTCAAGCCCCACATTGGGCTCCACACTGGGCATGGAGCCTACGTTCAAGAAAATGCTATTATAATCATCAAGACAGTGTGGTTCTGGCACAAGACATGTAGGTCAATGGAATAAAATTGAGTGTCCAGAAATAAACCTTCACATTAATGAATTGATTTTCAACAAAGTGGCAAGACAGTTCAATAGAGAAAGAAGAGTCTTTTCAACAAATGGCGCAGGGACGACTGAATATCCATGTGCAAAAGAACAAAATTGGACCCCTACCTCACACCATATGTAAAGGTTATCTCTAAATGAATCAAATACCTAACTTGTAAAAGCTGAAATTGTCAAACACTTAGAAGAAAACAATGGAGTAAATCTTCATGACTTTGGATCGGGCAGTATTTTCCCAGATTGGACACCAAAGTACAACAACAAAACCAAAAGATAATCTGGTTTTCATCACAATGAGAAACTCTGGTGCTCCTAATTTGGGACACCATCAAGAAACTGAAAAGGCAACCCACAGAATACAAGAAAATATTTGTAAGTCATGTGTCTGATAAGGGGCTGGTATCCAGAATATATAAAAGACTCTTTCAACTAAGCAATGAAGACAGTCTCATCTAAGAACTGGCAAAGGACTTGACTGGATGCTTCTTCAAGGAAAAAGCCAACGGCCAACAAGCACATGAATGGATGTTCAACATTATTAGTCCTTCGGGGAATACAGATCAGAAACACAGTCAACTCCACTTCTCCCCACGAGGATGGCTGGTGTTGGCGACGATGTGGAGAAATGGGAACCTCATATGTGGCCAGTGGGACTGTGAGCTAGCACAGCTGGTCTGGAAGCCAGTCTGGTGGTTCCTTACAAAGTTAAACATAAAGTCACCATGCGGCCGCGTGGGCCATTCCACTCCCAGGTAAATGTACCCACACAGAAGTACATGCATGACAGCGGCGTTGCTCATCAGAGCCGACCAGGAGAGACAGCACCGGCGTCTGCCCCGACAGACAGATGGACACGGCGTGGATCGTCCGTGTCGCAGGCATTATCCGCCCATGGAAAGAAATGCAGACCTGTTCGTGCCACGTGGATGAGTCTTGGAAACATGACGCCGGCTGAGGGAAGGCCAACACGGGCTCACCTATTGTTGGATTCCATTTATACGAAACGGCCACAAGAAGCAAATGCGGACCTAGTGGTTGCCAGGCTGGGAGGGGTGCGGGAGAGGGTGGGCGGGAACAGACCCCCTGGGGGTCAGGGATGCACGCCTCTGTCTGAGTCCCAGCATCGTGTGGTGACCTTCAGGGCCCCTCCCCCCACAGTGCACAGCTGGGCTCCGAGCACCCGGAAGAGTCCAGGACAGTGCTCAGGGGCTGACCTGTGGGCACCGCTGTGAGCAGCGCAGAAAGGAAAGGAAGCCTCTCAAGCACGCGCCCTCCCCACACTCCCATCACCACAACTGCTGAGCCCAAGCCCGGCTCGCGCTGTACTAAAGAGGTCGGGTTTTCTTGAGAGCTTGTTTGGAGGTTCTAGCAGGGGAGCGCAGCTACTCGTATACCCTTGACCAAAGAACGGTCCTCTCCTCTATCGGGGAAGGTCGTCCTCTTCGACCGAGCACGCAGCTTCGGGAGGGACGCACACGGAGCGGTGAGGGAGGAAGGGGACACCCGCCTAGCCAGCCAGATCAGCCGAATCAACCCTGGCGATCAGTGGGGTGACAGATGTCACAGCCAGATCGCCCTCACATCCGAGGTCGGGTTTTCTTACAGCAGCCTGAGCCTGGCCGCCACCTTCCAAGCCAGGTTTGCTCAGGGACTCTTCACCATGGGTTGATGACCCCGAGCATTCCCGCCCTGGGGTCCTGTTCTCTCCCGTGCCATTTCGAGGATTGATCTCAGGGTGGTAATTGGCTCATGCTTGGCTGGTTTTCAATTCCAAAGTTCTGCCTCCCTCCTCCGGAGCCTCACAAGGGGCCTGGGCAAACGCTGTGATCTCTGGTCGCTTCCTGCACGCGAACTGCGTGCTCTGTGTTTCAGGTTAGTGCAGGGTTGTCTTTCAGATAGATGGAGAGGACGTTTCAGATGCGGAGTGATGGCCGTAAGTGCTCATCAAAGTATCCACTTACTCATGACGTCACCTCCTCCGCCGCCCCCACCGCCGGCTTGATTACAGATCCTATCAGCCGCATTGCCTGGCAATTAAGCCATGCAGGGCCAGGGAGAGCTGATTCTGAGTCACAGAAGCACCGACTTCTGGGGCTGGAAGGTTTCCGGGGATTATCGGACCATGTCCCCGACCCCTGGGAGTGTTTGAGGGCTCTGTGTCCAGGAGAAGCACGGGGTCTTGCTGAGGGGCCCATGGAGAGGTCAGCGGAGATGCCCAGCGGCAGCCTGCCTCCCCTGCCTCGTTGGCAGGGACCTTGCTTGCGCTGTGGTCGTTGGAGGATGGGTCATGGGCAGGGTACAAACCTGTGTCTGCGGCAGCCAGGACACTGGGTCCCCACGCCTGACCTGCCACGGCCTGAGGGGACCTGGGCCAGCCCGCTTCAGCCCCTGAGCCTCGGGTGTAAAGAGCCCACCTCGACTCAAAGAACCAACTTCTGTCCTCACTCTGTGCGCGGGAACCCGCCACGATCCGGCTCCCCAGGGAGCGGAGAGGACTAAGTCACGGAGGCATGAGGAGTGCCCCGCACTCAGTCGGCACCGCGTAAATCCTGGCCCTGCCTTTCTCTTCCCTTGCCGTCTTGCCCCAGGCTTAGGAGAGGAGTAGATGGGCCTTCTCAGGCCATAGGTCTGTCGCCGGGTCCCCTTCAGGACACACGCAGCCTCCGTCAGAAGAACAGCCTTAGAGGTCTGGGGACTCTCAGCAACCCTGTACCGATAGTTCAGAACACGAGGTTGCACAGTCTGCTTGTGTGTCTTCCTCTGACACCTGTCCCTGCCAACCTCCGAGAGCTCCCGGGCAGGCACGGTGTCCATGCCACCATTTGCACGAGGACAGCCTCTGCTGGTGCCGGCCATGGACCTGACAGAGAATGCAGGGGAAGGCTCGGTGTGCACGGAATGGGGGCTCTGTGGCCGGCGCCGTGCCAGGAACGGGACCAGAAAGGAGACAGGTCACTCTCTGGCTCCTGGAGCGTGCGTGTTCCCACCTGGGTCTCCCGAGTGCCTCCCCGAGCCCCTTGTGGGGACCACTGCCTCTGGCACAGTCGAGGCTCCCTGAAACCCCCCACGTGATGAGAATACACTAGTCTGCTGACAGCAACTTTGGGCAATGCTCTTCGAGTCCTACAGTAGTTTGGCAAATGCTAGAGGGGCGTTCTTATGGATGTGCCAGGTGCGTTCTGAGCTCCTGGGCAGAGCTAGGACGAAAGCCCGGGGGCACCAGGACAGGAGGGAAGTCCGTCCATGGGCACCAAGTGCAATGTGGAGGAGCTAAGTGAAAAGGGTCAAGGAGGTGGCAGAGGTAAGGACAGCTGTCAAGGAAGACCTCTCACGGGACATCTGCAGGAAGGGAGAGGGCAGGGGTGCAGGGGCCCCTGAGCTCCATATGCAAGAAGCTGTCCTGCAAGGGGGAGTCTGAGTGTCCTGGGCAGGGCCAGGAACAGGGAGGAAGGGAATGGGCCCCCTGCACCCCTGCCACAGCCTAGTCTTCACAGCAGCCCTGCGAGGTAGTAGTTCTGTCCCGTTGTACAGAGGGAGAAAGTGAGGCTCAGAGAGGTTGAGCATCCCGCCTAGGACACACAGCCCCATAAGTGGCAGAGGCTCCCCTGCCCCTGAGAGCTGGGCCCCTTTGACCTCCGGTGGAATGTGCCAGACCAGTGAGTCCCCTGTCTTGGGGAACAAGCAAATCCTGTGGGCTCTGAGACTGCCGGGAGCTCTGCTGTGCAGCTGCCCTGCGGGCCCCAGCCCCTGTCCTGCAGACGGGTGGCTGCCCCGCGAGCCCTCGGTCACTCCACTTTCCTCTGAACAAAGCTGGTTCTCAGCTGCTGTTGGGCAGCGTCTCTGCAGGAAAGGACTGCAAGTCCATCTAGATAGGGGCACAGTGCCCCAGAGACGGTGCTGCCCGGCAACCCCCTGGTTGGCCTGTGGATGCCTGCCCTGCCGTGCTCAGGCCTGCTTCCCGTGAGCCGCTGCTGCCTCCCCGGTGGGTGCAGATGGTCGGAAGCCTTGCGCTCTCTGGGGGCTGCCAGGGGCTTATACTCACAGAAAGGAGAAGTGGGGCCCCTAGGCCTGGCCCCAGGTGTGCTCAGGCTCCTGGCAGCAGGCTGGGGCTCTGCTCACGGGGAGCAGTGACGCCTCGCTCTCCCGCATACGGGACAGGGGCGCCCGAGTGTGCGTGTGTGCACAGCCCCCCCAGGCTGCAGAGGCTGCCCGTGGCCAGTGACCTGAACAAACGAGCTGCCCGTCTGACCAGGAGGTGTGTATGGTCCCAGTAAGCCCCGTGTCCTCCTCCTGCCTCAGGTGCGCTCCCCTGCAGCCCCGTGGAGGCGTGGGGCTGCTTGCTTCTTTGTCAGGGGCCATCCGGTGCCCCGTACGATGTCTGGCAGCCCCCTGGCTTCTGCCCGCTAGATGCCAAGGGCATGCTTACCCAGATGTGACAACCAAAGTTGTCTGCAGACATGAGCAAGTGTCCTGGCGTGGGAAGAGGCAGAATCGCCCCCGCCTAGAACGCCAGCTCTGCACCCACACCCTTTGCCGTGCTGCCCCCACCCAGGTCCCGGGCCGGGTCTCTGGCTGGAGGGTGCGGTGCGGGCCAGGTTGTGCCCAGTGATCAGGGACCGCTGGGCCTTTGCGCCCTACACCTTCAGCCCCGCTCCCCATCCCCAGCGTGGCACTTGCTGGAGAGCAAAGCTGCCCTCCTGGGGTCATTTATTCTCAGATGACAGTTGTGAGAATCTGGGCGGTCGATTCGGAACTCGTGAATTCGATTAGCTGAGCTGAGCTCTTTGGCGCCAGGTTTAGCAGAGCACTTGGGCTCCCGGTTCAAACAGAGCTAAACTTATCTTTGGGAAAATAGACTGTGTTTGAGGCCTAATCATAGGCATTAAAGCCATTAATTAGTAATAAGATTCAATTTTCCGGTGTCCTTGTCCGCGTGTGTGTCCTGATGCCGGGATTGTGCCGAGAGCGTGTTCCGCAGATGCACGGGCAGACACCTGCTGTCCCAGCTCCGCAGTCACACGTCGTCATGTTCCCCAGCCCAGCCAGGCCCCAGATAACCCCATTACCAAGGGAGATGAGCCGCACCACATGTCCTGCCCGCGGCAGGGAGGGGCGGCGGCCGGGCGGCGGCGGGAGACGGCAGCCCGCGAAGCCCTCCTTAATCACATTACCGATTTCGCCTGTTCCATCAAGGCTCTTAATGAAATGGATGTGCTCAGCCCACTGTGGAGCTCTCGCTCAGTAAGGCTGCCTTTTTGTCCTCCCCAATAACGCGCTTGCCTCAATCTTGCCAAAGTCCCCCCCCCCCACCACCAATCCCCTGCCTCCCTCTGGGGCAGGATCGGGGTGCCCTGGAGACTCAGGAGCAAATATGTGGGAGCCGGTGCTCCCTCAGGGCGGGAGGCCACATGGGTGTCGGAAGAGGGAGGTCTGGGCGCCGCAGGCTCCAGGTGCCCCCAGCTCTGGCCACCGCAGAGGGGCACCGGGATTGTGACCACGCACGCGTGTTTCCAGGTTCCACGAGGTGATGGCCACGATGCTTGGAGCCTCTAGGAAGCTCTGCTCCAGGCAGATAGCCCTCCCCGATTTTAAAGTGTGGCTCAGCAGGGCTAAAATCGAGATCGCCTGGGGGACGATGAGGCCACTGTAAACAAGTACATGAAGGCAGGTCAGGTGAGGCCGCGGTGAGGAGCGGAGCCGAGCAGACGGCCCCCTCGGCGGGGTTCCAGCGCGCACCTGAGGCCCTGCCCGGTGCTGTGTGGGCCCCTGCGACTGGTGAGGGGAGAGCATGTGTGGGGGGTGCGCGGTGCTCAAGTGGGTGCTGCATTTCCCCAGACGAGAGTTCCAGACTTGGTATTTCTGGTGCAGTTTTATAATTTTACGATGTTTAGATTAACATTCATGCTGATTTTAGCTGCACTGGGTTCTTTCTTAACTCCCACGATTTACATCTTAGTGTATAGAAATTTCTCCTATCGGAGAGACCCAAGTGTGCTGTGTTTTGGCTCTTTTAAAACATAGTGCTTTCATTTGGACTTTCCTTCCAAATGCCTCCGGTCTGACCTGAAGAGTGTTGACAGAGGGCCTCCGGCCCAGTCCCCACATGTGATTTTGTTTGTGGCACTCACTGAGGCCAGTGCACCTGGAATCCCCCCGAAGACAGGCAGCCTCAGTGCGGTGTGTGGGTTAAGCTGCTTAGACACGTGGTGGGTTGACCTTGTGGGCCGTGGGCCACGAGTTCTGTTCCCTCAGGGTCGGTGGTTTGAAACCATCTCAGGGTTCCTCCCCTCTCCTCGTGCACACTTCTCTGCTGGGTCTGTTTCTTCCCTGGAGAGGAAGGGACGTGGCAGATGGAGCCCAGGCCAGGCACAGACCCTGTGTGCACACAGCCGCTGCCGCTGCCCCTGGGTGGCCACCGCAGGACCCATGGGAAGGGAGCCAGAATCCATCCCCACGAGCTGCAGGGGGCCCTGGTGCACGGGAGGCATCCTCGCCGGTGACCTCAGGCCCCATGGATAGGCGCTATGGGTTTCGGGCCTTCGGCCTCAGACCATCGAGGTGGCCTGGGAGAGGTTCCCACCGTCTCTGACCCTCCGTCTGCTCTGATGAAGACGGGGCCGTTGCAGGTGCGCGAGAGGCAGAGACGGGAAGTGTGACCCCGGTGGTCACCACCGTTAATCCCATGGTGGCAACTGTCCGGAGGTACCTGTTCCCGGTTCTGACGGCGTTGCCTGGGAGGCAGTCCTGGCCCCAGGATGCGGACTGCCCACTGGCCACGGAGCCTGGTGCGTGTGGGCCGCAGGAGCGCCAGAGCTGGGTCCTCCCTGCTCCCAGCCGCGCTCCCTCCCCGAGCAGCCCTGTCTTTGCCCTGCCTGATGGTTACCAGTTTTGACAGGCCGGGCTATTTTTAGAAACCTGTTCCCACTCCTTCTCCCTGTGGGAAAAGGAGAGCAAGTTAAATTTTAAATTAACCCACCACCTCTCCTCCTCCCGCACACACCAGCACACAGTGGCCACTCTGGGTGCGAAGTCTTGTGGGCGGGGCTGGGAAGGGAGGGGCTGCCTCTGGCCAGGCTTGGTGGGGGGCGGCTCTGTCCGTGATCTGGGCAGCTGTCCTGTTCCGTGTCACAGTCAGCACCATTGCACTCAGCAGGAACAAGTTCAGGGAGAAGGGGCTGGTCCCGGCCGCACGGCCAGGAGGGCCAGCACCTGTCCACATGCCCTCTGGCATACATGGGAATGGGCTGGGGACAAGGGAGGCCCCCTCGGGGCAAGGGTACATCCCTCCAGTGCACAGGGGGCCCTCTCATCTCCAAGCAGCCCGCTGTGCCTTCCAGAGCTCGTCTGTGCCCAGGCTCGTGTCACGCTGACAGCCCTTGGGAGCACGGCGGCATCACGGTTGTCACCACCCGACCTGAGAGGCCTTCAGCCTCCACAAATCACATCGCTCCAGGTCACTCCCCAGAGCCGCTGTGTGTGCTGTTTCCAGCCACCGCCAGGCAGAGACCTGCCCTGTGCAGACGGGTAGGTAGCACCCGGCCAAGGGCAGGGAGACATTAGATTCACAGCTTGAAGAACAGGGACGTCGATCTGAAAAACAAAAGTGAAGTCCAAGTTAAATTGTCATCAGTTTTTAACGATTAACCTGATAAAGACACGGAAGGAATTTAAACATACATCCAGGTCTTGGACTTGACCCATTCATGCTGAAGCTCTGCTGCGGCCCTTTTCTCATGTTGGAAAGGAGACCCCAGGGAAGAAGGCACCCCCCGGGCTGAGGTTCTCCCCCATTCCGGGTGGGCGCGACGGCTCTGCTTCCGGGCTGTGAGGAGGAGGGAGGGTTCTGGACAACTGATGGGTTACTGATCTCTGCGTCTGGAACTCATGATGTACTAGATGTTGGCTAATTGAATATTAGTTTTTTTTTTAAAAAAAAGAGGAGGATGGAGGAAGATCCTAGGTGGCCCCTCGAGCTTGGGCAGCGTGACGCAGTGTGATTCCCGGGAAGGCGTTGGTGGCACCACTGTCCCCCCCGGGGGCACGTGCTGCCTCAGTGACAGCTCACTGTAGAATGAACACGGAGCTCTATTTTTGCTTTACGCCTTTGTTATTTTTATTTTTTATAAAAGAGAAATTTTCTTCAGATGTCCTTTGGTTAGCAAAAGTTCAGGTATCGATGTAGGTCTTCCATAAAAGCCTCATGAACCTACGAAAAGCAGGGGCACCTGTCCTTGGCAAAGCCACTGTCCCTGGGCCTCCTCCTCGCAGTGTCTTCCCCCTACCCGGGCCTCCCCTCCAGTCCCCAGTCTGCCTCCTGGACGGCAGGTCACGCCACACTTCCTGGAGTTTTAGATCCGTGACACTTACACTATGTACCCTTTCTTGGACCCACTTCTTTCATCCAGAATAGAGACTTAGTCCCGTTGTGGCCTGTGTCGGTAGCCTGTTCCTTCCTGGGGCTGAGTAGAGTCCATCGTATGCACACGCCACGTGTCCCTTACCTATGCACGTGTCGGTCGACGTGTGGCCGGCTTCCATTTAGAAACAAAGCAGCTACAACCATTTCTGTAAAAGTCTCTATGTGAGGGGCACCTGGGTGGCTCAGTGGGTTAAGCCTCTGCCTTCAGCTCAGGTCATGGTCTCAGGGTCCCGGGATCAAGTCCCGCATTGGGCTCTCTGCTCAGCGGGGAGCCTGCTTCCCCCTCTCTCTGCCTGCCTCTCTGCCTACTTGTGATCTCTGTCTGTCAAATAAATAAGTAAAATCTTAAAAAAAAAAAAAAAAAGTCTCTGTGTGACCTGGGCTTTCATTCGTTTGTAGTCACCACCCAGGACTGGGATCTCTGGGCTGCAGGACAGGATGTCTTCTGCCCATCACTTCCCACTGTTGGATGGGTCGTGCCTCCCCCCTTCTGTCCCTGTCAGCGTGGCTAAAGGTGCACCAACTCTGTGAGCTGCTCAAAGAGCCCACTCTGGCGTCACCGCTCTTCACTACTGCTTTTCTCTTTTCTAGTGCAGCAGCTTCTGCTAGACTGTTGGCCGCTTCCTCTTTTTTTTTCTTCTTTTTGTACTTCGGGTTTAATTTGTTCCTCTATTCCTGATTTTTTAATGTCGAAGCTAAAATCATAAATTTGAGATTTTTCTTTTTTTTTTTCAGTAGGTGTTTGGTGTTATAAATTTCCCAGTAAGCATCGCTTCATTGGCATCTCACGAATTTTGATATGTGGTTTTCATTTTCACTCCATTCAAAATCATTTCTAATTTCCCATTTAGTTTCTTCTTTGACCCGAGGGTTATTGGGAAGCGTGTTGTTCAATTTCTAAATATTTGGACATTTTCCAGATCTCTTCCCGAAGAGTGATTGCTAATATAATACCCTTGTTGTCAGAGAATATACTTTCTTTTGTCACAGACTCTCTTTTAAAATTATAGTCGACAATATGGTCTGTATTGGTAAATATTTCATGTGTACTTGAAAATATTGTCTGTTCTGCCGTTTGAGTAACACATTCTGTAAATGTTAAGTAGATCAACTTATTTGAATGTGTCGTTCGTCTTTTATGCCCTGGTCGGTTTCCTATTCACTCGTGTCATTGTTGAGGGAGGCTTATTGAAATATGCACCTGTAATTGTGGCTATCTCTGTTTTCATTGGCAGCTCTACCAGACTCTACTTTACAAATCTGAAAGCTCTGTCATCAGGTACATAAGTGTTGAGAATTATGTCCTTTGATGAATCGGCTCCTTTGTGATTACGAGAGCACATCCGTAATTTCTGGTTACCGGTCGCTCTGGTGTTCATCCGTCCACTCCAGCCTTCTTTGCCCTAGTATTTGCGCGATGTACCTTTCTCTTACTTTCAGTTTTAACCTCTTTGTTTCTTTATATTTAAAGTGCATTTCTTGTAAGCAACATACTGTTTGTGGGTCTTTTAAAATGTTACTTTGTTTTTAACCTGACGATCTCTGCCTTTTATTTGGGCCTATTTACACGTAGTCTGTTAACTTTTAACATAATTATTAACATGCTCAGGTTTGAGTCTGTGAGCTTTGATTTTTTTCTCTGTCCCAACTGTTCTTTTTCCATTTTCTTCTTTTACTGCCTTCTTGGGGATTTAAGTATTTTTGTGATTCCATTTTTACAAAATAGACTATTTTTTTACAGCGGTTTTAGGTTTACAGCAAAATTGAATGGAAAGTACAGAAAGTTCCTACATACCCTCTGTCCCCATCTTCTCATAGCCTCCCCCACTGTCAGGACTTGCCCCCATCCCCAGGGTGGCACATTTGTTGCAATCACTGAAGCTACATGTACACATCACCCAACGTTCGTAGTTTACATTAGGGTTCATTTCTGGTGTTGCAAATTCTGTGGCTTGGGGTAAATGTATAATGACATATTTCCATATTACAGTATCACACAGAGGAGTTCCACGGTCCTATAAATCCCCTGTGCTCTGCCTTTTCATCCTCCTTTCCCCCAATCCTTGACAACCATTGATCTTTTTACTGTCTCCATAGTGCTGCCTTTTCCAGAACATCACATAGTTGAGTTATACAGTGAGCAGCCTTTCAGACTGACTTCTTTCACTTTGCAGTATGCGTTTAAGGTTCCTCCACGTCTTTTCATGGCTGGTAGTTCATTTCTTTTTAGTCTAATATTTCATTGTCTGTCTGGACCACTGTTGATTTATCCATTCATCGACTGAAGAATGTTTTGGTTGCTTCTAAGTTTCAGCAGTTGTGAAGAAGCTGCTAGTTCTTGTGCAGGTTTTGTGTGGTCGTAGTTTTCAGATCACTTGGATCAACAGGAAAGAGCATGATTGCTGGATTCTGTGGTACGAGTCTGTTAGGTTTTATAAGAAACCACCAAACTGTCTTCCAAAATGTACCATTTTGCACTCCCACCAGCAATGAATGAGAGTTCCTGTTGCTTCATATACTCACCAACATTTCCTGTTGTAAGTAAGTTTGGAATTTGGTTACTTTGTAAAGGGTCCACAGTGCTATCCCATTGTTTTAAACTGCAATTTCCTGATGACATATGGGCATCTTTTTACTTGTTTGCCATCTGTTTGTCTGCCTTGGTGAGGTATCTGTTCAGGTCTTTTTCCCATTTTTAGTTGGGTTGTCTCTTTCCTTACCATTGAGTTTTAAGGGTTCTGTGTATATTTTAGGTAACAGTCTTTTACCAAATCTGTGTTTTGCAAATATTTTCTCCCAGACTAGTCAACTCATTCCCTTGACAATGTCTTTTGCAGAATAGAAGTTTTTTATTTTAATGAATTCCAGCTTACCAAATCTTTTATGGGTAGTGCCTTTGATGTCATATTTTGAAAGTCGTTACCATACTCCAGGTTATCTAGATTGTTCTTACGGTATCTTCCAGGACTTTTGTAGTTTTACATTTTACATTTAGGTCTGTGATACATTTTAAGCTAATTTTTGTGAAGGGTTTTAACGTCTGTGTGTACAAGTGGTTGTTCCAATATCATTTGTTGGAGAGGCCATCTTTTCTCCCCGGGATCGCCTCGATTCTTCTGTCAGAGGTCGGTCGGCTCCATTTACCTGGATCTGTTTCTGGTCCCTTTTTCTCTCCTCCACTGATCTATGTGTTCTCTCACCAATATCACACTGTCTTGATTACCGTAGCTTTATAGGAAGTCTTGAAGTCAGATCGTGTCATTTCCTTTAATATTGTGTTAGCTGTTTGGGGTCTTTCTTCTTTCTTTCTTTCTTTCTTTCTTTTTTTTTTTTTTTTTTTGTTGTTGTTGTTGTTCTGTTTGTTTATTTTTCTTTTTCTGCTCCCTGTAAAACTTAGAACTAGTTTGTCAATGACCAAAAAATTACTTCTGGGAATTTTACTTTGATCGCATTGACTCTGTAAATGAAATTAGGAAGAATTGACGTCTTGCCAATACCCAGCCCTCCTGTTCATGAGCATGGACTATCTCTCTATATATTTAGCACTGCTCTGATTACTTACATCAGAGTTTTGTTGATTCCCTCATGTAGATCTTACACATAGTTGGTTATATTTATACCTAAGTATTTCATTTGGGGGCAGGATGCTGGTTGACTTTCTTGTATATTTACCTTATGTCTGGCAATGTAGCTGTAATCACTTAGTTCTGAGACTTTTTTTTCTCCGTTTTTAAAAATTTTCTACATAGATGATCATGTCATCCTCGAACAAAGACAGTTTATCTTCTTTGTTGGTTTTTAACTCTAACTCTTTCATTTTATTATTTTAGGGGCTTTTTTAGGGTTTATAGTATACATCTTGATCTTATCACAGTCTCTGTAGAAGTGACAATATACAACTTTATGTATACTTCAAGAACCTCATAGTAGTATAGTTCCAATTCTTCTTTCTGAACTTTAGTATTATTGTCACACATTTTATTTCTATATTCATGGCAAATCCCACAAAACATTGTTATTGTGCAGGGGTTTAAATAAGAAAAAAAATCTTCTGTATTTACCCATCTAGTTCCCATTCCTGTGCCCACATTGCTTCTTCTTGATCTGTGTCTTCACTTGGTGTCATTTTCTTTGTGCCTAAAAGATTTTAACATTTCGGAATGTTCAGGTCTCTTTCTGCTAAATTCTTTTTGCTTTTTATATTTCTAAAAAAAAAAAAAATCTTTATGTCACCTAGTTTTTGAAGTTCTTTTTTGCCTGGTTTCAATTTCTAGGCTAGCTGTCCTCCACCCCCTGCCCCACCAAGTAGTTTAGATGGCCTCCACGGTCTCCCGTCTAACCTTGTTTCTGATGAGAAGCTGCTGTCATTCTCTTTGTTTCCCTGTACGTCATGCATGTTCCCCCCACCAGCCCTCCTTCTTAGCTGCTTTTAATACCACCAGGTTTGAGCCGTGTGATTAGAGTGTGTCGTGGCTTAGTTTACTTAGTATTTCTTGTGCTTAGGGTTAGACTGGCTTTGCGGATCCAGAAATTTATAGTTTCTATCAATTTCAGAAACATGTTGGCCGTTATTTCTCGGTCATTTTCTTCTTTCTCCCTCCGTTCTCCTCTGTTTCAGGGGACTTCAGTTGCGGATACGTTGGGCCACTTAAAATGATCAAAGAGATCACGAATGGTCTTTTTATAAAATATTTTATCTGTGCATTTCACTTTGGATAGTTTTTTCTGCTGTGTCTTCAAATACACTCCTTTTTCTTCCGCAGTGTAAAATCTGCTGTTCACCCACCCAGTGTGTTTTCATCTCAGATATTGTACAGTTCACGGATAGAAGTTTGAATCGGGTCTTCTTTGTGCCTTCTGTGTCATTGCTTAACTTCTGGAACATCTGGGAGAGATGTAATTGCTTTAATGTTCTCATTTGCTAATTCTGACATTTGTGTCAGTTCTGGGCCTGTTTTGATTGGTGGTTTCTTCCCTCCTCATTGTGAGTCATGTTTTTCTGTACCTTTGCTTGCCTGGTGATCTTTCGCTGGATGCCAGACATTATCAATTTGATCTTGTTGCGTACTGGATATAAATATCCTTGAGATTCTAGGACACGGTTTTATTACTTAGGAAAAGTTATATCATTTTGGTTTTTGCTTTCAGGATTTTTGGGGCAGGACCAGCGCAGTGTTTAGTCTAGGGCTAATTATGCCCCACTAGGAAGGAGAGAGCTTTCTAAGTAGGCTAGCACCTTACAGACGCCGATGTTTGTCCGCCGCTGGGAGCAGGCACTGTTCTGGGTCTGTGGGTGCCCCCAGACACATTTCCCTCCAGTCCTTTGAGGCAGCCCCTGCCCGCCCTGGCCTTGACTCTTTCTAGTACTGCGCTGAGTACATGAGGGGGTCTTCTGTGGCCCCTCTTGCTCTCGTCTTTTGGGTTTTCTATCTTAGGAGCGGTAGCCGCGCTCATCTCTTGGTCTCTCTGTCTGCTCAACCCACAGACATGTGGGGGCCCTTCTGCCTGCGTTACGACCCCAAAGCTCTCAAGGCAGCGAGCTGAGGTGTCCCAGGGCTCCCCTCGTTTCTTTCTCATCTCTTGGGTCACTGTACTTTGCCGCCTGACCAACCTCTTGAAAGCCATGTTCTCTGCATTTTGTCTCTGTTTGTCTTGTGCCGGAAGGAGGGTAAATCAGTCCTTCTACTCCTTCTTGATTAGAAGTGAAAGTCTTCCACTGTAGATGTTGTGACGTGATTTTGTTCCACCAAAGTGCCCATTATTATGGAAGAAGTCTCACGGCCAGGAGGAGTAACTTATGCATTATTGTCAAGAAGAAAGCCATTTATTCCTTTATTTGCTCATTCAGGAAATGTTTTCCTAGCCCCTACAAGGCCAGGAGGAGAATGCTAGGAATCAAACAGGCACACTCTGTTTCCTATGTGGCTAATTTGGAACCAAATTCAAGGAATTTTAAGAGCTCGCCTGGGAAAACTTCAGTAAAATAAAGCCCTCCGTCCTTCATGCAGCAGACATTTACTAAGCACCTGGCGCCCGCCAGGCCCCGCTCGGCACCGCCCCGAGGAGGACAGGGCCTGGGAGCAGCACAGGGATGGGGAATCCAGAAGACTATCTCCTGAATGCTAGAACAGATCCATAGACAAGACGAGTGTGTTTCATTTGGACCGTGAGGTAGAAAGTACCAGAGAGGGTGCCAGTGGAACTGAGTTTTGAAAGATGGTCAAGGCACAGGGTCACGGAAGGCAAAGGATCAAGGTGTGTTGGGAGAAGTGAGAGAGCCTTGGGGTGGCCGGCGGGGGCTCCAGGCGGGGTCACACAGGAGCCGAGGAGTACGGAAGCCACAGAGGGGTTAAGGCACAATTTTAGGAACAGATGATGATATAATCATTTTACATGAATTCAGAGGCATGGAGGACTTTTGCTTTTATGGTCTCCAAATCCTTTTTGTTTTCCCAAAGGAACTTTATTGTCATTTCTCAAGTGAAATGTATTTGTTGACTTGGGAGCTCTTGAAGCCGCACACGCGTGTGTCTTGTCGTGACATAGCTGTGTTCCCTTCCACGTGTACACGCATGTGCACACACACACACATGCGCGTGCTCACAGGTAGACGGATGGAGACAGAGCTCCTGGCGTGCCCGGGGCCTGTTCACAGGCGGCGCTCCGGAGGCTGCGTTCGGGGCCTGGTGCTGCGGGGAATCGGGCCGTCGGTTCGGAATCACACTTCTTGAGTGCGTTGCGAGCATCTCCTTTCCGCGGACAAGCCGTGCTAATCCGTGGTCTCAGTCCCACCCCTGTGCCATCCAGCCTTTCCGAGGAGGCCGCTTCTCTCTGAAGCCCAGAGGACAGACGGTCAGTGCTGAGGCATAAACAACAGAAGGACTCCCACGGCCGCTCACGTCCCCGGTTAGTGCACTGGCCTCGCAGACCAGGTTCTGCTTGAGCCGCTGGGGGACTCTGGGCTCCCAGTCATCGCACTGGTGTGCGGGCCAGTGTCCTTATAGGGTACTGTGTCTGGGTCCCGATTCCCTCCGACCCGTGTGGGCCGGTGAAGCCTGCCCAGCCCTGTGCTCTAGTCTTTGCTAGGGTTGGAACTGGGCTGGAGGCGACCACCCATGACTCGGGGAGTGCCCAGGGAGAGGAGAGAGACAGCCCAGCTGCAGGGGCACCATGAGCCACCAGGCCGGGCTGCCCCTGAGCCCGGCACCTGTCCTCAAGACATCACAGCAGTCAGGGGTTGCGAGGGGACCTGCCTTCCGATAGGCCCCAAAGGCAGAGTCGGATTTCAGCAGCTGAAGTGGAGAGTGAGGTGCTCCCTGTGGGCACAGCTACAGGCCCGGGCCCCGAGATGGAAGGACAGGTGGTCATGGTGGTCAGGACGGGGCACTTGGTTCTGGCTGGGGTCAGGCAGGCTTCGCCTTGGGGCCCCGGGGAAAGAGAGAAGCGTGCTCTCCCAGGGCTCTGTAGCCCACAGGGCAGAGGGCAGCGGAGACCCAGACTCGGTGCTCACACCTGGCTGCAGCCGTGTCTGTGCTGGGCGTGACCCCGTGCCTCACGCCGGCCCACAGCCCTCCCTCCCGGACCTGGCCTCAGCCCCTCAACTTGCTGGTGCTCCCGGAGAGCGGCTGGTGATTTTTCGCCCTGAAAGATACGCTCTGTGCCTGGCCTGGGCCAAAGGCCCTCATCTCCGTTTCTGGGAAAAGCGAGTTTATCAGCTTGTGGAAAGGGGAAACGTTTATAGGAAAGGAAGACACCAAACGAATGACTGATCACAGCCTGGCTCTCGGTCTCCAGAGACCAGCGCTCTAGTCTCTTGCATTTGTTAGGAAAAGGAGCCAAAGAGAGCTCATCTGGAGAGCTGGGGGCGCCCGAGGGCCTCCTGCAGCGACCCTCCCTGTGTCGACGGGAGGCCACAGGCAGGACGCACACGGGGCATGAGGGGCAGGTAGAGACCCGTGCTCCCCCGGGGGTCTGGCCCCAGGCTCCGCAGCTGCCGAGAAGGGCCCGCTCTGGGTGTGTTGGGGAGCCCTGGAGTCACGGCTTTCCAAGAGCCGCTTTGTCGTGCGTCACTGCAAGGTAAACCGCACTGGGTCATGTCTGTCTGTGACTGGCCCGCTGTGTGCCCTGCTGCTCCCGGACTTCCAGAAGTGTGTGCTGGGGTTGGGGCTGGGCCCGGGCAGCTGAGGCCAGTTCTAGCTCTGCCCTCACTTGTCAGCCAGATGCGTGCCCTCCCCTCGCCCAGCCTTCCTGTCCTTATCGGGACGTGATCGTCTCCATAGTGAACGGGCAGCGAGGCGCTCTCGGGTTGGCAGGGAGACACCCGCATTCCCTCGGGGAATGTTAGCAAGTGCCTCTTCCCTGCCGGTGGCAGCTGCTTCTGGCCTGGGGAGCACGGTGCCTGCCCCCGGGCGAGGCAGGGCCCGGGAGCACGGGGAGCATCTGCCCTTGCTGAGTGGTCGGCAGGAGCGGAAGGTCTGCTCTTGCCCACCCACCCAGCCCGGAGAGCTCTGCTTCCCCTCCCCCACCCCTCCCGAGTGCCCGCTGTGCTGTTTGCTCATCCTGCACCTGCCCCGCCCGCAGCGGAGCCCCTTCTCAGGACCCATCCCTGCCAATAAGGCACGTCCTCTTGGCCGGTTTTCTGCTTTCCCCATCAGAATATGGGCTTCTTGAAAGCAGGTAGTTCTTTGAGGTTCCATTTCTTTCTAGAAACTTGTCTCTTTTCTGGAAGAGTGCCTGACACACAGGAGGGATTGAACGAAGGGTCACGGGTGAAAGATGCATTGACTCACTTTGCGACTGGTTTCAGGCACCAGGGCTGCCGCGCACAGAGGCCCGTAGAGATGGTGCGGCTTGTGTGAGCGGCTGGCCAGGGTCCTCCGGGGCAGTGGGCCCCAGCGCCGGGCAGCAGGTGCCCGGGAGGCCTTGGTGGCAATGGAATGGGGGCCACAAAGCCATGAGGGGCCACAAAGCCTTGGGGGCCACGAAGCCGTGGGGGCCATGGCATGGGCACAGAGGGAGCGGTTGCCCCTCTGACCCCTGAATCCTGTCCTTTGGAGAGGGCCCTCCCATCACCACCTTGGTCACCCTAGAGGCAGTCTGCCTTTCGGACTGATGTGCTGCTTTTCTGGCTATCGGAGGGGGGCGGATTTTAGCCTCAGGAATGACCCCAGAGCAGGCACGGCTTCTGGTAGCCACGGGGAGCTTTATCTTCCCTTACTGTGGTTTTAATGATCCCAATTAGCACTAAGTACCGTCTCACTTTGCCTTTGGATTTTATTTAAAACCTATTAAAGTGCCCAGGGCGAGGAAAGACAGAGGGAGGGACCTCGGCGCACCTGGCATTCTGCTGGTCGGGCCCTGCCAAACGGTGCTTCTGGGAAGGTGAGCACTCGCTTGGGAGCATGGCTCCCTGCTGAGAGGCGGCCCGGGCGTGAGGCCCCTGCCTTATGGGGCCCCTGCGAGGTGCCACAGTGGGGAGAGCAGGCTGTAGGCCGGTCGGGGACGTGGCAGCCCAGCCAGGCCCCATCCCGCGCCTCCATGCCCAGCCCTGCAGAGACAGGATAGGGCTGCACTGGGGACTCCCTGTGTCCCCAGGAGATGAGCAGGACTCCAGGCGGCCGGGGTCGGGGGGCATCAGCTGGGGTGCATTGGAACAGGGAGCTGACAGGCAGAGTGTAGGATTTCTTGGTGACCCTGGGGCCTTGGGGTGTGGGGCTGTGACAGGGTTGCCGTGGAGACAGCTGGGGCGGGTGGGTGCGGGGCCTGTGGGAGGCGCCCTCCTGAGGCCCTGGCCTGGGCTGCTGCGTCGTCTTTGCTGATGCTCACCTTCCCCAAGTGAGTCAGCAGCCCCTGGGAGCAAGGGGCCCCACATGGGTGCCTACTCCTTGTCCTTCACCCTACCAGCAAGGACTCTGCGGCGCCTGTGGGCCCCAGGCCGCTCCTAAAGCATAGAGTGGTCGGGCCTCACCAGCAAGGGGCTGTTGTCTCTAAGGCTTGGCCCCTTGCCACTGTGGGTGCCCATAAGCAGGCGGCTTCTGTGTCCTCATTCCAGAACGAGGGGATACCCTTGTCTCGGTGGGGTCCCTGTGGTGGGGACAGGAGGGCGCTCTGTCTGGTCCTCTTCCTCCGCACCCGTGTGCACGGGCCATGGGAGAGTGGGCTCACCTGTGCACACACCTGGGCCGTTTGGCGTGATGAGCGATCACTTCCCGTTTGGATCCCGAGTGAGTTAGTACTCGGGCTGTGGGCCACACCTGCGCCTTGGAGACTGGCAGGACTGGCCAGTAGTCATTGCATTGTGGATTCCTGGCCAGGAGTGGCATTGGGCGTTGGGGTCTCTCCTGGGACCATGGGCCGTCCCATCTGCTGTCCCTCTGGCCCCAGCAGGTCTGGACCCAGTGGGAAAGCTGCCTGCTCTGGCTCATACCCACCTTCCCTGCTCTGCACTGGGCCCCTCAGTGTCCTCCATCTGGATGCTTCTCCCCTACCTGCCCACACTTGCCTGACTTCCCTATGGGGACCTGTGTCACCCAGCACTCAAGGGCCCCCAGTGAGGACAGGGCCCTTCCTAGCCAGCCCGGCAGTGCCCTTGCTGTGTGAGTAGGGAAATTTGACTCTCCTCTCACAGCACTTTGCATTTTCTCCTTGTGTCGTGCTCAACTCAGCCCCAAACCAGAACAGTTGGCCAGAGCTGGGGGAGCAGGACTTGGGCATCAGAGCTGGCCCAGCCATGTGGTATGGTCCCTTGGCTTCTTTGGGGGGCTGTCTATAGTGTGAGGAGGGGCCATTCCTGTCTCATTGGCTATCGTGGGAATTAAGTCAGGTGGCGCATACAAAGGCCCTGGGGTCAGCAGGCAGCTGACAGCCATGGCTGTGGTCATCGCCAAGGGGAGCCATGGTGGCAGGTGTAGTGCAGCAGTTCTTGACCAGGGCTGTGCAAGGCTGGGCCTGGGGCTCACAGATGCACAGAATGTGTGATGGATACAGTTACAGCAGAAGTGTGGAAGCAGCAGGCAGTTCCCTCTGAAGAACAGGATGTTCCCCAGAGATGTGACATCTGCTTAGCTTTGCCCCTGAAAAAGGGTCTTTAAGGAGAAGCCAGGCCAGAGTGGGGCTGTTGAATGCAGAGCCGAAAGCCTGTGACCTACTCGTGTCTTCCCTCCTGTGGGTATAGCCCTGGGATTGGGACCCTAAAAGCAAACCCCACTGGTGGCCTGTTGTGTCCCTACCTGTTGCTGGTTAGGAATGTCACAGATAAGGAAATGGAAATGTCCCAGAGTGGTGTGTCCTGTCCAAGGTCCCATTGGTGGCAAGCGTCAGAGCCCTGATTTGAACGATTATCAGGTTCTAGAGACCTTGGTGCAGAGATGGATACGTGTTTGCAGAAGGAAGGTTTATCAATGGATTACAACTTGCGTTTGGAGAATGCGTGTGAACCTCTGCAGGAACTCACACTGGGGCGGGGATACAGAGCATGGGCTGGGGAGGAGGCCTGGCCCAGCCTGGGACCACAGGGCCTGTGGGCCACCCAGTAAGCTGGAGTGGGGACCTCAGGATGACCAGGTTGGGCTGCGTCTGAGCAGGGTTCCTGCGAGGGCTGCCAGAGCCTGAGGCAGCGCCCAGTCTTTGAAACTTACTTTCCGTCTCTGTTTGTCTGTGTTGGGGCCAAAGGGATTTGACAGGTTCCCTGAGGACTAGTGAGAAAGCTGTTGAATTGCTTTTTGTGTTAGATGTTTTGTCTATGAAAATTGCTCGGTGATTATTTTTGTGCCTGTAACCCTTCTGGGGATAAAGCTCTCCAGACTGGATCTGTGTCCTTAAAAGGGGCCACAGGCAGTTTCTGAGCTCCGGGTCCAGCGTGGAGAAGCCCAGTGAAGCAGCCTGGGCCCAGGGGCCACCCCCTGGCCCCAGCAAAGGTCCCCAGCAGGGAGCAGTACAGGGACACAGAGTGGTCGGTGTGGTTGGCTGGGCTGTTCGTTTCCGTGTGTGGAGTCCGGCTGCGGGAGGAGCGTTGTCTGTGTGACCAAGACGCAGATTGGTGTGGGCTCTGCATTCCCGGATCTGCATTCCCAGACCATGTGTCTCTCATACGCATTCCGGCCACCACTGGGGCTTGCCGGGAGCCCAGATCTCTGCCTGCTCCGGGCCATCTGCCCCCGAGCCTCTGCCTCCCGCACAGGGCACGGTCCAGACCCATGAGCGGATCATGAGCGCTCCCTCGTTTTCCGTTCTTAGACTGACTCGTCTCCTGCCTGGGCCCAGCGCCTCCTTGGAAATCCTGGCTCTTCACCTTCTGGGGCATCAGCACGCCCCAAAGCTTAGACGGAAGTGGCCGTCTGCTCGGGGGAGCGCAGACCGGGGCAGGAGCACGTGGCTGTGCGTCCTCTGGGCGGGACCTTGTGGAGGCGGGCTCGAAGCTTGGGCTCCCCTTCTTCCTGCTCCCAAACAGGGCCACACACGCCCAGGTCCTTCTGGTGGGGCCGCTTCTGAGCAAGGTCTGTGAGCAAGGAGCCATGGGACGGAGAAGATGAACTGACCGGGGCAGGTAGGGAGCAAATGAAACCAGCCGATGCTCTGGCCACTGTCTGCGACGCACCTCTGCCTGGTGTCCGGGGCCGTGGTGTGGCTCTGCTCCCACGTCCAGCTCCGCAGTCCTCTTGGGCTCCCTCCACCAGCGGCTCATGCCCCTCCGCAGAGCTGCCGGGGCCTCCTGTGACCCTGCCCTCCTCTGGGAATGCCCCCCAGTTCCCGCCCCCTTTACAGCCCGTTGTCCGGACGGCTCCAGCGCTGCCTTCTCGGCGTCTCAGGCCACCACCCGCGGTCCTGCTGATCTCCCTTCCTTCAGGGAGCCTCCCTCACTGGGCCCCCGGGACGCAGCGCCCTGCGGGCCTGCCCTTGCTCTCACCGCGCCGGGTGCGCGGATGCCCACATCTCTGCCCGCTCACCGAGCCCCAGGGCTTCTCTCCTGTGCCGAAGCTTCCCTCCGTCCCCACTGGGCCTGGAAGTCCTCACAGTTTACCCCGGAACGTGTGTAATTCGGTGGCTTCAGAATCTGCATGCAACTGTGCCCCTGTCGGCACCATCTCATTTGGGAGCATTTTTGTGGTCCCGAGCAGGAGCTGTAGACGGTGGGCCATGGCTCCCCAGTCCTCCCAGTAGCCCTGGCCGGCCCACACCCACTTCCTGTCTCCACAACCAGTCTGGACATCTTGCGTCCACAGGAGGGGGTCACACCATGGGTGCCCTTGTGTCTGGCACTCGCTTAGGTGGTGCTGTCAGATTTCTCAGTGCTGCGGCGTGTGTCTGCCTGCCGCTCCCCACACAACCCCTGCCTGCTCGGACAGCTAACGGGCACCTCAGCGCCACGAGGCCAGACAGACTCTGTAGTCCCCCAGGCTCCCAAATCCCCGTTGTTGGCCGTTCCCCCTCCAGGCCCCTCACTCACCCCCTGAGCACGCTGCCCCTGACCACTTCTTACCATACCCCCCATTCACCTGGGCTGAGCACCCCCCCACTGCCCCGTCATTCTGCCCTGCTGGCGGCAGGCCCAGGGAGCTCGTCAGCTCCCACATCTCTGCTACAAGCCCCCTGGGGGCTTCCGTTTCACTTGGTGGAAAGCTGTGCGCATCCCATACTGTAGAGGCCTTCCCCGACTCAGCCCCCCGTGCCCTGGTCTCATCTCTGCCTAAGCTCGCTGTGTGCTCAGGCCTTCCCACCCGCTGGGCCTCGGCCGACATGCGTCCCCACGGGTGTCTGCATGTCCAGCTCCTTCCAGGCTCGGCGTCAATGTCACGTCCTTACAGAGACCGTCACGGACAGCCTTGCATCTCTCCGTCACTGATGAATGTAGAGACGTGTGTGCGTGTGGTAGGGGGCTGCTTGCTGGTGTCCTCTCTTACCTCTCCCACGGGTGACCCCGGAAGTCAGGGACCTCACTGGGTTCCCAGCGGGGAGCCAGTGCCAGTGCCTGGTGGATGCCCGTGAAAGGGTTTGCAGGGAGAGGGACGGACAGATGAGAGGGCCGGCTGGCTGGAAAGACAAGCCAGAGGTTCCGTCGGATTTTCGGAGTTTTGGAGTTCCCGTGACTCAGGAAAGGCATTTTGGTAACGATCTGTTCTTCCAGATGAATCCACGGGTTTGTGGCCCACTCTCTCCAAAGACCCGCCATGGCGTGGCCGTGGCAGACGATCGCGAGCTCTGTCGTCAGACTGGGCGTGTCCTGACCCTGGGTCCCCGCAGGGCTTTGATCAAGTCACTGAACCCCCTGAGCGGGTCTTCTTCTCCCGAAAGCCCAGCTTACAGGGTTACTAAGAAGACAAAACCGAGTTGCTTGAAACACGCCTGGTGCACGCAGTACCTCATGCTGTTAAGGTCCTCAGTCAATACGAGTCTTCCCCTGCTCCCTCGTAGCACGAACAAAGCTGTGAGCCGGTCCCGTTAGAGGGACCCATCTCCACTTTCAGGAAGCCGTGAGCCGGGACGGTCCGCGTGGACTCGGGGCTCGGAGGGGAGGTACGAGCCGGGACGGGCCGTGTTGGAGCCTCCGTCTCTCTCCAGCTAGGGCCTGCTGTGCCCACAGGGCCCTGGCCGCTGCCTTGCCCCACCCCATAGCCCCAGGAGCCTCAGAGCTGGGGTTCTGATTCCCGCTCTCTGGGGGACAGAGTGCAGCTCAGGGCTACGATGGAGGCCTAAATCTCATCGCTGAGAGTGGTGACCTGGGGGCCCCTGTTCCCAGGCCTGCACCCCTTTGCTGAGCAAGCCCAGGCTGCTCAGAAGAGGTGGAGAGGACCGAATGATTTAGGAGAACGAACTGTTCCCAGCAGTCCGATCCACATGCTGGCTTCTCAGATGCGCACGACACACCACTCCTCTGGGTCCCCGGATGCCACAGCCCTTAACAAGCCCTCTGCTGGGTGCCCCGAGTGCGGGGGGAGCCCCACACAGGTGCTTCTTGCTCGTGAGTCCATCTGTCGGGAGCCAGGGCTCCCTGGCCTCTGCCCAGGTGTAGCAGGGCCCTTGCTCAGGGGGCCAAGAGGGAGTGTCCCTGCCCTGTAGAGGCCGCTGTCCCAGTGTGGAGCGTGCAGAGGAGGGAGGTGTGAGGGGGAACAGAGCACAGGAGGGGAACGTGCACCGTGGGCAGCCGGGGAGAGGAAAGCAGGAGGGCGCTGGAGCCCCAGAAAGGGGTGAGGGCACCGGCTTTGGAGAGCGAGTGGGCGTGTGGCCCTGAGTTCAGGCTGACAGTCAGGGCCCGTTTCTGTGGGGGCCCCGCAGCCCGGCGAGCAGAGAGGGGAGGGAGTGCGTGCGTGTCGGCGCCACATGCCCAAGGGGCTGGCACGCGCAGGGCCCGTCACGTGTCCTGCCATCAGAGGGGACGTCTCCAGCCTCGAGATCGTCGAAGGTGCGGCAGACCGAAGTGTGAGAGGGGAGGAAGCGGGGAGAGCCGGCCAGGGCCGGAGCGCCCTGAGTCCTCTCTCTTCTGCCCTGAACCCTGGGGGCCCAAAGATTCTAGAGTGATTTGAACTCGGCCCTCCCTGTCCTTTTGAAGGTGTCGTTGTCAAGTTAGGAGGAGGGATAAAACGAACCCGACGTCGGGTTTGTTAGCTCCACGTCCAGCTTGGGAACGTGTGGACACCGCGTAGGCGGGTCTCCGCTGGTGCTCCTGCCTGAGCCCCACAGACAGTGTGGGTGGGCCCGGCTGGCCTGCATCGCTCCCCGCCTGTACCAGCAAAGGCCGGGGCTGCCAACCCCCCGGGCCAGGAGCCTGGTGCCCTGCCCGGGAGGCCCCTCTGGGACTGCAGTCACTTTCCTGCTAAAAGCAGGCCCAGAAAGCAGTGGTTTCAGTCTCGCCGAGGCCGTGGCCTTGGCCCAGAGAGGTGCGTGATGCTTGTCAGCAATGGCCAGGAGGGGCCGATCCGCCAGAGCAGGAGCAGGAAGGCTGATTCGGACCTCCACGGCCCGCCTGCAGGCTGCCGGCGTCTGCTCCTCCGCAGGCTTCCCCGAGCCGGAAATGGCCTCCTCGGCCCACGTCTGTGCGTCCCACGGCCCGTGCCCCAGGCTGCTCCCCCAGCCCACCAGGGTCCCAGCCATGGGGTTCGTAGTGTCGGAGTGAGTCCTTACTACGGGTGGACGCCAGGAACCCGCAGCTCTGCCTGCAGAACTGTCCCCCTGGGGCAGATGGTGTTTTCTTTGGACGCGACTACAGTGGTTTCCCGGTGCGGCCGTGTGTTCCCCCATCAACAGGATGGGCCTCTTTCGGCACCTGGTTGGATCAGGGGAGGCCCTGTGGCTGCTTTGACCCCCCAGATTATGGCAGAGGGTCCTGAAACCTTCCACTGGCCTGACGGCTCCCTCACCGCCCCTCAGACGTCAGCAGCACATACGCTGTGGGACCACACCGAGACCACAGTGCCATGTGGGGCCACGCAGGCCTCCGGGATGGGGCAGGAAGGAGCGAGGGCCCTGTGGACATCACACGGGTCAGAGCAGACGGACGGCCCTGCCGAGCCTTCCCTCAACCCCTGACCTTAGCTCAGAACCAGGAGCCAAATCCAATGGCTGTTTGAGCCACTGTGTTTCTGGGGCATTTGCCATGCCCTGTGATAACCAGCACCCCCTGCTCCCCGTACTCCCCTTGTAAGCCCTCTCCACAGTGGGTGGGGGCCACCTTGCTCCTCCCCCGAGGCCACCCCAACAAGGTCCAAGCTGAGTGGCCCAGACAACGGAACTTTCTGGTCTCCCAGGCCTGGTGGCCAGAAGCCCGAGACCAAGGTGTTGGCAGGGCTGGTTCTTTCTGCGGCTGTGAGGGAGAGTCTGTTCCGTCCTCTCCTGACTTCTGCTAGGAGACAGATGGTCCACAGAGACCCACACACGAAGACTGTTCACTCGGTGCTGCGCTGCTAAGATACGAAACAGGGCCTGTAACTGAGGGCCAGTGGGGTCCGGGAAGGATCTCTCCGGGGGCAGACCTTGAGTTGGGAGCCCAATGATGGGCCAGGTGCAATCACATGCCGATCTGGAGCAGTGTTCCAGGCGCAGCAGCACGTGCAAAGGCCCTGAGGTGGCGGCGAGCATGGTGTCTTTGAGGAACAGAAGGAGGCCCTGTGGGCTGCGGGGATGATGGGGGTGGGCAGGAGCCAGGCTCCAGAGGGTCCTGGGGCGGCTGCTACAGTGTGTGGGTTTTTATTCTAAGTGAACTAGAGAACCACTGGTGGTTTTTCAGCAGGGGAGTTATGCAACATGACTTGTGCCGCTCTGTGGAGAATGAGAATAGCAGCCAGGAGGCCAGGTAGGTGGAGCTGGTGGGGCTGGCAGAGTGGATGGAGAGGACGCGGAAAGGGGGGCGTGGAGGTGTCACTGGGCCTTTCTTGAGCTGCGGTGGAGGCGGGAGTGAAAGGCAGGGTCCGCTGGGCCCCCGCGTGGGCTGCTGGGGAGACGGCTGGCTGTGTGGGCTGGGGCAGAGCGGGCATGGGACTTGGAAGAGACTTGGGGTCGGGGCCAGGCCTGGGAGGTGAGGGGCTGTGTCAGCTCGCAGCCCGGGGGAGGGGTTCTCCATGGGCATGGCCACCCTGTCACCCTCCGAGCCCGTGGGAGGGAGCTACAGGCCAGGTCCCACCACCCAGAGGAGGAGCCTGTGCTGCGATTGGGGGGCGGCAGACAAAGCGGGACTGTCAGAGGCTATAGAGCTGCCCCAGGCGTGGGCTGTGAGCCAAGTGAAGACAGTGTCCCTGAACTGCCCCGGGCCCCTGCTGTCGGGCCCCCAGCCATCGGCCTTCCCGGCCCTCCACAGCTGCTGCAGGACTGGGGTGCGTGGGGGGGCTCTTGCCCCGTGCCCAGCCCTCACGGGCCCGTGCCCAGCCCTCACGGGCCAACAGCAGAAGCCCTGCACTACCGTTCAGGACAAGAGAGTACCAGAACTAGCACGTATGGTCCATGAAGTCACCCCGGGACCTCCGGGCCCTGCTGAGCTCCCCAGGGCAGTTATCACATTGCTGGCGCCCACCCTGTGTAAAGCACCTGGGCCCAGGGGCTTCCTTGTCCCGGGCTGTGGGGTGTAGGGTGTGGGATTTACCCAGGGCAGGGCCCCCCAGCTTTCAGGAGTAAGGGGGGCCACAGCCACTTTTGCCCTATTTACAGTGGGCATCTCAGAGCTCGCAGGGGCCCTTAGGTGGGCACCTGGAACCCTGTGAAGGAGTGTCTTCAGGGGCAGCCTGCTGGCCATCAGACACTCAGGCAGGCAGGTTCCATGGGATGATGGCTGGGCCGACCCCTGGCCAGGCAGGTGCAGGCTCTGCCCCTCCCCCATCTGCCTTTGCAGTGGGTCTGCCTCCTTGTGCCGGGGCGTGAGAACATAGTCTGTGCTCGGCAGGGGACGGCTCCCAGGCACGCTGGGTGGACCCCAGGCCCAGGGCATGCATGGGGGCGGGGCCTGCTGCTGGGGCTCAACCAGAGCCCACTGAGGGTCTCGCGCTGGCACCCGGACCAGAGATGACCCAGGGAGACTGGGAGCTATCGGCAGCCCCCAAGGGTGGGATGGGGTACCCTGTGACTGCCCGAGGAGACCAACAGGAGCTTGGAGCCCTAATAAAATCTCCTGGTTGTCAGGTTAAGAGCCCCCCACCCCAAGTCCCAGCTCCCCAAGGACAGACTGTGTCTGCAAACAGCCGCCTGTCTCCTGAGCCTCGTTAGGGAAGGCTAAGTGGCCCTGGGCAGATGGCAGCCCCCAGGAAGGCTGGTTTGTGTCACCTCCTAGACAGCCCATTCTGGGCCTCCTCCATAGTATGGGGGGTTCCGGGCCGCACCTCTGCCCACACAACTGCTGGGCAGACCTGCCTTGTCCTCCCTGCCACTATGCAGTCAACCTCTGGGGGCCCAGTCAGGGACCCGTAACCCAAGAAACTTCCTGAAAAAAACAGGCCCTGCCCAGTGCTGAGCAGGAGCGTGATGACGGACGTGAGCACAGCGATCTGTCTGGACACCGCCCTGCCTGCTGAGTGCCCCCTGGGGCCTTGGGGAGCCATGTGGGAAGGGCCAGGGGGAGCAGCGGGGCTGGGTCTCCCCCGACCCTGCCTCCTGTGGCCCAGGACCACAGAGAGCGGCAGACGGGATAACCTAGGGCCTCCCCTTGGGCTGGGGGGCCAGGAGTGAAGTTCAACGTCACCATTCCCTGTCCCAACACAGTTGGAGGCAGGTGGCTCTGGGCCCATTTTGGGAAACATAGGATTAAGGGGAGCATAGCTAAGGGGTCATGGGTGCCTCTGCCCTGTTTCCCTCTCACTGACTGGCCACAGCCTGGCCAGTGGCCCCAGAAGTGGACGAGGACCTGGACTGAGCCCCTCCCCCACCCTAATGGTGCCACACAGGTGCTGCCAGAGCTGTCGCTGGGCAGTTCTCAGGACTCTCAGCCCCAAGGAGCACAGGCCACCCGGGCCACCTTGGCCCGATACTCAGAGCTGCCTGCCAGCCCCTTGAAGCCCGTGTTCTGTGCCCTCCAGGGCCCGGGACTCGTGTAGCTCAGAAGGCCGGTCCCCCAGCCCCCAGCCAGCCGGGGAAGCAGGGTGCACGTGGGCCGGCTGACACGCGCTCACCGTCCCTTTGTGCCTGTCTCTCCTCGGCCAAACTACGGCCCCGTCCCAGCTGTCCCTGCAGCAGGTGGAGGCCACCCCATCCCATCACCCCTGCTCCGCTGGCCCCTGAAAGCCAAAGCAGGTGGCCCTGCCGGCCCTTTCTGGGACCCCAGGCAGTGACCATGCCGTGCAAGGTGGAGCTTTTGTGGTTCACCTCGTGGGTTCGTCAGGGGTGCTGTGTGCACTTAGTGCTATGGCCTATTTTACAGATGGGGTAACAGAGGCTTGGAAGGATGTCCAGCCAGGGTTTAAGTCTCTGAGCCGAAACGGAAGGCTGGTTTTATAAGAGCAGGAGGGCAGGTAGTTGTACCTGCGGCTTGTGTCCTGCACCAGGGTGGAGACTGGCTCGTGGGGTCCTGCGGGACACAGGGAGGGAGCACTCCTGGTGCAGGGAGAAGCTGGGCTGAGGTGCCGTCCCAAGAAGTTTCTGCTGATTCCATGAGAGCTCTGGAGAAGAGGTGGTGGCTCCTTGGGTGAAGGGTCTGGGTCTCAGTACCTCATGTCAGCCAGGCACGGGACGTGGGCCACCTGGAGAGGGGCTGGAACAACGCCCCGAAGTCGAGGCTGCCTCCGGTGGGGGCTGCGTGCAGGGAGCACTGCCAGCCCCTGGGGGACGAAGGCCGCACCCCAGAGCAGCGCCTGTGGGGGGTGACAGCAGCCGCCACAGACTGCCCGAGCTCCTGGGGGCATCAGTGCTGTCTCTCTTGCGGGTGCTGTAGGCGTCTGGGGTTGAGGCCGTCCGTGAGTCTATGGTGGCGTGTGCTGGTGAGCAGGTGGCTGAGACCAGCCAGTCAGAAAGGGCTCTGGGGGTCGCTGGTGACCGCCTCATCTCACAGCAGACCCTGAGGCCCAGAGAGCCGGGGAAGCCTTGGCTGTGCCGCCTGCAGGGTTGCTGCCCACATGGGCCCCCTGAGCCAGATGAACCGGAGCGCTCCAGAGCGGCTCTCTCTGCAGGTCTCCGCTCAAGGGTTCATACTTGGCGTGATGAAGTCAGTTCAGTGCAGCAAATATTTGTTGAATGCCTATTAAGTGCCAAGAAATGGGGTTGGGAGGTGCAAACAATGAGACTGTGTTCCACCCGCGGTGATGGACCGACCAGCAGACGACCAGCACCCTGTGAGCCACTATGACACAGTGTAAGGGAAGGGGCTGACGCGGGCCAGCTCGGCGGCGAGCCAGCCGCAGGCACGCTCCGTCCTCCCTAGGACCGCCTTCAGTCTGTGTTCTAAGTGAGGATTCTGGATCGCCTAAAACGAGAGGCTTGCCACAGGGCCAAGGACAAAGAGATGTCAGAGGTAAGTCAGTGTGGCCTGTTTGATTCAGACAGCCCAGTAAACGCACGATCGAGGCCCCAGGGAAGCGTGGAGGAGTCTGGAAGGAATAGGAAAGGCTTGTGTTGGAGACCTTTGTGGGTTTAGGCCCTAAAGAGTTCATGAGGGTTGAGCAGGCACTGGGGGCGCCTTCCTGAAGGAAGAACAGAATAAATTAGTAAAGGAGAAAAATGAAATCGAGAAATACGGTGGAAAGTGGATGAGAGACGGAGGGAGAAAGGGATGGACGGACGGACGGACGGACGGACGGACGGACGGCGGATAGAGCGACGGACGGTAGGTAGACGGCGGGTGGCGGACGGGTGGCGGACGGGTAGACGGGTGGGGGCTGGGAGGGCGGCGGATGGAAAAGTGAGTCGGCGGGTGATGAGGGGGGTGTGTGGGGACCTGGTTGGGTGGGGGCTGGGGGTGGGTCGGGACAGACAGACGACGTGTAGTCTAGTGTTGGTTGAGTCTGTGGAGATGGAGGATGAAGTATCCAGACTGTGGACCCGGGAGCCCCAAAGCTAGGCAGAGAAGGTTAGAGAAGCTGTGAGGGTCACGTTAGCTGAGGGTGCCACAAAGCCATGGTCAGCAGCTTTGGAAAGCAAAGAAGCAGAAGCCCAGGCCTGTGCCGGGGGCTCCACACTTGTTGGAAGCAGGTGGGCAGTGCGCGGAGACCGAGAAATGAGCAAGAGCCAGTGGAGGCCCTGAGGCCCGGAGCAAGGGTGCTTCCGGGTGACCCGGCTTCTGGAAGGGCCGGGCTTGTCTGAGAGCCACACTGTGGTCAGGGCCAGGGGCTGTGGTCTTGACCCCGGAGCATGCATGGCCTCTGGACCCCTACAAAGATGTGTTCTGTTTAGTTTGGGCTCCTGGTCATTCACAGCTGAGAAACGCCATGGTTTTCAGACTGACATCTGACAGAATCGGGCCAGACTTCTCAAATGCAAGGCCAGGTCACAGAGCGGGTGGGCAGCCTGTAACCTTTCGCGGGGCGGACAGGCTGGACTCATTTCCAGTGGTGTATCGGTCAGGTCTGTGGGAGCAGGGCGGTCGTTCCTCAGGCCCCTGCAGCCCTGCAGGCCGGGCCCAGGCCTGCTCTTGACAAGGCCGCCCCCCTCCCCACCCAGTCTGGCTCCCTGCAAGCCTCCGAGCGGGCAGGGCGGAGGGGCTCTAGGCTCTTGTGCTGGCGGCACACTCACTTCCTCTGTGTCCGCGGGGCAATCTGTCCAGTCTGTGTTCCCGGCCGCTGCTGCAGGGCACAGGTGAACTCACACGGAAGCAAGGCACGCGAGCTCGGCGGCTGAATCTCGGCTCGGGCAGGCGACCTAACCTCTGTGCTCCTCATCCGTAAAACGGCGGCAGCAAGACGGACGGTGCCGTGGGTGGGTTGTCCCATGAAGCCTCAGAGGGCCCTTGTGAGGCTTCATGGGGTAATCCGTCCACGGCAATGAGAACAGTGCCAAGTGCACCGGGAGCCTCGAAAGAGTGGGTGTTCATATCCTGTTGTGGTGGCGGAGGCAGCGGCTGCAGGGAGCCGGGGAGCGGGGAGGCGGACAGCGGCTCCGGAAGGAACCGGCCCCTTCCCTCTCACACACGCCCTCATTCACAGGCGTTTGCTGGCCAAGAGAGGAGCACGCCTCGGGCCCTGTCTCTGGGGCTCCCAGTGTGTGGGGACACAGCAGGGACTGGCAGTGACAGCCGGGTGGCCAGGCTGCAGTGGGCCCGGCTTTCCGGGGAGGGACCCAGCCCTGGGAGCCACGGCGCGCTCACACGGGCCTGCGCGCACACAGCATCCTGAAGCTCCATAGCCCTTCTCTTTATCTAGAGGGTGGGCAGGGCCAGAGCCAGAGAGAATCTTGAGTGGGCGCCGCCACGCCCAGCACAGAGCCCAAGCAGGGCTCGATCTCACAACCCCGAGACCGTGTCCTGAGCCGAAACGACCGTCAGATGCTCACCCAGCTGAGCCGCCGGCGCCCAGCTCTGGGGCCCTCTGTTGTCCAGCTTCCTCCCGGCAGGCCCCCCACCCCGTCCTACAGACAGGGAGACCGAGGCGGGGTGACGGCCGCCCCGCAGGGCTCGTGGGCCCCGCCCCAGGGCAGCCCTGGCGCGCACCAGCCCTGCGCAGGCGTGTTGTCTGTGGTCGCAGGACCAGTCTCCGCCAGGCCAGTCTTACATCTCTGCACAGCGCTCACCCGGGGAGCGCTGGTCCTGCTGGTCACGGTCTTGCTGGAGGGGCAGAGCGCTCTTGCGTTGTTGGCCTGAGGACAGGTGGGAGGAGCAGGTGCTTGTGTGACGTACGGCAGCCACTGACGCTTAGAAGGGCACCTTCCAGGGCACGCCACCTGCTTGTGCTGGGGCTGGCCACCCTGTGGACAGCTGTGGTCCCAGTGACCCCCCAGGACACATCCCTCAGGCCCTTGGAGTGATCCTGGGGCCCCTAGATCCTGGCCTCTCCGAAGCCACGCAGCCCTGGAGGGGGGCGAGAGGGCTGTCCGTGAGAGCGACCCCCTGGAAGGCTCCCTTGGTGAAGGGGACATGTGAGCAGGGCCTTGTGACGCAGGGCGGGGGTTGTGTGCCCAGGAGAGGGCCCCAGGAGCCCAGCACAGAAGGCAGGGGGACACAGACAGCTGCGAACGCCCCCGTCGGCACGGAGCCCTCAGGGAAGGGGCCTGTGCCCGCTTTGGTGGCGGGGAGACCTGGGTTCAAATCTCTGGGACTGAAGGGCCGTGGCAGTACGTTCGGATCTGCTGGCCCCTCATCGCAGCCCCCCTGCCTGGCGGGCTCCCAGCTCAGCCCTGCTGGGCGCATCCCCTCTACTCCGCGTGCCAAACCTCTGGCTGGGTACGGAGCATTGTGCCCGCCTTCCGATGAGAGAGCAGACGCTCTGGGGTCTGAAGGGCTCAGCCCAGCCCTCCACTCGGCGTCTGAGCTCAGCCGAGAAGCCCAGCCCCCAAGCTGTGGAGGGTGTCAGTGGGACCCCAGACCCAAGCGTCTCTGCCCATGTTCACCACGGTGCACAGACAGGCACGAGCCACGCCAGGACGCAGCCCAGGGCAGTCTTCCGGGGGCGTGGGCGCCCTCCGTGCCCTCCTGTGCTAGCGCCGGCCTGTGCCGGGCTGGCAGTGGTGCTCGGGGCCAGAGCCTCTCCACGAGTGCTCCAAGCCGCGCCGGCCTCCCTGCGATTCCAGCTCGCCTTAATTTTGATTTAATTCCCTTTAATCTTTAATGAAAAGTTGTAAAAGTAAGTTACTTACCCAGGAGAGCCGCACGGCTCCTCGGGAGCTGCCCTCCACCTGCGGGGGATTGCGCGTGTGGCCTCGGACGGGCTCCCTCCCTGGGTGCGGGGAGGAGGGATTCCGCTTTATGAACTAATTAGCTACCTCAGTAAGTGCTTAAACACGTGCCATTTGGTGGATTGAGAGCAGAGCTCCGGCCTCACACGGCGCACACCCTGGACGGTTGCCGACCGGGGAGACAGAGCCGCCTTCTGGCCCCGCGACCCGCGGACGCCTGGTGGTTGCGCTGGGCTCCCCAGAAACCTCACCGTGGTCCTGGGGCACACAGAGCCAGACCTCATCCTGCCAGTCATTGTCACCTCTGCCTGTCTCTGAGCCTGCTTCCCCGAGGGCGTGGCCTTGTGAGCAGGGGAGGGGGGTGGGGGTGGGCTCACGGAGTGGGCGCAGGGGGTGGGCCTGCGAGGTCTTGCCCAGAGCCGTCACCCTACCTCCTGAGCATGCTCAGGCTTCTGGTCTCTTCTCCAAATTCACTCAATATGTAGAAAAGTAGCCAAATTAAAACTAAAATGTCCAGACCAAGGGAAACTGCATTTGGTGTAATCGGTCAAGACCTGCAAAAGAGGGTGTGTGTGAGAGTGTGTGTGAGAGAGAGAGTGTGTGTGTGCGCGCGCACGTGCGTGGAGGCCTCAAGGCGGCTTGCGGAGGGCCGGAGTCGGGCTCTGGTTTGCTGCCCCATCGGCGCTGGGCTTCCCGTCAGCCAGAGAGAAAAGACCGGTTACCGGCTCTCATTGGTAAAGAAGGAAACATGTCGGTTACTGTCATGTTGGCGTTCGAGAAGGTTCTCCACTTTTTACCGGATGCTTGGACATTGCAGGGGCTCCTACCGGATCTGCCTGTGACTTCTCCCAAGGGACGGCCTGCCAGCTGGTGCCGTCACCAGGGAGGACGGGTCCCGGGTCCCCTCGCTGTACAACTCTCCTCACGTCCCTGGCTTTGCTTGTTTTTCCGCTTGAATTTCTTTTGCTTCAAAAGTGACAGAGCTGCTCTAGTAATCCCCAGCCTCACCTGAATCCAGTGGGACTCTCCAGTTTAGGCCCGCCCCACATTTATGTTGGCCAGAAAAATGCGTGTGTCCCGTGAGGTTTGATGTTTACAGGTGCTTTCCCTGAAGGTGGCTGGGCAGAGCCTCTCACACGAGGCTCAGTGGGGCTGTTCCTGGGTCTTCGCTGGATTAATTTCTACTGCGTGGTTCTCACATCTTTATGACGCTTTATCCAAAATCAGACACTTGCTCCGGAAGTCTGTTTGGCTGCCGGTTTCTTACATTCGCCAAAGGGAGGAGGGTTGGGCTGGGGCGGAGGCAGGGCAGTGTCCGCGAGCCAAGTCTGGGCTCAGCTGGCCTTGGGAATCTTGACCTAAGGGAGAAGCGCACAGCTTGTCTGATAAGCCAGAGGCGCAAAAACCCCGCCCTCTTTGCCGCTGAAGGCGATTTGCACGTGACCTTGGGGCGGGCTGGTATTTTAGGTGTTCCTTCACCCTCGGTGGAGCGCGCTGTGCCACTGTGCGGACCGGCTCCAGCAGGGGGTCCTGCCCCAGCTTCTGACCCTGCTCTCACTGCTGCCCCCGCTGAGCGTGGCTGTGGGCACACACGCGTCCACACTGGATGCTGAGCCCATCCCGGGCCCAGAAAAGCAGACGCTCAGGGTACAGCCGGGCCAGGAAGTTCTCCTGGGAGAAGTCTCCTGGAGGTTAGAACCTCCCGGGCTGTTCACAGCTGGTTAGCAGCATCTCCTGATTGCCGGGGGCTCGCACCCGCCCCTGACCCCTCGCCTACCCTCTGCACAGAGCAGGCTGGGCAGACACCTGTTGGCCTGCTGGCCCCACAGGTGCAGCCGGACAGGCCCAGCCGGACCGTCTGACCTCCTCGTCCTCAGGATCGGCTCCTCTTGGGCCACCCCCACACCGGCTCCGTAAACCCTGCCTCAGCCCTGCCTCGGCCCTGCCTCTCACCCGCAGCCATGCTCTCGGCCCTTGGTTGTCCCAGAGTCTGGCCCCGCGATCACGGGTGGCGTCAGACTTGCCAGGCCCCTCGTCTCTGCTATGCGTGGGAGAAGAGGATCCCACACTAAGCCCCAGCCATCTGGTCCTGAGCTCCAGACGCAGCGGAAGCTAAGGGCTTGGGATTCCAGAAGGTTCTCACAGCGATGGATCCAGGCATCCTCCTCCGGGAAGCCCCTGCTGGGGACACGGGAGCAGCCCATGCTTACCTCACTGGCCCACAGCAAGCTCTCTGGGGTGAGGCTCCCACAGAGCCGGGTAGCAGGGGCAGGCCCTGGGCCTGGGCCCCGGCAGCTCCATCAGCTCCCCACATCTCCGTGTCCCTACGCCACAGCCCCACCTGTCGTGTGTGGCCTCCAGGAGGGACATGAGGCTGCCCGTCGGCTTGGCCGATGAGTGAGACACCGGCAGGAGGGTTCAGCACAAGACCCCTACCCCCGCCCAGGGCGCATCCCTGTCCCCAGTCCTCATGGCTGGCTCCCACCCGAGCCCCCACCCAACAGTGGCTGCCCTTGGCCAAAACGCAGGCAGCTCGGGCGGCTTCTGCCTCCTCGCGCCTCTCCAGGGCGGCCCCCAGGGCCCTTCCTCCTCTCTGCTTCTATTTTTAGCAGGTGCTTCTGCCAGAGCCCAGGGACGTGCTGTAGCATAAACGGGGCAGCGGCTTCAGGAGGAATTCTGAGCCAGACAAAATTAAGTCCGTGACTCTGGCTGGTATTAAAAGTGAAGGAGAAGCAGGCCTGGGGCGGAGGGAGAAGGCGGACCGGCCCGATTTAATGCTCTGAGGGAAGAGACTAATCTGCTCCCGGGAGAATTCTCACGACGTGAGATTCTTCGCATAAATGACATCTTCCACGGGAAGTCTGGCCTGCAGGTCGTGGACCCAGAGCCGGGCAGTGGCAGGTTGGTCCTAACGTCCTCCCTGCATGGGGCGCGTCAGCCTTGGCCCGGTCCCTCCGAGACACAGGTTGAAGACAAGTGACCTGGGCCCAGAAGGGGGGCCGGGCACAGCCAGTGAACGGGGGTGGAGTTCAAGTGCAGCCCAGAGCACACCCACGCCTGGCTCAGCCGCTTGGTCATCTAGCGGGTACCAAACGGAGCAAGTGCCTACCGGGCCTGGTGTTGGGGACCCAGGCAAGTGCCAGTTCTGGAGCATCCAGGGTGAAGGAACACAGCTGGTAGCTAAGCAGTTGGGTAAACAAGAGATACGATGTCAAAAGCCGGGAGAAAACAGGGTGTGAAAGAGTAACGGGGTAGGCGGGATCTTCCCTGGGTGGTCAGAAAAGGCCTCTCAGAGGAGAGGGCCAAGGTGGCAAGAATAGCAGGAGCAAAGGCCCTGGGGCAGGTATGCACTGGGCAGGCGCAGGCTAGAGGGACAGGAGGGAGGTCACGTGGTTAGAGCAAGAAGTGGGGGGAAACAGCAGCCTGTGTGATCGGGGGAGCCCGACTGGGGCTGCGCAGGGCCCTGGAAGCCAGGCTCAGTGGCCAAAATCTGATCGAACCTCCCTTTTGTTCTGAGTGAAAGAGAAGCCGTAGCCCGGTGAGCAGCAAGCAAGGAAGTAACCCAGTTGAGTGGCATGTTTACACCATCCCTGTGACTGCTGGATGGCAAGGGCAGGTCAGGAAGCGTGGCGTAGGGAGGTCTGCTAGGAAGCTGGCCCCTGCTCAGCTGGAGGCGGGAATGCTGACTGCTGACCCCGGGGTGCCCATGGACTGGGCGTGGGCGCCAAGCAGGAGTGACTTCGGTGTGACCTTCAGCTGTGAGGCGGGGCCTCTGAGACGCCGTCGCCTCCTCCCTTTCAACCGGCTACTCCAGGACACCCTCCCCTCATCACAGCTGCCGAGTCCCTTTTGTCAAGGGAGGGGACATGTCCCACAGGTTCCGGGGTGAGGACACAGACATCCTTTAGGGGGCATTGGTCTGTCTACCTCAGCGTCTTCTGTGGCAGTAAAGCAGACTCAGGGTTCTGGAAGGTTCCAGGGGAAAGGTTTGACCCTCCAGAGTCTGAGCTCTGTGTCCTGCTCTGCACTCCTGAGCAGCCCCCAGGAGGAGGTCCCCTGTGCACAGCTCCCTGGCAGCTGTGGGACCTCATCCACCACCACTCTTGGGGTCCCGGTCTTGCTGTGGGCACGTGGACAAGGCACCCACCTTCCCCATGTAGAGGGCAGGAGGCCGCCTCGGACGGGACTCCAACCGGGAAGCAGTTAAGGGGAGGCTGTCCTCCCTCAGGCACAGCAGGAATGACTCCCAAACAGCTCGCCTCTGAGAAGAGTTTAATTCTTCATTCCCAGCTCCTGCTGCTCCCCGCCCCTCCCCAGGGCCCTCTGCCCAGGATGGGCCACGGCTGGTCCGGTCCAGAACCAGAGAAGGGAATTGGTTCCAGCAGGGGGTGCCGACCCCCCCACCTCGAGCACAGCTAGCCCCTCCAGCAGCCCCGGCACCCGGAGGCACGTCTGCCCCCGATTTCTGAGCCAGCACCCTGCGGGTCCCAGGGGAGACCCCCGCGGCATTCTCCTCGCTTCAGGGAGCCCGCCGTGGTTCGCGCAGGGAACAGCAGACCCGCGCTCCACTTGGCTGGGAGAGGAGTGATGTGGGGCGTTCTGGGCCCTTGGACCTGATCTGAGATGTTGGCCTGCAGAAAGGGAGGAAGCGGCTGCTTTCTGAGCACAGAAATGCTCCCGTGTGGTGGGCGGTCGTTCTGGGCGCCGCGTCCTGGGGCGGCAAGCCCCGCTGTCCCGTTTGCCTGGGACCCGGGCCTTCCTGCATGCAGGACTTCCAGCCCTCGTGCCAGGCTGACCTGGGACAGTTGTCACCCTGTGCGTGAAGACACGGCAGGTGGCAGGTGGGGTTGGTTCTGCCACTCTAGAGAGCCGCCCCTCTTCTTCCCCTGGGGGGCAAGCCGTCACAGCTCCAAGGAAGAGCCAGCGGTCTGGGGGCCCGAGGGAGCGCTCCCCTCAGACCAGGGCAGGGAAGGCCTGGTTGCGTCCCATGCCCTCTCTCTGGTCCTCTAGCCCTACCCCAGGCCTCTGAGGTAGGATCATGGGACCCCCCTGCTTAGCTGGGGGCGTGTCCCCCACCCCTTCCGCCCTGGCCTGGCCTCAAGGCCACAGATCCCTGGTCCTTCAAGAGAGAGCCCGGGGAAGATGACTGCCCGTCGCCGCGCACACAGCCCTGTCTCCCTCCCCCTTGCCCGGGACCTGGGGGCCAGGGAAGGGTTAACCAACAGGTGGGCTGGGAGCCACTCCGCTGCGAGCCAGAGGCCAGTCCTCAGCTGCCCGAGCAAGCAAGTAATGCACAGTTCTCTGCAAGGAGAAAAATGAGCGGAGACGTAATGAGCCAGCCACCCTTCGCTGATTTGCACATAATCGTATCTTTCCCGTAATGGAACCAGCAGCCGAGGCGCCCTGACACCTGCTCCCTTCATTCTCCCGTCTGACTCAAGAGGCTTAGACGGTGCCTGGTCGTGTTCACTGTTCAGCAGACGTGACCGAGGCCCACTGTGCCCGCCAGCCCGTGCCTGCGCTTGGTGGAGGGCCCCCGTCCGGGCCAGGAGGGAAGCACCCCGTTGCGCCCCTATGGCCGCAGCCTGCTTGTAGCGCGGGACGGAGATGCATTTCTGGGGTCCTGTGACCTCGGCTGCAGGCGCTGGCAGGGGGTGAGGGTCGGCAGAGGACGCTGGAGTGGATGGCTGTTACCCTGTGGTGGCCCAGCGTCCACACAGCCCGTGGGCGGGGGTAGGAGCCCAGGGGAGGTGATGCGGGGCAGCCGGGGAGTATTCCCTCCTGGGAAGGTGGAGATGCGGCGAGGGGCAGGCGGCCCTGGAAGCAGACCCTCTCAGAAACGCTCTTACTCTGTGCCAGGGGTTCCGTTCGTGCCACCGTGTCCGTGGGACGCAAGGGAGGAATGTAGACGGAGCTCGGAGTAAAAACCCGCACGCTGGGGTTATTTAAATACGGAAACAGTGCGCACGACCTCCTGGGGCTCAGGTGGTAAATTACCGTTTGTTCCTTTAACGGGATCCTCTGCCGTCTTTGCAAACATTCTTGCTAAAATGTGCGCGTGTGGACCGTGCTTCTGTTCTCGTGGTCCCAGAGCGCCAGCCGCCAGGCCACGGCAGTGAACGCACAGGGTGGAGGGTGTGGGGGACGCGAAGGGAGAGTCGTCGCCAAGATGCCAAACGTTGGCTGGGGGAAGGGCTGGCCAGCGGGGGGCACTTAGAAAATTAGCTTTATCTCAATGAACTTTCCAAACTTTCTATATAACGTGTTATAAAAGCTTGTGATTTTAAAGAAACGAAATCTGGTGGGGAGAGACTTGATCTCAGGCTTTCCTGGAAGAATGGACTTGGGGGCACACGTGCCGGGTGGTTCTGGACCCGCAGCCCCTCCCCACCCCCCGCCCAGCGGCATCCAGAGCCGTCCCCAGGTGCCTCCTCGGGCCTCTGCCCGCCCGCAGTTCCCGGCGTGCCCCCCCACCCCATCTACATGCATGCATGCTCCTGCTCCCACACACGTATACCCTACACATGCTCTCAATCACACACACGTGTTCTCACACATGCACACCACACACTCCCACTTACACACATGCTCACCCACACTCCCTGTCTCACGCAGTCACACACACACACACATCGCCCGTGTACGCACTCTCACACCATCTCTCTTGTGCGTGCATGTGCACACACACACACACACACACATACACTCTGACTCCCGTCCCTGACCTGGCTGCACAAGGTCAGCTGGAGAGAGCAAGCCCCCGTCCCGCCCCAAGAGAGCACGTCCCTGCAGGGAGGGTTTTCCTTGCCCCACCAAGGCAGGCCACCCCCAACTTTCCTCCAATCCTGTGCCTCCAGGACCCCAGTGAGGAATCAGCCTCCTCCCACGGGCTCCAGGGCGCCCCCAGTGGCCGGGTGGGAGGGTCTTCCCTGCCGTCTCCTGGTGGAAGCGTCTGCCAGGCAGGAGGAGGTGTCCCCTGGTCCGCCTGTGGACACAACACCTAGAGGGCAGCCGAGGCAGGCTGGCGGGGCTCACGTCAGCCCCTTGCAGCCTCACAGCTAGCAGCAGGTGACGCAAAGTCACAACGTGGCCGTGGGCCCCCTTCCCTGACCTCCACGGTCGGGTCCATGAGCTGGAGGCCTCCTGCCTGGCCATGTTGGTGGTAGAGCCGCCATGAGAAGGGGACTGCGGACTGTGACGGGCACTGGCACCCCCCCCCCCCGGTCTGCAGGCCAGGTGTTGGCTGGGCTTGGCCCCCTACAGAGGCTGGCGGGCCGGGCAGGGCGGCGGGGCTGCTGCCTCCTGCTCTTTCAGCTCTGGGCTCCACTGTCTGCCTCTCCTCCAAGTCAGCTTCCCCTCGTCTGCCTCTCCCAAGGGTGCATCTCATTCTCAAATCCTACCCAGGCCTCCAAGTGGGTCCCCCAGACCTCCCCTTCCACCATCCTGCAGAGACATCCTGGGAGGTTGAGGGGAGTGGGGGTCCGGGCACAGCACCTTCCAGTCCACCGACCCCCACCCCCATCTCCCCCAGCCCTCCTCCCCCCATCCCCGCTCTGCTCCTCAAGTTCCAGACCTCTCCCCAGCTAGCATCCTGTCACCTCTCTGGTGCCCCAGGGAGGGCCCAGCCTTCCCCAGGGACTCTGGGCGGGCCACTGTGCAAGTGTGTGTGGCAGAGGCCCAGCCAGGTCCCAGGCACACCACGACAGCCCCTGCCACCTTCTTGCCTTCTGGTTCTGAGTCTCTTTCCTGGCTTTTCTCTCCGCCGTGGGCTGTGGCCACAGCCAGCCCTCTCGGACAGGAGCATGGGAGACCCCAGCTGACCCCAGGCCCCTCCGGCATGGCACAGACCCTCCGGGGAACAGCTCTGGTGTCTACACCTGTCTTCTCCAGCCTGCACAGCAGCACAGCAGGGACTGGGCCACACGTCTGTGCCCAGCACCCAGCCTGCACAGACGGGGCGGCTGCCTTGGTGTGGGAAGGAGGAGGGAGTGAACGGGACAATGAACGGGAGACAGACAGACAGGGGTGCAAGGCCAGCGGGGCAGTGACCTTGACAGTTCCGTGTCCTGTCCTTTGCAGATGTGCTGGTGGACGGACAGCCCTGTGACTGTGAGGCCGCGGCCTGCCGAGTGGGCGACCCCGTGCGTCTGGAGGTGCGGCTGACCAACCGGAGCCCGCGCAGCGTGGGGCCCTTTGCGCTCACTGTGGCGCCCTTCCAGGACCACCAGAATGGGGCGCGCAACTACGACCTGCACGGCGCCGTCTCCTTCGTGGGCTCTGGCACCCTCCACCTGGACGCGGTGCGTGGCAGTCTGCGAGATCCGTGCAGCCCCTGTGGTCACTGTCCCTTTGTCCCCAGGCCCCCCCAGGTGCAGGGCTCAGCGGTGGGTGAGCCCAGGCTTGTCTGTGCTGACCCTCATTCACCCAAGTTGCCACAGGACATCACAGGTCCTGGCTGGGACCCGGGACGGTGGGACCAGCCTAGAAGCTTGCTAAGGAGATGCAGCGGCTGCAGGTGGCCAAGGATGGTGCCAGACCTGCTGCCGGCCCCGCCCCGGTGCCCTCAGTCCGTGCTCCTGGCCTGCCGTGGCGTGGCCCGTGGTGATGCCCGCACAGCACAGCCCTCAGCCAAGCCCCGATCACCCGCAGAAACGACCTCTCATCCCAGCCACGCCCCGGCCTGCCTCAACCCCGACGTGGCCCGGGGAGGGACGTGCTGTGCTCCTTCCGATGCTGGGAGCGACGGCTCAGAGAGGGCAGCCACCTGCTTGGGGAGGCACAGCAGGGAAGCCCTGGGGGGGCCTCCCCTCCCCTGTTGCCCCTGTGTCCAGGCAGGCCCATGGGTCTCCTGGGGGCTTTGGGGCTGGTCTGCTCCGGCTGACATCTGTCCCTCCTCCCACAGGTGCAGCCCGCAGGCCAGTCGTCCTGCCTGGGAGCCCTCCTCTTCCTCTACACGGGCGACTTCTTCCTCCACATCCGTTTCCACCAGGACAGCGCGAGCAAGGAGCTGCCGCCCTCCTGGTTCTGCCTGCCCAGCGTGCACGTGCGCGCCCTGGAGGCACCAGCCTGAGCCCCAGGGCAGCCCCAGGGGCCCGGCCTGGCCCCCACCTTCCCACCATGCGGCCCCAGCCCTCGAACCCACCCTTCCTCCCCTTTCTCCTGTGAGCACCCCAGACGCGGCAGCCTCACCCCTCCCGGACTGGCCAGCAGGGCCCCCTACTGCCGCTTGATACTAACCGGACCCCAGCGGGCAGCACCCACCCAGCCCAGCCCTCCCCAGCCCCGCCCCCCACCCGGTCCCTGGACTGTCCCTGTGCCCGGGGAATCGCGGCCCAGCCAGGAGAGAGGAAAGGCAAGCATGAGGGGGGCCACGGCCTGGTGGGGCCTGGGAGCCTCCCCTGAGCCCCCTCAGACCTTGGGCTCCCCCACGCACCGTCCCCCCGCGCAGGGCTGGCTCTCCCGAGGGCGCCGAGGCGGCCCCAGCCGGAGGGGCGGTGCTGGTCGATGCCGGGCGGGTCCACCGTTTCCCCGGCAGGCAGACCTCGGGCCGCGCCAGCTGCTGCAGGCCCGGGGCTGTTTCTGGGCCAGGCTGGGGTTGCCGGGGGCTGCATGTGTCCGTGTGTCTGTGACAAGTTCTCCAATAAAGGGCCCGCCTTGCTTCTCTGCGGTCCGCCCGCGTCCCTGCATCTGTTTGCCGGCGTGGCCCGGGGCCCGCCCACCCACCCCGTCAGCCCCGGCTCGGGCAGGGCTTCCCATGCATGCAGGCCGGCACACAGAAGCCCCGGGACACACACGGCCGGCACCTGCAGGGTCGGGCCTGCGTCCATCCCTTTGACCCCACAGCCCCCCACCCCGTGCCTGCGCTTTTCCGGCCTGGCTCCCCGGCTGCGATCGGAGCCCTGACTCGAGCCCCACTGTGGGCCTCAGCCCCTATGACGGCTCTGGCCATCTTGGGCTCCTGTTTTCTCTCATGAGGTCCACGAATCATCTGCTGCTCTTTTCCATCCCCACAAACATGGGGAGACTTTGGGCATGACAGCGGGCACAGGTTGGGCTGGGCACCCCTGACCTGCTGGGGCGGTCCCTGTCGCAGCCACAGCCCTCAACCCCTGAGGCCGCCCCCCCCACCCCGGCCTCCTCCTCCCTGCTCCCTTCAGGGCCACCTGCCCGCTGGTCCCTGCGGCAGCGGCTGCCCTTCCCGTGGGCATCGGTCCCCACAGCATCCGTGTGTCCGGCACACGTCACTCCTGGGTCAGGACCTGGGGCCTTCCCGTTTCCACAAGGCTGCCTGGGCAGCAGGGGCGGCAGTGACTTGCTCTCACGGTCTGTCATCAGGCTGTAGTGGGGCCTGGGTGATCTCCATGAGACCTGTGGGCTCCAGGCAGGGGAGAACTTTCCTGGCCCCACCTCGCAAGTGGCCGCAGGTGTCCACGGGGGGCAGCACCTCCCAGTGCCAGGCGTGGCTGGGACACTCAGCTCCTGCCGTGTGTTCCCCAACTGCTCTGGGCCCAGGGGCACCACCTCCCTCCTAGCAGGGAGGGAAGCAGGGTCTCCAAGTGCCTGGAGCACAGAGTAGGGGACAGTGGGGCGGGACCAGAATCCGGCAGCGTCCACCCCGCTGCTCCAGCCTGTGTCCCCCAGGGGACGTCGGGAGGGGCTGCCTGCTCCCACCCGTCCCTCTTCTGAGGATGCGTGTCCAGGCCCCAGGGCCAAGCTGCCCCCTGGGGTTTTGCAGAGGCTCCGGCTGGGAGGGTGAGCAGGGTGGGAGTCTAGCCTCGCCTGGCAAGGCTGGGCCGCCCCAGGGAGGGGCACCATTTTTGGGTGGCACCGAGCTTCTGTGGGGGCTGTGGTGGCCTAGCGTCCCCGGCTCCCTCAGGCTGGGCTCACAGGCTGTGCTCCTCCCAGTGCCCTGCCCTGAGCAGCCTTCCCTGGCCCGGCCCGGCCCCGGGCCAGGAGGGAGGAGAGCATGGAGCGTCTTGGCAGAGGCCATCCTGGGAAGGTCTTGGTCTCAGTGCCCCCTAACGAACCCGGAGATGCAATTCTGAGCCCAAGCAGCATGTCTGGGAGGAGGGGGGACCCCCCAGGGGCGTGGGGGACCAGAGGCAAGGGAACAAGCAAGCAAGGGAGCATCACAGTGAGAGAACAGCTGCCTCGGTCCCCCGGTCCGGAGGTGGGAGCACGCGATCCTGCCTGCCAGCCAGGCCCTAGGGTCCTGGGAGGGAGCAGATGCTGGCCTCGGTGGTCCCGGGGGCCATGGGGCGGTCTAGGGGGTTCTTGTCGGGGCAGATGGGTGTGGAGGCTTGCCCAAAGCCATTTCTGAGACAGGCTGAGTGTCCTGCAGTAAAAATAGACATTCGATCTGCGTCCACACTTCCCGACACGGAGCCCCTGCGTCGCTGGGATTTCCTGGGCGATAGCGGCGTCTTGTGTTCTAACGAGAGGTGGTCGCCAGGAAGACCCAGAACGACCAGATGCTTGGAACTCTCAGCCCTGCCCCCATCATCCGGGGGTGGTGGGGAGAAAGGGGCCGAAGGTTGAGTTAGTGGCTAGTTAGTCGTACCGCTGTGGTGGGCGTCTCTGCAAAATTCCTGAACCACGGGGTTCAGAGAGCTGAACACACCCACGGCCTAGAGGGTGGTCTCCCCAGGTCCGGGAGACAGACCCTTCCAGAACTCCCCTGTGCACCTCTTCCCTGGGCTGTTCACCTGCATCCTTTGTAACAACCTTTGTAATCAGCTGGTGAGCGCAAGTAGCATTTTCCCGAGTTCGGCAAGCCGTCCTCACAGACCATCAAACCTGAGAACGGGACCCCCAGTTACAGCTGGTGGGCTAGAGGTACAGGTGTCCGCGACTTTCGAAGCGTGTCTTCCGCAGGGGCAGTTTTGTGGGACTGAGCCCTTCACCTAACTCCAGGTAGTTCTTCTCAGAACCGAGTTGACCTGCAGGACACCAGCCAGGATCCAGGTGGGGAACTGGCCGGTGGGGGAGACCCCACACTTGGCATCTGCAGGTATTGTGAGCAGAGGACAGGTTCCCTCACTAAGCTAGGAAGGGAACAGGCCTCTGACCCGGGATCCGCTCTCCGGGCCGCCGCCTGCGGCCTCCCCCGGTGCAATCAGGGTGGGCGCCGGGGGTGGTGTGTGGTACCCTGGTGCTCTTTGTCAGCCGCCCGAAGCTCGCGGCTCCGTAGGGGAAGCGAGCCCAGGGGGCCCACCATGGCCGGGGCTGGGAGGGCTGGGACTCCGAGCAGGAGGGACAGCAGAGCCCTTTGCTCAGGCACAGAAGACTGCTACCAGGGCCGCGAGACCCTCTGTCCGAGGCTCCTCCGGACAGGGCCAGGCCTGCCCCATCCCCCTTCCTGGACGCGCATCCACCGAGACCGGGTGGGCAAGCCCGCTGCGGGGGCCGCGTCCGGGGACCAGTGCTGGCCCGGCCGCTTCCTCGGCTCATCGCCTGGGGCGTCTGGGCTCTCAGGAGCTGAGGCAGGTGCTTACTCAATGGCCAGTCGGCCCCTTGGCCACAGTCTGTGCCTTGTGTCCCCAGGCAGCAGGAGGTCCCGTCTGTGGTGTCCGTTCCGTGCATCTGTTCCAGGTGAGTCACCCTGACAGGTAGGGGCCACGTGAGGCTGTTCATCCTCAGCTCGTGTCCAGAGACGCTTCCAGAAGGACACGAAACAATGCCCCGGCTGCCACTGCTGACGCTGGGGGCCGCTTGCCCCGGGCCAGGCAAACAGGAGGTAAAGAAGGGCCTGGCCTCGGGCCCAGTCCGAGGAAGGAGCCCAGGAGCCTACCGGGCTTGACTGGGTTCCACTGGAGGCCGCGTTGCCAGCCGGGAGAGTGGCACCTGCCCCAGCCGGCCCGCTGTGAGGGCCGTGGGGCCTGTAGGTGGGCCCGTGGGCCGGCGCGTGGGCCCATCAGTGGGAGCCAAGCCGCGGAGCCCACGGTCACGGTGGAGGCCCCTGGGGAAACTAAAGGGCTGGTTGGCTGGGTCTGTGGGGCAGGAGGATCAAGGAGGACTTCCTAGAGGAGGTGGCCTGGGGATGCGGGGGCAGGAGGAAGGGATCCTAGCAGTGCGGAGAGCTGAGCACTGGAGCAGAGACCAGACCACTCCTCTCAGCGACGGGGGACTCACAGGGCCTGTGCTCTGCTGGGCCAGGACCCAGGAAAAGGTGATGGATGACCGTGGTGGGGGGGCGTGGAGGAAGGGGTTGGGCTCTGCTTGGGGTCAGACGGGGGACATGACCCTGACCTTGCCTCGGTTCACCGGGGAGAAGATGCAGGAACAGGGCGCAGAAGGAACAGCGCGTCCCGGGAGGCCCGGCCCAGAGCAGCGGGCAGATGCGGGCGCACACTTAGTGTGACAGAAAGTGCATGGCCTCAGGGCCTGAGGGGGGCAGGGACTGCCCAGGAGGCATGTGGGGGCCCCGGGGCAGGTGAGGTGCTCCCGGAGAGGAGCCGCTGGAGCCCAGCAGAGAGGCCAGGCCAGGAGACGGGAGTCTGGAACCAGATGGCCCAGGAGGGAGAGCAGGGGGGCTGTGGCGGGGGGTGTTTAAGGCTGGAGCCTGGTGGGCCCGGGGCCCGGGGCTGTCGGCCACTGCCCGCTGCTCCTCGTGGCCCCGCAGCCCGCCCCGCAGCGCACAGCCTGTGCTCCAGCCGCCCGGCATTTTCTTCTCAGTCCCCACGCCTGTTTGGCCTTGGGGCCCAACTGTCCTCTCTTCCCGGATGGCCGCTCTGCCCACGGGCCTCCCGGGGCCCCTTGCCCCTTACTCTCAGCCCCACATCGCCTCCCCTGAGGGGCCTGTCCCGACAACCTCCTCTCGGCGGAGGAAGTGGCCCCGTCTGGAGTGAACTCTGCTCACTTGTGTCGTGTGTTCCGTCCTCTGCGGGAATGCGAGCCCCTGGGGAGTGGCTGGCAGGTGGGGGGCCCTGGGTGGGAATCGGCTGTGAGCCAGCCCCAGCCTGGGGGCCATGCGGTGCAGAATGGGCCGAGCATGAAGCCCGGAGCTCAAACAAAGCTCCAGCGTCTCCTTGCTGTGTGACCACGGGCTGGCCACTCCACTTCTCTGAGCCTGGCTCTCTCTCCTGTACCATGGCGGTGACAATGCCTCCTTCAGTGGGGGGTTGAAGGTTGCATCTAAAGATGCTGGAACAGTGGGGGCGGGGCTGGGTGCCCAGCAGACATTTGTTGAATGAAAGAATGAGCACAGCCACTCACCAGCCCTCTCAGCCCTGCCCCCGTGACATGTGTGGCCTTGGCGATGCCCCGTCACCTCCCTTGGCCCCAGTGTCCTGCTCTGCAAAGTGGGATCTACCCCATTTCAGCCTCCTAATCCATCGCCCACAGGCCCAGAAGACGTGGGGCTCTTCCAAGGGTCTCCGGCCTCCCGGATGCGCTGTGTCGTCCGGGGGCCTCTGCAGCAGGCGGGACCCCACACGGCCCCGCATGAAGAATGTCGAGCAAAATCAGAGGGGATGCTCTTTGGTCTGTATTTATCTAACTCCCTCCCCCACCCCACACACACATAGTCAGTAAAGAGGCCACAGGAGGGGGAAGGGGAAGTTTGGGCATGATGCTGGGCCTGGGTCATCGGGGCCCTCAAGACAAGTAGACCCCAGGCCATGCATCTGCGCTCTGTAGTATCCTGAGTGGACTGGGCTGCGGGCTCCCAAGGACCCACGCGCCCCAATGGAGCGGGGCAGACGGGAAGTCGGGAGAGAGGAACCAGGACAAAGTGCTCGCTCGAGCCCACAGCAGGCGAGGCGTGTCTCCCTGCAGCAGCCCTTGTTGAACAGAAATTCGCAACAACCTAAATGACCATTAGTGGGGCTGCACGGGTCCCGTGCTCCTGCTGGGACGAGGCCAGCTGCGCCAGGAGGTCCCTGCGCAGGCGGCGTGGCCCTGGTGGCTGACGCCGATGTCTGCGCTCCCCCCCCGCCAGGCAGACGGTCCACCGCCCACCCACGAACCATGACTTCTGTGCATCAAAAACGCTCTAGAAAAACATATTTCAGAGGTGGAAGGGCTACGTGCCTCCCTTAGAATCGTGGCCTCCTTTGGGGTTGGAAGAGACTTTCGGAATGGGGTGCGGGTTGGGGCACTTTAGTCCCCTTGCACACGCTTCACGAGGATATGGGGGGGAGACAGAGGTGTGACAGAGACAGAGATGATGGTGTTAAAGGACAAGATGTGAGAGGGACGGGGAGAGACGGTGGGGATATGAAGACGGACATGAGAGAGGCGAGACTGAGGCCCAGGAGAGTGACTCCGAAGAACAGACAGTGCCGGCGCCCCACCGGCGCGCACACTGGCAACTGTCACTCTTCTTTGACTTTCTCTGCGTTTTCAGTGTCCATCAACAAACCAAAACTTCACAGCAGTTGCCGGGGAAGATACTGAAGAGAGGAACCTTGAAGGGCAGGAGACGATGTGTTTTTGGAGGAGGGGACGTCAGAGACAACCAGGCACCCTGAAAAGTGGCCCAGCCAGAGCCTGTGCTCCCATGCCCCCCGCCCCTCCCACCGTCAGAATGCCCCCCACTGTAAGAAGTCAGAGCTTTGTCGTGGGGTCCGTGGGAGCCAGGGAGCCCTGGGAGGCAGGGGTGCTGCTTGCTGGCCTTCACATGGCCGAGTCATTCCAGTCGTGGAGCTCTGTTACCCATCGATTCCCACCCAGACTGGCCCTCCCACGAATCGGCAGTTCCAAGTCTCACTCCCTAAATGCCTTCCTCAAACCTCAAGTCATTGCTAAGTTTGAAAGTTGTCCTACATAGCTAGCACCGCTGCTACCCCATACCCGGCACCTTACACGAGTAAACACATCCTTTCTGAAGGAATTCATGTTTGTCCCACAAATTCCCAAGGGTTCCTACGAGGAAAAAGAATAAGTCAGTGTTAAAGTTGTCATGTACAAAAGGAATTGTAGCATCAGGTATGAGAGCCAGAAGAAATAAAACTTAGGCTTGATGAAAGAAATCAATGATTGGTTTTATCACACAGAGACTATAAAATAAGTATGTTTAATATGTTATGAAAAGTAAAAAAAGATTAAAATGAATAAAGATTGAAAGCATCATAAAATAGTCAAATGGAGCTCCTATAACTGAAAAATAGAATTAAAACGAAATGCTTGATGAATAGGTTGAAGAGCAGATTAAACCCAGCTCAGAGGAGAACAGGTGAATGAAAGAGCTGAGCACATTATAAAACATGGAGCCACAGGGGCGCCTGGGTGGCTCAGTGGGTTAAGCCGCTGCCTTCTGCTCAGGTCATGATCCCAGGGTCCTGGGATCAAGCCCCGCATCGGGCTCTCTGCTCAGCGGGGAGCCTACTTCCCTTCCTCTCTCTCTCTCTGCCTGCCTCTCTGCCTGCTTGTGATCTCTGTCAAATAAATAAATAAAATCTTAAAAAAAAAACAAAAACAGAAAACAGGCAGCCACAAGGACCAGAAAGCATGAAAGAGACGGAACAAAACACGGAGACCTAAGAAAGCAGAGAGAGAAGCTCTCACATATGTCTAATCAGAGTTTCTGGAGAAGGCAGTAAAGAAAGTAGAGAAAAGGCAGTATTCAAAGAGATCATGACTGAGAACTCAAAATGAGGAAGACAAAAATTCCACATATTGAAGAATCTCAACAAAATCCAAGGAGCATAACATTTAAAATACACAATAGGCACATCGTAATACAACTTCAAAGACCAGACGCCAAGGGATAATTTAACAGGAGCCACAAAGACAAGACAAATTACCTTTAAAAAAAAAAAAAAGCAATTTACCTGATAGCGGACTTCTCATTAGCAAAATCAAAGTTCAGAAGTCAGTGGAATAATACCTGAGAATGTGCGAAGTAGCACAGATACTTTTCAATGGGTGAAATAATATTTTCATATTAAAAAAAATAGGGCTTTCCAGCACCAAAACCTCATTAAAGGGAGCTCTGAAGAATGAACTCCAAGCAGAAATTGACACCAGAACAAAGTCAGAGATGCCATAAAGAAACAATAGATGAAGTGGCCCAAACATGAGTATATCTAAGTCAGCATCTACTGTGTGAATAATAATCGTGGGTGTGGAGTTCACTCATAATAGAATTAACATATACAGCAAAATAATACACAAATGTTGGGAAGGGGATGATCACAATCAAAGTGTTCTAAGGTGTTTTAACTTCAATTTCAAGGATTTAGGATGAGGGTAAATATACTGCTTAACTTAGATTTAAGCTTTGGTATTTTAAACATGGAAATTCTGGGGTAACCTTTGGGAAAACGAGAAATACTATGGGCAATTTCTAAGCAGGACACTCTAAAAGGAATTTAGAAAGCACAACTATTCAGTCCAAAAGGAGGCAAAAAGGGAACGAAAAAGGGCCCAAGAAAGAAACGAAAGTGGCACCACAAAACCACAACAATGATAGTATCCTCATATTACCGTTGGGAAAAATGAGACACACAGCAGTTAGGTAACAGAAGTGATTATAAAGTAAGTTACAGAAATAAAGTACAACTATACCCCAGATAAAAGGCTACACAAAAAGGAAAAGGAAGAGAAGTACTAGAAAAATACCAATAAAAGAAAATTTAAAGCCAAAAATAAATTACTTCTAGAGATAAAGACAATGACATCATGATGATAAAAGTGATAACTCACCAGGAAGCTATAATAACTCTAAATGCAACCAATAATATAGCCTCAAATACATAAAGCAAAATGTGATAGAACAACAAAAAGTTGTTGTTCTATACGAACATCTGTCTGTAACGGAAAGATCAAGAAAACAAAGTGTTAAATGTAGAAAATTTGAAAAATTCAATCAATAGACTTTATTTAATAGATTTATGTAGAACACTTCACTCAACAGATATAGAGAAACCTTTTTTATCAAGCATGTGTGTCAAAATTTGCTTTATGGCCCAGTATACAGTTGAAGGACTGTTATCACATTAATACATTCTCCGAACCCAATATACTTAACTTAGAAATCAATTACCAAAAGATGATCATAAAAGTCTCATGTATTTGGAAATTAGGATACTTACAGTTATCTCAGAGCTGAAAGAAGGAATTACACAGAAAAGTAAGAAGTATTAAGTTGAACAATAATGAAAGTATATACCAAAAGTTCTGTGATGGAGATAACCTAGGGATGTTTTATAAACTTAGTGCTTGTATTCTAAAGAGGGAAGTGTACGACTTAATGAACTAAGCACCATTCCTAGGAGCTGAAAATGATGGTGGAAAAGATCAAAGAAGATAAAGACAAAAAAAAAAGACAAAAAAGATAAGATCATAAATTAATAAAAGAAGAAACACATAATAACAAAAAGCCAAATGTTGCTTCTTTTTTTTTAAAGATTTTATTTATTTATTTGACAGAGAGAGATCACAAGTAGGCAGAGAGGCAGGCAGAGAGAGAGGAGGAAGCAGGCTCTCCACTGAGCAGAGAGCCCGATGCAGGATTCAATCCCAGGACCCTGGGATCATGACCTGAGCCAAAGGCAGAGACCTTAACGCACTGAGCCACCCAGGTGCCCCCCAAATGTTGTTTCTTGAAAAGGCTAATAAAATTGAGAAATCCCTGGCTAGATTAATTTTTTAAAAAGGCACAAATAACCACCTTACAAATAAGAGGAGACATCAGATACTTCAGACAAAAATAGGATATTACATTATGAAAAGCTTCATACCAATGAACTTGAAAACATAAATGAAATATACATTTTGTAGAGAAATGTAATAAGAATTGAAATTTATGATAATAATAATTAGGCTGAATAATCCTAAAGCCATTAAGAAAGCAAATTCGTAGCTTAAAAAACTGTCCCAAAATGAAAATCCAGGCCCAGATGGTTTTTACCAATAAATTCTAGTTCAAGGAACAAAACATTCCAAAGATACACAAAATATTTCTGAATGTGGGGAAAGAGGAAAAACACGCATATATTTTTTATGAGGCTTGTATAACCTTGATACCCAAATCTGACAAAGACAGCATGAGAAAAGAACATTTCAGCCTCAATCACACATCAGCGCGGATGCAAAAATTGAAATCTGAATGTTAGCAAGCAGATTAGTGATAATATGAAGAAGATAAGCATATTATGACCAAGTTGCATCTACCAGAGAATGCAAGGTTGGTTTTGCATTGGTGAAGATATTATGAATTCACCACATTAAATGAAAGAAGGAAAATCATACGATCATTTGTATAGATGTGGGAAAAATGTTTGATAAACGTTAACATTCTTTCATGACTTAAAAAAAAAAACCAAACCCCAAGCCCTTCCAAAACCTCTTAGCAATTTAGGTCTAGAAGAGAGTTTCCCTAACCTGATAAAAGGATACCTAAAAAAGCTATACATACAGCAAGCCTTACTCCTAATGTTGAAGTATTGCACGCACCCTGTGGTCAGAAACAAAACAAGGATGCCCGTTATTGCCACTTATGTTCGACACTGTGTAAGTGGTCCGTGTCGGCACAGTCATGTGAACAAAAGAACGGAGTAAGGGGCATAAAGACTAGAAAGGAAACAAAACTGCCACCATCGGCACATTGTATCATTGGTCACACAAAAAATCCTAAAGGATATTCAGATTTATTAGAATTAATAAGTGCTTAGCAAAGATGTCAGATATGAAGTCAATATAGAAAAATCCACAGCATTTTTGTACCATAGCAACAAACATCTAGAAAATGAAGTGATCAAATTTACCATTGGTAGAACTACAACAATATATAGAGAATCTATGGCAGGCAGGATAGTGGCCTTCCATGATGTCCATGTCCTACTTCCCAGAATTATGTGAATATATTGGGTTATATGACAAAGAGGAGTCATGGGTACAGATCAAATTAAAGTCTCTAATCACTCAACCTGAAAATAGGGAGATTATCTTGAAATATCCAGGTGGGCCCGATGTATTCAGAAGGATCCTTAAAAGGGGAAGAGGGACACGAAAGACAACCAGAGAGCTGGTGTCTTGAGAAGAATTTAGCCTGATGTTCCCGTCACTGAAGATGGAGGAAGGAGCCAAGAGCCAAGAGGTGCCTCAGTCTTAGAAGCAAGGAAACAGATTCTGCCCGAGAGCCTTCACAAAGGACACAGTCCTCCAATAGCTTGCTTTTTGCCCACTGAGACTCAGTTTTGAATTCTGACCTCCAGACTATAAGATAATAAATTAGTTTTGTTTCAAGCACTACGTTTGTAGTAACCTGCTACAGGAGCAACAGGAAAATAATTTTTTTAAAAAGATAAGAGATAAAAATAAAAAGAGTAAATCATTTCTTTTATGTGCAAGACCATTATGGAGAAAAGAAATTTATTAGAAGATCTAAATAAATGTGGAACCCTCTGGCTCATAAAGATATAAATTCTCATTAAATTGATTTATAGGACCAACATAAGCCCAATAAAAATCTTCACAACATTTTTTGGTGAAACTTAGCAAGTTGATTTTGAAATTTATTTAGAAATGCAAAGGCCCAGTAATAACCAACATACTTTTGAAGAATACGGCAAAATGTATTATGATACAAAATAAATAGAGACTGCAGAAAAGAAAAATGGATGAACGGAAAGCCCAGAAACCTATGCACATACGGACACATGATGTGTGAAATGTTGCTACCACATACCACTAGAAAGAGACAGACTTTTCCTTTAATTGTGCTGGGAGAACTGAGTAGCCACAGCGAGAGACATCAGACCCTACTACAAACCATACACAAGAATCTGTTGCAGGTTAAGACCTAAATGTGAAAGGCCAGGGATAAAATAAGACATTATAGATATCTTTATGATGTTAGGGTAGAGATGGATATCCTAAATAAGCCACGAATATTACAAGCCATAAGAGTGATAAATGTTACTATATTAACATTAAGAACTTTTGTTCATAAAGTGGAAAGACATGTCACAAACTGGGAGAAGTATGAGGAGGTCTGACACCGTAATGAGATTTTTCAACCTGGACGTAATATAAGTCACTTATGCTCACAACCCATTGAGAAGAACAAGTTATATGGCCCCACCTGACGGCAGCTGGGGCACATCTCCGCTAGGGAGGAGGGCAGAATGGGATAGAGTGGGCACCAGAAGTCTCTACCACTCCCAGTAAAGCTGGACTGGTCATACCAGATGACCCAATGATGCCGCTAGCAGGTGCCCATATTAATGAATATTCAGTGGCTTGTTCAACATGAGCCATGTGCCAGAATGTTTATAGTGGGTTTGTTCGTAATAAGAAAGAGGGACATAGATCCATATGTCACATTAAGAATGGAATGTGTCAGTATGTTGTGGCCTGTTTGGACGGCGGGACATGTGCGATGGTGAGTACGCAGCAGCAGAGAGACACTTCGACAACGTGTTGATGGAAGGAAGAGAGCAACCGAAGAACACGCGCATTCTTATTCTAATTACACGACGTCCCCAAAGCAAGTAAAACCCTGTATTTATTGAGGAAACATACATAAATTGTTAAAAAAAAAAAAGACAAGTGAATAATTGACACAAAATTTAGTATAGATTCTGTCTGGATAAGGAAGAAGGATGAAGTTTGAGAGGGGCAAACGGGGGGTGGGGGATCAGGTATGTTCCATTTCTTCACCTGGGCAGTGGACACTTAACTATATGCCTCTCTCCAAAAATTGAGATGTTCAATTCAGGCCTGCGTGACGAGAATTGTCAAAGACATGGCTTTCGGTTAAAAAAAAAAAGGAAGATCCTTTGGCACCGATTCAGCAAACCAATAAAGAATTCTTCCCTTCTTCCACCTTTAGAATTTAGTTTCCCATTTCTAACCTGCTGATTAATCGCCGTATGTTCCTGGCAACCGCCCAGGCCAGCTCCCTGAAAACGGGTGAAGCCGGAGCCGTAGGACAGGAGTGCCTTCAGCACTGTGGACAGCGACCAACCGCGGGCCCTGCGCGGAGCGGCAGAAGGAAGGTCTTCCAAGTCAAGACTCAGCCGACCACCCAGTTGGTGGCCACGCCTTAAATGCAACCCAGGCCTCCTGGTGCCTTATCCAGTGTTTGCTCCGCTGCCCCTGGCTTTGGAGAAAAGGACTGGGGAAAAGGACTCCTCCGCGAACCAGAAAGTCACTGAGGGGACAACCACATGTGACTTCCATGTATGCCACTGAGACCTTGGGCTTAGCAGTCAGTCCAGCAGGAGTTCGGTCCAGATGCCCTCCGAGTGCTCTGCAAGTCACTGCAGCCGTCCAGGCTTCCATGTCCGTCAGTCCCCGCCCCACAGCACTGCTTGGAGCATTCAACGCTATTAGATGTATCACACACTCAGTCATGCAGTCTCGTGTGCACCGGTGCTCACTTAAACACAAGAAAATTCCCTTAGCCTTTCCCCCTCGGTAGATTTCAAATCAGAAAGGAACTGATTTTATGGTGAAACAACACTACTCTTCAGAGTCTGTTTCGGAAATAAGCCCCATAAATTTCCATATAAAATCTTGGCATCTGCTAACAATGTCTTACTTCTCTTAGTTTTGTCCAGTCCTATTTACTTTACTCTGTCACACCAAGAGGTGCTCGGAGAAGAGGGAACCAGATGCCTACAACATGTCACTGGTGCGAAGGGTCCTCAACTATACATCTGATTTCCAAAAGAAACCTGAAGGGTAACATACTCTACTTCCTACTAATCGCTAGATTCTATCTGCTGGTGTTTTATTTAGAAATTTTTACCTGTACTCTTAAAAGGCCATTGGCCTTTAGTTCCCCTTATTTTGTATTATTTGATTTGAAGTTATTCTAGATGCATGGAATGGGTAAGGGATTTTCCCTTCTATCTTTTTATATGGCCTGAGATAGTTTAAACAGCATTGAAATTATTAGTTCTTCAGAAATTAGATACCACTCAGCTGTGAGCCCAGCCCAGCCCAGCTGCGTTTTTACTGATAGACTGCCAGTCACCTTCTAATCTCTTATATGGTAATTGGTCTATTAGAATTTCCCATTTTTTTCTTGGACTGATTTTAGTAATTTACTTTTACCAGGAAATCACCCATTTCCCGAAGGTTTTCAATTTGTTATCACAGAGTTGCATAAAATATTCTCTCGTAATTATTTTGATCTCCCTGTACCTGTAGTCACCCTGGTCTGTCTGCCGGCTCCTTCCCAATCTGGCCCAACTTCACTTTCTCTCTTTATTCTCCATTATTGGACTCACGAGTGCTTTCAGAAAAATTTCATTAGCCATTTCAAAGAACAAGCTTTCGCATTTACATAGTCTTTCCACTATTTAAAAATGTTTCCTATTTCGTCAATTTCGGTTCTTATCCGTATGAATTGCCTCTTTGTTGTTTAGTTTGTTGTTTCTTTTCCTGGTTTCGAAACATGTTGCTGTTTCAGACTTCCGGTTCTAGTGAAGACGTCTCGGGCTGTGTGCGTCTCAGCTTGGTTTCTGCCACTTGTCTGCTTTAGTGTGACGTGTCTTTGTCTTTGCTTTCCAGATAGTGTGTGATTTTTCCTTCAACTTGCTCTTTGATCCAAGAGTTCTATAGGAACGTTTTAAATCTGCAAGTAAAGTGTTTTCCAGTCCCTTTTGATCACTTACTTCTACTTGTATTGGATATAACCAGAGCATGAGGTAAAAAACTGTTCGTATGTTCTTAAGTTAGGTAAAATTTTCTTGGTGGCCTATTATATACTGGTTTTTAAAAAAAATACATACTGGTTTTTATTAGTGGCCTTTGGCAATGTATGAAAATGCATTCACTATTTGAGAACATGTGTCCATATATATGATTTATATCTCATTAACATTATACATAATTTTAACATAGCATATATTAATTATAGAATATATAATAATTATATAATTATGCAATATTATACATATATAATTCTATATCATATATATTTGCATTTATTTATCTGGTGTTATTAGTTTGTCATTTTTAAATTCCACGTGTACAGGAAAACAGAGAGACAAATATAGACTATATACCCATCACTATTGAATAACTGTGCATTCTACCATATTTGTTTTATTTGCCATATTTGCACTGGGGTGTTTAAAGTATGGGTTTCATGGCATTACACCCCTGGATAGCTGAATTTGCCTCTTTAATAAAGACCGAGTCTTCTCCAAATAATCATGGCACCATTCCTGCACATGAGAAAATTATAGTGATGTTCTCTGACCTTCTAAAATTCCATCTACACTCAAATTTCCCTAATTGTTCCTCAAATGACTTTTTAAAATCTAATTTGTTCAGACTAGGATCTAATCAGGGGCCATACAATACGTTAGACTTCTCCTTAATTTCCAACACTTTTGTCCATTTCTAATAGAGATGTGCCAGTATCTCTCACTCCAAGAGCCTGTTCCTAATGGGCTTTGCTATGTATACTCCGCTTTATACCTTTTTTTCTGATATAGGCTCATGGCTATATATATCACGTTATTGTATAATATTCTACCGTATCACATATAACTATTTTTAACTTTTTTGAGATTAACATCTGCCAGTCCTACTTTATTTTAATTTTCTTTATCCTTGCAAATATTTTCCCAACAATTCATTTAAACCATTTAACGTATGCTTTCGTTTCAGGTGTACGTCTAATAAACCACGCGTGACTGACTCGGTTCCTTCCCTCGGTTCTTTGTTGAGTCCGGTGTGACAGTGCCTTTCTTTTACTGGGAGCCTTCAGTCCTTTCTAGTCAAGAAATAACTCTTGCACTTTATGTAATTTTACGGTAGTCTGTTGGTTATTTCTTCTGCAACACTGTTTCTCATTTTTGATGCTTTGATCAAGCTCCTGTTCCTCCCGTTTTTCCCCTTATTAATTTGCAAGTCCCTACATATGCCTTCTGTTCTGCTCTGCACTGAACTTTGTGCCCCCTCGAAACTCCTGCGTAGAAGCCCAACTACTTACTGTGGCTGCATTTGGAGCGGGTCCCTGAGAGCACAACTAAGTTTAACTGAAGTCTTGAGGACGGGGCCCCGATCAGACAGGGTCAGTTTCCTGGTAAGAAGAGACGCAGAGTGCTCTCTCCCCCTTGCCTCCCCTCAGCGCCTGCGCAAAGAAGAGGTCCATGAGCACACAGCAAGATGGCGGGCATCTGCAAGCCAAGGGACAAAACCCAAGTCCGTGTGAGCTCTACCTCGCCAGCCCCTTGATCATGAACTTCCAACCTCCAGAACTGTCTGTTGTTCACACCCCCCAATCTTGGTATCTCGTCACGGTGGCCTGAGCAGACACTGAGACCCCTTCCCTTGCCCCGGTGGCCACCTTCTCTTCCCTGATTGTACAACCAGACACAGATTTCTCTACCAGTAGCTAAATATAAGACGACAGCTATTTCACACAATCAGATGTTCTATTTTTCCCCTAATTACTTGTCCTCGGTCCAATAAGATGACACTTCTAGAATTCTTTTATTTTCTTCCTCTCCTGTCCCCGTCAAAGATGAGATCCTCGGAAAGTTTATTCTTTCCCCCGCCCATAACTTGCAGAGGTTGCTGAGCTGGGACTTTTATAAATAGACTGCCGTTAGGGTTTTTGCTCCCAGTAGGGACCTTCTATTCCAGGAACCCTCATTAAGCACTTGGACGACACAGTCCAAGATGGGGCTACCCTTATTCGTGTTGATCTAAGGGACCCACATGTCACCGTCCACTGCTCACCACCGTGTCTTTCCCTTTTCCTGTTTCTTCATTTTGTGGGCTCTGCACTTTCTCACTTTCTTTTGGGTTCCAGTCTTTGTTGAGTCTTTTCCTTGCATGAGGGATGAACACGGACTCAGGAAGCGCTCTCAGACGCCTTCCTTTTGCGAGCGTCAGTGAACACCGGTCTGGGCAGGGTTCTCGGGCAAAGGTCTTTTCTGGGCATGAGGTTGGCCTGAACGCCCAGGCTTGGCCATGTGGCACGCCTCGGTCAACAAAACATGTTCAGAAATGATGTGGGGCATTTCTGGGCAGAGTTTTTTGGGACCACGGCAAGGTCTGTCGGAATCCCATCCCTGTTGGGGATCTGGGAGGCCCCTGGCCGGGGAGAACGTCTGTCGGCCGGGGTCTCCGAGGGACCTCAGTGAGCGGTTACCTGTCGACTCACCTGAGCTAGAAACAAGCCACTGATTTTTTAATTAAAAAAAATTTCTTGGCACAGCTATGTTTTAGTCAACTCAAGCTGGTACAAAATTCCCCGGACTGGGGCACTTAAGCCACAGACATGTACTCTCACAGCTGGGGAGGCTGGACGTCCGCGATCAGGAGGCCAGCAGATTCAGTTCCTGGAGGGTTCTGTCCCCAGCAGTGGTGTCCTCACATGTCAGGGAGAGAGTGACTCTGGTCCCTTCGTCTCTTCACGAGGTGTGGCCCCATTGTGGGGCCCTGCCCTCCTGGGCTCGTCTAAATCTGATTACTTCCCAAAGGTCCCACCTCCCAATACCATCACACCTGGCAGGGGCTGCTTAGGGCTTCAACACGGAATTGGGGGAGACAGAAACATCCAGTCCATCCCACGCTGTGTGATCCGTCCCGTCCAGATCGGTCCAGAGACGGCTCGGACAGGGGCACGCTCTCTCCTGGGGTATAACCCCTCCTTCCTGTCTGGCTCCGAGTCCCCTTAGATGCTCTCATTTTCCTTTGTCAGCTCTCTGGGGGCTCAGATATGACTGCGGATGCCCCTGTGCTCGTCTGAAGTCCCCCCGCCCCCTGCCAAGAAGCAGATGCCGAGATGCACTTGAACACACAGGACGGTTGTTCCTGGGCAGGACGCCTGTGAGCAGAAATGGGGAGACATCAGAGAGAGTCAGCCCCAGGCAGAGCTGACCCCGAGGGAAAGAGGAAAGAGGGAAGGAAGGAGGGACAGGAGGCCAAAGATCCAGCACCCTGCCCAGAAGCGGCAACAGACTGGAGGTGACGAGAGGCCTGACCCCAGGCCCTGGCCGGGACCCTCTCCCGCGTGCTCCCCGTGACAGCTGAGAGACGCACCCGCTGGACACGCTGCAGGTCAGGGGGGCCGAGCGTGGGCCGCACGAGAACGGAAGAGGGTGGACGCGTTCGGGGCTGAGCCGGCGACAGTGGTGCTGGCGATGACCCAGGGATGCCGGCAGGGGCCCAGCGCCGCCTCGGTCTGTGACATGGGAAGGCCCGGACCTCACCTTGGCAACCTCCAGGGCCCGGACCAGGAACTGGCCCAGCAGATGCTCCGTGGAACTTTGTGTCCAGAAAGAACGAACAAATCTAGCTCTGTTCTGTTCCCGATCATCTCAGACTCTAGGGTCGAAGCTAGGAGAGACAGGCTCTGGGGTGGACACCAAGGAGGGCTCCCCGGGACCCACCCGGCCATCGCCCCCCACCTTCTCGCTGACCTCCCCCGGGCTCTCTTTCCGCGTGGCCTCCTCCTCCCCTCTCTCCTTCTGTTCGCTGCCTGGGTCTCCTGCTGCTGCCTGCCCCCCGCATGGTTCCGAAGCCCCCAGGACGGTCGTGTGGGAGCCCTCGTGCCCCTGTGCTTGAAGAAGAAGCAATAGCTTATGAGCGAGGGATGTTCAAGAGGAGAGACAGAGACACAACCAGCCCCACGTCCTCCAGGGCTCACCTGGGCCGGGCACCCTGCAAAGAAGACCTCAGCTTGTGCCGTGTCCCCATCTCACGGACGGGGCAACAGACTCACGGAAGGGAGAGATCCGAGGGCAGACAGCCGGGAGATGGTGAAGCCAGGATTCCAGTCCGGGGCCATCGGACTCCAAAGCTCACGTGTTTTGCACTAGCTCTGCGTAAGTTCCAAGACGGCGCCCATCACCCTCGCACGGACCGGCCAGGAGCCTTCGCTCCGCCCATTTGTCAAGGGAAGGGCCCAGGGGTCAGAGCGCACGCAGTGCTGGTCGTACCGCTGCCTCCGGCCCCACCCACTCCCTTCGACGGGCAGCAGCCTCGGGGGGCAGCTGTCCGTGTTTCCCAGGCCTCAGTGCCGAGATGCTGCTGACGTCCCTGCCGGGGAAATCCTTAGGATTTGGGGATTTGGTCTTCTTTGGTTTTATTCTATTTTCTATTTCTACTTTTTAGAGTTTGTGCAACAAGTATTATCCATGATCAAGAATAAGTAAATAAATAAAGGGGCACCTGGGTGGCTCCGTCAGTTCAGGGTTTGCCTTCAGCTCAGGTCCTGATCCCAGGGTCCTGGGATCGAGTCCCCCATTGGGATCCCTGCTCAGAGGGGACCCTGCTTCTACCTCTGCCCCTTCCCCCTGCTCGTGCTCTCTCTCTCTCTCTCTGCCTATGACAAATAAATAAATAAATAAATAAATAAATGAAATCTTAGAAAAAAAGAAAAAAGAATAAATAGGGCTCCTGGGTGGCTCAGTCGTTAAGCGTCCGTCTTTGGCTTGGATCATGGTCCCAGGGTCCTGGGATTGAGCTTGAATCGGGCTCCCTGCTCTGCAGGGAACCTGCCTCTCCCTCTCGCATTCCCTCTGCTGTGTTCCTTCTTTCACGGTGTCTCTCTCTGTCAAATAAATAAATAAAATCTTTAAAAAAAGAATAAATAAATAAATAAAAGGGACAGAATGATTTTGAAAAAATAGTGATTCAACCCGCACCGTTGACGAGATGAGGGCGTCAGCACAGGGGCAGGGGCAGGGATGTTGAGAGCTGGGACGCTTCCCTGTGCTGCAGGAACCACTGTGTGTCTGCCCTCACGTGCCGGAGGCCCGACAGCACCGGACCCTGCAGTGACTGCGCTCCCTCCCTCCGCTTACCCCCAGACACTCCCAGTGCCCTGTGAGCAAGAGAGGCTCGGCAGTGGCCTCTGACGGGCGGGGGACGCAGCTGGGCTCCCCAGCCCCAGTCTGCCGCCTTCAGCGTCATCAGAGCTGGACTCATGATTGCGTTAATTGGCCGTCCTTTTCCTGAGGTCCTTTCCTCCTCCAGGTCAGAGAGCTCCCCAGGCCCGGGGACCCTGTGCTGATGATGCCCCCCCCCCCCCACCCAGTGGGGAGTTAACATGGCTCCGTTCTGTCCACACAGTGCATGTGAGGCTTCTGAGTCGCTTCCACAGCCCGCGAGAATCCTCATGGTCTGGCCCTGTCTCCCATCCTGCTGGGGGCCTCGGAGTCATCATCTCTGATCTCATCTGGGCCACCTTCCCCCAGGGACCACATTCTAGCTATGCTCATTTTCTTGCTCTTCCCCAAAGAAGCCAAACCCCTTCCACTGACCCCAGGGCCTTTGCATCAGCTGTTTCCTCTGCCAAGATGCCCTCCCCTGAATAGCAGCACGTCATTCCGTGTCTCAGTTCAAATGGTGTCTGCTCAGGGAGGACATGCCTGACCACCACACCCAAGTGTCCTCTGCCCACCCCACACGGTGCTGTCGCATGTTTTCTCATCGTCCTCCAGCTTCACCCGGCTGCTTCCCCAGGTTTGTGGTGGTTCACTCTCCCTGTAGGACATGCTCCCGGACAGCAGGGGCCTTGCTGTTGGCTCCCCCACCCCCTAGAAGGCTCTGGAGACAAGACTGGATCGCTGAGCTGTGTAGACTGCCCTAGGCTCGGGGGACCCAGGAAGTCGATGGTGTCCGAGCTCTGCCCACGATGGGTCATGCACATGTCATCTGTCAAAGGAGGAAAGAGGTCTAATTGCCAGTACTCCTTCCGGCCCTGGGTGATGCAGGGACAGACTTAAGTCCTAGACTGGAGCCTACTATGTGCGCATCAAGATACAACGAAGCCTTCTCCCTGTTCAGCTGTGGGAGCTGGGAGTAGCCTGTTCCGTGGCCTGGGGACTGGAAGGCTAAGTCCGCCTGCTGGGAAGCCCTCTGAGGTCCCCCAGTCAGGCTGACCGTGACTATCACGGGCCCCATGGGACCGCTGGGTCTCCGACTCCAGACCACACTGTCTCCCCTCCACCTGGCAGAGCCCCGCACCCTCCGGTACAGAGAGCCCAGGCTGGCAGGTGGCGTTGGGGGGTAGAGAGCAGGTCAGAGGCAGAGAAAGTTTCTCAGAGGCGCCCAGGAGCTTGTACCCAGAGCGCCTGGCACTAGTTCAACCCAGTGAAAGTTTAGTCAGCCCTCTCTGTGCGGGGGACTCCGAGGGGATCCTGTCCTTAGGAAGCTCCAGGCCTAGAGCAGGGGACAGAGCAGAGAGCTGGGCGGGGAGGTCCATGCCCAGACCCAGCCTGGGGCCAGGACGCTGTTGTGGAGCGGGGCCGGCTGAGCCGGAAGGGCCCCGCCCGCTTCCTCCGCCCCGAAAGTAGGCCTGCAATGATCCGAGCAGTGCACCTGCCGGGCCCCAAAATAGCGGCCGTGTGCCTGGGGACCCGCATCGCTCTGTGAAGCCGCAGCCACCGCGGCTGTGTTTGAAAAATACCTTCTGCCACACAAAGGTGAAAACAGCAGAGGCGAGCGCCAGGCTTCTGAGAAGAGAAAACACTGAGACGCTTTCCACGGGGATCGGGAAACTGTCCGTGCAGGCACCGCACACCCGGGTGAGCGGCTCGAGTCCGCTCCCGCCGGAGGGCCTGGCGGCGTGGCAGGGTCCCGGGGCCGGAACTCGGTCCCGGGCCGGCAGGGCGCTGCAGGCAGCCGTGCGGCGCGGACAGGGGTCCACTGGGTGGGCGCCGGCCTCCGCCAGGAGCCACCGCTCCCCGGGGCCCTTCTCTTGCTCACCCCCTCCCCCAGGAGGACACCTCACTCACCCCAGGTCACCCCCTGAGAAGGTAACACCTGCGGGTTTGGACCGCGGTGGCCCGACTCCCACGGACGCGTCCCACAGCCTGAGTACAACCGACCGAGGTCCCCGACCCCCAGAGACGCCCCCGGGACAGAGGGCAGGCAGCCTGGTCCCACTGGGTGTGGACAGAGTCCCCCACCTGCCTCTGGCTCTGCCCCTCCTCCGGGCGCCCCCCCCCCCTCCAGTGCAGGCCGCGTCCCACCGTGGAGCTCAGGTTCCGCTCTGGAAGCCCGGGGAAGCGAGCTGCTGCCCCACGTCCTGTGGGACCCGCGCCACAACGAAGCGTTGTTCTCATTTATTTTCAGGAGCAGAGGGTTTTCATTTTTTCTTCTGCTTTATTTAGTATTATTATTGTGTTATTTATTTTAAGGAGGCAGGGGGCTGGGTTCCACACACGTCTCCTCCCTGTGAACATCAGATCATTCCAGGCACTGGGTGGTGGGAAACTGCCCAAGAGAGAGGTCGCCAGGGCCATTTCCGGGCCATGTGGGGTTGTTGTTCCCGAATCCATTTCATTAATCCAGTCAGCAAACACCCGGAGCCTCTGTCCTGCCAAGTCCCAGGGACCCGGGGGCGGAGGCGGGGCGCTGGGCCCTCCTGCTGCCCTGGGGGCTCGGCTGAGCCCGGGTTTAGAACAGCCAGCTGCCTGGGGCACCCTGCCGCGGAGGACCCGGTTCGGGAGACCCTCCCCGGGGGCCCAGGTTCTGGCGGCCCCGGGGGCCCCTCGCGGCAGCTGCAGGCTGGGAAGACTCCGGGATTCCCGCACTGACCCTGGCAGCACCTAGGCTCCCCGGGGAGGCGGTGGAGCTCTTCGTGGGCCAGGCCCACGTGGGGATGGGCCCCATTAAGACACCTGAAGTCCACTAACCACCCATCCTCTAATAAAGTGTGTGTGTGTGTGTGTGTGTGTGCGCGCGCGCGCGCACGCGCGCCTGGAGCTTTGGAGATGTCCTCGGCTTGAAAGACGGGCACCTTAGCCTGGCTTTGCCTCCCAGTGCTTCCTTCGTCCGCCACGTGCCCCTGAGTCTGGGAGGACTGGCTGCTTTGCCGTCTGTGAAATAAAGTTCCTGCTCTTAAACGTCCCCTCGCTCCGGGAGCGGGTCGGAGCCCTCCTGAGCCCCGACTCCCCACACCTTCCGTCCCTGCAGCAGTGTCGCGTGTGGACTCCCCGGGTGACTCTGCCCTCCTGGCCACAGTGGGACACCTCGCTGAAGTCTCTGAGACCCAAGAAATGCCGGGAAGGGCCCACCTGGGCTTGACGCCCTGGGAGGAGCCGCGGCCAGTTTGCAGCTCATGTACCCAGGTCGCTTGTCAACAGGTATCCGGGGAAGCTGGAGGTCTGACAACCCCCGGGCCACAGGCTCTGACTGTCCACTCTCAGAACCACTTTCCCTGCCCCCTGACATAACGTTCTGGACCCCTGTGGGCAGACCAAGGCAGTTTCCCTTCTCCATCACTGGCTCTGCCTCTGGTATCTTAGGAGCCCATCTGCCTCCAGTCTGACCCTCACTACGTGTCACCGAACCCTGGGACTTATCTCGGCATCTGCTGGATTCAATCATGGAATCCACAAAATAACTTCTGACACCTGCTGTGTACCAGGGACTGGGCTCACTCTGTCTCTTCCTTCTTGTCCTTCCTGCCACCTTACTGGTCCGGCCCCTTGTTGCCTGTGCCTGGAGAGGCCAGGGCACAGCGCCCTAACTCCCACCCCACCCCCACCCCAAGGGCAGTGGCGCCATGGCTACTGTCCTAAGCTTGGACGACTGTCCTGAGCGGGGATGACGATGACAGTCTTGCAGAGCCGTCATGAGGACACAACACCCAACTCGGGCCCAGCATCCAGCAGGCGCTCAAGAAGCACGTACCCAGGATCAGCACAGCAGAGGGCAGTACACCACTATCACGGCACCATTCTCCTGCTCAAGAACCGACCATGGCTCCCCGTGTCCTCTCACGTTGTGTGCAGGCTCTTCTTTGTCATCTCAGCGGAGGCCAGACTGGTGATGGCCTTGAAGGGAAACAGGTCAGTGCTGGGCCCAGGATGAGCCCTGTGTATATGCCTGTGTTCAAGATCCTCTCGGCCAAAGACAGGGCTGGGATCGATTAGCAATGTCTGCCATGGGCCGAGGCCCAGGGAAGGTCGCCCATCTACTCGTTCCAGTCCTGGGGGCCCTTGACCCCCCCCCCCGCAGACCCCGTCCCCACTTCTTCCTCTTCCTGAGCCTCTCCCGCAGCACCTCTCCCTCTCCCTCTCCGTCTTTCTTGCTTTTTCTCCTCTTCCTTCTCTGCACCGGACCCCCAGTGACATCGGAGTCACAGCCTAAAGTGTGGGGACCTACAGGATCCTGGCCGGCAGCCACATCTGTCATCTGCACAGCACGCTTCCCTCTCTGTTCTGCCCATCTACGTCTTCCTGCTTTCCTAAGAGAGACCTCATGTGGGGCGATGACCTCAGACCTGCGGGTGAGTGAACCTGACCCTGCCCTTTCATTGCCATCAAGCAGAGGACCTGCTGGCTACCTGCCAAGCGGCAGGCCCTGCTCGACCGAGACGAGGCAGGCCCAGCCCTCACTCGAGGAGCTGAGTCCGGCAGGGGAGATGGGACAGGAGTATGTGCAGGGACACGGGAGCCTCGGCCAGCCTGGGGACCGGGGAAGCTCCTGGAGGACGTGCTGCCGCAGCTGAATCTTGAAAGATGAGGAGTTGAGAGCCCGAAGAGGACAGGGAAAGGTACGCGGGCAGAGGGCACAGCATGAACAAGGCACAGAGGTGCTGGGTGCTGTGAGGACCGTGTGCTGAAGGCTGCCCCGCAGGACGGGGGAAGGGGGCAGGGGCTGAGGGTGCCGACACCGAGGGTGCGCCGAGGAGCTCGTGGAGGGTTTTCAGCAGGGAACGCAAGAGCCCGCGTGCTCAGAGGTAGTTGCGGGCAGAGGAGAGAGGGGGGTGGCCTGACTGCAGGCCGCCAGGACCTGAGCCGGAGGAGGGTTTGCCTGCGTGCGTCCAGAAGTGGGATCCAGGCTTCCTGCCCCTCTATGCCCAGCAACCCGGGCTGGGGCTGTGGTTCCCAAAGAGTGGCTTGGGACCTGGCTCTGAGGTCAGCTCTGTGCCCAGAGGCAGATTCCGTGATCCAACCAATCTGGGAAATGCTGTTCACAGCACTCCTGTCTGGGCCCATGGTGCCTGCTGGCAGACTGAGGGCTCTGAGACATCCTGAATTTTCCTGTTGAACCAGCGTCCCCAGTGCGGCCAGAGACACTTCCCCGGGGACATGCTTATCATATCCCAAAGAGCCTGGCAGACCTGGTGGACCTGGCTGCTGCTTACAGAGCTCTTCCCTCTGGCATTAGCCCCTGCTGGGGGCTTCAAGTGCAGACATGGCCCATGAGCCATTAGTGAGGGCTGGTAACCCTAGGGCTGGAGGGAGGAACCCAGAGTGCTGGCAGTGGCCCCCAGGGAAAGGGGAGGATCCCATCACAGCTTTCTCTTCTCTCTATTTGTGACTGGGGCCCAAGGGGCTTACTGCCTCACCTTTCTCATCTGCAAAATGGGGGCAACGGTTCTGCCTCCTCTGCCTCTTTTCAAAGATGGGGGCGTTAACATGTCAAGGCGTGAGCAGCACCACAGAGATGTGATGATCTGGAAGCCTCGGCCGTCAGTCCTGGGCCAGCACTGGTGAGTATGCCCAGAGGCACGCAGGCACCAGCGCCGGAGCCCAGCCAGCACACTGTAGCTCCCTGCCTTCGGCCAGCAGCAGGATGGGTTCACGGAGTGCTGCTGCGGAAGGGCTGGGCTGAGAGTCGATTCCACTCCAGCTCACCAAGTGGGGCCAGAAAACACTGCGTGGCTTCTCTGGATAAGATGGGGTCATACTCCTCAGCCCCTAGAGGCTAAGAATATGCCCAACGCATGTAGAGAACCTAGCGAACGAGTAGGCAGGAGAGAGAGAGTAATGAACCATGATGTTCTTTAGTATCCGATCAAAGACAACTGTTTTTACTAAAGACGACACTGAGGTCCAGGGAGGCCCAGTGACAGACCACTGGAGGAGCACAGACAGGACCCCAGCGGCACTGGTCAGCCCTGAGTGGCCTAAGCCGCACAGAGAATGCATTGCTGCCCCAAATCAGGCATCTCTTTCTTGGGTGCGGAGGTGCTTCCTGCCCCCCCCCCCCACTTCGCTCTAGCTCCTCTTAGAGATGCTTTCCCAGGGAGCTCCTCATTGGTTGGGAGCTGAGCCCCGCCCAGCCAATCTGTGGGGCCAGGGGGAATCCTGGGCTCTCATTGGCCACAGCGGAGCTCCAGATCCACTCCTATCTGGGCTGGAGCTGGCGCTCCCAGAACCGTGGAAGTAGAGAGAGGCTTGGGCTCCCCAGAGGCATGGTCACTGCTCTAACCTCTTTGTGGCCTGTCAGTGGAACCAGCCACACTGCTAGCTGAGCGAGAGCACTGGGGACACAGTGCTGGGAAGACTCGCCAGAGCCAGGTTCTGCTTCACGGAGCTCGCGTCCACCTGTAGGTCAAGACCATGGGAGGGATGCGGGGTGCAGAGAGGGCTGTGTGGGAGCCTGCGTGTGTCCCCCTCCAGCCCTCAGGATCCCTCCCCGAAGTCTGGCTCTCTGGGCTTCTTTTGAGTCCAAAGGCCATATTTTGGGAGAAAAGGAAGAACCAAGGTTTTTGTTTTGTGTTGTTTTTGGAGAGGTTGGGCTGTGGCTATCCAAGGCGCTGTGACTTTGGGGTCAGAAGGCAGCTGGAGCTGTTGAAGGAGGTGCTGGGCGGAAGCCGGCAGAGGCTCAGGAGTGGTTTCTGGATGGTAACTGTCCGCTGTCCCCGGGCCCGTGTTCCCATCTGCAAGACAAGCGGTTGGGGCGAGTTACTCTCCCAAGTCCCTTCCACGAGCTCACAAACGGTGCCGTTTTCCAGCAAGGCTGTGTGGAAGCCGAAAGAGAGTGGCTCTCCACAGAGCTTGGGGTCTGTCTCTGGGGAGCATGCCGGCGCGCCCGCCCCCTCCCCGCCCCCGCGGGCAGGACCGCCCGGACTCCCCTGCGGAGTCGGCTCAGAGCGGGGACACCTGTGGGTCGGAGTCCAGTGCCCCCTGGCGGCGCCGGGGCGGGCGGGCGGCTTCCGGACGGCCGAGGCCCGACGGTTGTGACTCAGGGGTGGCGCAGGGCGGCAGGAGGCCCAACTGGGGTTCCGTCGTGGGCCGAACAAGGGCGCGATTAATTACCAGCTGCAGGAATCCTTGTCGCCCGCTCACGGTGACTCACCGGGAGGCCAGGCGCATTCGCCTAGCGCAGGGGCCTCGGTTTCCAACGTGAATTCCAGGGGAGCACCTGCCTGGGGGGACCTCCCGATCCCTGTGCCTAACGGCGCCGGCTGACCCAACGTCAACCCGACAGCCCGGATGTGGCCCCCAGCTCGGGCCCACTTGTCCGTAGGGCCGGGGGCGCAAGCACCCACGAGTCCCAGAAACAGGGTGGAGAGCGCCCCAGCAGGGGAGCCTCCGTGAGGCATAGGGTTCCCAGACTCGCCTGGCCCCCAGTGCCTGCGGATGGGGAGCCCGGAGCAGCGCCCGAGGGGGCGACCCAGAGGGGTCAGAGCTCCGGAGCCGGCGAGCTGCGCAAGGCTCGGTCCATTCCCTGGCCTACTCCGCGGTGCCCTCAGCCACTCCTGCTGTCTTGGTCAGCCGCGGGGGGGGGGGGGGCGTCCCTTTCCCTAAGTCGCCACCTCTTCTTGGCTGGAGTCCAAGGGAGGTCGCCAGACCCAGAGAAGGGGAACCCTGGGTCTCGGCACCTTCAGCCTACCCATTGGGAGCTCCACCGCTCAGGTGAGGGTTAAGGGGGTCGGTGATCCAGGGAAACTCCTCGACGACCTGAGGGTGACTGAGGGAAGCGGGCAAAGGTGGCTGATGTGGGAAGGGGATAAAGCCCGTCTTCCGACTCAAAGAATAGCTGCGCCCCTGCCGGAGCCTGGGCTTCCCTCCCTGGGCTGGTCGGGAGTGGGGCCATCGCGAGGCGCCATGTGCAGGAGGAGGGGCCAGGATCATGTTGGGGATACACCCGGCGCCCAGCCTCGGGGAACCGAGGAATGTTTCTGGGAAAAGCATCGGGGAGGGGACCAGGAAGGGGGAATGCGGCAACCTTCCCTGAGGCCCGGACCCCAAGAGTGCGGCCGGTGCCAGGCTCAGCACTCTCGGGATAAGGGCTCTGGATCAGCAGGTGCTGGGCCACCTGTCCAGCGACCCGCGCGGGGGCTGAGGCGGCCCTCGGGACCCCAGCGCGCGATGAGGAGGTGCGCCCCGGCAGGGACACGCGGCCGCGCCAGGTGGCTGGCCCCGGGGCACGCCCTCCCCTCGTGCTCTCGCCACCCCCCCCCCCGCCTCGCCCGCCCCGATCTCCCCTCTCCCTCGAGCTGCTGGTCGGCCTTCTCCGGCTGAGTCCCGTCTCCGCCCCCAGGCTCGGTTCTCCCAAACTGTCCGCCTCGCGTGGCAGCAGGCGCTCTCGGGGAGCTGGGCGACAAGGACCCGAGCAGCCTCATTTATCCTCCCATCCCCCGCCGAAACCTGCTGGTGGCTCCTCCTCCCGCCCCCACTCTGGCAACACCCAGGCCTCGGCCCGCCTCCGCCCCCTCCCCAGCGGCACCGGCAGCCCCTCCCTGGCTCCCTCCGCGTGCGCCGCGCTCGGTCTGCAGCGGAGCCGCCGCGGCCGCCTCGCCAGCTGGCTGGGGACCAGGCGGGAGGTGGCGCGCCCGGGAGGCTGCGGGAGGGAGGGAAGAAGGGAGGGAGGGAGGCCTGGCCTCCGCGTAGCCCGGCCCCCGCCCCCCGCGGCCCTCCCGCCGGAGCGAGGTGCCACGCGCGCGCGCGGGCGCGCGCGCGCGCGCACACACACACACACACACACACACACACACAGGCACACACACACGGGCACACACGGACACACATACGCACAGACACACGCACACACACTCGGCTCCCTCCGGCGCGCACGCACGCAGCGCCCCTGACAGACCAGCGCAGCGGCCGCCTCCCCGGACGCCCGGACGCCGGAGGGCCCCGACCCCGGCGCGGCTCATGCGCCCGCGCCCATCCCGCAGCTCCGCGAGGCCCGCGGGACCCCTCCCGCCGCCGCCGCCGCCGCCGCCTCGCCCGCCGCCCCCGGAGGAGCGGGCTGGCCGACCGCCGCCGCGCCGTCCCCCGGCCGCCCCCGAGGCCGCTCTGCCGCGGGCCCTGCCGCCCTGGGTCCGCGCCCCGCTCCCGCGCCTCGGGGGCTGAGCGGAGCAAACTTCACGGACCGGCCGACGCCCGGCGGGGACCCCGCCGCGCCCTTGCGCGGCCGGGTGGGCGCGGGGCGCTCGGACCTTCGGGCATCGGTTTGCCCCGCCCGCTGCACCTGCTCGGCCCCCTCCCCGCCTGCTGGGGACTCCGGAGACGCCGCCACTTCGCAAACTTTTCCACCCCCCCTCGAGGGGGGGGCGAGGAGGGCTGAAGGGGAAGGAGGTCCCGCGAGGCGCGCGCAGACCTGCGGGCTCCTAGCTGGGCGCCGCCGCCCGGGAGCCGGACCCGGAGGGGCGCGGGCCCCGGCGGCCGCCCTCCGGCCGCGCTCCGGCTCCCGCTCCCGCCCCTGCTTTTCCGGCGGGAGCGGGGGGCGGGGTGCGGAGGGCAGCGCGGCCCGCGCGGTGCCCAGCGGGGCCGCCGTGCATGGCCCTGCGCAGTGGGGCGGGCTGCTTCGGCCGGGTCTGGCGCAGGGTGTCGGGGCTCCCGGACGCCTGGCCCCGGCGCTCGAGCAGCCTCCTGTGCCTGTCCGCCTTCTCGCCCGAGCCCGGGCCCGCGCCGCCCCTGCCCCGCCAGCCGCCTCGCGGTGGCGGCGGCTGTGGCGGCCCCGGCGGAGGGGGGCCCCCCCAGCCTCCCCGCCCCCCGCCTCCCCGCTGCTGCTGCTGCTGCTGCTGCTGCTGCTGCTGCCGCCGCCGCTTACAACTTGGAGGCGGCGGCGGCGGCGGCGGAGGAGGCGGCGGCGGCCGCCGGGCGCTGCAGTGGGACGCGCGCGGCTGCGAGCCTGCGGGACATGCCCCCCGCGCCGGCTCCTTGCTGGCGGCCATGAAGAGGCAGAACGTGCGGACTCTGTCCCTCATCGTCTGCACCTTCACCTACCTGCTGGTGGGCGCCGCCGTCTTCGACGCCCTGGAGTCGGACCACGAGATGCGCGAGGAGGAGAAACTCAAAGCCGAGGAGATCCGGATCAAGGGGAAGTACAACATCAGCGCCGAGGACTACCGGCAGCTGGAGCTGGTGATCCTGCAGTCGGAGCCGCACCGCGCCGGCGTCCAGTGGAAATTCGCCGGCTCCTTCTACTTTGCCATCACGGTCATCACCACTATAGGTAAGGGCTGGGCGCGCCGCCGCCGGGCTCCCCGCGCCCCGGGAGGAGTCCGGGGAGGCGGCTGAGCGCGCGGCGCAGGGCTGGGTGCGGGGCGCCGAGGGTTAAACGCAGCCTGTCGCGGGGGGGGGGCTCCCGCCGCGCCCCCTCCTCTCTCCGGAGCCCCCGCCTCTCCTGCGCCTCCGAGCCTCTCCCCTCGCGGACCCCACCCGGAGCTGCGCTCCGCGCCGGTGTCTGGGCCGGGCGTGCGAGCCCCGAGCGAGCGTGCCGGAGCCTGGAGGGCGGAGGCGCCACTTTTGCGAAGAGAGTGGAGCGCTAAGAATAATCCCCAGAGCAGACACCCACCCACCCACCGCCCCAGCGCGGGCTGGGCTGCGCGGGGTTCCAAGCCTTACACTTACTACCTCTCCGGGACTTGGAGAGGGCCGGCCTGGCTCCGCGGCACGGAGAGGGACTCCGGCGGCGGCGGGGGACCCTCGCAAGGCTGGTCTTGTCTGAGCCCAGATTTCAGCCTTCCTCCCTCCTGGCTCCTCTTGGAATTCTGGAGCCTAGTCGTGCCAGGACCCCGGGGGTGGGGGGTGGGGAGGAGAGTTTGTGCTCTGGTGATTGGGGTGGGGGTGGCAGCCAGGTGAACGGCTCTGAGAGGGCAGTGGAGGGCAGGAGGAGGGCAGAACCTGTCCACCCCCGGGCCGGGCCGTGCTGGTGGGGAAGGCAAGTGTGCCTGCTGCCCGGAAATTGGGAAGGTTCAGCCCTGGTCTGGGGATGGAGTCCGGTTGGTGCACCCTGGGACTCCGGTGCCTCCCTCTCCCAGGGCACTTCCACCGAGCAAAGCCTCTGAGAGCTGCCTAGGGCAGTGCCCCCACTGAGGTCAGGGGGTTTGGAGAGCCTGCAGGTGTGACACTTTGAGACCCTTGGGAACTGGATCAGGTCACTTCGCCCCTGTGGATGTGGCAGTAGGGAGGGTGGCATCTCTGTGGTTTCCGTGGTTTGCAACTTGTCCCCCCCCCCCCGCTCACCCCCCCCTCCGTGGCACCCTCCTTCTGCAGGGACATCTCCGTGGACCTGTCAGGGCCACTGTGTTGGCTCCCGTGGCCTCTTTTCTGGGCCAGTCCGGTTCCCTGTGCCCCGTCGCTGTGAGACGAGGCCTCCTCCTGCTCACACTTCTCTCCTTCCTGCGCCCTGAGTCCTCTGGACCTCCTTCTCTAATTTCCCCCTTGCTATTTTTCTTTGTCTGGAAAGCTCTGCCTGCTGAAAAAGCAGGATTGCTCAGTACCATATGCAACAGGAAGCGCCAACACAGGACGGCCTGTCTCGGCTTCTTGGTGGAGAAGACTTTGTAGGGAGTCATCTTGTCTGAAATGTTTAATTCATTGGTGCAGGTTTTTATGTTTTCGGAAGGAAACCACTCTTCTGTTGTCTACGTAACCAGCTTTGGGCCCGCCGGCCCCACGCGCTTGTCCCCCCCCAACCCCCGCCGCCAAAACGCAGAAAAGCCCTTCCTCCCCCACCTGTGCTTCCAGCCTCTGGAAGGGCCCGGCAGGCCTCGCCTTCATGCTTGTCTTCCAACTTGCAGCCCGAGCCGTGGTCACAATGTCCGGGTGCATGTGGCGGTGATCCTGGGGCTACAGGGTCCCACTGGCTGTGAGCCCGAGGGCGAGACATATGCCTCCAGCACTGACGGCCCCGGGGGAGAGACCCATCCTTCCCTAAACATGCCTTTAGTGATCTAGCCCCAGAGCAGGTGACATCTGCGGGCACACCAGCCCCAGGACTGACATGAGCCCTTGAGACCCGTGGCTGGTCTCACGTGCTGAGCTACAACACCGAGGAGAGGACTGGAGGGAAAACCAAACCTCAAGATGCTCCCATTTACCTGAAAAAGGAACTAGGGAGACTGACAAGGTTCCCATCAGGGGGTGTTTATTAATCCTTATTGGTAGTTCCAGGCACGTGCTTCCAACACTCAAGGCTCCAAAGAGAAAAGTCAAGGACCGTGTGGCCAGATGGAGGCTGTTAGTTCAGCGGGGCGCGCCTGGGACTCCTGCCGTCCAGGACCGGAGCGGCACCTGACGGCTCTGGGTCCTTCTCCCTCCCTTCCTTGAGTTTCCACCCGGGTTTCTGGAAAGAAAGCTTGGAATGCGTGTGTAAGGACAAGGAAGAAAACGCTGCCTTTACTTAGCTTCCCCGACCTGAGCTTGGAGCCCAGGGAGCTGGCTTGCAGCCCAAGTCTGGTCACCCTGGAGGACCCAGACGGGTCATTTCTCTTTTCCCAGTGCGTTTTCCGCACCTGTGGAAGGAGCCGGGGACAGTGCTCACCTGCCAGGTAGAAGCTGAGGCCTGGTGGGCCCTGTGGTGCTCACCACTGCCTGCAGGGCGCCCTGCGCGCAGTAGGTGTGAATCCACGCTCCCCTACAGAGGCCAAGTGCATGCCGGCTGCCTTAGGAAAGTGTTTAGCAGGAGAGCTCAGATTTACAGGAAACAAAGCACCTTTCTAGCTAATTCTGTTTGTTTTCTTCTTTTTTAATATAAATGCAAATTAAGGTCCTCCTAGGCCTAGAACAAAAACCAGCCCCAAGCCAGGCCCTCCGAGGAGCTGTCTCCTATTGGACAGGGATATTAATGAGTCAGGTGAATCTTCACGGGTGTTCTTATTTTTAATCTAACCTTGAGCGATTTCTTGAGCACGCTGCAACTTTGAGCCCAGTCAGCGAGGCAGGCGGGCTCCGGTGGCACTCGTGGTCCGTAAGTGAACTCCGCTTCTCGGATGCAGTTATTAGCTCACTCTCGGAAATGGATTTTAAAAACGATATAATTAGCACTTTGCACTGGATCCGTGGCCGCACCTCCCCGCGAGGGAGAGCACGCAGGGCCCCCCCCCCCGGCTGTCAGGCACTGTGGGCGGGGGGGGGGACACAGGTCCAGCGGGCGCAGAAAGGGCAGGCTCCGCACAGCCGGCCGTGGCTTCCAGGCGCTGCTCCTCTGAACCTGTGGCTTCTGACATTAGGGGCGTTTGAAGCCACCTGCGGGGCTGCAGCCCCCGTTGAAGCTGGGAGACCCCCCCCAACACACACACACACAACGCCATACCCTAATCTGCTTCGCGGGATGGTTGGAAGTCGCTGCCCCCAGGCCCAGGGCCTGGCTGGAATCCCCCTGCCCAGGGCAAAGTCCGAAAGGACCGCTCTGCCCCAGGGGCAAACCAGTAACCTTCCTAGAGGAGGTGCCCTGGGCCCCAGCTGCCCCAAGGCCAGCGCTCCTCTGACTGCAGAAGGGACCTCCGTGATGCGTCTGTGTTGACTCTAACGTCTGTGACCTCGGTTGTCGGCCCCTTGAGGACCATGAAAGATGGAGAAGCCCCACTCAAATTCACATCCCATCTGCAGGGCCCAGAGGACCAAGGACACTGGTCTGAGTAGGGGATGGAGGTGGGGAAGGAGATGGGGGGTTTTGGTTTTGGCTACAGTTTGGAGGAGCAGTGTCTCTCCGGGTCCTTGGGGAGCATCCAAAGCCGGGCCGGTGGCCCTGGGGCGCCGGGGTGACTGGCTCAGGAGGCAGGGTCTGCGGGCTGGGAGTGGGGCAGACTCTGGGAATAAGTTCTGGGGCTCCAGTCCGTTCCTTGCTTAAGGTCCCCTGCCGGCAGCGAGTGGGAGCCCCGAGGGGCATCTCCAGGTTCTCACTGGCATGTGGAACCTGAATGGGGCTTCCCCGTGGTGGAGAGCGGGTCGCGGTGTTTTCTGGCACTCCTGGGTGTAGTTTCCAGTGCAGAGTTTACGCTCTCGCTGTGCGCCTGCCCTTGCCTTGTCCGCGTTGCCTCTGAGACTCTGGGGACAGGCCAGATGACAAGATAAGGCCTGGCCTTGAGGCAGGAGAGGAAACCCAGACTGCTGGTCGTGCTCCAGCGTGAGGAGTAGGGAGCGCGGAGCCCAGTTCACCCGTCTGCGCGGGATGTTCATCCCCTGGGTGCGGGATGCCCAGCGGGAGTGCTCCCCCCGGGGAGGGCCCTTTGCGTGCTCCGGGCAGGTCCTCACCCTCCAGGGAGGCTTGGCCTTCCCCTCTGCCACCTGCTGCCTCCCTGAGCTGCGCCCCTGCTCCTGCGCCTCCCCCTCTGTCAGCACGGGGAAGGGGACCCCAGGAGAACTGTGTCTGGACCCCCATGCCCCCCGCGCCTGCAGACCCGGCCCAAGGTGGGCATCCGGCGAGGGGATGCGAAGTGGACGCAGGCCCTGAGGGCCAGAGCAGCCGGTGCGGCAGGCAGCAGCGCACGCACGCGTGAGCTCGTCTCCCCTACAGCCCGCCAGGACCATTGCCGCACTTGCTGGATGAGAACACTGAGGTGCAGATTCAGCAGCACAGGGAGGCAGAGGGCCGTGAACTCCGTGATACCCCGTGGGCTCCTGCCGTGGCCCTGTCCCGGGAGCCCAGGGTCGGCCTGTGGAACATTCCGTTTGCACCTTTCTGCCTCTCCCTGTCACTGCACCGCTCAGGAGATCTGCGGGGCGAGACCCCGGTGAAGGGCCTGCGCTGGCACACGGGGGGCCTGGACCCGAGGGGTGGCGCTCCCTTGTCCTTTCCTGTGTGGCCACCGTCCATGGGCAGGAGCCCTGCAAGGCTGTGGCTCCTCCTCCTCCTCCTCCTCCCCCAGGCCCTGCCTGGACCCGGCCTCGCTCGAGGTGGCACTGGCCCTCCAGTAAACACTGCCTATTTATAGTTGTGGCGGAGGCAGAGACCTGAGGTCCCTTCTGACTCCGGGGGACATGAGACGGCGGAAGTGTATGCAGGCTCCTAGGGAGGGCTCGGAGCAGGGAGGTGTCAGAGACCAGGGTTCCAGCTCTCGCTGCCAGGACCTGCTCTTCCCTGCGTCGCCCCCACAGCTCGTCCGGGGGCAGAGCAGCAGCAGGGGGAAGCAGGCCTCAAGAGTGGCTCCCCTCCTCCTCCCCAGGCCCCTGGGCTCACACCTCCCGCCACCCGTTCCCCTGCCCTGACTCCCTGGGTCCTCCAGGCATCCGTGCGTCCCTGCTCTGCGCACCCTTGCGTGCGTACCGCCGTCCTTGCGACACTCACCCTCTCGCTCAGTCCCTCATTGACGGCTCCGAGCCTCCCCGCGTGCTCCGTCCGGGCCTGCTCACTCCTGCGTCACGCGGGTTTGCCCCTCTCCCGCTCCGGCCGGTCTGGGCGGGGGGAGGAGGCGTGCGGCCGCGAGTGGGCGCAGGGCCCCCACCAGCATCTCCGTCAGTGCCAGAGCTTTGACGCTGGATCTCCGGGGCCTGCCGGCCCATGTCCCTCCTCAGAAGCTCTCAGCCAATCCCAGGCACTTTCGATTTTTAAAAATGCTTATCGAGGGGCATCTGCGTGGCTCAGTGGGTTAAGCGTGCGACTCTCGGTTTCGGCTCAGGTTATGATCTCGGGGTCATCAGGGTGAGCCCCAGGTCGGGCTCTGGGCTAAGGGGGTGTCTGCTTGGGACCCTCCCTTGCCCCCTACCTCGCCCTCTGCACACGCACTCCCCCCCTTTCGAACAAATACATGAAAATCTTTAAGAAATATTTATTAAATTATAATGTTCGCACAGAAAAATACACTTAAATGACAAGTGTATTGCTCAGTAATTCTTTTTTAATTTTTTTTTTTTAATTTCAGGGTAGGATCTAGTGATTCACCAGATGCATGTCGTGCCTGGAGCTCGCTTCCTCACGCGCCTCCTTCTCGCCCGTCCCTCGGTCTCCCTGGCTCCCCATCCTCCGGCCCCTCCAGCAACCCTCACTTGTTCTCCAACTCTAGCGTCTCCTACGGTTCGCCTCCCTGTTTTTGGTTTTTTTCCCTCCCTTCCCCATGTTCATCTGTTTTGTTTCTTAAATTTCACGTATGGGTGAAATCATACGCCGTGTGTCTTTTTCTGATGGACTTATTTCGCTTAGCGTCCTACCCTCTAGTCCCATCCACGTGGCTGCCAATGACAAGGTTTCATTCTTTTTGATGGCCGAGTAATATTCCCTTCTACATGCATGGCGATATATATGGCGATCTTGTTTCTCCATTCCTCTGTCGATGGGCATCTGGGCTCTGTCCACAGTGTGGCTGTTGTGGACACGGCTGCTCTAAATATTGGGATACAAGTGACTCTTTGAATCAGTATTTTCATATCCTTTGGATAAATACCTTGGTTGTAGGGTAACTCCATTTAACTCCAGGCTGTTTTCCAGAGAGGCCGCACCCGCTCGCATTCCCCCCGGCCGTGCCGGAGGTTCCCCTTTCTCCGTGTCCTCGCCAGCGTCTGTCGTTCCTGATTTGTCCGTTTCAGCCGACCTGACTGGTGTGAGGTAGTGTCTCACTGTGGTTCTGATCTGTATTGCCCTGATGCCGACTGACGCTGTATTGCTCAGTAATGCTCACAGACAAGCCATGTCCTTGTCACCAGCACTCAGGTCAAGACATAGGATTACCAACAGCCCAGAGCATCCCTCGCCAGTCAGCTGCTTTTTGAATGTCTCAAGCGACAAGGAGCTCATTACCTTGCATGTAAGGCAGTGGTGTGTATGTAGATGAAAGACGAGGGTATTGCGTGCGGTTCTGATGTGGTGGGGCACCATGTGGAGAAGGGGTGTGTGCCTGTCAGGGGGGTGTTCTTTCAAAGGGGTGACCAGTTTCATGGTCACGTGAAGAGGGGTGAGAAAATCTGCATCCAGATACTGGGAGTTGGGAGGCCAGGCCCAAAAGAGGAGAGGGGGCTCAGCCCGTGCATGTGGAGGCGCAGGTGAGTGGGGGAGGGTGTGTTGAGGTAGTCCAGGGTAGGACGCGCACAGGGAGCCCGGAGAGACAGGCCACCGGCCCCAGGGACCTGCCCCTCTGAGCTAGAGCACATGCAGCCCTGCCCTCTGTTTCCACCAGCCTTGCCAGAGCCCCAGGAATTTGGGGGCAAGGGCACCGGGGGGGCCTGGCTGATAGGGAGGGGCAGCCCGCACTGCGGAGAGTCGCACGGGCAGCAGTGCAGTTCAGATGAGGGTCCGCTTCACCCAGCGGATGTTCTCCTCCATGCCAGCTTTGGGGGCCGGGGGCTTGGTGTTCATTTCATCAAGGGATTTTGCTCGAAGACCCCTTTTCCTGCCTGTCCCAGCCCTGGGATCTCTGCCTGTAGAAGGTGCTCCCTTTCCAGCTAAGGGCACCCAACCTGTAAGCTTACAGGCCTCCGAAGAAGGGGTGATCAAAGCTTGGTCTGCCTTCTGTCCCTAACCGATTTCAGGGTCTCGGAGGTGGTCCTAAGCCCCTGAGTTTCTCCCGGTCACCCCTCCATAAGCCTGGTCCTTCTCCTCTGAGCCACTTGGGTCTGTGTGTGTGCTCTCCAGGTCTGGTCGGACCGCCAGGGAGAGCAGACCACCCCCCCTGCCATTGTCAAGGTGGAGGACCTTCTTTTCATGCCCCCGCCAGGCGTGCTCACGGTCGCCTTCCTGGGCAGCCCCTCCCTGGGCTGACGGGGCCGGAGCTTCTAGTTGGTGCAGACTTCTCTGTCCTCCTCAGCGGCAGGCTCTCCGTCCTTGTGCTGGTGTGAACCCAGGTACAGTCTCTGATGTCCATCTCTGAATAAAAAAGTAGAATCCTGCACTGCGGACGCAGAGAAGAGGGGATGGTTGGTGGGAGAGTGGGCAGCGGTGGGGAGAGAGAAGAAAATTCTGGAGCGAGCCCGAGAGTGTTGGCCTGGCCGGGCAGCACATCGTGGGCAGCAGTCAGTGCCGAGCGTTCCCGGGACCGTCTTTCCAGGCTGGGGGCCGCTGCCCCACCCCTGCTCTTGCCTGGGTTTTCGGGGGTCAGCCGCACCTCCCGCAGTGAGGAGACCTGCCCCGGGGGATAGCCACTTGCACGGGCCGGCCCTGAACTGTCCTCGCCCTCCTCGTGGGCCGGGCCCTGCGAGGAACCAGCGGGGGGCCCTGGTGAAGGGTGGGGTCAGACTGGAGGAGGGGGCAGTGTGACCAGGGGCGGTGGTGGAGGTGGGCACACCTTTGGTGTGGCAGGGGGGATGCTGGGCCTGGCATTCTGAGGCTGGGGGAGGCGGGTCTGTGCCGCACCTGTGGCCGCAGCCTCCCCGTCCAGGTGACCCCACGTGCTTCCTGGGACTGAGCCCAGAGGGGCTCGGGGAACAGGGAGATCCTGTGGCCCCAGTCCTGGTCATGTCCATTGGGCCTCAGCTCCCTCCTCTGTGAAGCGGAGCCACAGAACTTGGCGTGTGTTGCTGTGAACCCTGAGCACACACCTGGGAAAGGCCTGACCTGCACTTGGGGCTTTGGGTCCTTAGGAGGACATCCAGGTGGATGCTAAGCTGTCATGTGCGTGAAGCGGGGAAGTTGTCAGGTGCGGCCCATGCCCCTGGGGACATCCGTCTTTAGCCGTCGGATGGATGACATCGTGACGCTGGCCCTCACGAGGGGTCTCGCCAGCTGCAGAAGGAGGTCATCAGCGCGGGGGGCCAGGCTCGTGGGCTTTCGGGGCCACGGTGTGCAAGCCCAGCGGTTCAATCCCCAGCCTGTCCCTGTTGAGAAAGTGTGGCTTCCTGGGATGTCTGCCGCCACGACCCGCTTTGGGAAAGCCCATGGCTCCCGGCTTCCCTGCTGGTAGCCTGTCCCTCTCGGCTCAGAGCCCGGTCCTCAGGCCAAGCCCCTTCCAGTCCCCCACTTCCTGCCGTGTCTGCCCAGCCCAGAGCTCTCGCCTGCTGCCCGCTCTCCAGCTGTGCCTTGCCCTACCCCGGCTGTCCTTCCCCGGCTTGGACAGAGGACTTGTCGCTCTGCCCCCAGCCCACTGCAGCCCGCCGTCCTGGGACACCTCGCCGTCCCGGGACACCTCGCTCACGCTGCCCTAGTTTTGTGTCTGCCAAAGCATCCCGGGTAGACTCCTAAGCCCCCAGGGCGGGACTGGGCTCGGGGTCCCCAGAAGGTGTTTGGGGCGGGCCTGCTAGACCCTGAGCCACACCCCTGGCCCCTGACGGCAGGACGCCTTAGGGCTGAGTGGCTCAGGGCACCATCGTCCCACTCGGTTACGTGCCTGGGGGGCCCCTGGGCAGGTGTAGGTCGGAGGCGGCCTCAGCCTTTTGAACTCGAGCTCTTGGTTTTAACAGAACACGGCAAGTTAGGGGCCCGTCTTGCCACATGGGGAGTGTCCCACTCCTCAGACTTCGATGTGTGATGTTGGTCTCCAGCACCACCACTAGTGACAGACCCACGTGAGAAAGCTGGGCGCCCGGTGGGAAGAGACGACTGTCTGCGAAATGGCCTTTGACTGTCCCTGGGCGGCGGCCCGGGCTCTCCCCTCCACGCAGCCTGGCCCGGTGCTCTCAAGGCGCTGACACTGTCCTCGTGTCTGTCCCCTGCACACCCGTCAGAAGGTGACAGTGAGTGCTTGGGCTGTGCTGGCTCTGTGCACCTGAAGCCACTTGGTCCTCAAAAGGGTTGGTTGATGGACTGTCCGATGAAATGTCGGGAAGAAGACAGCGAGTCAGGGCCCTGGAACGGTGGTGAGCGTGTGCAGCTGGTGGCGGTGGGGTCTTTGGATCCTGTCGACCATTTGTCAGACGTGTGGAGTGTAGGCATGTATCTGGGGTGCTGTGAGTTCCAGGGGTGGGCGAGGCCTGCCGGGAGGAGGGGCAGAGCCTGGGGGCCCGCAGCCAGCAGGGGAGCCGTCCCCATGGAGGCGGTGGCTGCAGCCCTGCCGTGGTCGTGCCCTGGGCCCCCAGAGTCCCCTGTGTTTGTGCACCTGTCCCTCCTGCTGCCCGGCCTGCATCTTCGAGCCCAGGAGGAGCTGGGTGAGGTGACTCTGCCGGTCACTCTCGGAGCTCCCGTCACGCACTGCTCTGGCTGTGTCCCTACCTCTGTGGGCCAGAGACCGTGACTTCTTGGGGACCCCAAAGAGGATGCTGGCGTGAGCGCAGCAGAGGGCACGGAACTGTGCACAGGGCCCAGCTCCGGCCTGTCGCGCACTGGGCTCTGACCCCTCCCCCCAGGTGACTTTGGGCGAAGGCGGCCTTCACCCCGCCCACTGCTCACTTTGGGGCTGGGGACTCCTCGGCAGTCAGGGCTCCCGGGGACTGTCGGATGTTCGGCCGCATCCCTGCCTCCGCCGACTCGCTCCCGGTGACGCCCTCAGCCAACTGTGACAGGCAGAATTGTCTCCGACGGGGCCGCGTGGCCCCCCGCCTGGGGACTTCTCTTCACTGAGCCTCTCCGTGGGATCGGAGGAGAAGCTGCCTCCCGCCGATCGTGGGGGGTGGGGGCCGAGGGGCGTGTGTGCGAGTGTGTCTGCGCATCCGTGTGTGCATGTGTGTGTGCGTGCGTGTGCGTGTATGATCACGTGAACCGTGTGTCTCATTCACACGTGCGCGCCGGAAACGGAGCTCCTTCCCTCTGCTCAGAGGAGGCCACGCAGGAGAGGCCAGTCCAGGTGTGGGGTTTGTCAAGGGACGGAGACGGGCAGGGAGAGCCTCCGGAGGGGCTGAGGTGAGCTGCTCCTGTGGGGTGGGGGGAGCCACTCGGGGACTGCGGTGAGTGTCACTCGGGTAGGGGTGAGTCACTCGGGTAGGGGTGAGTCATGCAGGTGGGACTGTGGTGAGTCACACAGGGGCATGGGGGGAGTCGCTCAGGTAAAGTTTGGGGAAGTTACCCAGGTGGGATTGGGGTGAGTCATTTGGGGGTGGGGGTGAGTCACCCAGATGGAACTGGGGGGAGTCACGCAGGTGTTGGGGAGCACCCCTGGTGGACCCCTGGCTTCCACCCCTCAAGCGGAAGCTGAAGGCGGCATTGTGGTGGGGCACCGTGGCCCCTGTTGCAACTGGGTTATATGGCCCTCGGTCTGTCTGGAGACAGCTCTGGGCCCCGTGGCTTGCCGGGTGGTCTTGGACTTTATGTCTCTTAGATTTGGTGTAAAAATTGTGCTGCTGACATGGGCCGTCCTGGGCTTTGGGCCACAGGTCTTGTGTGGGGCCCAGGAGACGACCGGGCTCCAGGATACCACGGGGGGCCGGGGAGATGTTCCTGCAGGGTCTGGTTGTTATGACGGGGCTCCCAGCAAGGGGGCCGTTTCTGGAAGCTCACAGACTGTGTGCCCTGAGTACTGAGGAGCCCTGGCAGTGGTCAGAATGGGTCTCTCACTGATTAGGGACAGTGTGCAGGCCAGAGGGACGCAGACTGTGGCAGAGTGCATGCTGGTGTGGGTTGATTCACAGAAAAGCTCCCACGTCACTGAACACTAGTAAGCAATGGCAGAACATATTTTATAGAGTGGGGAAGGCCCAGAACTCTCCTGTGGGTCTGTGGTCAAGTACAAAATGGCTTTAGTGTTTCATGTTCACATGTTCGTTGTTGCCCACACGTGCCCACTGTTTTGTTCACTTTATCAGAATGAATGTGTTAGAGATTGTGTTCAGCTGCCTGCAGCAGAAAACCCAATTAATGGTGACTTGACCGGACAACAGTCTCATCTTCCTCAGTTGAGGTGTCTGGGCCAGGTAGATGGGCTGGTAGGTGGCTCTGTGGTGTCCTCAGAGACTCCACCTCCTACTGACGTTCTGCTCAGCCACCTCAGCTTGGCTTTTGTGCTCAGGCCAATGCCTCATGTTTCCAAGATGGCTGCGTCACCACCAGCATCACCTCCAGCATCCTCCTGGGAGCAAGAAGCCAAAGAACAAATGAGAAAGGCATGTACCATGTGGGCTTTCTTCTATCTAAAGAGCTTTCCTGGATGGCCCACCCAAGGTTTCTACTCACACCTCATTGGCCAAGACTGGGTCTCATGACCAATCTTAGCTACAGGGAAGTCTGGAAAAGGGGCATGTTGTTCTCAAACCTCACCGGGGTTCTGATGGTGAGGAAGGAGTGGAGAGAGGTGCTGGTGGGCACCCCCAGTGTCTGTCGGGGATGCCGAGCCCTTTCTTTCCTAAGTTTACATCCAGCTTTGCCTTGTGTTTCTGCTTTCTTAAGGGAGATTTATTTTTACAGTTCTGCATCCTCTGAAGGAATGTACTATTGTCTGTTTACTCCCCTGTTTATAGCAATGGAATGTACCTTTTTTATTTTCATTTTTTGCTGTTATAGGTAGTGCTTTCCCGAACATCTGTGCACTCGCGTGCACACGCGTGTGTAGATTCTGCTGGGTTCTTACTTGAAGGTTTGGTGGTGGTGGGATCCCCAGGTCAGGGGCACTTATGTTCTTACTGTTTCAGAAGGTTTTCTTAGTATTCTCTGTGTAGCCTGGACCAGGTTGTACAGGGCTGGAAGGCTGGTGTCCACCACTGGGAAAATCTGCCCTCGTCCTAGACATGGCGGGTCCCAGGGCATCCGTGGACGCATTTGTAGATCTGAAACCTACAGCCTTGTGAACACCATGGAACAAGGCAGGAGCAGATGCATCCCTGGACTGTGGTCTGGCCTGGGGACAGGAAGTTCTGCGTGGTCAGTCTGGTCTGGCCTATTGGCGTGGTCACTGGAACCCTGAGCCTCTGCCCCAGTGGGGAGGAGTGCCTTCTGTGATTGATTAGTCATGCCTGCCGTGGGGATAGAATGGACCACAGTAGCATGCTTGGTACACCCTGGCCCGACCTGGCCCCGTGAAAGGGAGGACTTCAGAGATGGAAGGCTTTCCCACTGCTGTGCCCAGAGTGCCGTCCGTCCCTGTGGCTGGCTCTGTGGTTGTTGCTTGTCACTGGGACGTCTGCTTTACAAGGCAGGTTCCCATTCTCTGCCATCTCCATCCACACCACAACCGTGACATAGGTAGGGTTGAGTATTAACCCCGTTGTGCTGATGAGGGTCACAGAGATCCAGGGACTCGCCCAAGGTGACACAGTGGAGTTGGGACTTGAACTCAGGTCGTGGGCCCTGAAACCCTGCGTTCTTGCTGTCTCACCCCTGCCTTCCTTCTGCTCCCAGACCGCGGGCTGGGGACGGGAAAGTCAGCCTCGGTGATTGTTGTCTGAGACGAGGACTCAGAGGCCATCTGGTCCCGCCCTTTTCAGATAGGATGAGGCCATGGCTGAGCCTTCTAGCGACAGGAAGCTCACCACTTCCCTAAATTAGTAGGGAAAGGCAGATGTGACGTCAACGTTCAAACAAACAAGAGGCCCAAGATCTCCCAACTGCATGTTCTGGTTGTGCCGACCAGAGCTTCCCAGGGCAAGTTAAACCTCTCTTGTCTTGCTTCAACAATCATGATCAGTCGCAGGGTGTCTAGAGGGTTCTGGTTCCTTACAGACACCATCTCAATGAGTCCCACCCTCTCTGCAACCTTACCAGCTAGACACTTGCACGCATTCCCATTTTAAGCGGATGTGGAAGATCAGGGAGGTTAAGCCATGTGCCCGAGGTCACACGGCTCCACGGGGGTGGGGGCAGGGCTGAGACCCCAGGCAGTGTGACCTCAGAGTCTATGCTTGTAACAGTATTGTTTTATGCTGCTGCTGGCGACCTTCTGTATCAGTTAGCTAGTGACGCGTAACAAATCACCCACCACTGCGGGGGGCTTGAAACAGCAGCCATTCGTTACTGCTCACAGTCTGGCTCAGCTGGGTGCTCCTCGTCAGTGCTGGCCTGCAGGCTGACTGGGACAGCTCCGTGCACCGCCACTGTGCGTTTTCCTCAGGCAGACGGCAGAGGCACACGAGGGCAGGGAAAGCAGGTGCGGTCCTTCCGGCCACGCCCCCTGTGACTGTCATTTCACCCACATGGCTTTGGCTGCGGCAAGTCACAGGAGTCCAAGGGCAGCTGGTGCACCTGCCCTCGAGGAGGCTGGGTTGGAGGTACGGTCTGCTTATCCTGCCAGCTGACCGTGAGCCCGCCACAGCCCTGGCCAACCCCTCCCTGCTGTCTGTAATCAGCTGTCGGGTACGGTGGAGAGAGCACAGCTTAGGGCTCTAATCTGGGTTCGAATGGTGCCCGGGTCACAGCTCTAAGCTGACGTGCTCTTTCTCATCTGTCAAGTAGATGGCATACCGTCTCTCTCTGCGGGGGGCAGCTCGGCTGTCGTGACAAAGCACCATGCACTGGGGGCTGATGCAACAGAAACTTGATGTCTCCCAGCTCTGGACTGCAGAAGTCAGAGGTCAAGGTGTCTGCAGTTTGGGTTCCTTCTGAGGCGATTCTCCCTGGCAGGTAGATGGCGTGTTCTCCCTGTGGCCTCCTGTGGTCGACCCTCTGTGCGCGCCTGCATCCTCCCCGCCTCCTCGTACAAGGACATCAGTCGCTTTGGAGGGGGCCCCCACGTATGACCTCGGTTTACCTTGATCCCTTCTGTAAAAAGCCATCTCCAAATGCGGTCACATTCTGACATCCTGGGCAGTAGGACTTCAGCATAGGAATTTGGGGGGATGCAGCGTAGCCCATCACCCACTCCTGGGCTGAACATTAAGTGATAAAAATGGAGAGGAAAGCATGTCATCCAGGGCCTGCCCTGGAGGAGTGGCTCAGCAGAGGTTGGTCCTGTGCTGTGTCATGTGTAGGAGTAGGAGCCTGTCTCATGACGGTCATGGAGATTTTGTGGCTTCAACATGTTAACCAGTCCGTTGTTACTCTCAGAATCTGCTTGTATGTTGGTGGTAGTGTGGAGCCAGGGCAGGCTGTGTCATGAGGAGACCTGATGCAAGCCCTGTGCCTGGTCCCAGCCTCAGTGTCCCCGTGTGTGGACTCGGGGTGTCCTGCCCCCTTCAGCACATCTGGGGCTGGGATACATGAAGCCTCCCGGGGTTCTCTTAAACCAGTTTGTCATTGGATTTTTAAGCAGGTAGCTTGCAGTACTTCTGTAATCCACACACACGCATGGTTGTGGTACGTTTTTGGCGTGATCGTCTTATGATGGTTCTCCATCAGAAACAAGTCCTTATCTTTTGGAGATAAACACAGAAACACTTAGAGATGGAATGCAGGGTCTGGGATTGGCTTCAAAAAATCTGAATTGCAGGAGAAGTTGGGGTGCCTGGGTTTGGGTCGAACAGGATTGGCCTTGAGCTAATTACAGAATCTCAGCTCTTTGTATCTGGGCGTCTGTTACGCTGTTTTCTTGCTTTAGTATATATTTGAAAATATGCACAGTGAAAACTCCAAACACTTGAACAGAAAGCAGGGCAGGAGTGGCGGTGCCCGGTCAGGTCCAGCCTCTCGGCCCCACTCCCGGGAGGTGGCGGCTGCCAGCAGCTTGCTGTGCAGAAGAGGATGCAGCACTTCCTTGGGTCCCACGCCAGTCCTGGCCTGCTCACAAACTTTCTTTGGCCCGTACATTGCCTGAAAATATTTGGAATTCGTTGCCGACATATATTGATCTTTTAAAAGAGACAGCTGTTGCTTTTATTTATTTATTTATTTATTTTTTAAAGATTTTATTTATTTATTTGACAGACAGAGATCACAAGTAGGCAGAGAGGCAGGCAGAGAGAGAGAGAAAGAGAGAGAGAGAGAGGGAAGCAGGCTTCCTGCGGAGCAGAGAGCCCGATATGGGGCTCGATCCCAGGACCCTGAGATCATGACCCGAGCCGAAGGCAGCAGCCCAAACCACTGATCCACCCAGGCGCCCCAACAGCTGTTGTTTTTAGTTGTTACTTAGGTTTGTCTGTCTTCCTCGTTGTTGTGGCTGCATTGTGAAACACCTATTTTAGCTTCTTGAGGTAGGATTCTCTTTCCTCATCTTCAAGCACCGAGCATTACTAAGCTGCGTTTTTTTTTTTTTAAGTAAATGCATTAAAGGCTACACATGTTCCTCTTTGTGCTGCCGTGGCTGTCTCCCATCGATCTGTTATGGGCACTTATTTGTAAAGAATTCACCAGAGAGTGTATTTTTTTTCTTTAATCCAAGAATTAGTTGAAGTGTGCTATTTTAATTTTGTGCACTTTGATGGGCGTACATTTTTGTCAGCATAGCTATTACAGACGTGAGCTTTGTGGCCAGATTGCCTAGCTGTTATACCTGCCGTGGCCATTTACTAGCTGTGTGACCTTGGGTGTGAAATGCAACCTCTCTGTGCTTTTGCCACCTGTAAAATGGACATAGTAGTGGCAATGACCATAGCCGCAGCCATCAAGTTTGTCAGGATGTCGAAGTGAGCTGTTGTGGTCACATATTTAAAAGAGCTCACGGTCTTCGGACATTCACTATCTGGGGATGCATTTCTGATGTACAGCTTCTACATTTTAAAATTTATTGGACTTCTCCCTTGGAATAAAAGGATTACTTTTGGTAAAGTTCCATGGGTTTTGGAAAAGAACATCTATCTCCCCAGTGTGCATACAGTTCTCCCTAAACCGAAAAAAAAATCAGACTTGCTTATTATGTTATTCAGATCCTTTTCAGGGGTAGAAAATGAGCGAACGCTGGCTAAGTCAGCCTGGGTGCAGGTTGGATGACGCACACAGAGGGTTTTAAACGATCACTATTTTGTGGCCCTTCATGCCCAGAGTGGTGCCTGTGCTCCCGGCTGGTCCTCACGGCACCCCCACCATCACAGTTCCACGGGGTCTCCTGTGCCCTCGCTTCCACGGCCAGACCCCACTGGCGTCCACCCTGCGCCCAGGTTTATGGTTACTTGATTACCATCATTACGGAGGGCTCCAGTCTGTCAGTGTCTCCTTCAGCACTTGGCCTTTGGGGTTTGCCCACGTCCCCTTGTGTTTCTGGAATTTTAGTTTCGTGGATTTCGAAGCTTAGACATAGGAAGGTTTGTGTTTGCTGTTTCTTCTTGGTGGAGAATCTTTACAAAGCAAGCTTTCTTTATCGTTTTTGATACTTCTTACTGTACATTCTTCCTTATCCTGAGCTTACGTCCATGCCTGATGGCTTTTATTAACATTTGTGGCATAGATGTCTGTGTTTTTAACTTCTACTTGATACTTGCTCTTCAGGAAGATTGAGGCATGGCTTATAACAAAAAGCATAAAAATAAGGTATAAAGCAAGGTCAGAAATCTGGTGTGTGTGCCTGAGATTCGTACACAGTAACCCTCACCGTGGCTCTGAGAGAAGCTCGTATGTGTCTGGGGCTTTGGAGGAGAAGGACAGAAGGAGAGCCTGTCAGACGCTGGACACAAAGTTGCAGGAGAGTGTGTTCTCGTGCCTTCCCTGAGGGCTGGCCCAGTGAGGCGCTGGGGTTGGGGGCATCCAGAGGGGCCCTGCCGAGGCGCGGCCGGGCTGGAGGCCGCCGGAGGGTGTGAGTGCCCGGGGTGTCTGGCTGGACTGTCCAGCGAGCGGCGGTGCTGGTCCCCGGGGTCCGCTTTCTGGGGCCGTGGGAGCCCAGGCTCCTTTGATTTCCTCCTCCCTCTTCCTTCTGTCCTTTGTGGTCATGCTGGTGGCATCGTCTCTGTTCCAAGCGGTTGAATCAGGATGGGACAAGGGGCAGAGGCCTGTGACCGCTGAGGCTGCTCTCTGAGCACAGTATCCTGGAGGCCCGCAGCAACTTCTGCTTCTACTCATCGGCCAGGGTGGGTCTCGGGGCCACACATGGACCACGAGCGGGGTGAGGCCTCGTGCCCCATCTCACACCTGCCTCCAGGCCCCAGGGCAAGTGGAGCCTGGAACCCTGGGTGGAAGGGACCTCCTGGCCTCCTGTTCGGTGGCTCTGCAAGATTCTGCGCCCACACACCGCCGTGGCAGGGCCAACCCTTGCGCCCTCAGCCACGGCCGGTGGCTGCACGTCCTGATAGGGATAGGGGACCTGGTGCCTCCTGGTCAGCGGCAAGCCCACAGGGCGATCTGCTGTCCCCTGTGTGGGAAGGGAGCCTGCAGTCCGGGTTGGTTCTGGGTCTCCTGCTGCTGCACACATGGGTCTCAGTGGCTTTATCTGGCATCCTGGGGTTCCTCAAGAATCCCTTGTTGGAGGAATCAGCAGAGAAGATGGGGCCGAAATGGGAAAGGCTTTCACAGGGAGACCCCACTCCCCCGAGTGAGAAGGGCAGGGCTGTAGGGCTGAGCGGGAAGGAGCTGCCTGGTTTCCAGACTCCGGCTCTCCGCCCTCTGCCGGGGGACTCGGTCACTGGCGGGACGTCGTTCTCCATGTCAGAAGCATTTCTTCCCGGGCCCAGGGGCGACCTTGCAAGGAGGGGGTGTTCAGGATCCTGGGACCGTTTTCTCTCCTTCTTTCCTGTCAGGGGGCTGTTGGCCACCAGCCAGGACCTTGCCGTCATGTGTTTTAGAAGAGCCCAGTCGGAGACCCCTGCCCCAGCCCCCAGTGCCCCTGGCTGAAACCCACCCTCCCCCGCCACACCCGGGAGACCTGGCCATTCGAGGTGTTCTGGGTTTTTTCCTTAGGGTTTTGTTTTCCAGCCCAGCCTGGGTCCTTTCTGGGCATGGAGAGGAACCCTCTAATTTTTGGCTTCCTCTGGGGATGACCTAAGCATTTGTTGTTAAAGGGCTGGCTGGCGGGGGCCACCGGGCGTTACGCAACACGGCACTGAGACCATGTTCCCTGCTGGCCTTCTCCCCGGGCATGCATTTCTGAGATGGCTCAAGGCCTGTGCTGATGTGCATTGCCCTGGCCACCGGCCATCAAATCAGATCGAGTCACTCCCTTGCTGAAAAGCCAGTGATGGCTCCCAGCAGCCTACAGCAGGTGGCATGTCTTCTCAGGGCCCTCGAAGTCTGAGCTCTTGCCTGCGACTCAGCCCTGTGCTGCGTGACCCCTGTGCCCTGCAGACCGAGTCACCAAGCACTAATGCCCCTTCCTCCATGAAGCCCTCTCTGGCTGGTTAGGAGCCCTACCTGTGTGTCCTGCAGCCCCAAGGCCCCCTGCCTGCTTGACACCTGTCACCCTGTGTGCGGCTCAGCCCGTTCTGAGCCTGGAAGGGCTGTCTTCACCCCACTGTGGCCGAGGCACTTGTCCACCAGCCTCTGGCCCAGAGCAGACCCTCAGAGGATGTTTGTCGAATGCACATAGGCATGTAAATGGAACAGCTTCCACAGAAGCTATATTTAATTGTTCTAGAATATTCTCCACGCCTTTCAGAAAAGCAAATTCTTGAAAAACAACAGCTGAGTGGCAGGTGTTCGCATGGCGCGGTGGGTTGTGGGGGGGCAGTCTCGCTTTCTGTGGGATCAGGCTTCTCCCTGTACCCCTTGGCCTCTCTGCTCACTCGGAGCTGCCTCTGACTTTGCTGCTTTTCTGCCAAACCCCCGGGTACCTGCAGGGCCTGGCGTGGTGTCTGTGGGGCTGCCAGGAGCTCGGGAAGGGAGCCCTCTTCCCACTGGGGGCAGGGCCCCTCTTCCAGCTGGTGCACACCCCGCTCAGCTGGTGCATACCCGCTCTCCGCGCTCCAGGCCGGACCACCTGCTGGTGAGCTCAGTACTGCTCCCCAGGGATGCTCCCGGCACAGGTCCTCACTCCGGACTCCAGGCCGCCGGCCTGTCCACTCTCGGTGGTCAGTCCCCACCCCTTGAGCTGGGGCTGACCCCCTGGCAGCCCTGCTGGGTAAGATTCTGGACTCTCCCCCTTTCTGGCAGAGGGAGCGCCTAGCCTTCGCGCTGCTGGGCCGTCCCCATGGCGAGCCTCCTCCAGCGGGCAGCCCCGGTCCCAGCTCCTAACCCCCGCAGGGGCTCCGGGCAGTCTGCATGGTCAAGAGCGGACTTCTGAGATGCGCAGACTCCCTCTGTGCCGTCCGCCTCTCGCCTTCGCCTGGAGCCGGCTCCTTCAGGGAGATCTGTGCTCCTGCCTCCTCACTGTGCGCGGGTTGGTCCCTCTGCCGGGCATCTTCGCAGGCCACTGCGCGGGTCCTTCCGCTCGGTGCGCCCGTGTGGAGCGGCCCATTCGAGGGGGAGCGTGCCCCGGGGTCAGAGCCGCTGCGGGCGCACACTCTGCTTGGGGCACGTCCGGCCTGGTCCGCCTCTCTCCAGCTGGGAAACCTCGCCTGGTCTGCCCAGCGCGGTGTCCGCTGGTGGGCTGGGTATAGCAGACTCGGCGAGGGTTCGGGGCCTGGCACCCGGCATGTGGTGAACCAAGGTGTGTGCAGACACGAGGAGGTCGCGCGACGTGCAGATGTGAGGCGCGTGTCCGGGGACGCACTTGCCGGAGGGTCTGCAGGTGTGGGATGGGCGGAGGAAGGGGGAACCGGCGATGGGGCTGAGTTCTGATTGGGCTTCGGTGTGCCCTGAGCCCTAGTGAAGGCAGGGGTGAGGCTGGGGGTGCCCTGGGCTGGACCTCAGCTCTGGAGCCAGAGACTGAGACCGGCGGGCTCTGCCATCCTCCGCAGGGTGGCCCCAGATGCGGCAGGGAACCCGTGTCCTCGCTGTGTCTGCTGTGGCCTGGGGCTCGCCGGAGTCGCAGCCTCAGAGGGCTGGCGGGGGTGCCTAGAGGGAGCACGGATGGCGGGGCTAGCACGCGGTGGGTGCTCCCTTCGCCCAGGACGCGTCCTCCCTCCGTAACCCACAGCGGCTGGGATGCGGGGCAGGTTGTCCCTGAGGGGGAGCCCTGGCTGCAGGGGAGAGGCGGTGCGGGGCCCGGCGGGGAGGTGGGGACAGTGGCAGGGACCACATCCTTCAGCCCTCCTTCCCGGGAGCACAGATGCGGTCTCCGCAGGGTGGTGGCTGTGAGAGGCAGGAAGGCGGACCGGGAGCCTGAAGTCACCAGGCAGCGCGGCCTTGGCCCCGTCCGCTCACCTCCCGCCCCACTTCCTGCCCTGGGCTGTCCCTCAAGGGGCCCCTGGTGGGTGCTGGCCAGCCTCGGCCCCTCTGGAGGTGGGCAGGACCCCGCTGGCCTCAGGCGTGGCCCCCTGCTCCTTCCGGGGAGTGGCCCTCACTGTGGCCCTCACTGTGATGCCTCAGGAAGCATCAGAAGATTGGGGTAGGGCTGCCGGTCTCTGTGGCCCCGGTGAAGGCTCCTTCCTGGAGCTGGGTCCTTCCCTGCGCCCCGTGCACCCCCACACCCCACCCCAAGGACCAGGCCCGGGACTTCCGGTCCCCCCACTTCTGCTGCTGCTGCCGGCCAAGGCGGAGCCAGGAGCCCACACTTGGCTCGCGCTGGGCGGAGGCTGTGCCAGCAGGAAGAGAAGGTGCCAGCACCGGCTGGCCGCAGGGACAACTCCCAAGTCCCCACAGGCACAGGGTGGGGCCAGGTGGCTCAGGGGCGGGGTCACCATGGCGTGATGATGGCATGGAGTCTGGCCCATGGGCCTGGCTCGCCGCACCTGGGACGCCGGGCGGGGTACAAGTTGAGAAAGAGCCCCCGGCTAAGTGCAGGCTGCGGGGTCAGAACAGAGGCGCGGGCCCCCGGTCGTGGGCCGTCATCCTGGCTTCCTTCTTGTGCCCGTGTCCTCACTCAGTCCGTGACATGGACTAGGGCTTCGTAAGGGCCTCTTCATTCATGAGCGGATGCACGTGCTCCTGCTCTGCCCAGGCCGTGCCGCTGCTCCCCTTCCTGACTTCTCCCCTGCTAGGAGGGGGAACCCCCGAATCTCTGAAAAGACCTGGTTCGAATCCCTGCCTTTGTTCTCACAGGCTGTGTGGCCTTGAGTGAGCTCACTGACCTCTCTGAGCAGCATGTGCTCTGCAAAGTGGGACCCCCAGGGTGGCATGCGGTAGGGTCTCAGGGACAGCTGCTGGTTTGCAGCTCACCCCTCAGGGTCACCCGGGATGTCCACACCTAGACCCACTGTTCTGGATTGACGGTTTACTACCTGCGTCAGTAAAGATTATGTTGATGTAAGAAAAATCTGACCCCAGTGGGTCTAACAGTTTGGGATTTTCCCCAGAAGGTTAGGTTAGCAGGCCTGGCTAGGACAGGTTCTCGGGCGGTCATCAGGGTCCCAGCCCCTCTGCCTTCTCTGCCCACATCTTTAGTAAGCGGCTCTTTTTGGCCGTCCCTTACCCTGCCACCAGGGATGGCCACTGTCACTGGCCAGATCAGGGTTCCGTGACCACCCCTCGTATTTCTAGGTGGGCTCATGGACATTCAAACAAAACTAGGGTTCCTGTAGTGAGGAAGAGGGGTGCGGTATCTGGGGGACGATCTACATGCAGCCCCTGATCAGATGCTTATCACTCTGAAATGTGCTTTAAAACCAAACCTGCAAACCCGTCAGGGTACTCTTCTGGGCCCTTGGTAGTGGCTGCCTGGTCTCGGCCAGCACGTGGATGTCAGCACTGGGTATCGCTGGCCTGGGGAGGGACGGTGCAGCTTTTCGGCCCACGTGAACTCTGCGGGGAGAGGCCACTCGTTGTCATGTCCGAGAGCAAGGCCCTTGGTCGGAAAGTGGGAGCCTGTATGTTGGCAAGGGCCCGGCGATGGCCCAGCCTGGCCATGTGAGGGCAGGGGCCAGCTTGTTGGGCCCTGGCCAGCAGCCCCCAGCCTCAGGCCCTCAAAGGGAGCAGAGTCTGCAGCCATCAGACCTGGCCACACAGCAGAGCCAGGGGCCTGGCCTCAGAACCTCAGCCCTGGGGACGGCCCAGGTGCCCGAGGACCGGGTTCCCAGGAGCCTCCGCCCAGCAGAGCCGGGACGTCCCTGCGTCTGGCTGCAGACCTGGCAGCAAGGACAGAGAGGGTGGCCCCGAGCAGAGGTCCGGATGCCCTTTGAAGTGACCTGGAGAAGGGTGTTGTGAGAGTGCAGGTAAACACAGGGCAGTGGTCCCTGAGGGACAGTGACCTCGGTGCTCTTGGTCCACAGAGCAGGGTGGGTTCAACGCCTGAACCTGAGGGCAAAGGGCCGGAGGACCAGGAAAGACCTCTCTGAGTCATCCTGGAGCCTTTTACCCTGAAGGGGGGTGACCCATGCCATGGGTGGGGTCTTGATTCCAGAGCTTCCCCTGACCCTGAGGTGCTGGGGAAGGCAGGCGGCGCTTCGGAGGCCAGCGGTGTGCAGGCGCGGGGGGCGTGGGGTGATTGGTGTGGGCCCTGGGGGGCTGGGCTGCCGGTCCTGCCCCCACCACAGAGGCTTGGGAGCCCCTGGTGTTCTCTTCTCCTTTGTGAAGGGGTCCAGCCCACTGTCACCTTCCAGCGTGCTTGGTCATTCGAGAAATCATTCTCTCACTTGGCCTTGAGCTGCTTTTTGGGGTTTGCACAGGACAGCAGCCGCGGCGGGCCGGTGAAGAGCACGTCTTGACATTCGGGGTCAGCCCAGCCCACAGGACAAGCGTTGTGGAAAGAGCCACAGGCCTTGGGATCAGGCAGGCCCCCTTCTCCTTGGTGTGACTCTGTGTCTCGGCCTCAGTTTTCCCATCGGCTGCCGGAGGCTTTGTGCACCCAGAGGTGACCGCGGAATCATGTGACGTGGGGCAAGGCACAGCTGCGGCAGGACGCGGGGGCCGCCATCTACCTGGCTGGCAGATGTGAGGGCCGGGCGGCTGCGTGGTGACAAGCAGGGGACAGTGTTTACCAGCCGCCACAGAGAGCTCTTGCGTTCTAGCAACACGGTGTTCGGACGTTGGCGAGCACCTCAGCTGACAGGGTGCCCGTCTTGCAGCGGACCACAGTGTCTATGAGGCATCTTGTGTGCAGACGGCAGGCCCTGGAAGTCTGGTTTGGTCTCCAAGCCCCCAGGCTGGGGTCCGTACCCTCAACCCCCGCTGGAGCTCCTGGACGGGGAAACCCAGACCTGAGTGTCCACTGTTCACTTCTTGGTGGGACTCACACCCGTCTGGTTTGGGGGGTAGCACCGGTTCCCACTTCCTTTCCTTGCCCTGAGTTCCCGGGACTGGCTCTCAACTGAGCTGGGGCTGAGCAGCTCGTGAAGACGGCTCTGCGGGGGCGCCTGGGTGGCTCATTGGGTTAAAGCCTCTGCCTTCGTCTCAGGTCATGATCTCAGGGTCCTGGGATCGAGCCCCGCATCGGGCTCTCTGTTCAGCGGGGAGCCTGCTTCCTCCCCTCTCTCTGCCTGTCTCTCTGCCTCCTTGTGATCTCTGTCTGTCAAATAAATAAATAAATAATCTTAGAAAAAAAAAAAAAAGATGACTCTGCAGACAGTTGACACCTGGGCCAGACCATGATGGCCTGAATATGTGTCCTCAGCAGGAAGCGGGGCTGCCTGGGGACAAGCCCATGCTGGATGGCTTCCCAGGGAAGCGTGTGTGTCCCTGAGCCCCACAGCCTGGGCCTTCTCCTGCCTTCGTGGCCTGCCCTCCTTGGGCTGTGGAGATGCGTGCCTCCTTTGGTGAAGGGAAAAGTGAACCCATCCTTGGGAGGAGCCGAGCACGGCGCCTGGCACGTGGCTGATATGTGCTCATCGCTCGCTGTCACGGAATTGGGGCGAGTGAAGGCTGGAGACGCACTGGGGACACACCTCGCGGTCTGGTGGCCCAGCTCTGAGGAATCTCCACGCATTCGTCGGGCACGAGTGATGAGTGCACAGCCCCGGCTAGGAACAGAAAGGAGGAGTTGTAGGTCTTGGTTCTCAGACGGCTCACAGAACAGGGCGGAGAGAGACGAGGCCTGGCTGATGCTGGTCGGGACACCAAGGGCTAGGAGGCGGGCGAGCGGTCAGGGACGTGCACTCATCCGCGTGCTCTCGCTGCTGTGACCAACGACCCCCGAGGTCAGTGCCTTGGCACAGTCCAAGTTTATTTTGCTCTCGAGAATGCGGGCTAGAGGCTCGGCTCCACTAGGTCCCGCAGGGCCCCAGGCTCCGTTCAGCTTGTGGCTCTGCTGTCCTCTGGTCCTCCGTGGTCCCTCTGTTCAGCTAACTGGTGGGGAAAGAGTCTGGAGGCATGGGCAGGGCTTGTTCACGGGACGGATCTGGAAGTGCTGTGTCTCGCCCCCCCGTCCCAGGGCTTGGCACGCGGTCACGTGGTCCTGCCTCACTGCAAAGGAGTCTGGCACACGTAGGCTAGCTGCGAGCCCAGGAGGGAGCCGAGGTTTGCAAGGTTTGGCGAGCCCAGCGGGGTCTGCTGCAGAGGCTTCTGGGAGAAGCTTAGTTTGGCTCAGGCTGTGGAAGGTGCCTGGAAGTGGGGAGTGGTCAGCCTGGGCAAGGGCTGAGCGGGCCCAGCTCATTTTGGGGGCACAAGATGCCCGGGGGATGGGAGGCGTGGAGGAGAGTGCGGGAGGCTTTACGATGTCTCCTTACTATCCTCCCCGGGCCCCCCATCCTTGAGACCCTGAGTGGCCTTTGTTTCCAGTTCAGGGACCGCCTGTGCCCCCTGGCAGGGCCTTCCCAGGGGCAAGCTTACCTCACTCAGTCCTTCCACCTCTGCTCTTTCGGGGCTGGTGGACAGCCGGGCTCCGGGAGATGAAGTAATTTTCCTGCAGCTCACACAGCCAAATAGCGTGGGGCCCGGATTTGAATCCTGGTGTGTCTGACTCGACGGCCAGTGCTATTTCTAGAACCCCACACGGCTTTATTCCAGCAAGGCTGTGAGGACGTCGGGGGCGGGGACCCAGTGTGGGGGAAGCTCTAGGGAGAGGAACTGCCGTGTCCCTGGGCTGCCCTGCCAGGGGACGCGGCCCTCGGGAGCGGCTTCCCAAGAAGCACGGGCCGCACGTGCCGGCCTCGGCCGGCTCTGCCTGGGGCCGGAGCCCCGGTTTGCTGCCGTTGCTCAGGGCCAACGGGAGTTTGAGCTCGGGGTGACCCCGGCGGCATTGGTGCTGTTCGTTCCAATAGAGACTTCAGCCGAGGCGGAGGGAGGGCCTGAGGCGGAGCCCGGGCAGAAGGCGGGGGCTGTCTGGCCAGGTGAGGCTGGCCCAGGTGTTCTGGGCAGAGCCAGGCTTGTGGGGTCTGGGGCTCCCAGTCCTGGCTCCTCCGTCTGTTGCTATGTCCCCAGGTATGAGAAAGAACCTCAGGTTCCTCCTCTGTGAACTGGGCATGCTAGGCCCCTCCCTCAGAAACAGATGGTACTGGGGACCCCGCCATCAGTCTGGCCCGTACCCTGTCTTGGTCAGTTCAGGTGGCCGTAATAAAATGCCACAGATCGGTGGCTTAGAGAACACAGATTTATTTCTCACAGCTCTGGAGGCTGGGACGTTTGCTACCAGGGCCGTGGCTGGGTGGGGGCCCCGTTCCTGGCTTGTAGGCGGCCACCTTCTGCTGTCAGAGCGCGCTCTGCTTTCTTCCTTCCCCTAAGGACACTCACTATTCCTGTTACGGGGCCCTGCCCTCGGGATCGAATCTACACCACATTACCTCCAAATGCCCTCCCATTGGGGTTAGGTTTCCAGATTCAGTATGAATTTTGGGGTGACACAAACATTCAGTGCAGAGCAGCCCCTAGAAGGGCCGGCTGTGGCATTTGGACTGGGGGCTTCTGTCTCTCTGGCCTGCTGCGGTGGTCTCAAGCCCAACGAGCCCAGAGAGAGGGGCAAGCCCAGAGCTGCTGGGCGGCAGAGCTCCTTGGGTGGGAGCAGCTGGGTCTGGCTCTGGGAGGAAAGGGCCCCGAGCCTAGCCTTGGTGGAGGGCTGGCCCAGGGGGTAGGTGTGTGCTCAGTGTGATGCTGGGGTGAGTTCTTTCCTCTCTGTTGGGCACTGAGGCTCCCCCCTGCCCCCCCCCCCCATCAAAGGGAGGCCAGGCCATGTCTTGGGTGGCATTTTTGCAACTTGCCAAGGCACTTAACCGGTCTCCGAAATACTTATCACTGACACTTTGCTCACATACGTATATACGCGTCCTCTTTCCAGGCTGGTGTTTGCCACTTGTGCAACCCTGGCGAGCTCTTGAAGCTTTCCGAACCTGATTGTCCCCATCTGTGAAATGGGCTGGTGGTACCAGGTCAGCCCGTCAGGACCTTTAACGGACACGCTGACTGCAGAGGTGATAGGTGGAATGCACGGGGTCCCCACTGCTCCCCTGTCCCCTGCCTGGTGCTGCTAGGGTGGGGTGTCCCGTCGTGACTGCTGGCACAGGCCCGGCCAGGGCTTCCTCTTTGTCCGGCTTCGTTGGGAAGTAGTTCGTGTGTCCTCCAGCTCCTTCCCAAGTGTGCGGTCCACGGGTGTTAGCATTTTCACAGATCATGCAATGCCCCCGCCCCGGCCGGTGTTCGCACCTGCGCGTCACCCCCGAGAGAGGCCCGAGCTCTTCAGGCCTCCCTCCTGCCCCTCTGCGCCCCCCGTTCCCCCAGCTCGAAGCACCGGCCGGTCTCCTCCCGTCACCGCCGGGCATGGTTTGGAGCCAGTTTTCTGGGTGTTGGTTTGGCCACTCAGAGGGGAATCAGGTCGCTGGACCCAAGGTCCCGGAGCGCCCTCCCTGTCATTCTCTGTCCCCACACCCTGTTCTAAAGTGGGGCGGGTGGGGGCGCTGTCCGTGGAGCGCGGCTTGAACGCGTCGACATCTCTGCCTTTGGCTCGTCCTGCTCCTGGATTCCCCAGCTGCCCGGGCTGCCTACTCCCCAGCTCCCCTGCTCTGGAAGGCCTGGCACCTCGCCTCCTGCCCCATGACTCTGGGAAGACAGGCCTGGTGAGGAGTCTGAGAGGGTCTGGGCTGCTTCTCCCCATGGCCCCCCGGCCCATACATTCTAGGATGTTGCTGGACCCTCAAGTCCTTCCCCACACGGTCCCTTGGAGAAGGCATGGGCCCTGAAGGGGGGTTGGACCCCCTCCGTCCTGCTCCAGGCCATGTCCTGGAGAACCGGGGCCCACCCTGCCCCATGTCCCCTCTGCTCCACACTCCCCGGAGACGGTCCTCAGGCGTGGGGCCGTTGCCATGGGAATTGTGTATTGGGATCTATTTTGAGACCGTTTTGTAGTGTGATTTTTAATACTGCCTGGTGTTGGCTGTTGGTTTTTCTACGTTTGCCCAAGTGAGTGGATTTCGACTAGCCACTGAGGTTTGGCCATTGTAGTTCCTGGATGTGGCATTGCCCAGAGCACTGAGCAAAAAGTAGGAGGTGACAGGGGCCTTGCAGTGACCCCCTTGAAAGCCTGGGCTCCCCACCGGGCCACTGCCGGGTGCGGAGGGGCTGACACAGTGTCCTGCCCCCAGCTTCTGCCTCCGATCAGCTGCTGACGTCAGTGGGCGGGGCTGTGCCCGCTGCGACAGAGGAACCCGGGAGCACCTCCTGGGCTCCTGGGAATTAAATAAATGCTTGGGGATGGGGGCTGGCCACTGAGCCTTGGCAGGTCCCACGACGAGTGGCTGCTGTTGGCATTGGCTCCCACTCCTACCCGGCCTGATGCCCGTCTCCCCGCTCTTGGCCCCCAGTGTCCCCTTCACGGCATTCATCAGAGCGTGAACGGAGTGTGCTCATACACTTGCCGTCTGCCTGTCCCACCGGACTGTGGACCCCATAGGGTCCGGGCCAGTGTGGTTCCTGCCGTGCCCACTGCGGGCCTAGCACAAGGGGGCTGTGACTAATCACACACTTGGGAACAGAGAAGGAATGTAAGCACGTGGCCCTAGGGGTGGGCTCAGCGCCACTGTGCAGGGACAGAGCCACAAGCCTCCTGCCCGTCAGAGCTTCTGGGGGCATCTCTCACCTCCCCCGGCAGTCTCCAGGGTCCTGCTGCTGGGGCCACAGAGCAAAGAAGTGAGGGCGGTGCCCCTGGGGGTCTGGGGCAGCATCACCTGGGAGGCATCAGCCAGGAAAGGGAGGGACAGAGGCGCTGAACATGGGGTGTCTGTCTCTGGGGCCAGGACACTGGGGTCTGGGAACCCTCTGCGAAGGGGTTAGCTTTGCCGCCTCTGCTCCAGGAAGAGAATGGCAGGGCCCGTGCCTGCGCCCCTGCGAGCTGGCTTTCGCTGTGCGCTTCCTTCTCTTTACCGATGGTGTTCTCAGAACGGATGTGGCTGTGCGAAAGGGGCCCAGGCGATGAGCGAGATCTAGAGGCCGAGCTGAGCAGGGCCCCTAACACTCCGGCTCCCTGTGGCTCTGTGGCAGTGGGAGTGAGGGTGATGCCGCCACAGGTGGTTGTCGTGGGCGGGCTCTGGGCCCCGCCGCGGCCCCAGGGTGGGGACGTTTCCGAGAAGGCTGGAGGTGGGGAGGTCAGGCTGCCTGCACTTGCCCCCACAGGGATGGTTTTCACCCTAAAAACCAAAACCTCAGTGGCACCGATCCTACGTGGTCCTTGTCAGACCAGTAAGAAGCGTTCGGAGGAAGACCTGCTCCCTCCCCCCGCAGCTGTGGTTCAGACTCCAGATGTGGCCCGTCCACACTTACCAGACACGCATACAGCTGCCGCCTGCTTCTCCGGCGTGTTTGTTCTATAAAAACGGCTCGTTCTACCCCTGCCATCCCTGTACCGTTGGTGTTTTCCCTCCCGTGTCTCCAGAACCGCTTTCACGACATAAATAGAGCGCCGCAGCTCTGCAGGGCCGTCGGAACGGTCTGTGTGTGCCGTGGATCTTCACAGGCCGTGAGGAACCCTTCTGAGCTGGAGGCCTGGAGGGCGTCAGGTTTGGTGGCCCTGAGGTGTGCCGTGACGACCGTGCCGGGCGCCTTCCCTGGCGCACCTGTCCACACGCCCTCGGTGCGCCCCTAGACGGCAGCTCGGTGTCACGTGTGCGACCACATTCCATCCCGTCTTCCGTCTTCGTCCGAAGGGTTTCGGGGCTGGAGGAGCTGCCTGGGCTGTGCGGGGGGTGCCCGTGCCAGGGGTCCCCAGCACGGCCGGCCCGGGGAGCAGCCGATGGAGGGGGCTGCGCTTCCCTCCTCCTGGCCGTTGCCGAGGCTCCTTCGCTTCCAGGCATTTGTGCCAGACGCCAAGGGCCACGGGTTAATGTGACGCTGAGCCTCAGTGTTCTCATCTGTACAAGGGGGTGACTGTGTGTCTGCCTTGCAAGGGCCATGTCCGGGGGCCGGGCCGTGGTGTCAGCCGCTGGCCTTTCTAAGGAAGGGCACAGGGGGCTGCTAGGTGGGCGGCGTCCCAGGCCAGCCTCGAGGGTGGAAACGTGTTCGCTCCTTCCACTCCACAGCCCGCCGGGGACCCTGGCCCACGGCAGCAGAACCCACCTGGGAGTGGACCGTTTCACTCCATGCGCTGTGTTGGAGTGGGAAGTGGCCTGCAGGGGTGACAGATGGGGGAGGGTGTGGACAAGGGGGTGAGGCAGTGCCCTCCTCTGTCGGCCGGGGGCCGCCTGGCGCTCCTGCACAGCATTCGGGGAGGAGAGAAAACAGGCACCTGCTTGAGTGATGGGTGTTGCTGAGGTGGGGGGTCCGAGGCCCCAGGAGTCTAAGGGACTTGGTGGGTCCAGGGTTTCTGGGCAGCCCCCTGAGGAGGGGAAGGTGGGCTGTGGAGGGCTGGGCCGGCAAAGGCACGGTTCGCCCGGCGATTCCCACAAAGAAGGGAGCAGAAGCGCGCATGTGGCTGTCCCTCTGGGCGCTGTGGCCCCGGGGCCCCGGAAGTTGTACGAGGTCCTGCTCAGGGCGCCTGGGCCCTCGAGGCCTGAGCCCGCTCTTCTGCCCACCCAGCTCCCCTTGGGGTCCTGGGATGCCACTGCCCTCTCTGGCCACTCCGGAGGGGTGGGGCGGCTGGACGCCGTGGTCTGTGTTCATTGAGCTGTGGAGGTGTGGCCTCGTGGGTGCTAGGAGACTGCCTGCTCCCGTGGGCCCCCCGTTTCCCCGACAGGAGCAGGGCAGCATGGGGAGGGTGCGGGCAGGCGCCGGGGTCCGGGAGTTGGCCAGGTTCCAGCTCCCCTGGGCTGTGTGTTCTCTGCTGCTCCTGGGAAGGCCCAGCTGGACGGCGGCTGTCGGGGCCTTCGGGCCAGGGCCGGTCGGCCAGCCCCTGTGCGCGTGTGAAACTGCAAGAGTTCATGGAGCAGGAGCTGGGCCCGGCTCCTCCTGAGGCTGCTTCCGCTCCCCGACCTCCCCCCACTCCCCTCCCCTCTCTGCTCCCCACCATCAGAAAAAGGTGAGGATCCCGGTTTTGTTAAATCGATTCTCTACCTGCTGCTGGGGCCTGTGGGTCTCTGGTGCTCAGGCTTGGGCCTAGGCTCGGGCTGGTGGGCTGCAGGGACCCTGCCGCGCCGAGCGTTCTGGCCCCAGCCGCCTCTCGCACCTTCCCCAGGCCCCGGGAAACAGCAGCAGCCCTGGGAAGAGACCCCCTACGAGTGGGGCGTGTGTGTGCGTATTATCTGAGTCAGCCGACACGGTCAGGGGCCGGTCCCGAGGGCCAGGCTCTCCTGGAGGTCCTGTCTTGACCTTGCACTCAGGCGGCTTTGAACCCCAGATGAGCTCATACTTATCACAGGGCCTTGGATGACTCCCTTTAGCCTCGTGAGGCCGCAGCTTTCCTCCATCTGTGGGGTGTGCTTGGGGGCCCTGGGCTCACGGGTTCTTACCAGGATACAGGGATGAGAGACATCCTGTGGGGCCCCGGCCGGCGCACCTCAGTTCCAGGAGCCGAGGTCGAGCCGGCCTTCTGGTCTCAGACCCCGCGTCTGCCGGTGGAGGTCTGGGGCCCCGGGGAGAGGAGCCAGCCTGGGGCTACGTGGCGGAACCCCGGCTGAGCCCCCTCACCTGTGATGGTGACAGGTGTGAGGGTCTCTCCCTGTGGGGGGAGGTACGGAGTGCCTGGCCCGTGGGAAGCTTTTAACCAGCCGTGAGCGGCGACCGTGTGTGGACAAGCCACGCGGAGACGTTTCAGGGCGTGGCTGGGTGCCGTTGAGCGCACGGGCGCTTCTCTCTCGAGCGTGAGCTCGTCGTTCCCGCACGTCCTGCTCTCACTGCGCCTGCCGCGCTGGGACCATCTGGGTGCGGAGCCCCGCGCTGTGTTCTCTCGCAGTACAGAGTTGCTTGTACACAGATTCGCGTGCTGCCTCGTTTCACAAATGCGGGGACGGCAGCCCGACTCCTGTCCCCACTTGGGCAGCTTGGAGGCCGCGTGGCCTTGGCCACACTGTGACCCAGGCACTCGGGGTCCCTCTGCCGCGGGGCACGCTGGTACCGACCGGGGGGTGGTGGTGCCCCTGATGGGCGTGGCCTCAGACGTGACCACGTTGTTGCAGAGGACAGGGCTGCGGAGGACAGAGTGGCGCCTTTGCTCTAGGACGAGACCCGGCCCTCCAGGGCCAGGACAAGGCCATAGGTCACAGGTCTCTGAAGAGGTGCTGAGCTGCCAGTTAAAGATGCGGATCGGGGTCTTTCCAGGTATGGCTCTCCACTTGGCAGGTACACGGGCACCCGCGGTGTGCCATGCTGCGGTGGCTGGGAGCAGGCTCGGCGGCGGCAGGGTGTGAGTCCTGGCTGTGCCCCCACTAGCCTCAAGAGCTGGGTGACTAACGATTGGACCCTCTCCGGCGTCAGCTTCCGAATCTGTGAAACGGGATGAACGTGCTGTCCGTAGAGCTCGTGGAGAGAGCCGGACCCAGTTAAACCGGCTACAAGCTGAAAGGTTGGGGCTCACGTGTGCCTATTTCTTTAGCAGTTGATGGATGGAAAGGCCCAGCGCAGCACTGAGTACCGTGGGGCTTAGCCCCCAGCAAAAGCATCGTGCGTGATTTCACCTGTGCCGGGCAGCAGTGCAGGGAGGGAAACTGACGCTCAGGAATCTCAGGAACGGGCCTCTGGTCCCCCGCCGGAGCAGGGTAAAAACAGGTTTGCACCTTTATCCATCAGGTGGTTACTCTGATTCCCTGCTCAATCGAGGTGCTTGGTTGACCCGGGACGACGCCTTGGGTCCCAGGTGGGTCCTGAATTCTCCCTCGAAAGCCCGAGCTTTTTTGAGTGCCCCCCTGGGGGCACTTGGTAAATGAATGAGCACTTTCTGCGTCCCAGGTATGGTGCCAGGGGAGTGAACGGGGGCGTTGGTGGTCTGAGCCCCCATGGAGTGGTTTAAGCTGAGCGTCTCTCATGCAGCCTGGGGCCTCCCCTGGCCTCTGGGTAGACACGTGGAGACTTGGTGTTCTCCAGACCTGACAAGGCCCCCAGGCTGTACATCACCATGGCCCGGCTGTTTTGAGGCAGATCTTTTGGGTAATGACACCCCCCCCCTTTGTGGGGGCAGGGAGCTAAGCTCCATGGGGACCCCCTGTGCAGTGCTCCGGGCAGGTGGGAACCTGGCAGTCGCTCACCTGCTAAGCGGAGTAATGCCCCCCCACCCAGGAAGCCCACAGCCCGGGAGTAGGTGCTCTTGCCCCACAAGAGAAAATGAAGGGGCAGATGGGATTAGGGTTGCTGATCAGCTGACCTGAAGACAGGGAGCGCGTGCTGGGTTCTTGCGGGGCCAGGTGGAGTCACGGGGTCCTTGAAAGAGCAGGGCTGAGGGCCAGAGTCAGAGATGGGAGAGGGTGGAAGAGGGTGGGGGGTGCTGGGGGATGTGGACAGGCTTCCCTCTGGCTCTGAAGGTGGAGGGGGGCGGGGCAGCAGAGGGCAGGAGCTCCCGGGAGGAGTGAGATTCCCCGAAATGCCGATCTTAGCTGGGTGAGACCCCGTTGGGCTTCTGCGCTCTGGAAGTGTAAGAGAATAAAGCTGCGTTGTCTTCAGCTACCAAGTTCACGGCCCTTTGTTAGAGAAGCTCCAAGAAACCAGTGCAGTCAGTAGATGTCAGCCTGATTGCCTCATGTCAAGGGTATCTGTCCATCCTCATTTTGGGAAGCAAGTGTCCCCCCAAACCTTTCAGGTAGGACTACCAAAGACCTGGGGAGGGGTCCTTTGTGGGGGTGGGGCGCTGCCCTGGTGACAGGCAGGGGCAGGGGAGCTCCCTTGTGAGCTCCTACACACGGAAGGGGTCACCCCACTCACGTTGGTGCTACTCCTGGCCTGAGGTTTGTCCCCAGGCTTCTCCACTCCCACCACACCCCAGGAGGGCCAGAGGCTGGTTGGAGACCTGCCCTGTGGGGGATGTTCGCGGAGGCTGATGGCCAGAACTCTCATCTGTTTGCACTCACCTGCCTTAGGAGCCGTAACAGCTGGCGGAGAGCAGGGCCGGCTGCCCGGAAGCTCGGTGCGACGGGCTTAGTGAGCCCCTACCCTTCCGTCCTGCCATCCCTGCCCGTGTCCTGTCCTGCGGCCACACCTGTGCCTCCTGCAAGACACCCCCTGCCCCCCAGCCCTCCCATAACTTCACTTCCTGAGCCCCCCACAGGGAGGGTAGGGCCACTGGCCTCCCCACTTGCCTCTGGCTCCGTGCTGCCCTCCTGGGCATCCGTGCCCCAGCAGAGTGGGCGTGTGGGCGGGAGGCCAGGCCTGGAGGCTGGCCGGACATGTGGGACCTCAGGAGCAAAGGGACTCAGGGAGGCCAGGGCTGGCTGGAGGAGGAGGAGGAGGAGGGGCGGAGGAGGCAGTGGCGGGGCAGAGGCGGCCAGGAGACAGGCCCCCGGGCATGGACAGCTCCGAGGTCCTGAACCGAAGCCGTGGCTCTTGAGGTGGGCCTTTGAGCATGTGCCAGGCCCTGGGGGGGTGCTGGAGGGGCAGGCACAGCATCTGCCTGGCTCCACACTCTCAGGCTCTGAGCAGCTTCGAGCGCAGCCCAGACACTCCCAACGCTGTCCACCTCACCACCTCGCGCGGGGCAGCAGGGCCCTTTAAGGCAGTTGCCATGGCAATGGGGGATGCTCTGGAGGGCAGGAGTAGGTGGACTTGGTGTTCTTGGGCGGTGGCTCTCCCTTGGGGGTCGCGGGGTCCGGGCCTCATTCTTCCTTGGGAGCGGGAGCTGGGCCAGATTTCCACTCGGAGCCTCAGTTTCCCCACAAAGTAAGAGGTAGTACGAAAACCTTGAGAGCCCCCCTGTAGGCCTGGGCTGTCTCCCCTTCATGTCCAGCCCGGGAAGCAGGAAGGCGGGGCCCGTCTGCTTGCCGTTCCATGAACGCCGCCCGGGACAGTGTCTCCCTCTAGCCGACATGCTTGTTTCTAAGATCTGTCTTCACTTCCTGCCACCGTCGGCTCCAGGCCCACCTGGCCATGCAGTCCTAGCCCTTTTCCAATCCTGTGTTATGTACCTGTGCCCCGGCCCGCCTTATTCCGTCCCACAAACGAAGTCGCGGAGATACATGCCCCCCATTCAGGGTCCTCTTTGGTGGCTAAAACGGGGCCGGCAAACAGTAGGCGCTCATTCCATGTTTGTGGCCTGCACGCATGGGGCCCGACGGTGCCACTCGAGGCCTGGAGATAGTTGGGGAGCTGGAGCTCCGAACCCACCATAACTGTTTGAGTCCTGGCTCTGCTCCAGGAAAGTATCCAGAATTGCACATTTTTGTTTCATTTTACCGTTTTACCGAAGTTGCAGGACAGGTGCGGGTGCCCGTGAGGAGCTGGAGTTGGGAGCGGGGCTTGATGGTGCTCCCTGGGAGCGGGGAGGGGGCAGCCGTCAGGACTCTGACGCTGGGCTCCTCTACCGACAGTCGCTGAGCCCTCCCTGGGCAGACGATGTCTCTGTGCCTCAGTTTCCCACCTGGACTGTGGGAACAGTCACAGACGGGTCTGAGTTCTCAAAACAGCCCGTGTGGGGGGTGGCTGTTTCGTGGGCTCAGTGAGCCCCTTGAGGACGAGGCAATGTGTGGTTCTGAACGTCAGTAAGGGTTCGTTGACCGGAGGAAGGGTGGATCCGGCACACGGGTATTACCGGCGTTTCTGATTTGTGCGGCGGAGGAGGGCGTGGAGCCCCGGCTTCCCGTGAGCGGTTATCGCTGCAGGTGTGCGGCCTGCGTTGGGTGGTCCGCGCTTCGTAGAGCTTCCCCCGCTTCGTCAGCACCCTCATGTTCCAGACAGGCGGAGGCTGCTTCACTGTGCGGAAGGGGACTTCTGCAGAGGGATCCTGGCCCCGGGCCACGTCCCAGCCAGCACACCGGACGGCGCTGACGGCTGCGGATAGAGCAGACCGAGCGCTCTCGTAGCCCAGGGACGAAGACAAAACACAAAGGGTTCCCTGAAGCGGCTCGCTCCTGTCCGCGTCCATGGGCCCGATAACCCGCACATGCGCACCACACCCACCCTCCCTGCCAGCTGCTGGGGGCCTCTGGGGGCTCCAGCTCCCGGGGGACAGTCCCAGGGCTCCCGATGCGGCCAAGGGACCTGATCTTGTCCTGACACCTCAGCTGGCCCAGGGAGGCGGCAGCTTCTGCGTGCCCCGCTCGGGACTGCCTTGGCTTTCCTTGTCACCTCTGCGACCAGGGCTCTAGGTCGAATTCTCTCTGTTCCAAAGTCTCTAGGTGGCCCCTCCTTTCCCGGCAGAACCCAGAGAGGTGAGGCTCAGAGAGGTCTAGCAACACTCCCAAGGTCACACGGCCAGTTAGGGGCCCCAGGATGCCTGAGTTCTGCCCCGGCTCAAGCCAGCACCTGCCTTCCCACCACTCTGTGCCCCCTGGGGAGACAAGACAGCACCCTGGGGGCCGCCAGAGGGGAGCTGAGCCCCAGGGGACAGGCAGGACCCAGCTGGGAGGCCCGTGCAGGTGGAAGACAGAACATGCTGTGGTGGGTATGGGGGCACCCTGGGGGCCGGGGTCTGTGGGAGGACATGGCTGGGAGCTCAGGTTGTGCTGGGGTGGGGGTGGGGGGCATGCAGGGAGGATGGGGGTGCTGGGGCACAGTGTGATCTGTGGGGAAGCTTGCTGTGGCCACGTCTGGTCTGGCCCTTGGGGGTGGGGAAGGGAGGATGTGAGGGGGTGTGGCCTGTGTCGGGGGACAGGTGTTGGGGGCTCGTATCAGTGACGGGTCCTGGAGATGACCACGGTCGTTCAGCAAGTGTTTGCGGCAGAATACCCAGCATCGCGTGCTCTTGAGCCCTGCCGAAATTTGACCTAGAAGAGAAAGTGGTCAGCCGTTTGCAGGGAGCTGGTGAGGGGCTGTGGACAGGGTCTTGGAGGAGTGGCCGTCTGAGCGGGCTCATGTGTCTGGAGGGTTCCTGCTGGCATTCTGGGGGAGAAGGGAGGCCGCCGGGAGGATGGGCAGGGCCTGGGCAGCAGGGGGAAGCGCGTGGCCCAAGGTCCGCAGGGAATCCGGTGCTGTGCTATCTGGACAGAGGCGGGGGCGGGGGGCAGAGCTGTCGTGTCCTGGGCTGGGCTGCCCCGGGCTCCCGCCTCAGGCCGCTGGTTCTGCCTTCTTCCTGTGTTCCTCTCAGCTCAGGTCTGTTCCCTGGCACCGGGGGACTCAGCCTGCGCCCATCCGGGCTCAGCCCAACCTCCCTGGCTCTGCCCATGAGAAGGGTCAGGCCCTGTGCCCCCAAGTGTTTTGGCTCAGCACCTGTTAGAGGCGCCGCTCCTCTTGGGTTCCAGCACCGCACCGGGCCTCCCGGGCGCGGCTCCCTCTGCGCGGGCGAGGGAGCAGAAGCTCACGGCCCTCCGGCAACGACCGTTGGCTCTAGGCAGGGCGGCTCTCTTGAATCCTGCCTTCTCCCTCAGGAAGCCTCCCTGACTGCTCAGGACCAGCTTTCTCCCCCTGACACTGGTTGGCAGAGCCCAGGATGAGGAGGCCCAGGGTCGTGGGAAGAGCTGCTTATGTGGCCTGAAGGCTTCACTCCCCATGTCTGGGACTCGGTTTACTTGTACGTGAAATGGGGTAGCGATGCCTTCCCTGTAGGGTGCACTGGGTAGTTGAGGATCAGCAAGCCCCTGGCACGGGGCTTGGCCCGGCTCTGCTCCTAGCTGCCCCGCCGGGTGGTGCTGCCCGGGTCATTCTGGTCCCGGACCCCGTGGAAGTCTCAGCCTCTCCCAGCCTCCCTCCCTCCCCCCAGCTCAGGGCTCTAGAAAATCTGCCTAGTCAGGTCTGAATGAGGGAGAGCCAGCCAGCCAGCGTGTCTGGGTGGCGAGAGAGGCTATTTTGGGAACGAGCCGGGGAAGGAGTGTTTTGTTGTGTTTGCTCCTCGTGATTACAAGCGGTGGTAGAGGCCTGCCTCCCCTCTCCGCTCTCGGACACCGAGGGAGCCGAGCGGGGCTCGGGGACGACAAGGAGGGATGCGGTTCTCTGTGAGACCGACTGTCAGGCTTCCTGACAACCGGAGGCCACCTGGGTCTGCAGCCCCTGTCACTTGTCACTGTCAGCTTGTAGCCGAGCCATGTCTGGGAAGGGGGAGTGGGGGGGAGGGTTGGGAAGGCAGGGAACTCGGATCCTGATACACCAGACTTTTATTTCCAGCCCTGCCATCTGCCCGTGTGTCCACCCATCCACCCACTGACCTGTCCGTTTCCAACAGCCGTCCTCCTGCTTGTTCGTCCACCCACCCCTCTGTCCCCAGCCACCATCGTCCGTTTGTCCATTTGGACCATCTGTTCCCCGAGCCATCAACCGTCCATCATCCACCCACCCATCCTCTCATTACTCGATTCATCTACACGATTTTCCATCCGTCCGTCCATCCATCCGTCCGTCCATCCGTCCGTCCACCTGTCTGTCCATCCGTCCGTCCATCTGTCCATCCATCCGTCCATCCGTCCATCCATCCGTCCGTCCATCCGTCCACCTGTCCGTCCATCCATCCGTCCATCCGTCCATCCACCTGTCTGTCCATCCGTCCGTCCATCCGTCCATCCGTCCACCTGTCCGTCCATCCATCCGTCCATCCGTCCATCCACCTGTCTGTCCACCCGTCCGTCCATCCATCTGTCCATCCGTCCATCCATCCGTCCGTCCACTTGTCCGTCCATCCGTCCATCCACCTGTCTGTCCATCCGTCCGTCCATCCGTCCATCCACCTGTCCATCCATCCTTTTGCAGGGGCCCCCGTAGGTGCTCCACAGATCCGTGCTTGGTGCTATACGAGGCCCCAGGATAGAATGGAAAACAAGACGCTCGCCTTCCCTTTTGAGGCCATGATTCAACAAGGAATGTGGCGTTTAATGCTTGTCTTCCCAGACCTTCCAGTATCCCCAGGGCTTTGGAAAGAGCGGAGCGAGGCGCAGTGTGAGGGAACCACACGGGGACCAAAATGAGAGACTCCTGGAGGATGTGATCGCTCAGCTGGGACAAAGGAGAGTCCGGGTGTCTGTCCAGCCCACGTCTCCAGGGCCGTTGCCTTAGCTGAGGGAAGAGCCTAGGGGTGTGGGGGTAGGGAGGAGGCCCTGAAAGGGCATGGGGGTCGGTGGGGTCAGACAGCGCTCGGCCCTGAGTGCTGGAGAGGGCCTGTCCGGCCACCTGCCCCCTGGGTAGAATCCACGGGGATCCTGGCAGGCGCTGGCCATGTGGGGGCTGCTCTGAGACCGGCTTCCTGTTCCAAAGCTCCCTCTCGCTGACCAGGCAGAGCTGTCCCCAGGTGAAGGGGGTCGGGGCGGCGGGACATAGCACCCACGGGGCCTGATGGCTTGTGTTTTACGAGTGAGCGTTAGAAATACTCCCCAGGGCCTTCCTGGCTGTGCGAGCAGAAAATTGAGATAAAGCTCTGTTATTCTTCAGCGATGCTTGGTTTTATCTGGAGTTTTCTTTTTCTTCAACAAAGACTTACCCTTTTCCTCCCCAAGAGTATTAAGCTGGAAAGCTCTGTTCTTGAGGGAATTGAGTGGACAAGGCTTTAAGGCTCAGCGTCCTGCCCTGGGCACTGACTTGCTGTGTGGCATCCCCACAGTAGCTCATCCACTCTGGGCCTCTGCTACTCCCCGCCCCCAGGGTGAAAGGAACATGACCCCTTCTGCTCCTGGACGAGAGAGGCGAGGTCCCTGGTAGCCTGGAGCAGAAGCTTTTGGGGGGGTGCCGCCCAGGAGCTGAGGAGAGCTGGCCGGGGGAGAGAGCCCGGGGGCCTCCGGAGGGCTCGGAGGACAGGCGCTTCTTGAGCTGGTAATACCACCTCGTGTTTGTAGAGCGATTTACTGGTTTTGAAAGCACTTCCCCTGTGTCGTCTGATTTGAGATTTTTGAGTATCTGTTAAACAAGTGTGTAAATATGGTGACACTCCAGAAATATCTGGAGAGAAGAGGAAGAGGGGTCTCTGCGGGTGTTCTGAATGTGGGCCACTGGACTGATGAGTCCTGACGTTGGGAGGAGGGTCCCCTGTAGGGGCAGGCCGGTGGCTAGAGTGCGCAGAAGCTCTGGGTGGGGGACCGGCCTTCGATCCGAAGTAAGTATGGCACAAAGACTTAGAACATTCCAGGTGCTCTTTTTATTACGAGAAAGCCAAACGTGTGTAAAACGCGGTTCATCGCATCTTTCCTTCTCGGCCATGAATTTGCAAACTCTTAGAATAAAATACTTCTCAAAAGAGTGGTCTCTGTCCCTTGAAAACCTGGGATGGAATCAGCGGCCCAGGGGGCTGGTGGCTTTCGTGATTACTGTGGGTCCCTTCAGGCTGCGAACCCTGGGCAGCTGGGCTGTGCCGGGCCCCGTCGGGTCCACGCGGAAAACTGTGCAGAGACTGAGCGTGGGTGGGGCAGAGAAGGGGCTCCTGGTGGCCCCCAGGGCACAGCGGCTGAGTTCTTGGGCTGTGGGCAGCTCCCTGGGTGCTGAGTTCCAATCACAGAGCAAAGGTGAGCAGTGGCCTGGCCCAGGAGCCCCTGCCTGGACCCTGTGTCTCAGAGGGACCCTCAGCGGCTGCCAGCGAGGAACCTGGATATCAGCCGTGGCCCGAGTGTGCCACCTGCCAGCTGGGCTCCTGGCAGCAGGGACTGACCGTGTTTGGCTACATGGCACTTAGTGTATTTATGGGCCCATAAAATATTAACTAATCATCACGTAGCACTCTTCTCCCGAATGCTCTCTAGGGTCCATATTCCCCCCTCTGACTTGGAAGGCAAAACAAATAACCATTTAATCAACCTCCAGCTCCTGGCTCCAGAATCCTGCCCTGGGAGCAGCCTGGGCGGGCAGCAACGCCGTCCTCCGAGTGTCAGAGGAAGCCCCCACACTGAACACAGAGGGGTTAGAGCAGGAGGACGTGGGGGGCAGGTGGGCTCCTTCCTGGGCCCAGGCCAGAGCATCGGCCCCGACCAGTGACTCCACAGCAAAGAGCCGGCGTCCTCGTGCACAATGCCAGGGAAAGACCCCAGCGAGGGGCTGGGTGGGGTTGTGGTTGGCCGTCCCCTCTAGGACCAAGGGTTGGGGGTGCGCAGGGGGCTGCTGCCGTTCTTAGAGGTGGACCAGACACCTGTGTCTCTGACCGTGGGGTGTCGGGGGTGAGGACAGGGAGCAAGATGGACAGGGAAGAGGAGGACCAGCCACCCAGAGCTAGCTCGGCTCGGTCCCTTCCTCTATCCTAAGCGAACCCCTGCCTCTGCGGGCCTGCCCTCCAGCTTGAGTGCTCTGTCCATAATCATTAACGCTTACTAAACTGTTGTGTGGGCCAGGCTGTCTGTGTTCAGCCGGAGACGTGATGCAGGCTTGGCTGGGTGGGGAAATTACTAGTCATACTAGTAATCCCGTAGAGTTGGTGACGTGCGTGCACTCAGGCTTACTAGTGTGAAGATGCCCCATGTTCGCCCCCAAGGTCTACGCAGACAGCAACCAGAATGATAAATCGAAAATCAAACAGATTCGCTCCTTTGGTGGTTATTCTGGTTGAAACGAGGAGCTGCTCAGGAGTTTGGAGCCAGGCTCTTCCTGTGGACACAGGCCCCATTTGATCTTCTACTATGGGTAGGCTGCTCCTGCCACCGGACCTTTGCACATGCTACTCCCTCTCCCTGGAACGCTCTTCCCCCAGGTGTCTACCTGGCTTACCCTCTCCCTGCCTTTCAGGAGATGAGAAAAGAGGACCCTTTCCTGGCAGCCGCTACTTACCCCTTCCTCTTTCCTTGGTGGATGTAGAGTTCCCACTCAGTTCCTATGGGGTCTCCATTCCGGTGGGGGAGTGTTCTTACCGCTTGCTGGGGGAGCTACGTAGTTCTCTGCTCTGTCTCCAGACTTAGAGCATGCTGGCTGCTCGGTTAAGTCTTCTCTTAATGACAGATTGAGACGAGAGATTAAGTCATTACCCCCAAGTTATACAGGTAAGAGGTGGTAGCGCTGGGATTGGAAGCCCTAGAACCAGATCGCATTTATCTTGCAGCTGCTGGGGAGCCACGGAAGGCGCTAGAGTGGGGGCATGCCCCTGCCTGCATAGTGCAGAAGGATCAGGCGTCATGGGCCAGGCCATGGAAAGGCCATCTGCCGGGCTGGGGCTGTCCTGGGTGGGACAGTGGGGAGCCCAGTGAGGGATGGCAGGCTCGTGGGACTCACTTGGGAGTGACTGTGGCCCAACCTAGCCACTCTTTGTTTCTGTAAAGTCCATCCTTGCTGTCCACCCACAATATCCACTTGCTGCCCATCCCCCAATCAAAGGGCCAGAGCTCCCCGAGCTGCCTCCGTGCCCCGGGCTTCAGTGTCTGCGTAATTAAATGCACACTTCTAGGGTGCTACCAGGGCCAACTTTCCAGATCGTGTCTACTGGAAAATCCTGCCGTTTCCACCGGCTGAGCTGGAGTGAGAAAGGATCATGTAAGGGCAGCACATCGATCTTCAGTGGACAGGAGCCGCGTGGCCCCAGCTCAGGCTGAAGGTGTGGGAGGGGGACTGCGGTGTTGGGGAGGGCACAGAACACTTCTTGGAGGGGCAATATTAGCTCTGCTTCCTTTGGCTATTTTGGGGAGGACGTTCACAGGAGGGGATTATGAAAATCAGTGGACCGAATTCTTTTGGCCCCCAGTGGCTTCTTTCCCCTTCTTAGTCGTGACCTCCTGCCACAGGGTACATGGGAGGTGGAGACTGGAATCCGGAAGGACAGTGACCTCCTGGGCCAGCTCCCAAGCTGGAGTGGCAGGCAGTCGCACGTGCCCGTGCGTACGCGTTGCGGCCGGCCCCGCGGTCAGAGACCCTCCAAGGGCACCACAGGCCGGCGGTGGCCTCCTGGCAGGCACGGGCCAGTCCCTCCCAGTCTGCAGGCTGGGAAGATCCTTACCCTGGTTTGTGCCTCTGGGCTCAAGGCTGAGACACAGCTGCTCAGGGCTGGGCTGGGCCCGCCGGGGTTTGCAGTCGGCGTTGGCAGCAGTCAGCCGTTGGCGACAACCAGCTCCCGAATTGGTGTGCTGAGCTAGCGGCCGCCCGCTGCGTCAGGGGTGGGAGGCAGGCACCTCTCACATGGGCGGCCAGCACGGCCTTCAGGGTGGATCACTGGGGTAGGCCGGGCTGCAGGTCAGATGCATATCCGAAAATGAGTAACTTTACCGCCACTCGGCCTTCTGTGCGTCCTGTGTTACGCGGCCATGGCCTGTCTCCTTCGGGTTTCATCACCCTCCACGGAGACCCTGCACCCACAAAGCCTCGTGCCCCGCCCCCGCCCTCCGGACCTGGCTGCCACGCATCACTGCTCTCTGTCTCCGGAGATCGGCCTCATGGACACCGCGCAGAAACGGAACCAGACACTGTGCGGTTTCCTCACTCAGAGTCATGTGTTCATGGTCCCCGCGTGCCGTAGCCCGTCGCAGACCTTCCTTCCTGTCTGGGGTGGAACCATACCCCGCCGGGGATGGCCGCGCTCTGCTTCCGTCCACGGACACGGGGGCTGGAGCCACCTGTTGCTGCCGCGACCATAGGTACACGGGGACGTGTCTGCGTCCGCTTCGCAGGCCCTCTGGGTGTGCGTGGAGGAGAGGGACCGCTGGCTCCTGCAGAAGCTCCGTGTTTGACGAGCTGAGGGACGGCCTGGCTCTCGCAGTGGCCGCACAAGCGTGTGAGCTCCCCTCCCTGCAGAGGGGGCAGGCGACCCTGGGGACCTGCGCGTGTCCTTTCAAGGGAGAGTCGGGGCAGGTCATTGTGGGACGCTCTAGAGGCTTCCTCCAGAAGCTCCCTGTCTCTCTCAGAGTAAGAGCCAGCGACCCTCCGGTGCTGTGCAGGCCCCCACCCATCCCTGTGATGGCCTTGCCTCCTCCCCCTCTCCAGTGGCCCCAGTCACCCTGTCCATTGCTGTCCTCCTACGGGTTGGCGTGCCTCTGTCTCAGGGCCTTTGCACGGCTGCCCCTTAGTCATGGGGGTGGGGGTTGCAGCAGAACATGAACTAAGCACGCTCTCATCCCACTGTATAGTGCACTTTCTTACTGGGTTTGCTGTTCATTTTCTCCTTCCTTTTGCCTTCCCCAAAGCGTCTAAACATGCTCTTTAAATGCGTATTAAATGTCTGAATGCAGATGAAGGGCCCCGATCAGCTTCTCCCTTAAGCCTCCCACAGCTTGTCGGAGGCCAGTGGTATGGGGGGGCCTGGACCTTCCTAGGCCCCATCCCGGGACCGTTCCGCTGTGTGGCGCTCACAGCCCTCTGCTCGTGCCCTTGAACCTCGCACACGCGGGGAGAGGGGCCGAGGCTGTGGCGTGGCTGTGCTGGGGCTGCTGCTCAGGGTCGGCCCACTGGCCAGCAGCCCCTGCGAGAGCCGTGAGACACGCAGGAAGTCATCTCTGCTGGGGCAGCCGCACCCGTTACCGTGTGAGTTAAGCCGTACCAGTTAGTGTTCAGGCGTAGACTTACACCCGTTTCTAAGACTTTGTGTTTATCATTATCAGTCTTATCCTGTTTAAGATTCTAAAAGGCTGGAAAGACGGTCAGAGCGGCCAGGCGCCTACCGTTCATTGGCCTGGTCGTTCAGCCCATCTGTGAGCAAATGAACCCGGAGCACCTGCGACTCTCGCGTGTCGGGCCCGCCTGGACGCAGACACAGCTCCGTCTTCGAGGACACCAGTGTTTACGGCTGGGCCGCCCCTCACTGTTCTGGGGAGGCTTCTTCTGGATCCAAATCTGGGTCATTCATGAACAATACCGCCCGGGCCAACACAGAGCCCCCTGGCTGGCCGCTAGAGACCTCCCTCCTCGTTGACCTGGCGCTGGAGTCCCCGTGGTTCTTACTAACAGAAGTTCAGCAGCCGTTGACCTGTCGTCCGTCCGTCTGCCTGCGTCCCCCTGTCTTCTCCACAGGAGGCCGGGAGGGATTCAGAAACTGACGAATTTGGCAAAATGTCAGTTGTTGTTGGTCTCGGGCGTTGCACGCTGAACCAGGGCCGTCCATCTGCGGGGGCTGGCGCAGGGCTGGGCGGGCGCGTGGAGCCCGTGGGTCGGGGCGCGGCGTGTCGGCGGACGCAGATGCCCCATGCGGAGCTGTCAGAGGCAGAAGCAGCCTGCTCATGGCTTTTCCTGAGGGGCTCCCCCGTTCCCTAGACCCAGGCCTCGAACCCCAGGGGTGGTTCCAACCTGAGGAGGGGAGTGTTAGGGGTCTCCACAGGGGCAGGTCTGAGGTTCGGGGGACCCCTCTGGCTGCCTTGGGGGTGGGGGCTGGAGAGCAGGTGTGAGCCGCTGGGAGGCCCCGGGCACTGACGATGGACCGACCCCTCCCGTCTACCTCTGGGGGACTTCAGCAGGTAGGTGCCCAAGAAGCCTGACTCATTGGCCCCACGTGATGTGAGGGACCTTCCGGCTACGGCGGACCCCGAGACACAGGTGTGCTGGGCTGGCGGCGGGTCCCAGGTGCTGGGAGTGTGGGGGATGGGCAGGGAAGCAGTGCAAGGGCTTCTAACCGAACACCGACTCGGGGCCTCACGTCGAGCTCTGTGATTCCAGAGGTGGCGAGCTTCCCATACTCCCAGCCAGCAGCGGTTCAGGCCTTGATCAGCAGCGGGAAACCCAGGGCTGCGGAGGGTCCCAGTTCTTCTCCTGCGTGGCCTGGCCGCCGCCCAGCCTCCCAGCCTGCTCCTTGAAGGTCCCTGTCTTGTCCATGCTGGGGGTAGGCACTTCTGGCTTTTTGAACTGAATCCTTGAGGTGGATGAGCGCCGGCCTTTGGAAGGTTAAAGAATCCAGCCTCTTCTTGTAGGTGGTACCACGGGGACCCAGAGAGGGTGTGTGAGGTCACCAGAGTAGCACGGCATGAGTCTTCCCCCAACATCCATGCCCAGGGCCTCGCAGGCACCCTCCAGGGATGCTCTGGTGGGAGTCCTTGCCAAGGGGGCAGTGGTCCGTGGTTCCCATCTTAATTCTGAGGTGACTGAAGTACGCGCAGCGCAGGGAGGGAAGCGTCCTGGTGTTCGGACCCGATGCCAGCCTTCCTTCCTCCTGCTGCGCACTCAGGTGGGTTTGGCTGCCACCCCCCGTGCCACTGGGGCTGCAGAGCAGGCCTCTCGAGCTTTGCTTTCCTCAGCCCTGCATGGGGGGCAGCGATGCTCACCTTACAGGAATGTCGCGTCGAAGCCTCAGGACCCACGTGTATGGTCCAAGCCCACTCACTCACTCCCAGGCCCTCCCCGATCCGCCTCTGGCTGCAGATCCCTGCCCAGGAATGTTGTCTAAACCGTGGGCTATGATCCATTAGTGGGTCATGAAATCGAGTTAGTGGGTCACAGCTAGAATATTAAAAAATGAAATAGAATAATGGAATGGAACAGAATAACAGAACAGCAAGAGAGGGGGCCGCTCTGGAAGGGGAGATCTGTCCTCAGACGGGCTCTAGGCGCCAGCGGCTGGGACGCCCTGTGGCACCCAGTCGGTCCTGGGCTCCGGTCAGCCCTCCCGCTGCCTGGGCCTGACTGTCAGCTGTGACACCTGAGAGCTGGGGGTGGAGGTCAGGCCTGACCTGGGGACAGGGGCAGCACCAGCGCCCACAGCTCAGTGCCAATATTCCTCATCTGCAAAAGGCTTTGCACAGCCCCGGCCCTGCAGAATAAGAGTCTTAAGGCTGGATTCCTTTATGTGAGTAATAGTTACCAGAGGAGGCCAGAGTTGGTGTCAGGGAGCCCTCACGAGTGCCTCTGCTTCCCGCCCTGGCCTTTCCGGGGCTTGCCTTAGAAGCCCAGATGGTCCTATGTGGGCCGCCGCGCCTGGGACTTGGTGTAGCTGCAGCCAAGTCCTGATGGGAGATGGGTTTGCCGTCTCCTCCAGGGAGCCCTCTCTGGAGGGTCTGGGGGTCTGGGCAAGGGACACCTCTGCTGGCTCCCTGCCTCTCCTCCATGTCTGCTCCCACAGTCTAGGGACTGAGCAGGGCCGCCTTGAACCTGGCTTCCAGTGCGGGGCACTGGCTTCCCACTGACCAGCCCCAAACTCTTAGCTGTGGGCTCCCGGGGCTCCCAGGGCACCTGCACATAGTGTTTTCAGCAAGCATATGAATGGGTGAGAGACGGACGCTGCTTTCTCACCCTCTCGAGTGCTTCCCGTTGGAGCAGGACGGAGGCTTCCTGTAAGGGGGAGCCGTATGGAAAGACAGGATAGAACGAGGGGGCATTAGCATCCTCCACGCGACAAATGAGAAAACCTGTGGCCTTGGCTGGTTGGTTCACAGTACACGTGGGAGGCAGGAGGCTGGGGCCGAGGGCATGGGGACGGCAGGGGGCACGGGGGTCTCGCTGGGTTCAGGGCAGGTGAGGAGAGGCCTCGATGACCAGACCCAGGGTCTGGGCCTCTTTGGCAGGCCTGGGAAGGGCTGGTCCTTGGGTGTGTTTGAGCAGGGGGATGGAGCACAGCTGTCCCCTCTCCGACCCCAGGGCACAGGTCATGTACTTGGGCTGTCTGACCCTCAAACCTGCTCCCCTGCCAGACAGATGCGTCTTGGTGTCTGGGCTGGATTAAACCCTCCCCAGGGCCAGGAACCAGCCAACTGGAGGCCCCCGCATGCACGGGGTGGCATTTGGAGTGGCATGTTTGTTCCTTTGGGGGAATGGCATGGCAGGGAGGAGGCCGGGGAGCTGTCCGTGTTGATGGAGAGGGGGCTTGAAAAGTGGGCTTCGTATGAACCAATTTGGAAACCAAACTATGGCTGGGGTTCTCGGTCCACGTTCTAGAATCTTCTTTATTCTCACCCCAGCACCCTATCTCTGCAATGTCCCTCCGTCATGGGCTCTGGCTCAGGGCTAACTACCTCCCGCCCACCTACCTACCCACTCGGCAGCAGGGTCCCCTGGCCAGGTCCTCATTTGAAGACAGAACGAGGAGGGGCAGTGGGCCAGCACAGCCGTGCTCACCCCCCAATCCCACCCCCATTCTAGAATGTCCTGGAGAGGAGGGTGTTGCTGCCAAGAGAAAGGAGTTTCTCTCCCAAGGGCCCTAGTGCCCCCTGAGCTCGCTCGTGGTTGTGCCCCGTGCTCTGGGCACATAGCGGTTTGGCGGGGATGGGTGTGGAGAGACCCCAGTTAATGCACGACACGGCCGAGGGGAACAGAGGATCCCAGAGCCGGGCCCGGCGTCCCCCCGCCCCCTTCACTCCCCTCCCCCGCCCCGTAAGGAGCTGCAGCTCTGCGGTCTGTGCCAGTGCTGACGGGGTGGGCAGGCTAGCTGGCCGACAGGGGGCAGGGGTGGGGAGGGAAGCTCCCTGAGGGCCCTGTGCATCCAGGGGACCCTGCGGAGGGCCCAGCGGGCACTGTTCCACTGTTCCTCTGCCACCCGGAAACCTATGGGTCACAGGGTCACCTGACCCAGCGGGAGGGACGGAGCCCCTGCCTGGTGCCGGGCCCTGGGCAGGTGGACTCCCCCGCTCTCGCTCAATCCCCTGCCAGAGACAGGTTGCTCCGGCCCCAGGTAGGAAGGTCATTTTTACAAACGGCGACCCAGGGCGACATGTGATTCCTGACCCATGCGTTCAGTCAGAGGAGCGGCCGTGCGCTCCAGTGACTGGGAGTCCGTCACATGTTCCGGGGTCCCCAGACGTGAACGCGGCAGAGGTACGTCTGGTTTCTGTGGCTGCTGCTGTGACAGCTGCCGCTGGCCCCCTGCAGTTGCGCGTGCGTGAGGGAAGGAGCTGCTCAGTGCCAGCTAGGGCTTTAGGCTTTAGGGCTTTAGGCTCCGAGTTCCCGGGGCCTCAGTCCTACACGCAGAGCTCCGGGCAAAGGGCCGCGACGCCGGCCGGTACAGGGTCTGCAGGAGCTCAGGGGGACAAGCCGGCCACTGTCTCGGGGAGGGGAGCGTGGAGTCACGGGCTGAGGAAGGACGAGTGCACCCTGTCCTGGCGGCCGTCGGCAATGTGGCTTGTTCTGTGAATGGAACAGTGCAGTGTGGCGGGAGTGGGGGCATTTTTTACGGCGGGCTGAGGACAGTTAAGGAGGTGGGTCAGGGGACAGACTAGGGTTCCAGTCACCAGCTTGACCGCTGGCACACCTGGGGAGGGTACTCTGTGGCTGAGCTGACCACAGCATTGTTTAGGTCCACCACAACATGGGCATGGTGATGTGGTGCCCGTGGACCCTTCTGGAAGAGTCTGACTCTTCTGGGGCTGGAAGGAGCCCTGAGCCTAGGAGCCCCGTGATCTGAGCCTTGCTCAGAAGCCCAGGGGAGAGACGGGGATCAGGCGGTGGGAGGTGTGTGTTCGTGGGTTCACTAGAGGTGAGCAGACTGACCAGGCCAGACTCGGGACAGCGGCTCGGCCCCGGCCCAGGTCTGGTTGCCCCCGATGGTCTCTGTGTGCTGATGGCGCAGATCTGGGGTCCTCACCTTCTCTCTCAGGTTTGGACGCTATTCTCAGGAGCCGATGTCTGGGGCCCAGCTGGGCAGTCCTGGCAGCCGGGCTGGGGGCTAGTAGGTTTGGGGTCTCAGCTGGGCTGGCCACTCTCTGCTCCGTGGAGTCTCCCTCCGTAGGGCTGGGGTCTCGTTGTGCGGAGAGGCCAGGCCTGGAAGGCGGGCAGCGGGGCTGAGCCCCAAACCTAAAGGGCCTTCCCGCCTTCCCTTCCTCACGTCGGCTACGGTCCCTTCGGCTAAAACAAGCCACACAACGAGGCCCAGATTCCAGCCCCGCAGAGTGGTGCAGAAGGAGCCCCTGGCCGGCGCCGGGCAAACGGTCTTGTGATTCGTTGTCCTCTTTCGCCTGCTTGCTTGGCTCGGGGCATCAATTCAGCGGGTGGGCCTTGGGGTCCGCTGGCACTTGTGGGCAGAGAAGAGAGAGCACTAGCATTTCTTGGTCACCTACGAGACGCCAGGCGCTGTGTCGGACACATGTGCAAAATGGTCACGTGCATGTGGGCCCTTCACCTTCTCTGTGCCTCCACTTACACTTCTGCAAAGTGGGCTCAAGCCAGCAGCTGCTGAGGGGACCATGGTGAGAGTCACTGGGCCTAGCCCCTTGGCATCACTTGGCAGCGAGTAAGCGCTCAGCGAACGCCAGCACCCTATGTTTTATATGGAGGAAAGCAGAGCTCAGAGAGGTGAAGGAACTTGCCTAAGGGAGCACAGTTGGCTTCCAGGCTCCAAAGCTCAGATCCTCTCTGTGCGCCTCCCATTTATTGAATTCACATGGCACCGGACTGGGCCTGCGAGCTGCAGGCCTCCGTGTGGACAACGCTGCTTCCATTCGGTACAGTTAACCTGGCAGTGGATGCCCAGGAGTTACGGCTGGGCGTCCCTGTCCTAGGGAGCACGAGGCTCTCTTGGATCCAGCTGACCCTGCAGAGGGGGAGTGGCTGCTGCCTGGGCTGAGGGAACCCCAGGGCCAGGAGGGGGGTGCGTTGGGGACCACCTCCTCTGAAAGCCACCTGAGAACCCAGGCACATGTCCACAGCAGTGCCCGCCCTTGGCCGCTCCGGGGCAGAATTGGCAAAGAGGGAGCATCAGGCGGACAAGGAGAGGACTCTGCTCCTTTTTGGGGTCTGTCCCTGATGCCATATGAGGCAGGCCTGTGGGGAATGGGCAGGAGGTACCCCAGCCCGACTGGGGTCCTCTCACGTCCCTCACCCTCCCCATTCGCACCCTGGCCCCGTTTCATCCTCGGGTCAGAGGAGGAGATAAGACCCAACCCGAGTTCGAGAGGACGCTTGGGCTTTGCGGAGGTCTGATGACTGAAAGGGTGGCGGGGGTTATGGGCTCTTCTCCAGAGGACCTGAACGGCCGAGGGGACAGGCGGGACTCACAGGGCAGCACTGAGGGCAGTGACGGGGTGGGGTGGGGTGGGGGGCGGAATCTAACCAGTCATTGCCGCGGTGAAGTTCAGGTCACGAATTCTGGGCTCTGCTGTTAGGTGCGTTACTATCCTGATGCCTTGATGATAGATTGAAGCTTTGACCGTTATAAAACCTCCTTCTCGGGCTCTGGTAGAAATTTTTGTCTGACTCTGTTCTGTCTGATAGCAAAATAGCTCCTCAAGCTCTTTTGGATGGTTTGCCTGATATTTCTTTTCCGTCCGTCTTTTTTGCTTTAAACCTGGCATGTCTTTCCATCTGAAGTGTGTCTTTCATAGACGGCATGTCGTCCGGTCATCTTTTTGTGCGTTCTGCCAATCCTGCCTGTTGCATCGTAGTATGTCATCGGTTGCTATTCAGTTACCAATAAGGTAGGATTTAGCTCTGCCATCTTGCTGTTTGTTCTCTCTCTGTCTTTTTATTTTTTTTTGGTGCCTTGATTTCTCCATTCTTGCATTTTGTTTTTAAATAGCTATTTTCAAGTATAGAATTTTGATTCCTTTGTTGTTTCTTTTACTATTATATGGGGTTTTTTGAAATTATTTTTTTAGTAGTTGCCTTGGGGCTTATAATTTAACATCTTAGCTTTCAAAAGTATAGTTTGGATTGATACCAACTTAATTCCAGTGCTGTGCTGAATGCCCTGTGAGCACTGCTTCCCCTCTCTTCTGTACTATTATTATCCTACAAATTACATCTCTATATGTTATAAGCCTTTCAACACTGCTTTATTATTATGGCTGTATTCACTTGTTACCATTTAGTGAGACATCATTCTCATACTCGCCTGTAAGTCGGTAGATGTGGTTTCTTTTATTCTTTGAACATATTTGCAACAGCCGATGTCATATCTTTACTCATCTCTGGATTCCTCCGGGGGAGTTTCTACTGGCTGTGGATGGACCATACTTTCCTGTGTCTTTGTGCCTCTTAGAATTTCCTGTTCAAAACTAGGTATTTAGAATGATGTTGTATGGCGGCTCCGGAAATGAAATTCTCCCTCCACTCCAGGGTTGAATGTTCTTATTGCTGCTGCCTATGTCTGCTTGCCTTGTGATGTTCTTGGATGACTTCTGTAGAGTCTGTATTCTTCATCGCACATGGCTGTGATGTCTCTGCTTGGGTCGCTTTGCCGTCAGCTAATCACTGGATAGAGATTTCCTTAAATCCTTGAGCCAGTAAGTCTCCCGGTCTTTGCCAAGAGAATCTATGTGTGTTTTGGGGTACACAGTGCTCTGGCAGGAGGTATAGAGTCCCATCTTAGCCTCTGCTTTCCGCTGGTACAGTCTCAAGGTCACCCAGGAGTGAGACTGGGCCATCCCAAGTGTTTCCTGGGACTGTACACAGTCCTGTGTACATGTGGGGCCTTTTAGATTCCCAGGGGTATATCTAGGTGTTTCACAGTCTCCTATTTCCCAGTTTTTTCCTCTCTAGTTTTATGGTCGCCTCTTGTTAGCTCCACCTGGTAGTGCCCATTGGGCAACCGCAACATTAAAAAAATGGCTTGTGATTGTTTTCAACAAATGCCCTGAGGTTATGGTTTGTCACTGAGCAAGCTGTGAGTCAGATCAAATAAAGACAAGCCACAGGAATAGAACTCTTCAGGGAGCTGCCAGACAGGCCAAATAATGGCCGTTTGGGGGAGGGGAAAGCTCCAAACCTACTCTGCCCTCTCCTGCAGCTGCTGGATGCTGTTTTCCAGAGTTAGCATGACTGCTGGGCTGTTGGTTAATGCTTCCATGGGGCTGGGGACAGGGAGAAGGGAATAACCTAAGTTAAAACATCATGAAGCTTTCCTTTCTTACTGAAATTTAGTCTTTTTTTTTTTTTTTTTTGAATAAACAGTTCTTGGATTATTGCAAGTCTGCAGTTAATTTCCAGATTTCAAAACAGCTGATTTTGACACTTCTGGGAGCGTTCTCATTGTTTGGAGGAGCAGATTTTCTGGGGTCCTTACTCTGCCATTCTGGAAGTTGTCTGCCCAGCAGTGAGGTTCTATGACCTCAGAAAGCCCATTACGGCTTGGGTTCATCATCAGTAGCTGGGACCCACGTGACCTCTGAAGCATGTCTCTTCATCCAGGAGCATGGGAGCAATCATCTCTAGCAGCTGGGGGAAGAAGGTTCTTTTTAGACCCTTCCCTTAGGAAAGGGGAGGATGAATGACTTCTATTTTTTAATTTTTCACAGTGCTCAGCCCAAGGCTGGCATTTCATTGGTTTCTGGTCTTTTTATGTGGTAAGAATAAAATACCCAGGGCCAGAAGTGGTGTGCTTTTGGCTAAAACAGATGATTATTAGCAACAGACACAAACTGGAGACTGCTGGAGTCCCTATTTAGAATATTTAGGTGAAGAAATTATGGCATGTCTACTTGAAGCTTATGAGGAATTAAATACGATGTTGATGAAGAATTTTTGCCGGCAATATAATGGCCCACATATTTTCTTGGCTTTTTTTTTTTTTTAAGAATTTATTTAAGAGAGAGTGAGAAAGAGCTCAAGGGGGCAAGGAGAGGGAGAAGCAGAAGAGCGCCCGCTGAGCAGGAGCCCAATGTGGGGCTTGATCCCAGGACCCAGAGATCATGACCTGAGCCTAAAGCAGATGCTTTCTGGACTAAGCCACGCAGGCGCCCCTCCTATTTTCTTGTAAGTAGAGAAAAGAAGGCAACACAACTGCTTTTGTGTTGTTTGCTCTCAGCCCTGGAAGGTGTGTTCAGCGGAAGGACTTGGAGGAAACACGACCAGATGCTCACAGGGCTGCCTTTTGAAGTGGTGGGATTGTGGGTAATTTGTTCCTGTGTCCGTAGCAGTTTTAGAAAACTTGGTGATTGGCCACAGCGAGCAAGTATTATTCCCATGATTAGCCAGTTACAAAATGGGAGAAGCTAAGAAGTAGGAAATAAAATAAAGGGTAGTTGTAAGCCTAGGAGAGAAGTTAAGAAGGATTAGATCTCTGGGGACTTTTCCATTTCTGGTTTGGCGTTTCTGTTTTTGATCTCTGCAAGGTTAGGTGACTGGCCCAAGGTGGCGCAGCCAAGACACGGAGGAGGTGGTGCGAGAACCTGGGTCTTCTCTAATAGTTATGACAGGGTCACTATGAACACAAAGTGTCCCCCTTGGAGCTGCCAGTCTGCACCCTTCACTGGTGGTGGTCAGTGCCGGACAGTGATGGACACTGGACAGTGATGGATATTGGTGGTGACAGATTCAGGAGAGAGTCCACCCAAGCAACTGTCCCCTTGGCTTTTTTCAGGAAGGGTATCAAGGGCGATGCTCTGGTCAGGAATGATTTTCTCCCTGTGGGGCTAGTAGAAGGAAACTTTCTTTGGTGGGCTTTTGCTCAGGGAACCCCGTGGACTCCCGTACATCCTGCCGGGGCCCTGGGGGCCCGTCCACTCTTCTGTCTCACACCAGGCCCAGAAAGGACCATCAAGCCCAGGGCTCTGCTCATGTCTGGGCTGTGGCTCCCAGACCATGGTCTGGGTGGTTCCATAATGCTGATGCCAGGCTCGCTCCCTGGGTCCCCGTTCTGGAGGTCTGGGCCAGGAATCTGCATTTTGGTCAGCACCCCGGGGTTCCTGTGAATAGTTTGTGGCCATGCTTCGAGAAGTGAGCCAGGGAGTGCCGTGTGATGAGCTCCTCTAAAGGAAGAGCTTTGGGATTCGCAGAGAGATGTGGGGGTAGCCTGGGTCTGGCTTGTGACTCTCTCCCACTGTTGGGACACGCGTGTGCCTGGGGCTGGCTATGTGCATCATACGCGACGCCCATCTTGCTGGGCTGCTGGGGATGTGGCAGCGGCTTTCCCTGGGACACTGGAGGAGACCCGGGTTCAGCCAGGCAACCGTGATGAGAATGGGGAGTCCAGCGAGGCCGTCGGGGCAGGGCTCCCTGAACGTCCGCCCCATCCGGTCGGTGACGATGGCTTCCCACTCCCACACGGACCTGGATCTTACAGCAGACTGTCCTGGGAGGACTGTGCTCTGGGGACAGGTTTGGGGGGTGGGGCGGGGAGGGTGGCAGAGGAGATTAAGTTTCTGTTAACATTTGCTGAGGACCTACTGTGTGCTACAGGTCTGTGATGTCCTTTCTGGCCACTCGTGGTGCTCTGGGGAAGAAGCTCAGAGCCGACGGGCATCTGGTGCTACTTCCGGTGTCCGCGTGACTGTGGCCGTCACAGTGGCTCCTTTGTCACAGTTCAGGAGCTTGGCCAGGTTCCTCCTTGTAGCCCTTATGGCCACCCTGGGTGGCCTGACCCATCTTACTCCCAAGGGACAGAGGGGACGTGGAGACCCAGAGGCGACCTCTGTCACCCTAGCCCAGTGCTCTCCCCAAGCCTGTCCCTCAAGGCCACCTTCTCCAGCAGAGCCTCTGGGTGGCCAGCATCTGTGCGCTCCAGAGGCTCCGTGGGGCCCCCCACTGGCCACAGCCACAGAAACTGAGCCAGGCCCTCATTATCCCCAGGGTTTAGCAGGGACAGCCTGGCCCCCAGGCTGGGGCGGCTCTCTCTGTGTGGCCTCCTGGGCCGACGCTGTCCCCCTGGCCTGCACAGGCAGTTCCAGGACTCCGGGCCACTAACGAGACAGATGCCGGCCACTCTCACGGTCCAGGGCCATCCCTCATCCGCAGACAGCTGGGCAGCTGCTTTAATTAAAAGGGCTCCATGGCTCTGGGGAGATGATTGAGGCCAGCTTCTGTTTGTAAACGCTTCCCGCAGTGTGCACGGAGGTGTCTGGGCAGGCGCTTCTGTGCGGGGCCGGGTCCCTTTCTCAGGCTGGGGCTGGGCGTGGGGCGGGGCTCGGCAGGTGTCACCGGGAGTCAGCACAGCTTCTCTGGGACCTGGGGATCTCGGCGGCACACCCCAGAATTCTCTCCTCACACCCTCGTGAGGATTGTGCCTCTGCGAGCCCGGCAGCTGACTTAGAGGCTTCAGAATGGGGCTCCACGTAGAGTGTTGTCCTCGTGCTCGTCCTTACGCTGTGGTCATTCCCGTGGTCCCCGTCCCCGTGGCCACTGCGGTCACAGGCTCCCGGGCGGCTGGCATGGTGCCCGACACACGCTAGGTGTTTGGTAGTCCGCTGTGGAAAGAAGGAAGGAATTAAACAAGGTGCCCCCTGTGCCGGGCGCGGGGAAGGGAGAAATGACACAATGCTTTCATCCTCTGAGATGGGATGGAGAGAGAGGTCCCCGTCCCGGACGGCGACAGTCTGTTCCTATGGACGCGGGCGGACACCCTGACGTCAGCCCACCTCTTACCCCCTTCAGCACCTCCCAGCTGCCTCTTCCTGCCCAGCCTCCTTCCCTCCCCAGCCCCCACACCCCGCGGCTAGCTTCCCTCCTCCCCTGGGACCCAGAGCATTGCTCTTTCATATGTGGACAACCTGACCTTGCTCTGGCAGCAGGTCGCTCAAGGGAAAAGAGTTTGGGGCAGGCAGGGGTCTGGATTCGAGTCTCCACTTTGCCAGCTGGTCAGCCGAGTGACCTTGGCTGAACCCCCAAGCCTCAGTTTCCTGGTTTAAAATGCATTTGTAGTGGTTGTACCCACTGTGCACGCTTTGGGGTTTGGGAGCACCCGGCACCTGGCTGACGTTGGTATGCTTCTGGTGGTTTTGTTTTCACTGAGTCTCTCTTTGCACGAATTTACACTGTAGCTCCACTCTGTTCGGGATGCTGGGGACACGTAGGGCGGTGGACAGCACGGGGTCTAGAGTGCTCCATGCGGGGTCCCGCGTGCGTGACTCTGCCCACCCCGGCTTCCGGGGTCTGCATGCGGCAGAGGAACGATGCAGGCGGTGACTGACCTGGAGACCAGCAGGGCAGCCCCTGGCCACTCGGTCTGGATAGGCAGATCACGCCTATGTCCTTGGCAGTGCCCCTTGCACAAAGTCCTTGGAGGTTTCTGGCAAAACACAGGTCTTATACACACCGGGAGAGGGGCCCCTCACTGAGGAGTCCCAAGTGGGCCTGGCCTGCCTAGTGAACCTATTTATTTACAAACTACCTACTGCTCCCCCTGCTCAAGGATGCCGTTTACTCAAACTTTCCATCCCGTGCGAAACGGTGCCAGGGAGACAGACCTCACAAGGGACCTTCCTGGTCCTGCCCTTTGGCGAGCTGCCACCCCCTGTGTGCCAGGCATGGCCCCCAGGCTCCAGAAACAAGCTGGGGTTGGAGCCGGCTCTTGAGGTGTCCCTACTGGTCTGAGGGGGGTAGACAGGCTCCCCCATGCAGATAACCCAGGCAGCTTTTATAAAGCGCCCTTTAGAGGGAACAGAAGGGTGTGGGGCTTCTCAAGAGACGGCTGGTGACAGTGGACTCGTAGTCCCTGTGACGGGCAGGCCCCGTAGGGAATGGGGGCTCCAGGGAGGGCCAGGGCAGCCACTGGCCCACAGACACAAGTGCCTCTTTCTGAGATGATGAGGACTTAGCTGTATGGGAGGGCCTTTGCAAACACGGTCAGTTCCTCTTGTCAGATGCACTGGGATGCTGGCCTTTCAGAGAAGGGGAAAGTCAGACGCCCCCATGCCTTTTTCCCATGCCACCCTGCTGGAGCGCCCTGGTGGCTCGCTACCTCCGTCTGACCTCTCAGACAAGTCCCACTTCCTCGTGAATAGCATTTTCTTGGTTCCCAAAGCCATTTGAGCTTGAAACCACCAGCCAAAGGGAGCCAAGAAGCAGGAGTGCTTTGACTCAGCACCGTGGGTCCCCTCTACTGAGCCATTCCAGCCCGAGGCTGAGGGGGAAGGGGATGAGCCTGTAGGCAGGGTGTGGAGCAGAGGAGGGGTGCTCAAGGTCAGCAGCACAGCATGTGCAAAGGTCCTGAGGCGTAAGGCAGAGCAATAAGAATAGTGTGCACCTGGGACAAGCCCATGGACAACATTTACAGGGCATCTTGAGAACTGAAAGGCAAAATCAAAGCACCAGGGCGTCCTGGGAGAGGACCTTGACCTTAGGGAAGCCCATGTTTGGTACTAGTGTCTGTATGTCAGCCACTCCCAGGAAGCCTCGGGGGAAGGCACGCTGTGTGCTTGGTCTCTAGGACAGAGCAGTGGAAGCCTGGTCCTGAAGTCGGGCAGATGAACAGGAGTCGGGCCAAGCAGGTCTGCCTTGGAGCCCAAGTTTTTCCACTCTGCCTTGAGACTGGGGGACACCTTGGGTTCCTCTTATGTAAGGGAGGTCCAGGCTGCGTGTGTCTGTGCGAGTGCACGTAGGTTTCTCACAGGTGCTGGAGGCAGACTTTCCGGATGAACTTGGCGTGGGGTTCTGTGGTGATGGAGGCTTGTCCACCATGGGGTCGTACTTGCTTAGGCAGGCGACTCGGCTGAAATAGTTAATCCTCGCAACTTCAAGGGGCTGGCAGTATTATTATTCCTGATTTGCCAACATGGAAACTGAGACAGAAAGGCTACGCGCCAAACATTGTTCTAGGTTTTCATGTGCCCTCACATTTAGTGCGTGTTTACTGTTAAAAATGAGGCAAGTGGGGAAGCGGGCATGTAACATTCTTCAGTTTTTATCTTGCTCCTTTTTTTGTTGTTCTCAACAAAGTGCCCAGGGACACAGAGGGGTGTGTGTGTATGTGTGTATGTGTGCGTCTATGCACGCCTATCTGCATGGGTGTGTGCATGTGCCGCAGGTGGTGGGCACGTCTTTGCGTGTGCGTGTCTATGCACGCACAGGGTCTGAGATCCAGTTTTCTCCCCTGTGGGATGGACAGGAGCATCCCAGTGCCGGCCACCTGGCAGAAGGGAGGCCAGGATGCACAAGGGCTTGTCCGGGGGCTGTCTGTGTCCGCACCGAAGGCCGGGTTCTCCTCGGGTCTGGTGGGCAGTGTCTGTCTGCACCGATCTGCTTTTGGGGTTCGGCCTCTAAGCTGGTGAAAGGGAACATCTACGAATTTCTTACTGTAAGCCGTGCTGCGGTGCATCCCCATGTCTCGGGGGCTCAACGTGGTACATGGGGTGTTTCCTCTCCGTGCAGTTGCCGCGGGCCAGGAGGGCGCTGTTCCCGGTGGTCATTCAGGAGCTCCTGCCAGCCAGAGGCTCTGTCCTCCCGAGATCCTGAGTCCTCTGCATCTTTTGGGAGGGAGGGGCGGGGAGAGGGGGGGACAGAGAGGGAAGGGGAGAGACAGGAAAGGGGGGTGGAGAGAATCGTGAGGCCGCTGCTGATGGGCCAGGCCGGAACCCCGCCGCTAGCCCTGAGTCATACGGCCGTGTCCGTGTGCAGGGGACAGTGTGGGCCGCTGTGTGTGCAGGCGCAGGAAGAGGTCACGAATGTGGGTGGCGCCCGCCGTCGGGGCTGGAACCCACCCGCGTCTGTTGCTTCTTGACAAAATGAGCATCTCTCCACTCTCGAGGCCCTGGAAGCGGGTTTGCTGCCGTCAGGCTCCCGCAGGTGCTGAGCAGGGAACGAGTTCGGTTCTTCCGGCTCTGCGGTGCCCTGGTCTCTGCGGTGCCCTGGTCTCTGCAGGCCCTTCCTGCACGGCGGGAGCTCCACGGAGCAGCCCTGCGCCAAGGACCCAGTTAGAGAGGCAGAGTCCCAGGCCCTCAACCCTCCTGGCTCAGGCCCCACACGGTCCTGAGATCCCAGGCCGTCCAGTCCCTGTGAACACTAGAGCCCAAGAAGCCTCCTTTGAAAAGACGCATGTGCAACATCGCTTACCTTCAGTCAGCTCAGGAGGTGTCCCAGGGGCACAGATGTTCAGCTCTAGACGTGCACCCTTGTCTTTGCTCCAGGCCCTGGTGGCTCCAGGGGCTTGAATCATGCCCATTTCACAGATGAGGGACGAGGGTCTTGGCATCAGGCTCTGTAATTCCGTGTCACTTGGAGCCCTGTGTGTCCCGAGGTCCTTTTGGGATTCAAGCTGAGGAGGAGAGACCCGTCCCGGAGAAGGTGGCCTTTGCACGAAGGGCCCTTGGAGAGGGCAGGTCTCCATCCGGTGGAGGGCAGGAATGTCTGAACAGAGTGCTGGACCTGCCAGCACAAGGGGCTGTGGCCGCCCGCTTTGATCCCCTGCACTTAGAGCCAAGGGCAATTCAGCTTTCCAGGCTTTGCCTCTTCCTCCCCAATGTTCTTTCCGGTGTGAACGGTGTGAGCTCCACTCGGTCCTGCCCTCTTGTGCACTCCAGCGTACATCAGCCCTGGGAGACCCTCTCCGTCAAACAGAGGATGTATCAGTTGTTACTTAACGAATGGGCGTGAGGCCTTGCTTGATCTCATGTTTTCTCATTCGGCCCCAGACTTTCAAAAGTCAGCTACATTTTGTATACTTTTCCCCGTGAACTTCATTTTTTAAATGTGGGCTTGTTTTACCACATTTTCTTCTAGTTTCTTTTTTTGAGGGGGTGGTTTGTACTGGGTGGGGAGGAGCTTTCACTGGGAAGGGTCACAAGAGGCAGGAAGGAAAAGGCAGGCTTCCAGCATGTTCTGGAAGGTGCCAGTGCCATCGTCCCTGCAGTGGGACTGGGGCTGCGTTGTGGTTTCAGGGGCCTGTGGCAGGAGCTCAGGTCGGGGGAGATAGGGACCTCTCCTCACCTAAGCGGGGGAGTAACAGCGGCCTCTGCACACCGGAGCCGGGTAGGGTGGGGGGTAACAGCGGTCACCGGCAGAGGGCAGCCCCTCCCCCAGAGAGGGGGTTTTTAAGGCACTTAGCTCAGTTCCTGGCCGAGCCAGTGCCTGTCCACCGCCGTGGTGGTTGTGGTCAGCGGCTCCTCCTTAGGACTGTCACTCTGCCATGGACGGGTGGGGACTTCTGATGAGAGACTCAGCCCAGGACCGGTGTCCCTTCGGGAAAGCATTAATGGCTCTTCCATCTGCTGCTCCGGCTCTGGACGGGCCCAGGGAGACCCCGGCTGCGGCAGGACCGGGTCCCTGTGGCCCGAGAGCGCCCGCCAGAGGGCGCCCGTGCCTCTTCGGTGGCTGCCGGCTGTCCGCGGAGCAGACGCCGGAGGCTGACTGTGCGGACACGGGAGAATGGCCGGAGGGACGGACGGAGGCGTCCAGCCAGTCTCAGCCCCTCACACGCTTCCCTGTCCCGTGGCGGAGGCAAAGTGGTCTGGAGGGTGCTGGCTGGGCCACCACCTGCTGCCCCCAGCCTGGTCCTCACCACTGGGCCGGAGGGTGCCACTGGGCGCGGACTCTGCCCCTGCAGCCCGTGCTCCCCGAGCTGCGCGCCGGGGGCCTTCTGCTGGCCGAGGTCCCCCGTGGCTGCTTCAGGGCTGATGTCTGTCACCCGTGTCCGCAGGACCCAGCGGGGGTTGGTTAAGGGAGCCCAGACACCGTGGGTGCCGACAGGGGAGCGGTCCTCAGACGGAGGGCCAGTGTTAAGTCTGCGTGCCCCACCCCGCCCCTCCCGAGCAGACCCACGGGGAGGGCGATGCTGCCCAGAACCTCGACTTCCCCAGAGCGGCCTCCATACCCGCCACCCCCCGAGCCCCTGTGGCCAGCTCGGCGCCGCCTCCCAGAACCGCACAGACCCCAGACCTCCGCCACGCCCCCTTCCCTCATGCCCAGGTAGAAAGAAGGAAGAGCTTTGCTTTAAAAACAGTGGCTTCTTTACTCTTTTCATTGAAGGAAAATTCATACAACAAAGCTCACTCGTTAGCACCTTCGGTCCAGGGGCGTTTCGTACATCCGCGGACGGGTACAACCACCTCCTCCGCCTGGTTCCCAGACGATTTCCTCTTCCCCCGAGAGGACTCTGGACCCCGCAGGCGTCCACTCCGTACCCCACCCCCCTCCCGCCCCCAGCCTCGGGCCCCCCTCGTCTGCCTCCTGCCTCTGGATTTGCCTGTTCTGGGCCCTGCCGGGGATGGAGTCCGGCTGGGTGCGTCCTTCGTGTCTGGCGCCTTCCCCTTAGCGCAGCATTTCCGGGCTCACGCACGTCCTTCCCTGGTCGGGTCAGCCTCCCTCCTCAGGGCCGAGCAATACTCCGTCGCAGGGAGGGACACCATTCGTCCACCCCTGGGTGGACATGTGGGTCGCCGCTCCCTCTGCGCCGCTGGGAGGAGCGCCGCTGTGAACGCGGGGCTCAAGTATTTGAATGCTTGCTTTCAGCTCTGTGGGCTCTAGACCTCAGAACTGCTAAAAATAATTTTTAAAGAATGTATTTCTCTGCACTGAGAGCAGAGAAGGCCGCCGAGCCACCACGAAGCCCAGCTTCGTGTCCTACTGACGTCCAGGTGGGCACCTCCAGGCGGAAGCTGTGTCCCCTGCATCCACCTGTCCCCACCGCCCCCCGGCTGCCCGATTCCCGCCTTGCAGGGACGTTTTAGGGAGACACACGGGGCTGCCCAGGCTGCTTCCTCATTCATAAATTGGGATGATAACACTTCATTGGACTGGGTCCTCACATCATGAAGGAAGAGCCTGGGCTGGGGTTTCTGGGCGTCCGCGGTCTGAGAGGCGCTCCTGGGGTGACCACAGAGCAGCGAGATGACGCGGTGTCCGCTGAGCTGCGGGAGTGGGCGCCAGGGAGCGGTGCTGAGTGACGGGCTCCCCGTGGCCAGCTCGGGCTGTGTCCCCCCCCCCCCCCCCGGGCACCCCACGTCCCTTCTGCCCGCCCTCGCATAGCGCAGAGGAGGAGGAAGGCCGGTCGGGAGCTCCTGTCAGAAACCCACGCCTTATAAGCTTGTCTGTTTTTCAAAAATAAATTTTTAGGTTCCCTTCCCCCCCTTAAGACATAAAATGAAGGGAAACCAAAAGGGAACTATTTGGGAAATCAATAATAATTTTAAAAGCCTACGAGGGAACCGTGCTTTCATTAAAGAAAACCCCCCATCTGCCAGGTTTTCCTGCAGAGAACACGGGGTGCCAAACCTGTGAATAAGCAAGTCTCAGGGGCTGCCTCATGGCTCCAAGAAGGGCTGAGGGCTTGGCACCTGGAGAGCGAGGGCCCTGGGTGAAGAGCCTCTGTGTTCTCATCTGTGGAATGGGACCCCGCGTGCGGGAGTGGAGCTCCCCACAGGGCATTATAGGAGGGGCTGCGGCCACCCGGCAGGTCTGTGCCCGCCTCGGTGTGGCTCTCCCGTCTGTGTGGGGGCAGGGCTGGCCCCGGCCCACGTGGGGAGGTGCCGCCATGGGCAACGGCACCTCTTGCTGCCTCAGTCTGTGCATGTGCGAAGTGGACCGACTGGTGGTCACTGCCCCAGCGGGCTCACGGCCACGGAGGGGGGGGGGCAGTGACGTGTGGTGGGGCTCACTGACCTTCACTGGCCCTCCCGCCTCCCCTTTCCTGCCTTCTGTCCTCTGGTTCTTGTCTCCTTTCCCCCCGTTTCTGGAGCATCATGACCTTGGTTTTAGACAGACAGATGGTCTGTTTTATTTTGTTTAATTTTGTTTGGCCTGTGCTACGTTTTAAAATGCCTAATTAGATACCAATTAGATTCCACATTAAAAAAAAATTGGTATTTCCAGCTTCTCCTTAAAAGTCAGGAAGTTGAGTCGCCCTGGCCTCTGCCCTGTGGACGGGTTGGGGCGCAGCTTCCTTCTCAGAGGCCCGAGCTGTCCCCTGGGCCGTGCACCCTCCCCCTGGTTTGCTCACCCCCTCCCCACCATCTCCCTGCAGATGACCCAAGGCGCTTGTAAGAGAAGCCACTTTAGGTGCAGGGCGTGTGGGCGGCAGAGGGCTGTGTTGTCCATACAAAACCCCTCTTCATTGTGTGCAGTCGTGCTAAAGTGTAGAGCAGGTGAGAGTTCACCAGTCATGATCAAAACACTGGCTGAAGCCCGAAGACTTATTGGGGAACAGACCGACTGTAAGTAGGGCTGACTCTGGGCTGGGCGCAGACTCGGGCGGAAGGATACACCCCATCCCTCAGGTTAGGGAATTCTCTGTGGTTGTGCTCGTCCTCATGGTGCTGAAATGACTTCAGTGGCTCCGGACATCACACTCTAGCACCCTCCTACTCTGTCAGGAAAGTGCAAAAGGTTTACAGGTTCAGGGCTTGGCTGGCGACCCAGTCAGAGCCCACAAGAAGCATCGGCCCCTCTTGGTTTGAAAGGGAGACCTGCACATAAGTCCAAGGTCATGTGGTGGGACCCAGTTTCTGTTACATTGCAAGAAGGGTGACCCCACCTGGGGCAGCTGCACCAAAGGGCATCCCTCTCTGATGAACGTGGACAAGCTTTGTAGTATCAGGGAGGGACTGCTTTACTCCGTAGTCCAGAGAGAAAGCCCTGGCTTAGAGGGTCGAGGTGGCTTTCCCAAGGTCATGGTCAGTAAGTGGCAGATGGCGCCTGATACAGACCTTGGGAGTTACAGACCCTCCCCAGGAACTCTCAAGAACCCTTCCTGCCCGCTCTCCACCTCTCCGTCCCCCATGGGCCCCATGAGTCATGTTCCTTTTTGGTGTTTGCAGACACCTGGGTCTTAATAATCATGTGGCGCTCGTTCGGAGCAAGACCAGGGCCGTGGGAGGGAGGATGAGTGGGTTGCTTGTTGCATTCTGAAGTGGGGAGCCAGCCAGGAAGCACACGGGGCTGAGGGCAGCTCCCCTCCCTGCTCAGAGCCACCCTGAGTCACTCTTTAATGGAAAATGCGCCTATTTTAATTCCTATCAGCACAAAAACCTTGTGTGTCCTTTATAAATATTTCATTCTCTGCCAGCAGCGAGTTCCCACTGCCCAGTGCCTGGGTAGAGCCACCTCCCTCCCTCCGCAGGGCGATCCGTCCCTGTCCCAGGTGACTCTGGGCCAGAGCTGACGGCCACGACCACCCTCACTCAGCCCCGGCTGGGATGGTTGCTGTCACTCAGGCAGCAGCCCAGCAGCCCCTGCACTTGACAAAAGAGAATGAGGGTGCCTGAGGAGAGAGGTGACCACCCAGGGCCCCTGAAGGGCAGAATCAGGTTTCCAGCCTAAGCTAGCCTCATGCTGGGGGCCAGTCTTGTCCCCTTCAGTGCGGTGTCCTGGAGTGGGAATTCAGAGGTAGGTTGATCTCTTCTGGCCGGGGAATCAGGGCGGGCTTCAGGGAGGGGTGGTCCGTATCAGGGAAGCTTGGCCAGCTGTGTCGTGCTAAGCTTGGGGAGGTCATTTAGGCTCGCTGTTGATGGGCCCAGGTTCCCAGGGAGCTCTAGGGAGCCACAGACAGTTCTTGAGCACTGGCGTGTCAGGAGCGAGGCTGGTCCGTGACCCACAGAGCCCAGCTGCCTTCCTTATTTTTCCCAGTGCAGAGCGCCCGCCGGACACTCACGGCATCTTTAGTGAAACACTGCCCAGAGCAGGAGCAAGGGCTGGGTAACTTCTCATACCTACCTGGTGGCTGTCAACTCCGGGAAAGTCTCGTAGGAGCCAGCCAAGACCACAAGGCGTCTCTTGCAAGGGAGGGCTGCCTTCTAGCCATGGCTGGCTCTTTGGGGAGCCCCAGACCCAATAGAAATGCTTAGTTTTCTGACGCTCCGTCCCTGTATCTCTCCCTTCTAGAAAGCTGGGGCCTCTTCGTTTTATCTGTCACCCAGCTGCGGTGAGGAGACGTGGGCCTTCTCAGCAAGCCTCTCCCAGGACAGGTCAGGGAGGCCGGCCAAGTATACTGATGGGGCCATGAAACCAGCTGGATGAGACAGTGTCTTGGACAGAGCTGCCCCTCCCAATCCCAGGCACCCTGGGCTCAGTGGTGGGCTCGGGACTGGCCATACTTCCCAGGCAGAGCCCGGAAGGCAGGAACCATTCATTGGCCGGTGATGCTTCCATCTTGGTTCCGCACGCCTCCCCTGTGCCGTACTCCGGGATCTCAGAGGTGCGTCGGGCGTGGTCAGTACTGCCCTCAGAGCTCACGATCTGGCCAGAATGCAGTGGGAGGAAGGAAGGGGAGGGCCCCCTGCCAACGGCCTGGCCCATGGTGGCCTCAGCTGGGATCCTCATGCAGGGTTGCTTCGTGTCTGTGGGTCAGAGCAGTGCGGTCTGGGGGTGGGGCTGCCCTGGAGGGCCCCGGGCCCCACCCTGGCCCCCGGCCCCGCTCAGTGCCCACCTCTAGGTATCATCACCAGGGGTTGAGGGTCCCTCCAGGAGTTTGGGGACACAGCTGCTCGCAGGCCGGGGACCTGGGGATCTGACGAGAGCCCGTTGCTCATTCCAGCCTCATCTCTCTTCTGTTTCACAAATGGGGAAACTGAGGCATCTTGGGATGGGGCAGAGGCAGAGCAGAGTCCACAGACAGCTTTTCAAAGAGGGGTTTATTGGTTTTATAGTCCGTTGGCCCTTTTCAGATGTGAAGTTTCAAAAGCCCGTTGCTGGCCTGCTGTGTGGCGTTGGGGTGGCGTGGCTGCCTCGGGGCCTCGCTTTGCCCCTCTGAGCATGGGGAGGCCGGCCTTCTCCAGCACTGACTTCACGCCTCCTCATGACGAATAACCTTGCAGCTCTTAGAATGCCCCAGCCCCTCCTGGGCTTAGCTCATGGGCACCGTCCTGGAGTGGGGGTTCATGTGCTGGAACCTGGGGGACAGGGCCCAGGGCCTTCTTTCAATTCTCCTAAAGCTTCTTCCCCATAAGCACCCGCACCAGCTCCACCTTCCCGCTCTGCCTGCCCTGCTCTTAGCGCTCCTGGTGGGGGGGGGGCAGGATCCTGGGGCTCAGGACTGGTTCTGGGCCCTGCCCCCTTCTGACAGAGAGGGTCCAGGCCCAGGGAGAGGGGCTGATTGGTAAAAGCAAGACGGGGCCTGACGCACGGAGCAATGTCCAAACGTCCGATTTCTAGCCGGGGTGGGCAGCCTGAGCAAACTCCTGTTCATCCATCAAAACCCCAAAGGCTCCTTAGAGGCAGTAACCCCAAGCTGATGTCCCAGGCCGAGCTGGGTGCTCCTCTGTTCTTCCCTGGCCTCTGGCATGTACCCGGCAAAGCAAAGGATTCGGACACTGTGCTTTGCCTCCCTGGGAGCTGGTGGTCAGGTCTCTTCCTGATTCTCCAGCAACCCACACAGGGCCTGGTCTGGGGAGGGCTGTAGGTGGCATTCAAGCCCTGGTCCCGCCTTGCACACTTCCTGGGCTCCAAGCTCTGGATGTACCACTCAGGGGAGCAAAGCCGGGTCTCAGGAGCTGGGGTCCCTCCAACAAGGACTCTGCTGCCTCAGGGCACCATGGGCCCTTGAGTTTGATTCAGACCTGCGTCCTTATCAGCTCCGGTGCGGGGCCAGGAACCTGTGAGCATCTCTAGGGCGGGGCCTTCACTTGACCCAGTGCCACTCCAGTCCCTCGCGGCCAGCCCTACGGCCCTGCGCAGACACTGCTGGGGGGAAGGATGGGGGCCAGAGCCTGCCCGGGCTTGGGAAGCTGGGGTGACACCCGGCGCTCAGGGGTGAGGGAAGCAGGCTGGGGAAGGTGGGATGATGGGGCAGCCCCTCAGACAGACTCCTGGGTGCTTTGTCTGAGCTCCCGTGTCCTGGATATTGGGGAGCATGGTGTTGGGGTGCAGCACTGAGGGCTGCTTTTCAGACTGTCCGTGCAGTCACCATCCTGGTCAGCGGTCCCCATCCCCGGGGACCTGGCCCCTTGTGGCCACCCAAGCAGCCTATCAGGGCCAGCACTGAGGCCCGTGAGCAAGTCTGTCTGTGACCCTGCACATGCAGAAAAACCAGCAGGAAGCGGGGCAGGGGACACAGCTTGGTGTGGATGGACGCTGCGAGCTGCTGCGTCCCCTGGGTGCAGGGAGCTTTGCACACAGTGGCCCAGCCGGTGGGGCTTGGGGGTGATGCTCGTGCTGGTCAGTGCTGGTCGCCTGCAGGACTGGCAGGCCCAGGGCTGGGGAAGGACGGCCCCAGCCCCCGCAGGGCGACGACAAGGTGCTCTCCTCTCCCTTTCCCAGCCTCATCCCCCGCATCCAGCCTGTGAGTTGAGGGATGCTGCCGAGGTCACACGGCAGTGGTCCAGAGGCCTCCGTCGGGGATGATGTGGTTTCGGTGCCCGGTACATGCCTTCTGAACGCTGTGGAAATCATGGTTAGACATTGCTTTGCCAAAAGGATGAGTTACTCATTTGCAGTGGTGGAAGGACCAACGGTCTTGTCCTAGGTGGGATTCCTGAGGTTACGTTGCCCCTGTAGGGCTCGGAGGTGGAGGAAGAACTTGTTCTGGTGCCTGGGGGGCCTGGAGACTTAGTGGGAAGACCGGAATGGGGAGGTAGCTATAGCTTCTGGGCTCCCAGGACTGGTCCTAAGTGGGGTTTAGGGATACAGATGATCAAGAACAGGCAGGTTCGCCTGGGGGTCCTCCATGGCCTTGACACCCATGCCCTCAACCTCCGTCTAAGGCCCCCTCGTCCTGGGCACTGGGAGGGCCCTCATCATGGGCTGGCTGGCTGGAGGCCCTTGAGAAGATTTTGGGGGAAAGGAGTCCTTGTGGATCCCCCGTGACAAGCACAGGGCCTGGGACACAGTCAGTGGTCTAGACACGTCTGAATGGAAAACGTTGGAGCAGATGAATATGGCTCCCAACCCAGGGAGACCAGAGTGCGTCCACCCAGCCAGTCGCAGACGAAAAGCCTCATCTTTTCAGGACTGAGTTGTCACACAGGTTCTGTGAGAACACTGGAGATCTGTACCGCTGTCCTCTGGGGAAGGAGAGGCAGTCCTCCCCGAGTCTGGGGTGGGTACATTTTGCAGCTCTCCTCTGACCCCAGTACCTTGTAGGCAGGATGTACGCTCGTGGGTGATAAGTATGTTCCAGCATTCCCTGCAGCTCACCGTCAGGGTGCACACCCTGTGCCTCGAGTATTGTCTGCGTGCGTACACACATGTACTACATGCAAGCCATCCGTCCGCAAAGGTCGGTGCGCTGTGGCTGTATTGTGTATGTGGTTTAGGTACTGGTGTCATGTACATGGTGTGTGTGCCCGTATGTTCCCGGTGCAGGTGTCCCTCTACCTGCTCATATACTGTTACGTTCCAAAGGCATGTGTATATATTCTGTGGGAAGTACCCATAGACGCGACGTCTGTGTATCGCACAATTTAGGCATACTCTGTGTGTACACGTGATAGATGCAGACCCGTCCACATGCAGTGCCCGCTGCGTTGTATCCGAGCAGAGACGGTGAGCAGATCCAGTGTACAGTAACATGGAGTGTATCCGTTAGGGCCTTTGCAGGAAGTAGCACTCTCAATCTGAGAATTCAGCAGGCTATTTATAGACTCTTCTGGAAAGTGTGGGTCTGGCGGAGGGAAAGCAATCCAGGAGGGTGTGGCATTCTGGATGAGCGATGACGCAGAGCTGTCTGTGTGTCCGGGAGCAGTCACTGAGCTGTGGACCGCAGCTGTGAGCCTGCTGGCAGGGGTGGCTTGTCGCCAAGGTCCTCACCTTCCTCCCTTCCTCTGACCTCCTGACCAACTAACTGGAAACCAGAGAGCAGGGAGGAGGTGGGTGCGTCCGGACGGGGAACTTGAAGACATCCCGCCTGGCTATCTCTTTCCGGGAAGCATTGCACACTTAGCAAATGGTCTGCCATTGTGGCGAGAATGCTCCAGGGCCCAAACCATGGGGCCATAGATATATTCATGTGGAAGGCCTGGAACTTTGGGGTGTTCACCTCCCACACTCTGTCACGCACACACCTACTAAGGCATGACCCCACTGTAATGGAGCAGTGAGATATACCATGGGGCGTCAGAATGATGGAGTCCGTTCATTCTGCAGAAAGACAGATGGCAGGCGACCGGACACGGGGTTTACAGACATACCACTGTCCAGCCATGGGAAGGAAACTGCTTCTGACCATCACTGCTGGCAGGAAGGGGTGGGGTCTGGGCACCCCCGGGGCAGGTTTGGACCTGGTCAATGCCATGTTGGTTTCCTCTAGAAAATGTATCACATCTGGAGCCGCCAGGTAATATTACCACCTGGAGCCGCGAGCTAATATTACCACCTTCGTCAGTTTCCAACCACCTGCCGGTTTCCACCCTCCATCTGGCTTTTGTGTGAGCCATGCAGGTGAGCTCTCTGGAGATACAGTGGGATTCCCACCCCTGCATTTTGTATAAATATAAACCCTCTTGTTTACCAAGATGTGCTTCTTTCTTTCCTGAAGACCTAAGCCTCCATCTGGCATCACTTCCCTCTAGGAAGAAGAACTTCTTTGGTAATTATTCTGTGCAGATCTACTGGTAGCGGGTTTTCTTGAATGTAAAAATGTATTTTGACTTCATTCTTAAAGGATATTTCCTGTGGATGGACAATTCCGGGGACACGGTCTTTTTATTTATTTATTTATTTATTTTAAAAAGCTCCTTGAAGATGTTATTCTACCATTTCCTGGCCCCCATTGTTTATGATTAGAAGGAAGAGGTATTCGAATTGTTCTCCAGGGGATACTTTGTTTCTCTCTGGCTGCCTTTAGGATCTCTTGGTTTTCAACAGTTTGACTCTGATGTGTGCTTTTGTGTTTATCCTACTTGGAGTTCACTGGGCTTCTTGAATCTGTAAATCTGTGTCTTTCACCAAATTTGGTTAATTTTGGCTGTTCAAATTTCTTTGGTCTTTTCTCTTTTCCTTCTGGGATGCCTTTTGATGCTCTCCTGAAGGTGTCTGAGGCTCTCAGAATTTATGATGATTTGTATTGCTCTCTGTTCGTCAGCTTGGACTTCTATTGCTGCATTAGTCACTCTCCCATTACCTTTCTCTTTCCCTCTTCTATCCTTCCTGGCCTGACTCCAACTTCATTTTTCCTTTTTTTTGCAAGGATTATGGGGTTTTTGAGGGGCTGGAGGTCAGTGATGGCTCAGGAGGATTGAGGACCAGAGAAGATGAAGAGAAGGCATCTCGGAGGCAAACAAATGATGTCTTCTCTCTAGTAAGAGTATGGACCCTGGGGCAGGTAGGACATGGCACAGATTCCTGCCAGGGAGGGACAGACAGACCATAAGTGATAAAGACTTGGTAGAGAGGTGTGGCCTTGGGCAGTCAGATGAAGTTTCCTGTGGGAGACTGTAGGGACCAACCAGACCCCAAGACCTCTACCCCCTTGCTCACTGAGTACCAGGCCCTGGACTAGGTGCCGTCTGACTCAGCAGATCTGCACAACCCCACCTGGGAAGTATTATCCCATGTAACAGAAATTAGGGTTGGAAGAGGTTGCCTGGTGTCCAAGATAGTATAGCTGGTTAAAGGACTAGGAGCCTGTGAGCATATGGCCTAGGGTAACGCCAGGGAAGCCTTTCTTGATGGGGCAGGATTTGAGATGTTGGAAGGCCATGTTCTTCCTCCAACATCTTGGTCCAAATACTGCCTATGATTTGAGGTCCAGTTCCTTCCTTCCTTCCTTTCTTACTTTCTCTTTCTGGGCAGTATTAGTCCCAGAACTTGAACTAGAGCTTACTCTGAGTCTCACGTTCTTCCAGCCATGTTGTACAGACCCTGTCCTCGCTCTGATATTATTACTAAGTAGCTGAAGGATTCCTGGGGGGTAACTGCATCTTTCTAGCACCCCATCCTCATTCTGAATGGGCAGGAATACGGACTCAACTTTGCACAGTTGACATAGGGGTTTGATGAAGTGATGTGCTTTGAAGTTTCATGAAGAATTTCAAAAGCACTTACACCTGTGTGGTTCTTAGAGGATTACTTGCTCTCTCTTTCCTAAGAAGCACAGTGGTGCAACTGTATTCCTTCATTTATTAAATAAATAATCTACAAGCTACATGTTATTCCAGGTGTGGGGGATCCGGCAATGAACAAAACAGATACAAGTCTTTGCCCTCATGGTGTTTATATTACATACTCTGTAGTTACTCCTCTTGATTCTAAGCCTCATTCTTGGTGCTTGAAAAGTCTGGGTTCAAATCCCAGCTCTGGAGGACTCAAGTTATCCTAGTATTAAGTAACTAACTCAGTTTGTTGGTGTCAGACCCATTATGCCTCCTTTGTAGGGTTGTTAGGAGGTCAGAATAAGGCCCTGTAGGACCAGGACCCCACACAGAGCCTAGTATGCAACAGTAATGTCCATCTGCGGTAGACATATTTAATTTTCTCCCTCGGACTCACTACTTTTGCAGCTTATTAGTGAGTATGCTGCTTTTCCTTTTAAAACCTCAGTTTTGCTCTGAGAGGAATGTGTCGCTCCTCTGATCTGAACTGCCCCCAAATGAAATGCCCCAGAGCACCCCTCCCACCCCTAAACTGCCTTGTTCTTCTCTTCCCAGGATACGGGCAGTCCCCGACGCCATCCCCATGGAAACACCCGGCCCCTTTCCCACCCCAGCCTCCCTCCCTCCCAGCTCACCCGCATGCCCAAGCGCTGTCCCTGCGGAGATGCCAAGTCCAATGGCAGCGCGCGCCTCCCGGAGCGCTCCTCACTCCTTCTCCGTTTCTCTCCCCCTCCCCTCAGGTTACGGGCACGCAGCCCCCGGCACCGACGCGGGCAAGGCCTTCTGCATGTTCTACGCCGTGCTGGGCATCCCGCTGACGCTGGTCATGTTCCAGAGCCTGGGCGAGCGGATGAACACCTTTGTGCGCTACCTGCTGAAGCGCATCAAGCGGTGCTGCGGCATGCGCAGCACGGAGGTGTCCATGGAGAACATGGTGACCGTGGGCTTCTTCTCCTGCATGGGGACGCTGTGCATCGGGGCGGCCGCCTTCTCCCAGTGCGAGGAGTGGAGCTTCTTCCACGCCTACTACTACTGCTTCATCACGCTGACTACCATCGGGTTCGGGGACTATGTGGCCCTGCAGACCAAGGGCGCCCTGCAGAAGAAGCCGCTCTACGTGGCCTTTAGCTTTATGTACATCCTGGTGGGGCTGACGGTCATCGGGGCCTTCCTCAACCTGGTGGTCCTCAGGTTCTTGACCATGAACAGCGAGGACGAGCGGCGGGACGCCGAGGAGAGGGCGTCGCTGGCCGGGACGCGCAACAGCATGGTCATCCACATCCCCGAGGACGCGCGGCCCGGCCGGCCCCGCTGCAAGGCCGACGCGCAGGACCTGCCGTCCGTGTGCTCCTGCACCTGCTACCGGCCGCAGGACCACGGCGGCCGCGCGGCCGCGCAGCACAACTCCTTCAGCGCCAAGCTCGCGCCCCACTACTTCCACTCCATCTCCTACAAGATCGAGGAGATCTCGCCAAGCACACTGAGAAACAGCCTCTTCCCCTCCCCCATCAGCTCCATCTCCCCCGGGTTACATAGCTTTACCGACAACCACAGGCTGATGCGGCGGCGGAAGTCCGTTTAGGGTGCGGGGCGGGCGGCGCAGGCAGAAGCGGTCGCTCGTCCGACTTGACCTCGAGCTCCACCGGCCCACCTCGTCCGTTCCTTCGTGTTTATTATCAGTATCCTTTGCCGTTGTCCTCATTCTCTGTGTTACTTTCTCTCCTGCCCTTCTCCGTGGTTCCGCCCCGCTCCCCCAGGACTCCCCCTCCCCCGCTGCCCCCCACCCGCTCCCCCACCTCCCCGCGAGAGACAGAGCTGGCCCAAGGGAAGAGAAAGACCCGTCCTCCTCTGAAACTCGCGTCTGAGCATGAAGCATGGATTACCTTCCTTCCTTCCCAGCGAAGTATGCCTTACACTTCTCCGCAGCCTGCCCCGTCTCTGGGGTGGCTTTCCCAGGACAGGGGGGACACCAACACCACCAGGCAGAGCCGAGAGGATACCCAGCCCAAAGCTGCACACCAGGCTGCCAGCCCGCGAGTGCCCACCCACGTGCCGTCCGACCTAAGTCCTCTGCGTCCTGTCCCCCAGCGGTGGGTGGTTGTGGGTGTGTGTGTGTGTGCGCGGACTACGAGTGAGTGAGGGCGTGCACACGCCGTGTGCTTCTTTCTGTGTGTGCGTGTGTGCGCGCGCTCTGTGTGACAAAACGGAAAGTTTAGGTATGCACAGATTTCTTTCTCCGTGACTCAGTTCTGTTACTAACCTGCTTTCAGCGGCTTCCAAACAAAACGGGGAAACCAAACCCATGGGGTTTTTGATTTATCATTCTGCCAAATCAAGCATGTTCCACGAGCGGTCTTTCTCCCAGACGTGTCATGACCATATTTTTTAAATGCTACGTTCTAAATTAGATTAAACTTCTTTTTAAGGGGACGGGCGGGAAAGAAGACGGGGCTCCTCTTCGCTTGCCAGTTCAAAAATTTTTTAGAAGCATGCACTTTGTTCAACTGGTGTGCATTATCCGCGCAAGACAACAAAACTAGCAATGAGCAGTCCAAAGCCAGTAATAATATTAATTTATTCAAGGCATTTCTGTCACCTGCAGCCCCAACGATTTACCATGCAACTGGGAGTGTCAGGGGAAACTGGAAAATTGCTGGAGCCACAGAATGTTCTGTTACTTCCCTCTCGTTTATAGGAAGGCGGCGGCCATGGTGGGGGGTTTGACATCTACCCGTGTAAGTGAGAATTCTGGTTTGGAATGCTTGGGGATGCTTGGATGACAATGGGTATCAGGTGGATGTGGCTTATTTTCTTAATTAAAAAAAAAACTGACAGGGCATTCCTTGTTTAAAAAAATATATATATATGTATTTCGGGAAAGACAGTCTCTAATCGCATTTGATTTGTAAATAAGGACGACAAGTCTGTGCTGGTCTCAGGAAGTGTTTAGAGGCAAAGGCGCGGTGTCTTGGCTTGCTGGGAACTTGCCAGTCTCAGGGGACAGTTTTCCTGAGAAGTGGATGAATTCCTCCCCATCGTCCCCAAGGGAAGGCCTGTTAATCTCCTAGGGGAGGGCTAGGCTGTAGAGTAGGGTACCCCGGGGGCCTCATCGATGACAGGAATCAGGAAAGATCTGCAACTAAATTCACAGAGGTGACTTTCACTTCCCTTGACACACCCCCCCCCCACTGCCATTTCTAGAAGCCACCCGTCTTCCCATGCCTTTTTCATAAACTGAACATTAATGGCTCTTGGATAGAAACAGGCTTTGGCTTTGGCCCAGAAGGAGCAGTGGGAGCCCCCATGGGAATCTCCCAGAATGGAGGGTCTGCTCCCTAGAAAGGGACTGTCAAGATTTCTGAAAGAAAAAGGCACCAGTGCCACAGGCCATGAGCGTTTGGGCCATTGGACTGAAACGCAGCCGTCCAGACTCCTCCAAAGTGGAGGGCCCTGTAAGGTGTGTGGGCCCCGGGCCTGTGGAAGTGGGGGGCGGGGGGAGTCTGCGAACCGCCATTCTCAACCTTCAAGGTTGTCTCGAGTCACTCATTTTTAAGTATATATATTTTTCATTTTAAGGCTCTAAAATATGTCCAGAGAAGGACATTTTTCCCCCCTTGGAAGAAATTTTTCTTTTCTTTCTTTCTTTCCTTTTTTTTTTTTTTGCGGGGTTGTCGTAAGTACGAAAGCAGTGGATCTTTGCAGAATGTCTCATGCTTTGGAGGAGAGTGCTGGGAAGCCATGTGGGGTTGCTCGGGAAAACCTTTGCAAGGTTTGTCCTCAAATGGGGTGTATGATCACCTTTGATTTGTAAGGGCAAGTGAGGTACAAGAGGCTGAGAGATTTGCTCAGAGCCAGTCCTGGTCTAAGCTGCCCCCCGATGCAGGCACCTGCTTCTCTCTGTCCACGGGCAGAAGCCCCAGGCCTCTGGGGTCAGCCCTTCATTCAGAGCCGATTCCTTGACAAAAATATCTGTTTAAAGTGGTCTTGTCCTGTTTCAATGCTTCCGGCGGCAGGGAGATCGTCCTTTCCCAGGGAAACGGAGAAAACATTCCATCTTCTGTATTTCCACAGACCAGACTGATCTGTGTAGCTTTAAGGGATGCAGGATGGAGATTTTTCTGTTCAGTGATGACCATCAACGTAAGCATTGGAAGCAAGGTGGACTCGGTCTGGCCTCCACCCTTCTCTGAAGTTAAATATCCTTGTTCATGCTTGGAGTACTCAGGGCACAGTGGGGCAGCTTGGTTTGCTTCCTTTTCAATGTGCATCTTGTTCTCAGATGGCCTGGGGTGGGCTCTGGCTGAGGGGCCCTCCCTGTCCACCAGCGAGATGCTTTTGTGGGGGACCGAGTCAGGGGCATCCAGGGACCTTCCCTCCTGAAAAAAATGGGACTGGAGCATCTCCATCCGGAGAGCTTGGCCGGCTGCGACGGCCCAGTCAGCAGGAGGATCTTCAAAAGCCAACAGGTTGCTTGGTCTGGGGCACCTCACCGTGCTCCCTCATCTTCAGAGGAGGAAACTGAGGACCCGGAACGGGGAACCAGCAGCTCAGACCAGCTGGCCAGCCCCTTGGGCTCCCCGAACATCTCTCCTCTTGCTGTCTTCGCGGCTGCTGGGTCACTGCTGTTGCTTATACCTCAAAGGTCCCTCTGCGCCTCGGGCCGAGTCTGTCCCTCCCTCCCGCCACAGGTGACTTTCCTAAGTCTGGCTTCTCGGCCCACCCTTCCAGGCGGCAGTGCCCGCTCAGCCAGGGGGAGAAGACACATGAGGCTGTTTGGAGACAGGTTTCCGCTTCCTCCAGGACGAGCGGAGGCAGGGCCACGTTCCCCCAGAATCGCAGAGCGCTGGCTGGCCGCCCAGTTCTAGAGGTTGGGTCTAGGAAATGTGCTTCTTGGGTCCTTAAAGAGCTGCGGACTTGCTTGAATGCCTTTCCAGCGGAGCGGTCTCGGTCCGTGCACTCCACCAAAGACAGGAGGAAGGCGGGTCGTGCGCGGCGCAGGTCTGGGCTCCTCCGGAGACCTCCCTGCTCGGCTCTTGACCACACCCACGCCGGTGGAAGAGGCTGTCGTACGGCGAGACGGTTAGACTCTTACTTACCTAGGTGAACCCACGGTCCAGGTTTTGAGATGTCTGCTTAGCATCAGACCTGGGATCAGGTCTCTTCTTCAGCCACAACGCTCTGGTCTTGAAACCCAGGCAGCAGACCCTTAAGCACGACGGGCCGCCGGGGCTCCCTGAGCACCCTCACGCCTCTGCTGTACGTCACTGACCCGCCCTCGGGCACGATCTCAGCAGGTCATTTGCGGTCCAGAAATCCAGAGAGGGCCCACCCTGCTGCCGGAGAGGCCCGCCTTTGCAGGGGCTCCAGCCCCGTCTCTAAGAAGGAGAGAGTGACTGCAGGATTTGGCGTAGCACTTCTTCCCTGCACACGGGGCCTTAAGTGGGGGAACGTCTGGACAGTAACTCAGAGGCCTGCAGAGAAATCTAGGAGGTCCCTTTTCTCTGCCCCGCCTCGATCTGAAAGCCTCGTGGATTTCTGATTCCCGGCAGGGCACGGGGTAGAGGCGTGCGTGGTCTCTGCGTGGAGCCGGAGAGGGAGGTCGGAGAGAAAAGACAGTCAGAGGAGAGAGCCACCTGCCCCTGAGGTCTGTGGCCCCGTCTCTTTCTGTGGTTTCTAAAATCAATCGGGCCTAATTAGCTTCCACGGAGGTTTAAGGCCTGAGGCCTGTGCCGGAATGTGTCCCTTCTGGTTGTGTGATAAGATGACATTCCCTCAAGCGCTCTTGTGCGTGTGGGTTCGCTCCTGAAGTGGGGGGAGGGGGTCAGACTGGGGGCCTGTCCTGTGCGGACCTGCTGCTGGGGCTCCAACGTCGGTTTCTTCCAGCGTCATGGCTTGTCTGGGACCCTGGATACATCCCGGGTGAGGAAGGGGGGTGCTGGGGCAGAGCCCACGCTTCCTGCTTCACTGGGCCCGCAGAAGCCATGCCACCTCCCCGGGCCTCTGTTGCTGTCTGGCAACACAATGGGATGGGGCCGGTTGGTCCTGAACCCAGACCACCTCCCACAGAATGAGTGTGACCCATGAAGACATTTGGCCTGGAGGTTCTGGTCAGTGGGCACATTGGAAGGTTGGGACACCAAAAAGAATACGAGAGACCATGTTGTTCGACAGGGTGCTGGGGAGACGGTGCCACCGCTTGTCCCCTCTCTGAGAACAGAATGCCCTCACACGAGCCAGGCCCCATGAATTCCAGGCCCCCCAAACCCCGGGCGTAAGGCTGTTTGATGTGGCTCTTTCTTGACCACACCTTGGTAGACGGTGCTGTTTTGGGGGAAAATCTATTTCCATGTGATTCTCCCACCGACTTTGTTTGGAAAATTCCAGATCAAAGAAGAGTTGAAAGAAGAGTGTGCGCGGCCGCGGTATGCACATCGCCCAGACCCGCCAGCCTGCAGTGTCTTAGGACAGTCGCTCGACCCTCTTCTACCCCAACCCCGACATATGTGGAGAAGGAAGTGGGGTCTGTAATGTTTAGGTGGCTCACCCCCCCTCCAAAAAAAAAGATGTGGGAACAAGAGTGTTCTCCTGGAGACAGTGCCCCTAGTATCCTAGGATATTTAGTCTTCGTGCAATATTATTATCTAAAATACAGCCCACATTCACATTTTCCCAACTGTCCCCAAAACGTCCCCCAGAGCTTTCTCGTGAGCCCGAGAGAGAAGGTCACATCCCACACCGCCCGTCCGGTCGCCCCAGCTGATCCCAATCCAGGGCGTTTTTCCTCCTCCCCATTTTTGTCTTCCGTGATGTTGCCCTTCTGAGGAACCTGGGCCTGTTGTCCTGGGGGCTGCCCCATGATCTGCTGCTGTCTCCTGCTTTCCTTATTTAGGAAATTTTGGGAAGACGGTGACATGGCTGGGTCGTGTCGCCGTGATGAATGCCTTTGATATGCTCGGCTCTCTCAAGACCTCTGTGATTACCTCTCTCATTGGAGATGAACAAGTCACATTGAATGTTGCTCTCCCCTGTTGGAGAAACCAGTGGAAGCGTCTAGAGAGGCGTCCACGCGTCCCTGGATGCGGGGTCTTTTTCCCAAGCCGGACACCACTCTGCTCCTTCTGACCCTGACATGGGTCTCTCTGCAGTGCGAACGCCAGCGATCTTTACCCTAAACGCCTGTGGGGGAGGTCCGGCCAGAAGTGGACAGCCCAGAGATGGGCTTCCATTGGCCACAAAGCCGGCTGGCAGGTGTGACCCAGTGGGATCCTTGAAAGGATCCCTGGGCACCCAGAAGCCACTCAGGTGGGCAGTAACAATCACCGAGCCTGTCCTAGCACCAATGTCACAAAGCCGGACGGGCTGCTGTGGAGCTCTCGGCCATTAAGGACTGTAATCGGGACCTCTGTCTTGGAGATCTTTGCACTGGCAAGCTCTGTAGCATGGATTTTTCAGTGTTGATAACATAAAGCGGTCCACCTGCTGTGGCTCAGTAACCTTTCGTTTGATCAAGAACATAGGGCCACGGAGGTTCTCTGAGCTTTTGCCTGGGCTGTTCTTGCTACCTGGGAGGCCTCCCTGCTGTGCTCCGACACCGTGGCGAGGAGGGGCGCCTCCTACGCATCCTTCAGAGGCCCCTATTGCACTCAAGGATCCCCTCCCGTGGGCGCCCTTGTTCTGTCTGCTACGTAAGAACATCCTGGGAAGTCCAGTCTGACGGCCTTGGCCTTGAGAGCTCTCAGGGCTGAGCAGCGCCCACAGAGGGGCGTAAAGAAGATCAGATTTCCTGCCGCTTGCCTAAGTGGCCGTTCATCCCCGTTCTCAAGGCAGATCTTACCTTCCGTGCGGACAGTGGCTCCATCCCTGGAAATCGATGCCCAGCCACATGCTGAAGGTCCGTCACCTGCGCTTGGCCATTCAGTGGCACCTGCCGGCCTGAGTGGCAGGGGCTGCCAGCTGCCTGCAGCTGGCCATTTCCCGGGAGCGGGTGGTCAGTACACCTTCAGTCTCTAGAAGCACGCTTGGGACATCTCACCTTACAGCAGGGATGGGGCCCTGTTACACCAATGTCAGGAGCCGGGTCAGTGCCCCGGGAGAACCGCTAGTAGAGAGTGAGCAGCGGGGGACGCACGCACTGAGTGACAGGGACCTCGGGCCTTGGCCGCGCACCTGCCTAGCATGGCTCTGGGACCCTGGGGCAGAGGCCAGGGCAGACCCTTTCTGCCTCAGACCTTGGGGCAGAAGCTGCTCAGGTCCGGCACTCACAGGCGGTGGTACTTTGCCCGTCTGAGCCTCAGTTTCCCTAGCTTTGGAGTGGAGATGAGACATAAACGACACGGAGCAGCTGTGGGAGCTGCAGGAGTGACCTTGACTGGGCCCCTGGTCCGTGCCAGGCGCCATGCAGGGGTTCTCTCGCACGCCAGCTCCTGGGCTCCTACGGGTCGCTCCTGGCGTTGGACCTGAAATGAAAATGGAAAGGCAGTGACGGAGCCCGGCCGGGGAGCTCAGGTCGGGCTTTGCGGAGGAAGGAGCTTCTGGAAATCTCTGAGCGGAACCTTGAAGAAGCAAGTCGGGGCTGGTGTAGGCAGAGGCAGAGCCTGGGCCAAGGCTCCGAGTGTGGACATGCTGGGAGCACAGATGACAGCCAGTGCTCTGTGGAACCCTGCCACAGAGCCGCAGCGGACAGGCAGGAGGCAGCCTCACTGCCCAGGCCCTTTGGAGCTGGTCACATCCTAAGTCGTTCAAGCCTTTCTCATGCTCAGGAACCTTCCCTGGCTCCCCGGTGCCCACAGAGTTTTATGTCAAGGCCCTTTCCTCTCACACCTGGCGTCCACGAGGGACCTGTCCCTGCTCATGTCCCGGCTTGGGCATCCTCTTGTGGCAGATGCCCTGCTGTTTAGGTGGAGTGGACGTCTGTGTTTTGTTTTTCTGAGTCTCGTGGGCACTTGCTGTAGTTTGCTTGGGGAACATTTCTGGAGACCGTCTGCTTGGCCTTTCACTTAAGCCTTTGGGGGGACTCGCCAAACGGCTCTTTGTCTGCTTGTGGCTGTGGTGCTGAGGGCAGGGTCCTTCAAGTAGGGGTTTCAGAAGGCAGGGGTGTCTGCTATCGTGGTGAGCGCTGGCGGCTCAGGTCTCTTCTTCGGACCTTTCTCCCTACCAGTGTGTCTAGGGTACGCGCCGGGACGTGTGGGCAAGTGGCGTCCTGGTACGGAGCCCCCTTCCCCTGGCAATGCAGTGTGGACTTTGGTTTGGACTTGAGCCCCCCGGGGAATGGAGGCTGAGGGGCACCGGCTGCGGGGAAGGAAGTCTGGCCTAGAGAACGTGGGCTGAGCCAGGATTCAGACCTTGCCTTTGGGATCTGCTGTGTGACCCAGGGCAAGTCACGTCACTTCTCTGGGCCCGAGTTTCTTCTTTTTCTAGACTAAGGGGTTTGCTAAGGTCCTAAATATCATCCCCCCCTCCCCCAAGTCTGCCTTATTCGGTTTGCCACCAGCTCCAGCCTGCGGAGGGCGGGGCCGCGGTCAGCCGGCGTCTGGACGTTTTCACCGAGCACCCTCTGCGGCAGGGGACGCTCTCCCGGTCAGGGCTGTCGTCGTCCTTGACCAGGATGTGGATCTGTAATTAACCAACAGCTCCTCGCAGGTGCGTCTCCGCTTTGTTTCCTCGACTGTGCAAGGCTCCCTGGTGGCACAAGGTGCGCGTTCTAATGAGAGCGAGCCCGGGCCCTGGGGACTGGGCTCTGGTGTCCGCAGCGCTCACCGCACTTACGAGGAGACGGGGAGGCCCCCCGGGATCGGCCTGAAACCCTGGTCCCGCCCTCCATCTACCTCTGCTCTCAGCGTGCTGCAGGCTCAGCCCACGCTTACGTCACGGTTCTCTTTGCTTCCCGGGAGGCTGTGTCCCCCACCCACAGAAGCCACTGGCTCAGCACGAGGCCTCGTGGCAGGCCCCACCTGACTCAGGTCAACTGTATTTGCTCCGCCGGGACGGAGCCACCAGGGCTCACGGCACTGACTTCGCTGGGCAGGGGTGGAGCTACCAGACCTAGGGGACATCGCTGGAAGGGGAAATGGCCCCGAGTGCACACTTCTGGCTCTTCTTCTCCAGGCTCAGTGCTCAGGCTCTCAGGGAGGGCTGGGTCCTCTGCTCACCCCAAGAAAGGGACGCGGGGGACTGCCCCAGGACGAGGCAGAAGCGGGTCCGTTCCAGGTGAACGCGGAGGCTTCACGGGACCAGAGAAAGTTCCCGGCCCTCGGGAAGAGTATTTGCTGACTCTCCCAGTTCCTTTAGAAGCCCGGCTCTGTGCCGGTCACCAGGGACGAAAGCCTGAGCGGAGAGCTGGGCTCTGACCAAGTCTTTGATTGTTCTTATCAGTCATGCAGAACCTTGGCCTCTGGTGTCTGTTCTTAGCACAGCAGCCCCAGAGGGAAGGGCCCAGGCCTGCAGCGTGAGTTCTCTGCTGCGGAGGGCCGGCTGGCGGACCCAGGCAGGATGCAGCGTGAATCCCGCTGTGACTCCCAGAACAGCCGCAGGGTCTCTGGCACACAGCCCAGCCGTGGGGGAGGGCGGAACACCAGTTGAACCCCTTCCGTAGTCTGCTCCGTGTCCCCTGGGGGGATCACCCTCTCTGGGAGGTAGACCGGAGAGTGGTTTGCAGGAGGTCCTCCCGGTGGACATGTCCTCTCTCTCTGGGCCTTTGTGTTTCCCCAAAGCAAAGGAAGGAAGGGTCTGGAAGGGGGGGATTGTTCCAGAAGACCTGCAGGTGCAAACCCCAGTGTTGTAGATGCGGCCTAGGTTCTTTCTGAAGCTTCATGGGACACACGGACATGGCCTTCCTGTCACCTCCCTGCCTGCTGACTGTGGGTTCCAGCACGAGAGGAATCGGGGCAGGAGGAGGGCGAGGAAGACGTGCCCATGGGTGAGGGAACTCTGCTTGGGGAGGCTTCCGTTCTTCATGTTTTCCTGTCACTTCTGGACCCCAATGGCAGCCCCTCCAGAGGTCCCAGATCAGGTCCTCGGAAGCCTTGAGCCTCCAGAGAACGGGTCTTGGGTTTGTGAAATCGAGCCATGGGCCTCGGCCGGAGAAACTGAGCCCCGGCTTCACCTTTTCCAGCTCTTCAGCTCCGGGAGTGCGGGGCGGCCTCAGGGGTCTTGGTTAGCACGTGGCCCTGGGGCCCTGCCTTCCCCTTTGGAATCAGGCCACATGGCCTTGGGCGAGTCACCTCTTACCCTCTTCTGTGAAGGACGAGATGGCCAGGTGAGAAGCAGGCGTCCCCCAGAGAGGTGCAGGGGGACATGAAGGCCGTGGGGGGCGGGGGAGGCTCTTGGCTGATATTTCAGTGGCATCAAGTCTGGAGGAAAGGCAGGGCCACGTGCTCCCAACGAGGGGTCCCTGACCTGGGCCATCTCCCCTCTCGTGCGGACCAGCACACTTTCCAGGTGCAGCTCTGCAGACCTCCTCACCCTGCTGAATCCTGCCTCCACCCACTCACTCCAGCCCCTCTGTTGACGGGTTCTCCCTGGCGGCCCCCCTCTCAGCTCCCAGTGGACCAGGTGCTTGGTGATGGTCTGGGTGGGAGATCTTCCGGGAACCCAAAGCCCACTGCCCCTCCCCCACCCACCCCTAACAAACCTTGTGGAAAGGCTTGCCGTTCCTTAACCTGAGAGGATGGAACAGTTCCTAGGTGTGAGCTGCAGCCGCGTTGGGCCCAGGGGCTCCTTGGGGCCCCCCATGGGGTGCGATCTGCTACTCTTTGCAGAGCACGTGGGGCATCTGCTGGGAGCCAGCCCCGGCCAGGAGGCCTGTGCTGAACCATCACGGTCTCCAGCCTCAGAAGGCTAACCTCCAACCTACCACGTGCCTCCAAGTGCCCGAGGTCCAGAAGCCGAGCCAGGGGAGCAGGTGTGGGGATCCGAACATACCTCAGCGATCACTTGATTCTTGAGCGGAATTTTAGGCCTAGGGTAGAAAAAATCAAAATCCAATGAAAGGGGAAATGTGATGTTGGGAACCCAGGGAAGCAGAACCCCAGTTACCAAGATTTCTCTAGAATTCCGTGGCTCCTTGGAGAATAACACTCTCGACAAAGGCTCATTATGCATTTGCTTATGCAGCCTACACACAGCACTGTGACGGACACTGGGGGCTGGAACGACCTCCAGAGGTCATCTCGGTCCACTCTCTGCTTTATCAGAAATCCCTGTGAAATGCAGATAATGTACTGGCTTAGGGGAAACTGAGGAAATTTGGAGGAGGAAAACTGGCTTTCCCCAACCAGAAGGGTCGAGGCTGTCTCCTGTGCTCGTGAATGTGGATGGGGGGGTGGGGGTGGGGAGAGCGGGGAGCCTGCTTTGCAACTAAACAGACAGCCAGAGACTTCAAGGGGGAGGAGTAGGTTTTAAACCACTGATCTGGTTAACGAGGAGGAAGAATTTCTAGTCTGTTCCCAGCAGGCCAGGAGATTGCAGATGCTCCCTCTAAGATGTACAATTTTTAATGTCAGCCAACTGTGCGCCCTTGTACCTCAAAACTTTAACAAGAAAAAAAGCATCATTTGTGACCCCGCACACGGAATAGTTAAGCTTGAATTAGTTCCACACTCACGTGCATTGAAACGATGGGTGTATCCCCCTGGGGGGCACTCCATGGGGGGGGGGCACGGAGATGTGGATCCTCGTGTGTTCATTTGGGGTGCGTGTGTGTGTGTGCGCTGACTGGGTATCTGGGTTATTTGGGGGGGGCACTGCTGGACATTTTCATGTCTGTGTGGTAAGAGGACGTGGGTCTGGTTCCGATGGCGCGGATGTGGTTGGAGGCCCTCCAGAGCGCCCCCAGGGGAGGGTGTTGGAAATCGGATGTTTCCACCAGAAGCTTGGCCACATTGCGGGCAGATGGGATGGTTGGCTCCAAGCCCCTCAGCTGGAACCTCCCTTCCTACCCTGGGGGGTGTTTGGGATTGGACCTCAAGTCTCCCTGCGGTCCAGGCATCGGACCTGTGCTGGGAAGCCATACCAGATTCGGCAAAAACCAGTGATTCCAACCGGACCACAGTGTACCAAATTCAAAGCAGCCTACTGTTTCCTTTTCTTGTGTTTCCCTTTTGTTGCTCTTCTCCGGCCCTCTCCGCCTGTGGGGAGGGCACCTTCACAAATGGCCTTAGCATGCCGTTCTGAAGTTTAACAGAATGAGACAACCATCAGATGAAATCAGAGGTATTTATTATCACAGCTTACTGAAGAATGACAAACAAACAAAACTGTATCACCAATGTTTACAAGTCCAAGTAGACATCCAGCCCGTGTAAAATATGTAATTTATGCAAGGGATTGCATCTTTCTTTTGTAACGAATGCACTAAGGCAACCCTGTATATATTTTACAATGTCTTTACAGAAAAAAAAAAAGAATCATTTACTGTAGTGTTGTAAAATAATGCACTTTTCTAATTTTTTCATTAAAATCTCTATGGCACGTTTGCAAATGTGTCTTGGTCTTCCTTTACTAAGAAAGGTTCAGAGCACCCTGACACAGCTCCCCCCGCCCCCCCATCAGCCACCTTCTGATGGCTTTCTGGACCGAGGTGGACAGGGCTTGAATGGGGCAGCCCGTTTGCACGTGGTCCTCCCCACTCCGAAGCCTTTTCCCTAAAAGCCCTGACAAAGACCTCAATGGAACAGAGACCTGATTTGCCTGCTTTTGTTGATCTTTTTTGGTGGAGGAACCTGAGTTCAAAACACAAGACAATCCCTTTGCCCTTTTCACCTGCTGGGTGAGCGTGGAAGGGAGAAGGGAAAATGGTCGGGTAACAGGTACCCAGGATTCGCTCTAGAGCGGAGGCAAAATTTGCTTCTGGCAACCTGCGGCAGCTGCCCGGGTGTGAGGGGCTTCCTGGCTTCACACATGTTCCAGTGTCATGGGCATCGTGGAACTTGACCTGGAATGCCAGGGTCAGAGCTTCCTGGGGGTGGGGGGCTTGGCTCTCAGATTTGAGCATCACACTCACTGTGTGATTGCCAGGTCCCACCCTCCGTGGGGGTCTGGGATGGGGCCCCGAGAGATTGTGCTTTTAGCACGACCTCAGGGGGTGTTGCTGCCCCTGGGATGGGGGCCCCACCTTGACCCCAGACCATGGTCTCCCTTCTGTCTCAACTCTCAGATTTCAGAGAAGATTCCGGGGGTGAGCACATCCTGGGAACCCTTAGACCCAGGCTGCCTCCTGCCAGTCTTGTAGGAAAAGGACTTGTCCTCGGGACCCCAGCTGCCCTCCCAGGTGTTTTGCTTCCTCCAGGGCTTGCTGGAGGTGCATCCAGGAAACAGACCCCAGCGAGGACCTGAGTTCTCGGTGGCTTACACCACTACGATCTGTCCCCCAAACACCTTGTTTCAGGAGCTGGGTCTTCAAAGTCGGGGTCAGCAGACTTTCTGCAAAGAGCCAACTCGTGTGTAGTTTACACTTAATGCAAGAACCCGACTTCGCCGGCTGGCAGGGAAGTGGTCTGAGGTGGTGCACACAGGAGTGAACGGGACCGTGTCCAATCCAACTTCATTTACGGAGACTGAAATTTGAATTTCAGGGCGTTTTCATGGTCACAAAACATCGTTCTCCTCTTGGTACCCCACCTGTTTAATAATGAAAATCATTGAGCTGGGGGGCCAGCAAAGACCCCCGTTGATAAACCCTCAGGGATCTCCTGTGTAAAATGTCGGGGTGGGGGAGCCAGGGCCAGACAGTGGTCAGGCAGGTTCAAGCTTCTCTCAATAGTGCAGGGGATGAAGGTATTCATGGCTTGGAGGAATTTTATCCTTCTTGAGACAGTTTGGAGAGATTGCTAGTCCAGCCCGACCCAGACTAGCCTCCCCTGACCCTCACCTGGTGCTTTCTTTCCCTTTCTCTGCACCACCCACACCTTCTACCCCAACAAGGGCCAAGAAATGCCAGAACCCAGCAGTTAGAGGTAAGGGTCAGACACAGCAACCTTCACCCTGGAGGTGGGGCAGGGGCCAGGGGGCAATTTTCCCAAATCCTGTACCCACACAGACTACTTGCTCATGTCTGGTCTCCACATCCTGCTTTCACAGGGCTCTTGAGAAGATGGGATGCAGCCCCTGTCAGACGGTTCTGCTGTACGTGTCTCCGACATTTTAGAGATGGGGAGCTTACCCACCCCCCCAGGGGCTCAGTTTGAAGCCTCCACTGAGTGCGGACCCAAGCAGCTGCTGGCACACGGGTGGTTTCGGACAGGAAAATGGTTTGCTGGGGCTTCTTCCTGCTTCCTTTGTCCCTACTTCCCTCCCATCCAACAGCGGTCGTAAAACACCCCAGCCTGCATTCCTGCTCGCCCATTCCGGTGGCCATGCAGATTTCAGGAAGCATCTCAGACAGGAGGTGTGCAAAGAGGAGCTCCTGACCGCCCCCTCCTGACCTCTCAGGTCCCTGCTTCTCTGGTGATGTTCCTGTAGGTCGACTGCATCCTTCTGGCTCTTCAGGCCAAAGAACTCTGCACTTATCCTTCCCTCCTCTTCCCCCCCACCCCCTAAGTCCAATCCCCTAGAAAATCCTGCTGGCTCTTCCTTCAGCATTGGTCCAGAAGCTGGCTCCTTCTCACCACCACCAAAGTCCTGGTCCACAGTGCTAGGTGGCACCTGGATTACCGTGTCATCCTCCCGTCCTCCGCCCTTCACCTCCCCTCTGTTCTCTGCTCCGTTATGCCTCTTCTGGCCCCGCGCTCCAGCTTGCTTTCTTCCCACAGCCATCTCACCACCTGCCGTCTTCCAGTACATATTTTGCACGTTTGCTATATATCCCTTCCCTGTAAGCCCACGTACTAAAAATGCCCAGCCGGCAGGGATAGTCACTGATGTGCTTCAGCACCTAGGACAGCGTCTGGATCTGCTCTGAAGTACTTGCAGAACACCTGAGTAAGGTCAGAACCTGAGCCCCCACCCATGTTCCACAGGGCCAGGCGAACCCCCGAACCCTCGCATCCTTCCTCTCTCCTTCCACTCCTCCTGAAGGACAAGCTCATGGCCAGGGATGACCTGGAGCGGCTTAGACATCCAAACAGAGGCTCAGGTATGGGGACCATCGTAGGTCATGAGACAGCCTGTGCACAGAGGGACAGCCTAGGGAAGGAACCATCAGAGGACTTCGTAGTGGGGATCATGTGGCTCCAAGTGCATGGACTGGGGACCCAGGGCAGGCCTCTTAGCCCATGGCCCAGGGCAAAGCTCTCTGGGAGGCATTTCCTACCCTCAGTGAATGAGGTGGTTAGTGCTTCCTGAGATGGGTGTGTGTGCATGTGTGTGTGCGTGTGTGTGTGTGTGTGCAATGTACATGCATGTGCGTGCCAGTGTCCTGAAGACAGTTTGTAATAGGGGCAGGGCCCCTTTCCCATCTTTACTCTTTCAGCCGATCCCTTCACAGCTCAGAGGGATGCCCAGGGCAGTGGCAGCTGAGGAAGGTTTCTTGAGTCGTGGTTAAGAAGTGGAGGACTCTTTTACATCCCTGCTTGGACTTGAGGTGCAGTGACAACACTGGGGTTCCAGCTCCCACTTCAGGTGTCCCCTGCTTTGGTCCCAGCCACTCAGGAGTAGGGTATTTTGCCGCTGGCTTTGCTCCAATCCAGGTGTAGCTCTCACAGGTGCCAGGGACCTTGGAGCCTACTCAGGGACTCTGTTCATCAGCACTCATTATAATTATCATGGTGCATTTGTTAACAAAAATAACGACCACTTAAATGATACTTAAGTTCATGTATTTTTCTGTTCATTACTGTATCACACTGTTAGATTTTCACCAAGTTATAGGGCACATTTATGATCGCCTGATGTTAAATATAGATATACAGAATATTCACTTTGGGGGTCTCTGAAGAGGACCCCGAAGGAAAAGCAGTTATACTCCAGGGGGGTGGAGAACAAGGTGACAAAGAGGTCCTGTGACTCCTGACTGGGGCAGCGCCCACAGCATAAAGAACAGGACATTCTGAAGGTTTTTTCTCTCTTGCCACAAATGAAAAATCCCATAATCAAAAGCCACAGGGTAGATGTTCCTGTGTGCAGGGGCTGGGTTTCAGATTGAGTGGCCTCTGTGGACGCCTCTGTGTCCTCCAGAATGAGTAGAAACAGGAACTTTATTTTATGATGATTAATAATTCCTTCAAGCAGCCTGGATAAGTCAGCTCTTTCATTTAATATCTCCATGGCCTTGGATACTTTCCTTACCTGCACGCGGACAGGGAGACACTATTAACTAAGAACATAGTAGTCACCACTTAATAAACTCGAGCAATGACTCTTGTGTGCTAAGGGCTTTTTCTATTTGGGGGGGGGCTCCAATACTTTCTCACTTGTATCCTTCCCTTCTTAATATTTGTCATTCTTTTTAAAAAAATTAATTTTATTTTTTCAGTGATCCAAAATTCATTGTTCACGCACCACACCCAGTGCTCCATGCAATACGTGTCCTCCTTAATACCCACCACCAGGCTTACCCAACCCCCCACCCCACTCCCCTGCAAAACCCTCAGTTTGTTTCTCAGAGTCCACACTCTCTCATGGTTCATCTCCCACTCCTAATTTTCCCCAACTCCCTTCTCCTCTCCATCTCCCCATGTCCTCCATGTTATTCCTTATGCTACACAAGTAAGAGAAACCACGTGTAATTGACTCTCTCTGCTTGACTTATTTCACTCAGCATAATCTCCTCCAGTCCTGTCCATGGATACAAAAGTTGGGTATTCATCCTTTCTGATGGAGGCATAATACCCCATAGTGTATATGGACCACGTCTTCCTTATCCATTTGTCCCTTGAAGGGCATTTTGGCTCTCTCCACAGTGTGGTGACCATGGCCATTGCTGCTATGGACTTTGGGGTACAGATGGCCCTTCTTTTCACTACATCTGTATCTTTGGGGTAAATACCCAGCAGTGTAATTGCAGGGTCATAGGGAAGCTCTATTTTTCATTTCTTAAGGAATCTCCACACTGTTCTCCAACGAGGCTGCACCAGCTTGCATTCCCACCAACAGTGTAAGAGGGCTCCCCTTTCTCCACATCCTTTCCAACACACGTTGTTTCCTGTCTTGCTAATTTTGCCCATTCTGACTGGTGTAAGGTGTTATCTCAATGTGATTTTAATTTGAATCTCCCTGATGGCTAGTGATGAACATTTCTTCATGTGTCATCTTTAAAAAAAAATTTTTTTTTTTTTAAGAAAAGCTTGAGGTTCTCAGCAAAATGGAGAGGAAGTTAGGGAGAGGTCCTGCATGTGCTTACACCCCCTCCCCAAGCCTTTCCTGTATCCACAAGCACCACCCCCCCAGGGGGCCATTCATGACAGGGAATGAGTTTACCTGGAAACGTCAATTAATGCCTGGAGCCCATAGTTCATGGCAGACTCGCTCTCATTGGTGGACACTGTATGGGTTTGGACAAATGTGATGACACATATCCGTCGTTAGAGTGTCACACCCACGTCTTGCCCTAAAACCCACTGGGCTCCACCTCATCATCTGTTAAGTGCTTTTCATTTCTCAAAGTGTTGCACAGAATGTTCGCTCTGTAGCATTGTTCCCCCATCCGTCCCCCCCAAAAGTTTATGCGCCTTGCTAGGTTTTATGTCCCTTTCCCAGATTTGCAGCCCAGCATGCCCCAACTTCTCCCACTTTGTGGTCCTGGAGGAACTTTTGAACCCTGGTGCCCCAGCAACTCCGGAGCACCTCTGTCTGAGGAACACCCTGCCCCCAGCACACCTGCTCATGTGCATCCGGGCCCCACACGTACGTGCACACACTCCTTCCAGACCCCTGCCCTCCAGGCTCACATTGGGGGTGGGCGCTCCTCCAGGGCCCCTGGGTGAGTGGATTCCTGGAACCAGCTCTGGCCAACGCACTGGGAAGGGACACAGATCACTTCAGGGCTGGACCATTAACTGTCAGTGTGAGAACTTCCAGAACTTTCTTTCCTTCTGCTCTGCTGACAGGTCTCAAGAGAGGTCTCAAGAGTGTGGTTCCTGAGGTGAGGAGGTGGGACACAGAGTTCCCGGGTGGCCAACGGGAGACATGATCTGGGGAAAAATACATTTTCATCATGAAGACGCTGGGTTGTCGTCACAGCTGGTCCCACAACTCTCCCCACGGGTCCAAGTCTTTCAGGACACTGGTTCCACGTGGTTGTGTTTGGAAGAAAAATTCATTGAATTAGTGAGTGGCCCACAGTTCCTTGGCGGGAGGGTGGGGTGGGGTACAGGTGCAGGTGCAGGCAATAAACTCCCACTCTGGGTTCTACAGGTCCGGGTCAGGCGCCGCCCGCTCCAGGCCCATCCTCATTCCAGAGACTCATTTCTTTTTTGTACGCGTTCCCCTGGGCACGTCCAGCACCGCCTTCCAGCTGGGAGGGGCTACCTCAGGGGCTGGCGACTCTCCGAAAAGGAAGAAGTCGAGAAGCCACTTCCTTCCACCACTAGCAGGAGCAGAAGGCGACTAGGGTACCCTGGCTCTGGATGAAAATCCAGACCGTGTTGGTGGAGAAGCAGAGAACCTGAGTCATTCATCCGAGGAGAGAAGGCAGCCCCAGGGGCCCGGGTTCAGGGACGCCTGGACAGTCCCACGGCTGAGTTCAAGGTCTATCCACTTGGTAGTTGTGCTGCCCAAGGAGCTCAAGTCCATGGTCCCGGCAGCCCCTGGCCACTCAGCCCTGGCCAGACCCAGAAAGGCATGGATAAACCCAAAGAGCCCCGAGGGCAGGCTTCCCTCCTTCCCTCCCGCCTGCAGGGGGAACCCCCGGTGGGACAGGGTCGGCCTCCCTGCGCCATGCCCAGTGTCGGGGGAAAGGCTGCTTACCCCCACCACGCTGCAGGTTCCTAGTGTGTAGACCTGGGCTCTTTTGAGGAATTCTTTACAGCTCCCTGTGCACCGAGATGCCCACTGAGATAATGTACGAAATGCTCGTAAGAAGCGCTAGCCGTGTGCTGGGCACTGTTCTGAGACACCGCTCTCCGTGTCTGAGCTCGGCTCGGCTGTGCGCATTCCAGACACGTTCCCTGGGCCGTCTGTCTGCTGGGTGCTGTCTGTCTGCCGTGCAGAGTGGCTTCTGGAGCGTTCACTGGCCAGGTGCCCCCTTTGGCCCCTTATTTCGGTAATAGTCCGGACGTGAGCCAGGTTAGTGACGCAGAACCGCTGAAGGAAAGGGAGGCCAGATCCCCTTGAGGAAAGATCGAGCCACACTGCCAAAAGCTGATACTATTAATCTTCCTCCCAGCCTTCCCTGAAGGGACGTAGGGCCATTTACCAGGGTGACTGCAGGAGCGGGGATTATCAGACTTTGGGGGGATTCCTGGCCCTTGGCTCTAAGCTGACACTAATTCCAGAGGATGCAAAACGTCACAGGGTCTGCCACTGAGTAGGGCTTGTGGAGGTCAGGTCAACACGGTTCGGCTCAGGTCAGTCTCACAGTGGGCTTCTCAAGTTCCGGAACCCATGGGTGGGACAGCCGTGCTCAGCAACAGGCTAAATCCCCGCCCTGGAAACAGACCTTGTCCCCCAGCCAAGGTCTGGCTCATCACCCCGGCTGCGCCTGTTAGAGAGAGAGAGAGAGAGACCAACTGAGCCACCCAGGCGTCCCTGCGCCTGTTAGAGAGCACCCCGTCCCCTGCCCACCAGGGTCCTTGCTCCAGGAACAAACACGTGACCCGGAGCAGCCAGTCAGAGCCCTCCTTTCTGCCTACTAAACAGGAGCTGGTGGGGAAGAGTGGGACCTGCCCAGCTGTGGCGCGTGGCCTCTGGAGGCAGGGAGGCTCAGAGCACGACGCCAGCATCCGGGCTCAGCTTGCAAAGCCTGAGCGTCTAAGTCCTGAATTGAGTCAGGCCTGAGGCCAGCCACACCCCTGCCCTTTCTCCTGGCTGATGAGGTCATCGGTTTTCAATAAGCCGTGACAGCAGGACACTGTGACGCAGGCTCTAGCATCGCAAGTCAGACGCTGAGCCGGGGGGCTTCAGGCTGTCTCTCCAGAGCTGTCTCCACCTCTATTCACGCTGTTCTGTGTCCATGGAAACAAACCTGTGACTTCCATTTGGATTTGGCCAGTAAGGAGTCATCTGGTGTGAGTATGTGGTCTCTCTCGCAGTAGACCCTAACCGCTGCACTCCGACAACTCAGCCTCAGTGGCCGGAGTATCAGCAGATCATCTCATTGTGAGAGCTGGACACACAGCTCTGCCCCAGCAAGGGTCTTGGGAGAGCTAACTTGGGTTTTCTAGGAAAGGAAAGCAATCGCTTAGGACGGGAGCCCTCATGGGTCCTGTTGGCATGCACGGTGTTGGGTACTTCTGATGCCAGGTTTCCCACTGGAAGCTTCCCGGGAACTGGCACCCTTCATAAGTGAGGACGGCCCTCCCTCTAGGCGGAACTCTTGTGTCCATGCATCTTTAATGGTTTGCTCTGGGTGCAATGTGTCTCCCCCAAATTTGTATGTTCAAACCCAGCCCCTGTGCGATGGTATCAGGAGGCGAGGCCATTGGGAGGTGATTAGGCCATGAGGGAGGAGCCCTCATGCATGAACTTGAGGTGACTTTGTAAAGGTCTTGCCTGTTCTGTTGTGTGAGGACTAGTGAGAAGACAGCTGTCTGTGAACTGGGGATTGGGCTCTTGATCTTGGACTTCCAGCCTCTGGAAGCATGAAAATAAACTTGTATGGCTGGTAATCCCCCCAGGCTTTGGTGTCCTGTGATAAACACCCGACGGACTGACACAGGCCATCCAACAGCAACTCAACCTCTGCTAGAAACACAGCTAAGATTCTTTTTTTTTGATTTAAGTGTTCTTGAAGCATGGCCGGCATTACCGAAAAACGCACCCGTCTTATGTCATACACAGAAGTACAACGCAAATCGAACCCACAGCCCCTGGGTCTGTCCCGTGCCATGAGTGCGACCCCCGGCCTCCCAAGCTACCCCAGGTACCTGGTCCCTCACTCTGGGGAACTTCCTGGAATTATTCCCAGTCTCTGGATCTGCATTCCACTTCTAGGAGAGAGCATCGGACGGGCCACACTTGGTTTGTGCTTACCCATCCGTGGCTGGCACTGTGGTGCCCACGGGGGTCGCCAGAGTGGCCTCTGGCAGAGAACATTTCTGCCCCAGGAAAAACACGTTCCAGATTTGCAGGGATTACCACCGTCGCCCGCCTCCTCTGTGCGCTGTTCACCCTTCATTTCCAGGGCCCCCTTATTCCCGTTAATAATCACGTTCACCCCGTCTTCAGGTTTTCCTCTTGGTGCCCGCCTCCTTCCTGCGCCCTTCTTCCCTCCTCCAAGATTTCGTTCCTAACGTGTGACCCTCTGTCCAGGTCATGGGGACACGTCTCCTGCAAAGTGACATCCAGCCTCTGGTGTGACGGAGGCGAAGAGCCTGGGAGTGGGGGAGGGGGCGGCAGAGCAGGTGGGGAGGACTTGGGGGTTCCCAATGGTCACATCAGTAGTCACCTGCAAATGGAAATAACGTTTCCCTGGCTGGCGTAGCATGTCTGTTAAACCGAGATGCGGCCCTGTGGGCAGAGGATCTGATGAGCAGATGGCCCCTTCATTAAAGACAAAGTCACCCTTCTTTTTGCATGGATACAGTCTCTGGCCCTAGAAGCCCAGCTGGGTGAGGGTCAGCCTTCTTCCCATTCCCATGCACCACCTTGGTCCGGCTTGCTGTGCAGTGCTCAACAGGTACAACCATATATGGAAGCCTTCATGGTTTTGTATACCAGATAAGTTAAAATAGATCATGCCAAGAGTCACACAGAGAAGAGCTACATCAGAGACTAGTGCAAACTAAGTGTTCAATCCCAGATACATCACATTATTCGTTAAAGGTCGATTCTATTCTGCAGGTATGCTTAGCACAGGCTTAGTCCCTCACACATGAAACCATGTATTTATTGAGTAGTAAGGTGAGCTCAGTTTTGAGCCATATTTTTTTTTCATTTAATTCATTCAAGAAATAGCTACCCGGAGCCTATTGCAATGCCAGGCAGGCACTCCAAGTGCCTGGGAGCTGTAAGTGTGTCTCAGCTACAAAAACGCCTTCAAGGAGCTTCTGTCTGCCTCTAGATGAGAAATAATGATCCGCAGAGTCATGACGCCGTCGTTGGAAGGTGTGGTCATGGAACGGAGGAGGGGAGGGCCAGAGTGAGGGGACCTGGAGCCCAGCAGGAGGTGGCACCCTGTGCAAGTGGCACTCAGGGCTGATCTCACTGAAAGGGTGAACTTGAATGAAGACTTCAGGGAGGACAGGAGCCATCCGGGCCAGCTAGAGAGTCCCGAGGGAGGGGGTAAGGACAGCAGACACAGGGGACACACATTACCCTGAAGAGGCACGAGAGCCCTGCACACCCTCCCCAGAGGTCTAGCTGTCTGTCTGCTAACTGCGAGGTCAGCCTTTGCCTCTGACCTCTCCCCTAAGAAGCACTGTCCACCCAGCAGGTGGCTTAGGGGCACCCGGTGGATTTTTGCACCCAGCACCGGTGGGGCCATTCCACTCCTGGCTTCAGAGCTGGGGTGGACTTGTGTTTCTGCTTCTGTCAGCCGGTGGAGAAGAGCCCTTCTCTGCTGGCTGGGCTTCTACCCCCCTCTGCCAGGGTCTTGGGGTCCGAGGGTCCCAGGCCTGGGTTGAGGCAGAGCCCAGTGAGGAGGGAGGGGAGAGAAGAGAGGGAGGCCTTGGAGTCCCAGCTCAGAGCAGATGGCACTGACTGGCACAGCCGCTCTGCCTACCATGAGGTCCCCACAGAACCATCAGAGAAACAAGCCTGCTTGCCCGGCCTCCTGCGTTGTCCTGTTGCCATGGCAATGCCCCAGTGCAGCACCAGGAATAGATGGCTTCTGAAGGGGAGTGGGTGGCATCTTGTAGAATGTGTGAGCAGGTGGGGGGAGGGCATTTTCCCAGAGGGATTCTCTGAGTGGGCACAGGGCCTGGGCTTCTCCCCCGGGGTTGCAGGGCTCTCCCTTCCAACCCCGTCTTGCCAGAGTGGCTCCTCCTCTCATTCTTGACATGAATGTTCACTGCCTGCACAGTATTCGTTGCAGCGCTGGGTGTGATGGGGGAGCTAAGTATGAAGTCCCTGGGGTACACAGGGGCCATAACCAGGGCTCATTCATCCCTGGCCTTGCAACCTTTCCCAGTTAAATAGGAAGCATAGGGCCTGGGGGCAGGTGGTCCTGGGTCTCAATCCAGGGTCTCTGCCTCCTGCCCAGAGAGCCCCAGGTGAGTCCTTCGACCTCTCAAAGGCTCTGATGCTCAACCAGAGCAGAACCAGGAGGATTTGCATGAAGAGATGCATTTCAAGGAGTCGGTTTACACAGTTGTGGGATCACAACTGCGGCTCAGCAAGTCTAGAATCCAGAGGGAAAACCTCCAGCCTGGGACTCTCAATCACAGGCGGAAGCCACCGTCCACGGCCCCGTGGGTGGTGCCACTTCCTCCTTGGGGAAGTCACCTGATTATGGTCTTTCATCACACCTGCAAAGTCCCTTCCCAGCAACACCTGGGTTAGGTTTATCTGAGTAACTGGGGACTGTAAGCAGGTACACACACACACACACACCACTGCAGGTGGCTCCTCCGTAGAAGGGGGCTAGTGGGGTTTTTGGAGCTTGCTACGTGGTGTATGGGAGACTTTCATTTCCTCCCCATACCAACAATAAGGACAGGCATGCGACCACCTCAGTCCTTGTGGAAGGCTCCCCAGGTACCAGGCACCTGCTCAGCCCCTCCGATCCCCACCGTGACCCCGTCTGGCGCATGAAGATCAGAAGTCACCTGCTAAGGACCAGAGCGCGTCAAGTTCCCGAACTCCATGCCTTCCAGGAACCTGCAGGGTCCAGAAGTCAGGGGAAATGTTATTTTATAACCAGGTGATCGGCTGGAGGCTCTCCGTCGAGGACAGTGGGACGGGTGGGAGAGGGGGAGGTCCAGGTGATGCGAGGGAAGAAGTGCTCTCATTGATGCGTTCACTCATACCATTCATTCCCTTGACCACGTCCTGCCTGGCCATGGAATGGTGGTGGTCCGTCTGGGTCTGGTCTCCAGCAGCACCCTTCCCCCTCTTCTCTCCCTCCCAGGCCCCAGAATGGAAAAGATGCCACATAGTCAGACCGTGCATGCCTCACCATCCCTTCCTGCTCCACCTCCATTAACGGTTCCTTCGTTGGACTCTGTCCAGGGCAACCATTCAACTGTTCAGTCTGTTTCCTGCTAGAGCCCCCATGGACAGAAGGAGTTGGGGCCAAGTGGGCAGGAGCCCACCCAGAAAGACAAAATGTGTGGGATCAGGGGACAGAGAGCAGGTAGTGGGAAACCAGAGACCTCTCCAGCCTCTGTAGAAGGCTGTGAGCCTTTGAGAGGATTGTCAGGTCTGGCCCCGCTTGAGGTTGTGCGAGACAGTGGAGTGCAACAGTCATCCCAGTTTGACTGCCACTTTCCTAGTTTTTACACTGGCTGCCCCTCCTCTGGGCACTCCCCAGGCCTCAGCAGTTATGCTCCTGGGGTACCTCAGAGTGATGTCACCTAGGTTTGCCAGGTGGGGTCCTCAGTGGCCTCCCCACCCTAGACGATGCCCAAATATGTCACCAGGTCCAGACTCCACAGACGAGGAGAGGGCAACTTTACCCTCTTGCCTGGGGGCCTCTTGTCCCTGCAGGAAGTGAGGCAGGCCCTTTCCCCTGCCTCACTTTGGGGAACTTGCAGCCTGGAAACGTCACTGCCCCCAGTGACTCCCTCAGAAGGCCTGGCTGGGTCTAATTGCCTGGCAGATTGCACCCCTAGGGCCCAGTACAATTACTGAGTGTTTAATAATAATTAAAATAGATAAACGTTCCTCCTCTGTACCTCCCAGTAGGGTTTGTATTTCCCCAGGCATGCTTAATTGTTAATAATGACAATGTCAACTCACAAGCCATCTCCTCTTCAAGTCCTGGCAGGAAAGAGTGAGCAAAAGCCTATATTTAATCAGTGAGGCCAGGCAGGGATTGGGGCTATGGTCCTGCCTTTGCACACACTGTTCCCTTTGCCTAGACATCCTTCACCGCCCTGACAATAAATCTGGTGCCTGCTTTCACTGGCTCAACAAACAACCCCTCGAGTATCACTCTGTACCAGGCGTCCCTCATGAGCTGGGTAGATGGCACGGAACCAAATCAGCGCACGGAGTAGGGCCAGGGCCCACCCTGTGCCTGTCCTCCTCCCCATGCCTCTAGTAGAACCACAGCCATGAGGACAAGGTCACATGGGTAAACCTCTCCCAGGGGCTCAGTCCCTGGGGCCAAAAGTGGACTTTGAGGTGACTGTCAAACTCTGGTCTCACCTATCACTGGCTCTCCTGAATTTGTGAGATGAGTGATCATGGTCTGCTCTGAATGAAATCGAAGCTCCTTGAGTCAGATGGAGGGCATACTTCTCTGGCTGATGGAATGCCCCACTGCCAAGATACTGTTATCCTCAGCCAATGAGAAGCTGTGAATAGGTTTTTGGCAGAGGAAGTCCATTATCCGAATCCCCTGCTGTGAACCCTGTAAGGTCTGGCCCAGCTTCCAGTATGCTCCTCCTAGTTCTCTGCTCTCCAGCCATCATCTTCTCTTGGCATCTCCTAGACACCTGGTGTGCTCCTGATATGGGACCTGGACCCTGCTCTTTGGTCCACATGGAATTCACCCTTCTGGACACCCCCTACCCATCCTTCAGCTCTCACAGGGCTTCCTCAATCAAACCCTCCCACTCCCTCAGTGTAAATTCTGTTTTCCTCTTGTACTGTTATGCCCTGATCTTCTCTTTCATAGCACTTACGAATGTTTGTAAGAAGATATTAGCCAAATAAGTGGTCAACATGCCCCATCCTCCAAGAGCAGAATCTAGGACTAGTTGTCATCTCTAGGTCTCTGTGCTTAGCCTTACAGTGCCCAAAACACAGTGGGCACTGCACAAATGTTTGTGGATTTAAATGGATAAATAAATGAACCAAGTCAGACTTCCTGTTGGAAGAGAAAATAGGTATTTGGGGAATCACCCTTTATGGAAAACCAGTTTCTCTTGCTCTTCCATCATCCATCCCTGAACCTGCACAGCAAAAATGTCTGTGGCACTAACTAGGTGTCGGGTCTGTTCCAAGTGCTTTATATACATTATCTGCTTTAATTGTCACCACTCGACGAAGCGGGAACTCTTAATCATCCCCAATCTGGAGCACAGGAAGCTTAAATAATCCTCAATAACAGAAGGCTGCAGAACAGTCGAGAGGCAGAAAGACAGTAGGGAGTTTTAGATCTTCAGTTCAGGGACTATATAATAATGGAGAGAAACTTTGAGTCTGTAGACAGTCAGGAATCCATCGAGCATTGTTCGGGTACCTGACATCTTCAGGAGTTCAGATGTCTTTATAGACACCAATCTGTTAATGTGTTTGTTTGCAAAAAACCATACCAAAAATAATTGTTGTAGAGCTTAAGTGTTTGCTTGTGGTAGAAATAGATCATTATAAGCCCTAGGTTTCTTTGATTGTATCTTAATTAAGACAGCATTGAAACTAGAGACCACAATATTCGCCTCAGTTAATGAGAAAACCTTCAATAAAGTTTTTATAATAAAGCTGTTGACACAAATACTTTAAGAATGAAGAGCACTGGGTTAGCCTGTCCATAGCTTTAGTTTAGAAAGAAGGAGTCTGCAAATATTTGCATAAGAGTGTCCATAACATTTAAACTATCCTTGCTCTGTATTTTATAAGATTTTGAAGGAAAATTATATACAACTTAGAAAGTTATACCCAGCAAGACTAACAATCTTATGGGACAATATAGAATAAAAATATTTTCAGACAAAACGAGCCCAGGATCTTCCTAACAGTGGAAGTAGGTCTCCTGTAAGGACTGTGCTCGAGATTTTGTCTGACTCATCCTTATCCAATCCAGACTGCTTGGGACACAGTAGTCATTTGGATCTTCAGCTTTGTTTAACATGTGTCACGGCTGGTGTCCTTGATCCCACTTCCACTATGTGCTCCATTGCTTTGTTGGAGCAGATCCTGTGGAAGCTTTCTGCAAAATTGTTCCATGGGAGGTAAGTTTTTGGAGACCTCATTCTCTGTATAAAACAGTCTTGACTTTACCATATTTTGATTCATATGTTGAATAGAAATAGAATTTTGATTTGGAAATTATTTTCCTGGAATTCTTAAAGTTGTTGCTCTCTTCAATGTTGCTATTAGGAATTCTAAAGAAGTTTTAGCATTGAATTCTGTGTATGTGGGTTTGTTTTCCTCTTGAAATGTATAATTTCTGCTTTATCTGTTGTTCTATAGTCTCACGATGATGTGTAGGGATAGGTGTGTGCAGGGGACTTGGAAAACCCTGTACGTCTAGAAAGCATGTCCTTCATTTCTGGGAAAACATTTTTAAAAACTTATTTAAAATATTTTTTTTTCCTGGCTTCCCTTTCTGGGACTCTTGTTGTTCACATTTTCTATTTTCTGGGATGGTCTTTTACAGTTTGAGTAACTCATCTATTATGCATCTCTTTTGTTCTTTGCTTATTTCCTGGAAATTTCCTTGAAAACCATCTTAAAGCTCCAGACATGGAGATCGTCCATGTCTGAATTTTTTCAAATTCCAAAAGTTTATCTTTGCTTTCTAACATTTTTCCTTAAAAAATAGCATCTTGTTTCATGTCATGAATACAGTATCTTTGAAAATATTAATTTTCCCCTTATTTCTTCCTCCTTTGGCTCAGTGATTTCAATGTTGTCTTTTTCTGGCTTATTTGTTTTGGCCTCTGCTTTTTGTTAGAGTTGCCCTCAGATTTCTGGTAGCCTCTGGTTGTCTGCTAATGTTTAAGAGCTGAGAATGATGAGCTGCTGGGATCTCTAAGCACAGGGTGGGATGTTGACTGTGACCTTCAGTGTGGGCAGATCTAGCAGGGCCCCTTTATTGAGGGATCCCTGAGGCTGGTCAGAGCTCCTAGAGTGTACTCTCCCAGCTCCTGTCTGGGGTTGAAGGTTAGGCTGCTGGTACTTGGGAGCAGAGAAGGGAAATGGGCAGAAACAGCTTGCATTCCATGTGCATAAGACCACTCATGCCCTGGTTTTCTAACAGTACTTCTGTCCCTATGTGTTCAGGTGTCCTCTAGGCTAGAGATTCTGTTTGACTCACTCGCTCCAGCAAATAAACCTCCTGTCTTCTGCCAGGGAGAGGGGAGGGAGGCCATAAGGGGCCAGAGAGGTTTTCCAGCGCTGCTTCTAAATAGCAGTCACTGAATCCTCCATATTTGAGCCCCTATTTCCACCTCCACCTCTAGATGTACCTGATGCCACTGATCTCAGAGTCTTCTGTGGATTCTGTGGTGTGCATCTGGCTGGTTCCTGGCTTTGCCCACTGTCCAGTAGCATCCAGCCTCCTTACAGAAGGAAGTACTACCATCCTGGCTGCTTCCGGAGACTCGTGGTTGTCCACTCCTCCTCCTGTTTGTCTGAATTTAGAGCTTAAAAAAGTACCTTTTTTTGCAGTTTTACTGGAGAATTATGGAAGAAAGAAATCAGATTTTCTGTGTAATACACCATCTTTAGGAGGGACAGAAGGTCTCAGGTGAAAGATCCTCAGAACACACATCTACTGCCTTGTCTTCCTCCCACAGCCGGCTGTGTGACTTGTCCTTGTCCCGTCTCTTCTCTAGGCCTCAGAAGATCTTATTTTTACTCCTTCTTTGTCCACGTGGGGAGATGAATATTGGGGCACTCTGAGTCTCTCACAAATCCATACTGATAAAAGCTGATGGGAATCAAGACCACAGAGATATGTAGAGGAAGGGCTAAGACATGCAAGGGACCTTAAAAATGTGGCAGAAAGAAAACAGCAGGCGTGGTTTGTGCTGAGTGCCAAAGTCATCTTGGAGTATGGAAGTCAGTGGTATTTTGTCAGCACATGGTGAGTAAAGCTTTCTGAGTAAGGTCTCCTGGTGGGGCCAGGCCCAGGGATGACCAAACTCAAAGCCTAGAGCTCAGCAAGACCAGCCCCTCTGTGTCCAGGCTGGGGCACTGGGCCTGCAGGGACAGCATCTTCCTCAGATGAATCCAAGATGCCGTGGGCTGAGGGACGGTTTGGCAAAGACCTGCAGGAAACGGACCATGAGACAAAAATAGGATTTCAGGAGGTGTATTTGGGGGACAGGTTTATTTTGGGGACAAGGAAGCAGGTTTGGATAAGGAAAACCTTAAGATCATGAGTAGATCTGATCAAGTGTTGGTTCACTCAGGAAGGAGACTTGGGACAAAGATGGCTATTGGAGAATCAGTGTTGGACAGACACAACCAGGCCATAGTACCTCCCTTGCTTAGTCATGGGCTGCTGGCTGCCTGGGAAGAGTGCAGCCTCAGACCAAAAGAGAAATGGATCCTAAAAGCACTGACACCTGGGGGCTGCTGGGGAACAACACTCTTTGTAGCTGGCTCTCAAGTTCCTCCTTGAAGGGAGAGCCAGGGCGGCATCTCCATGGCTCAGGAGACAGCCTCAATCCTCCTTCCCTGACTATGCCTCAGGGGAGGGTTGGGGGGTGTGGGTAAGGCTTCCCAAAGCCCTGCATGTTCACTCTGTCGGGACTGGGACAGCACAGGGCAAAGGCTTAAGGACCATTCAAGGAGGGCGAGGTTAGCGGGGGGTGAGGGGTACCGCCTGACTGATGATCCTCGTTTACGCTGGTGGTCGTTCCTCTCAGGCAAACCAATCCCAAGTTCAAGAGAGCATTCATGGAGGTCCTGGAAATAATAGCCGAAAAAAGGTATTTTTATAGACCTGCAAAGGCAATGAAGCGGGGCCTGGGTTGGAGAAGGCCTCAAGGGATCCGTGGTCCCTCTATTCTTCTCCAATGGCAAATGTCCTGTGTGTAAGGACCTTTTTCTGTGTCTTACCATGCACTGTCTCCACAATAATAAATATCACCCTTACTCCCACGTGGTTTGGCAGAAACCCAGACCAACTTGGGCATCAGAAAGACAAAAGCTGGGATGGATTTTCAGTAAGATGCTGAGGATGGAATGCATCCTGCAGCTCCCTTTCTGCTAGACCCCTTGCCAGAGTAAACCTCCCTCCACCCCTGCCCTGTCCAGGGCTCCTGGAAAATTCCAAAGTCAGAAGACAGCCCCTGGAGAGACATGGGACTTTCTTCTGCTCTGACAGGTTGTACTTGAATGTATGGTCTACATGGTATCATCCACAGCTTCTCTTGAGTTGAGACATGGTAGCAGGTCTTATGCCCACTGAGCACAGACCATGCTCGGCCAGTCACTGACCCCAGTAGTCTCTTCCACTCACTGTAGGAGGCCTTAAGGGTACTTGGATGCTCAGTGCTCCCTATCCCCAGGGAGCTCAGTCTTCCTGGGGTGGAGTGTCTACTCTGGCTCTTTCTGGGATGGATTGTCCATGAGTACCCCCAGCCATCCCTTGGGGGATTAAAAAAAAAAAAAAGATTTGAGAGAGAGAGGGATTGAGAGAGGGAGAAAAGCAGGGGAGAGGAGAAAAGGGAGACGGAGAAGCCCCGTTGAGATATCTGACCATTTTTGGTGGGCGTAGCTCCCAGGGTAGGAGATAGGGGGCTGCTAACTGGCATCTAGTGGGAAGAGATCAGGGATGCCGCGGTGCCTCCTGCAATGCACAGCACAGTCTCTTCCACCCCTCCCCCTCATAATGTTCTACAATGTCAATACTTCGAAACTGTGACACCATGTCTGGAAGATTCCTGAGCAATGGGTCTACATACAGCTATAATTTACCGAGCATCTACGTACATCTTAACCTCCACAAGCTTCTGAGTCTGGAACTGCCTGCGCTCTGGAGAGGAGAAAACCATGCAAAGAGGGTAAGCAATTTAATTCTTCTTCTTCTTCTTTTTTTAGTTTTTTATTTATTTTTAAAAATTTTTTCAGTGTTCCAGAATTCATTGTTTATGCACCACACCCAGTGCTCCATGCAATCCGTGGGTAATACCCACCACCAAGCTAACCCATCCCCCACCCCCCTCCCCTCCAAAACCCTCAGATTGTTTCTCAGAGTCCACAATCTCTCATGGTGCCTTCTGCTAAGGACCTAGGGCACAGATTCAGAGTGAGGTCAGGCTGATGCCAAAGCCCATGCCCCGCTTTTTTTTTTTTTTACTTTTTTAATTAAATATATTTTTAATTTTTTATTATACTAGTCATCATACAGTATGTCATTATTTTTTGATGTAGTGTTCCATGAATCATTGTTTGCATAGAAGCCTTTGACGCCCACATTCCTGGGCACACGAGCCACACAGACTTGCTTGCAATGCTGTGGGGTGGGCTGTGTTAGGGACCTGGTAGTATGGGGCTGCTGCTGGGGGAGACAGGAGCAGGCAACTTGGGTGCCTAACACACTGGGGGGGAGGGGCCTGCTCTTGGGACAGGACGAATCACATGTAATTCCTTCCATGAACAATTCATTCACATGATCCAACATTCAAAAAGCTACAAAAGAGAATTCAGGGAGAAGTTTTCCTTCCACGCCTGTTCCCCCACCAACCCAGGCTCCAGCCACAAAGGCAGTCAGTTCAGCTGGTTTCTTATGCAACCTTCTAGAAATAAGGCATTTAAAATTCTTAGATTTCTTTTGCAGTTTTTCTACAATGAACACCTAGTGCTTGCTTATTGAGGATAAACAGAACCCAAGAGAGAATTAAGCCGCCCGTAAGCCCTAGAAAAAGTCTCCATGCGTGCTTCGGTCTTTCTGTTCATTAGCTATAGAGAGAGCTCTGTCTATGTATGGATAGGGAAAACAATCATTTACTATGGTAGAGACCTTCCCTAGCAAGACAGGAAACCCAGAACCTGTATGGTAAGAACAATTTGACTCAAGAGTTAAAAATTTTGAGTAACAATAAGCATTTGAAAGTTAAAACAAAAGTAGTAGCCTGGGGGAATGTTCGTCCTTTTAATACCCATGAGCAAGAGTCTTCTGTAACCCATGGGAAAGTAGAAAGTAAGCATCCTTAGTAGGCAGGTGGCTCACTTTCCTGTCCTGCTTTGGAAGATCTCCAGCACACCACCCTTATTAGAACTTTTCCTAAATGTTCTCCTAGCACATTCATTATTCATTATTACTGTTATGCTTAAATCTCTGCATTTTCACATTTGTGCATTTATATCTTTAACCCAGACAGAGCTCGTTTTCATATACAGTGTGCTCTAGGAGGCCTCAAGTGTGCTCCTCCAGGTGGGAGCCCATTTCACCAGCAACAGTCCCAGACCAGGTAGTCCTCCCCAACCCGAACTGAAATGCAGCCTTCATCCTAGGGGAGACTTCCCAAGTACACAAGTCAGGACAGGACAACGGTGTCAGTACAATTTCCGGAAAATGGAGGTCCTGACACTCATACAGATGTAAGGATGAAACATTAAATATTTTAATAATGAGAAAAATGGGGGGGGGGGGTTATGACCAGTTCCAGAAGAATTCAAAGAACACACCCATTTATAGATCAGAAATATTACAATGAACAGGCACAGGTTGTGGAAGTGGCATTTTTTAGGGGAGGGTGGGGGTTCGTTTGCATTTCACAGCAGGAATTACTTTGTGATTTTATCAGTTGGCCACTTAGAGCTGTCAAACAGATCCCATGAAGTCAGAATCCAACTCAGAGAGAGCGCTGTAGTACAGCCTTCCATTTTCCACCAAGGCAAACATTTTTCCTTAGTGTCTCCCCACTTTTACTCAAAGTGAATCTTTTTTTTTTTAATTTTTTATTCTTTATAAACATATATTTTTATCCCCAGGGGTACAGGTCTGTGAATCACCAGGTTTACACACTTCACAGCACTCACCAAAGCACATACCCTCCCCAATGTCCATAATCCCACCCCCTTCTCCCAAACCCCCTCCCCCCAGCAACCCTCAGTTTGTTTTGTGAGATTAAGAGTCACTTATGGTTTGTCTCCCTCCCAATCCCATCTTGTTTCATTGATTCTTCTCCTACCCACTTAAGCCCCCATGTTGCATCACCACTTCCTCATATCAGGGAGATCATGTGATAGTTGTCTTTCTCTGCTTGACTTATTTCGCTAAGCATGATATGCTCTAGTTCCATCCATGTTGTCGCAAATGGCAAGATTTCATTTCTTTTGATGGCTGCATAGTATTCCATTGTGTATATATACCACATCTTCTTTATCCATTCATCTGTTGATGGACATCTAGGTTCTTAACAAAGGATTCTTGATTACACAGTCAGGCTGGTCTCAGTTCCGGCCCGATGACACACATGGGTGCCCGGACGGAGTTCATCTACCCCAGAGGCCTGGTGTTTGCTTTCCTACCAAGTTCACAAGAGAAGTCTCAGGTTGGACATTTAACAAACGAGTCCTCCAGAACTTTGAAGGGCAAACGGGGGTTTGAAGGACAAAGAAATTACCCTGGAAGTTGTGCTCTGGGACAAAACTACTCTAATTGACCAAACAGGGCACATGCATAGCTGTGTTTCTCTGAGACCATCACTCCCAAGTGCAGTCTCAAAGACTAGTCACTTTAGAGCAAAGTAGTTAGTGCATTCAGAGACAGCTAGACAGAGAGTAACTGAAAACTGTCGGGCATATGCCAGCATTTTATCTATCAAAGCTCATGAATACACATAACACAGCTTTTGCCATATTTCTTATACAACTTCACAGTGTCAAAAATGGAAGTATTTTTAATAGATCCGAAGATATAGCCTCTCTGTAGCATATAAAAATAAGCTTCATAATCTCTGTGTCAGGATTCTATTTTACTTAGAAAGCATCTAGGCACTCAGGGAGCTCATAAACTCAATAGCAGTCCAAGATTTTACGTTATCTGAAGATCTTGAAATCATCTTCAAGTTGACAAATGACAAAATATAATGTTAAAATAAATACAAGTTCTACATCACCATGATTTAGGTTAGTTAAAAGTATATATTTTTATTCTACTTGGGTATGTTCTTAAACTGATATAGGTTTACTGCTCAAAAGAGCCAACATTATTCCTATAGGATTAAGACTATGAAAAATGTAACATGTATTACACTTGACACTAATAAATCAAAAATCTAGCATTTTGTTGAACTAAAAATATTAGTCTTGCTTGCCAAAGATTTACCTAAATTATGTGAACTTGAATTCTTAAAGTATTTGAGTTGGCTTTTAAAAAGTAACTTTGAGATATGCATATAATAAAATTCAGTGTTACATGTATAATGCAATGCTTTTGGCATATTTATAGTTATGTAAAAATCACCACAAATTTTGGAAAATTTCCATCACCCCTAAAAGCAATCACTTGCATCAGGCCTAAGCAACCACTAATCTACTTTATTTCCATTGCTTTGCCCATAATGGACAGTTCATATTAATAGAAGCATATAAGTATGTTGTCTTTGGGTTTGGCTTCCTTCACTGAGCACAGTGTTTTCTTAGGTTCACCAAGTCATGGAATGGATCAATATATTGTTCCTCTTTATTGCTTATGGCATTCCATTGTGTGGGTAACCGCGGAGTGTATTACGTATTCATTGGGTGACAACACCTGGGTCACTGGGGTCTGCTTTAGGGCTGTTATATTATGAATATACTATGAACATTCATGTAAAAGTTCTTGTGTGGGTAGAGGTGTTCATGTCTTTTAGGTAGTAGACACCTAGAAGTAGAATTGCTGAGTCACAGGTAACTCTGGAAAAAAGTTTGTGTTGAAGATAGAGAACTCTGCCAATGTGGTCTGCCGTTTTACTTTCCCACCAGCATGTAGGAGAGTTCCAGGGTCTCCCCACGATCATCTGACTTCTTGAATTACAGTGCTCTGGTGAGTGAAGTGGTATCTCTGTGGCTTTGTTTTGCATTTCTCTAATGACTGATGATTGAACATATATTCATGTGTTTCTTGGCCACATGAACATATACTTTGGAGAACTGTCCAAGTCCATTGTACATTTTTAACTGGGTCATCTTTTTGTTGTTGAATTGTAAGTTCTTTATATATTCTGGGTACAGGTCCCTTCCCAGACAGATGGTTTGCAATCATTTTTTCCTAATCTATGGATTATCTTCTCACTGAGTTAGTTTTGTAAGGAATGGTTTAAGGAATTTTTTTTCCATTTAGTATATTTGAAGTATTACATCGTAATTTCCTTATTTTCTCAGAATTAGGAATATTCTATTCATGAGTGCTTATTTAGCTCTAGGAGATTATCAGAAAAGAGCTCATTTCCTTTAATAGATGTTATAACCTAATCATTTGGACATAGGAAAAACATTACTACCTAGAGGTAAAAGGCTTTCTGAATTTCAGACACAGACATACAGAGAGCTTATAGCTTCATTGCCGGAATCTAGGTCATGGGTCAAGTGTAAACACGGATCCACAAAACTCACTAGCCCAGATATTAAAGAGATGTTCTCCTTCCTGATGGGCACGCAGCTACTAATTGAGGGCAAAATAGACAAAGATGAATATATCAGTTTCTTGGTCTTCTCTCACTCAATAGAGAATAATCCCTAAGAAAGTATTTGTCAACTAGCAGAGATCACTTGATGGGGAGATCGTAAAACCAAATTTCTAATCATCGTTGCCACTGGTAAGACATTACTTAAAGGCCACCAGTAAACCAAAAAAGCAAAAACACAGAATTAGTAGAGAGGAAAATTAAAATTAGCAAACAGAGTCAGCAATGTTTTATTGCTGCTTTGGATTTAACCGTGTGACCCTAGACAGACGCAGATGGGCTAAAATGGCCTATGAGGGGCACTTCTCTGGTGAGGAAGTTTAGTTGACGCTGTGTGGTGCATCCACTGAGTATCCCAGGGCAAGACCTTCCAAATTGCTTAAGTTTTTAATCTGAATCATGATTCTCACAAAATGACACAGTATGATTTTCGTCTAATTGATGGGAAACGGGTGAGGCCTTACAACCTGTTCAAAAGAGAAGCCAAAGGAAAAAAGAAAACCCCAGACCTATTTGCAGATCAGGATATTGAAACAAATGTATAAATGGAGACAAAGGTCTTGCCCAAGCCTGGGGGCTGGCGACAGAGAGGAGTTGAGTCCTTTCTCGCAGAGCCATTAGTTATTTATAACTCACAGTGCCATAAAGTATCTCCCCTAGACTCAGCAGCAGATAAAGCGTGTGCTGGAGAGTGTTCAGGTGTGTTCTTTCGACAACACGGTGCTGCTTTCTTGTAGTAGCTTTGTGATAAGTCTTAACATCTGGCAGGGCGAATTCTCCAGGAGTCTGTTTTTGAACACACACTTTGAATTTGAACGTTCATTTGAACATTTCCTCATAAAAATTTCAGCATTTTGATTAAATTTAAGAATTGTCCTTAGGCTATTTTGTTCCATTAATCTATGGGTCTTTTTGTGTCACTACCACATTGTCTTGTTGATCACAGCTTTGTAATAGAGCTTGAAGTCAGGTATTGTGATGCCCCCAGCTTTGGTTTTGTTTTTCAACATTCCCTTGCTGATTTGGGGTCCTTTCTGGTTCCATACGGATTTTAGGGTTGTTTGTTTCAGCTCTATGGAAAATGTTGATGGTATTTTGATAAGGATTGCACTGAATGTGGATATTGTTAAAACGTCTGTGCTGCCCAGAGCAGCGTTTAGCCTTCCAATCCACAAGCATAGAATGCTTTTCTATCTCTTTGTGTCTTCCTCACTTTCTTTCGTAAGTGTTGTGTAGTTTTTAGAGTACGGCTCTTTTACCTCTTTGGTTAGGTTTATTCCTAGGTATCTTACGGTTTTTGGTGCAATTGCAAATGGGATCGTTCCTTAATTTCTCTTTCTACAGTCACATTGTTAGTGTATAGAAATGCAACAGATTTCTGTGAATTGATTTTTGTATCCTGCCATGTTCCTGAATTCCTATAGGAGTTCTAGTGACTTGGGGGTGGAGTCCTTTGGGTTTGCCACATAAAGTATCAGGTCATCTGTGAAGAGTGAGAGCTTGACTTCTTTGCCCATTTGAATGTCTTTTATTTCTTCTTGTTGTCTGATTGCTGAGGCTAGGACTTCTGTACTATGTAGAACAGCAGGGGTGAGAGTGGGCATCCCTCTTGTGTTCCTGTCCTTAAAGGAAAAGCTCTCAGTTTTCCTCCATTGAGAATGAGATTCACTGTGGGCTTTTCATAGATGGCTTTTATGATATTGAAGTAGGTTTCCTCTATCTCTACACTTTGAAGAGCTTTAATCCAGAAAGGATGCTGTATTTTGTCAAATACTTTTTACAATAGAACATTACTCAACCATCAGAAAGGATGAATACTTGCCATTTACATCGATGTGGATGGAACTGGAGGGTATTGGGCTAAGTGAAATAAGTCAGTTACAGAGTGACAATTGTCATATGGTTTCACTTATATAGAATATAAGAAACAGCACAGAGGATCATGGGGGGAGGACTGAATAGGAAGAAGTCAGAGAGGGAGACAAACCTGGAGAGATTCGACTCTGGGAAACAAACTGGGGGTTGTGGGAGGGGAGGTGTATGAGGGAATGGGGTCAATGGGGGATGGGCATGAAGGAGGCCACTGACTGATGAGCACTGGGTGTTACATGCAACTGATGAGTCATTGGATACTACATCAAAACTAATGATGTACTATATGTTGGCTAATTGAATTTAAATAATTATCCTTGGAGTGCTGGTTGAAAACACATTATGTTTCTATGTTTACATTATATTGCATTGATAGCAATTAGAGTTTGATAATTTTGAAAAATTATAATTTGTAATTGCTATACATAAGTTACATAATTCTACATATTTCTATCTAGGGACATAATAGGTTTTTCATTGGTTCATGTCTAGTTTTATATCCTCCCATATGATTTAGTAATATTTTCCATACTAATCCTGGAAAATTTCAGACAAATTTCTAGATATCTTGCAGATTTATTGCAACTGTGAATGGGATTTTATTTCATTTTCATTTCTAGCTTTTTGTTAATATAGAGAAAGCTATTTACTTTTGGATACACATGTGATGGATGTCCCTCACCATGAGACATTAAGTTAGGTAAAAAATCCAGAAACTGGGGCACCTGGATGGCTCAGTGGGTTAAAGCCTCTGCCTTTGGCTCAGGTCATGATCTCAGGGTCCTGGGATCGAGCCCCACATCGGGCTCTCTGCTCAGAAGGGAGCCTGCTTCCTCCTCTCTCTCTGCCTGCCCCTCTGCCTACTTGTGATCTCTGCCTGTCAAATAAATAAATAAAATCTTTAAAAAAATCCAGAAACAAAATGAACAAAACCCCCCAAATTTTCAGTGAAGTCTCCAGGGTTTTTGGTTTTATAGTTATGCAGCTACAGCACCTATAAAGATTGTCTCTTTTTCAAATATTTGTACTAAGTATTTACTTTTTTTCTATAAAATTGGCGAATTATATTTTTTTAAAAGATTTTATTTATATATTTGACACAGAGAGAGAGAGAGAGAGAGATCACAAGCAGGCAGAGAGGCAGGCAGAGAGAGAGGGGGAAGCAGGCTCCTGCTGAGTGGAAAGCCCGATGTGGGACTCCATCCCAGAACCCTGGGATCATGACTTGAGCCAAAGGTAGAGGCTTAACCCATTGAGCCACCCAGACACCCCCTAAGTATTTACTTTTTGTACCTTATGCTTGTCAATATTTCCCATAGTCCTTATAATGTGTAAGGCAAGCACTATCTACCAGAACTTCTCGTATTTTCAGATATTAAGAGTAGTTTCATTAAAACCCAGGACCAGAAGGAGTTTTAATCCTGGTTTATACACAATTTTTATTAAGAGTTATTGCTGGTTTGTATGAAATGCCAATTTGATAGCCATTAATATAATTCTTTACGTCCTTTGCCATATAATTCATTACACTAATAGGTTAGAATTCCTGATGTTGGATTTTTGCATTCTTGGTCTAAAACAGACTTGGTCACGCCTAGGATGTTGCAGGTTGGCTTCCATGGAAATGGGCTCCAAGACGGAGATTTACGTGTAGCAAGAACTCTGATCCATCTAGGTCTAGAGTTTCCCATGGGGCCAGCAGGCCAACCTGTCTTTCAGTTTTATCCTTGGTCTTGGCTCCATCAGACTTGTCTTGGTTTGAGGCAAGGGGGCTGGCTTGCACCCCTACATCCCCAGAGAAGGGGCATAACCTTGGACCTTGGTGAGGTGGCACTCTTCATCCAAGGTCAATGCAGAGAGGAACACAGCTGAGAGCGAATCTCCACCAAACCTCCCATCAGCTGGCGCAATCCATCAATGCAAGAGGTGGGTACGGGCTGCATGGAGATTATGTCACTATTGCAAATGGCGTTTTGATATGCTACCACGTCCCATCATTTACATTTATAGTCCTAATACGATCTATACTTATGGCTCTATTTTAATTAGACTGAAAGTTTCTCCTTATTTTCTGTATCTCATGGAACCTTACTATCCAAGTCTGCTTCTGGTATTTGAGGTCCTAAGAGAGCTCACCTAGGGGCTGCATGTAAATAAAGACCAAGGAACAGAGCTTGGGACTAACATGTGAAGGGTGGGGAAAGGGAGAGGATAGAGTGAGGAGGTGGGGAGGGAGGAGGAAGCCAGGAGTGCGGTGTGGAGTTCCAGATGTGCTACCATCGTGATCATTTGATTTTCCCCATGGGAGAGGAGCATGGGGGAAATTTGTGGGGGAGTTTTCTTCCCCACTCCAGATGTCTCCTTCTAGGCAGAGAGTTTAATGAGGGTTTATTCCTGGTTTTGTCCCTGGTCATGCATTTTGAATCAGTAAGAGTAACTTGACTAAATGGTAAACTTGGGAAGAATAACATGGGCATCCTCAGCTGGCCCTTTCCTTTGCTCCTCTGGGGGCCACCCTGCCAGGGAGAGAACACGGGTCTCCATCTTCTCTGCACTTTCAGGATGGAGTGTGTGTGTTTAATTAACTGGGAGCTGTGAGGTAGTAGCTTTGTCAGTGACTGAGACAAAGCTAGAGGTTGTAACTTCTTGTGAGAGCCAGAAGGGTTTGCTGAACAGCCATCTTCTGCGCTGGAAACATCTGAAAGGGGTGGGCAACCAGGATGGGCTATTTATTATCAGGTGTTCCATCAGACGGCTACCTACAGATCAAGTTTGCTTTTTCTACTCTTACTGTGAAACTCATACTTCAAGCTTTTGTGGCAGTTAACTCAGATTTTTTTAGTTTAGTAACGGTAATCTGGGATCTAGCATATCTGACGTTCTCTTCTCTGCACAGTGAATTAGTTTTTAAACAATATCTCAGTATTAAAACTATGATATATAGATATAGATACAGATTACGTGCATGATCAGATTTACTACTTGCAACAATACTATGATTTACGTGCTATAATTAACCCATTAGTAGCAACATAATTGGCTTAAATATGGTCATTTTTAAAAAAAGATTTTATTTATTTGACAGACAGACCACAAGTAGGCAGAGAGGCAGGCAGAGAGAGAGGAGGAAGCAGGCTCCCCACTGAGCAGAGAGCCTGATGTGGGGCTCCATCCCAGGACCCTGAGATCATGACCTGAGCTGAAGACAGAGGCTTAACCCACTGAGCCACCCGAGTATGGTCATTTTTAAATAGTACTAGTTCCCTGTTTGGGAGGAAGCTTTCCAGGAGACCATTTCTAAGCCATACATGACTGCACTGGTCTCGTCCCAGTCTGACTATGAACAGTCAGAATTGAGAGCACCACAGGCTACTGTGAAAGACAATATTAGCAAAGACAAAGGATAAAGGACTTAAACCCATTGTATCCTTCTGTTTTTAACCTTCTGTTTTTATTTCAGAGCCTTAAACCCATTGAAAACAAAACAAATGCCTGACTCTCAGATTGGGTTAAAAAACCACTTCCGCTACATGTTCCTCTATAAGGAACTCACTTAAAGTGGTTTATATCCTTTAGGTCTTTAACCTTCTGTTTTTATTTCAGGGCAGTACAAACAAACAGAAAGGTGGCATGGAGATTGATTCCAGGCATGGAATAAAATGAAATGAAGGGCTATTTTATATTGATAAATGATCCAACTTGCAGTGGAGAGAAAATAGCTCATGCTAATTAATGTATTCGGTATACCTAGATCCACAATAAAAATATATAGGAGCATAGTTAGGCATTCTTAGAGCTCTGAATTTGTGGCTGCCTTTCCCGAATTCTGCTGAAGTCAGTCTGATTCCATAGTGACAATTCTCTAGTGCTAGCGTCCTCTTGGGAAGTCCCATGGTTGCAGCCGTAATCACTGCAGAATCTGTTGAAAGGGACTTTCCCTTCTCACCCTTATGGATGGAGATGCTCCAGACATTTGAAGGACTTAGGAGGCTAACAAAGTGAATTCACCTGAAGAGACAAAGCAAATATTCTAAGCCCTCATAGAGAAAACTTAAAAGACATTTGTGAAGTCTTTTCGGTTGGGAGCAAAAAGACCCATGTTTGCTTACTGCTTATCTGTTGCTGTGTAACCAGCCATCCCAATGCTCAGTGGCTTAAAACAAGAAGGCATTCTCTCTCATGGGCTTACTGGGCTCGGCTGGGTGCCCTTGCTTGGGGGTGCTTGAGAGTTGCTATTCTATCTGTTTCGTTAGTGTGACTGTAAACCACAGAGGTCAGCATAACTGAAGAGTCCATAGGAACCAGGGTTCTCATCCCCACAGATGGCACTAGGCCAGAGAAGTCTTTGTAATGGGGCTGTCCTGTGCAGGACAGGTTCAGCAGCAGCATCCCTGGCCTCTACCCACAAGAGGCCAGTAGTGATCTCCTCCCCCAACCTTGTACATGACAAACAGGACTGTCTCTGGACATAGGCAAATGGCCTATGTTAGAGATACCTCTCCCACCTATTTTCCATCCCAATTAACCACAAGAAGAATCTTAGTAATGGGACCTCCAGTCTGCCAGACATTGTAACAATCCACTTAGAATCACTAGCAAGCAGCCAACTAGGATTTAAGCTAGAGCCAATCAAATAACTTGCCTTCTTTGCTTCCACGTCTTCCCCTAGAAGTGTCTTTCCTCTGGCTCCTGTCTGCAGAGCACTCCTAATTACTTCTGGGTTGGTGCTGCCCCATTCAAGGAGATTTTTGTTCCTATGAAGTGTTCATTTTAGTGTGCCTTAGTCTATCTGACACTGGGTTTCCATTCTGAGCATCTGTTTTCTGAGGCCATTTGCAGTAACAAGCATCTTAATGTCCTCCCAGAGGTAAACCTGGAGACCCTGCTGCCTTTTCCTCCCTCACTTCCCCATTCCTTTGCCAGCGTTTCCTGGGATCATCTTCCAAATAAATGGTACAACTTATCAATCAAGCACATGAACCCTTTGGGTAACCGGGACTTACTATCATTGGACAACTCTGGGAGCCAATACAGAACATGAGCTTAGGATTATCCCACCTAAGTAGCCAGGGCAGTGGGGGTATATGTGCACGATTTTGTCAGCTCCAGGCTAGGGCAGCTTAGGGTGTGAATTCTCAGGCACATCAGGCATGTGTACAAGCAGAGTGGCTTCCAGTGGCTGAAAAAGCCATCAGATGAAGACAGGAGTGTGGTGGCCACCACCATGTTCACCACCATGGCAAGGACCCCTAGGGGAACTGATGGCATCTGCTGTGGTGAAATCTGGGGTCCTCATCCCTGCTGGAAACTGGGGCTAACTAACATTTCTGGAAACCTATGAGGAACTATGTAGAAGGTACCATAAAAAGCATAGGGGAGTATAATTCTACAATATTCCATCATGCTTTGGCCAGATGGTAGCTACCTTGCAAGTCTAGATCAGTGTCTGAGCCAAAGTGGAGCAGTGGGCCCCAACAGGTACTCATGGGGCAGCAACAGAGCCAACCTGGGCCAGAAAGCAAGGCAGATGTGCAGCGGGAGTGAGCAGTTGTTGGACTACATTTAGATAGCTGCTGTGGCAACCTTAGAGAAGGGCAGCCAGGAGCTTGTGAGGTGGGACAGAGACTACAGAATCCACACGTTGACACGTCCATCTTTCAAAGTCTTTGGGTTCTTTCTCCATGAGAGAGAGTCTGGCATCTTGCCTTCACTAAATATAGGCCAACATTGAATTCTTGTTTGGACCAACAACTGATTTACTCCTGCTTGTTTGAGACCACACACTTCCCCTGGACCCTTGTGGCAAGAGCTCTATCACTGATAATTTTGAACCAATGCAGTTCATTTCTTCTTCCCTAGCCGAGCAACCATATGATCTATTCCCACATACATACCCAGGTTTCAGCTGGTCTAATAAACCGAAGTTGCAATTCTGACCCCGTATAAGCTATTGCTTATGTCAACTTCTGTCTACCGGGTATGTTGGAATGTAATGGTCTGGTCTGGAGGGAGTGAAGAGTGATGGGGATGCAGAGTCCCCATAAAGGTAGCTTCCCCAGGTCAAGTCAGTACAGCAGCTCTAGCCAAGGTGAGTTCTGGGTCCTCAGACAGGAGAGGAGGAGCTACTTTGGTAGAAGTGGGACTCCATGAGATTTGGAAGTTTGTGATTGAGAATAGGATCCTGGAAATCGGAAAGGGGGTTATTTGAGTGCATTGGACTTCCACCATAAGTTTATGAAGCTAAGTTTTGTCGTTATTTTGCCACTTGAAGGACTAAAATTTGGGTTTTTCTTATATACTTACCCTATAGCTATAAGAGAGGATACATTTTTTTTAGGGAAGTCTTGGAAACTCTCTGATTTTCTGATGATACCTTGCACTAAAAAATGTCTGAACATGCCACTTTTGTTCTGTAAGCTCTATCAGGACAAATGGAAACAGCCACCTCATTTTTTTTTTTTTGCATCAAATGCCACATAATTAAAGGTACAGGAAAACATCATTCTGGTGATTTTCTAAGCGTGTGAGTCTGGATCCAATATGTATTTCTTGAAATACCTACGGTGATGCTTTTAAGAAACAAGAGTTAGAAGGACAAAAATCTAACTTTCAGGTTCTCTGCTACAGAGTTGACAGGTGCTTCTCGCCAGAATTCAGGTCCCCACAAATATCACCCCAAATGTCACAGCCCTTCCACAGGGTAATGGGGGATCAGGAGGGTGCTGCTCAAGCTTGTATATGGCAAGCACATGAGTTAGAGGTAAAGAAATGGGTTCTGTTTCTGTTCTACTTTTCTAGGCTTGCAGGAACAGATTTGTCAGAGTCTTGCCCCTAGGGTTCTAGATTTATATTCTATTAACAAGAAATAGTTACTAGATATCTATCCCCCAAGACACAGGGGAGAGCAAAATAAATAACCACCAGTACAAATGTAGTTTCCTTGTTTTGGGGAAAGACAAACCAATGAATATGTTCCTGCCTTTGTTGGCTTTAAAATGTGGAAGTTGTATAGTGGTGGGTGTGAGGAAGGAGGCAGATGTCCCAATTTAGCAAGGGAATAGGATAGGAAAAGAACTGTTTTTACCAAAAGACTTTGATCTTGAACTTTGATTTGTGCAAAATGTATGTAGAGATAATTGGGTTAAAATTAGTGCTCAGCAATTGTGAAGTTTCGAAAGTAATTGTTTGGAAAGATGCCTTCTCAACAATCAATTACAATACTTAATTGGAGACACGAAATTTCCATTGCTAAATTTGTCAGACACTTATTTTAGAATCCTTTATTTATGATACGTTTGATACTTTTGTGACTTGGCCAAGTTGGATGTTGGAGAAATCTTAGAGTTTCTTCACTATTTACTTAGATCAGCGATTCATGGCTTCTAAGTATCCTAGCATGAATACAATGATAATCCACTATTAAATATAAAGGTATAGGCTTTAGCTTAAATTTTAATTTTTCTTTTAGGAATTCTTTCCTAGAACAATCAGACTTGGGCTTAGAAAGAAAAGCTTTTGGAACTCAGTAGAACCAACAAAAATAAGTAAAAATATTTCTAAGGTTTAAGCTTGCTTGAGGCTATTGTCTCGCAGTACAAAGGAGGTGGAGGCCAATTGGCTAGCTCAGTTCTCTTTACCTTTCAGAAGTCCCATATTAAAGTAGATTTGTACTGTTTAGTATTTCTCTAATTAATTGGAAAGTGAAAATATGTAGTGTAATACAAGTAGGAAATTTAAAATTTCACTTTGACAGTTGTCAAGTTTGGCAGATGTTGCTAACTGCATTGGGGAAATTTATTCTAGTAAAGCACTAACAGGCTTTAAAAATTGAATGGTAATTCTGGTTTCTTCTCTAATTCCTACAAAAGTGCTATTAATGCAAAAGTGAATTATAGGTATAACCAATATGTGCACTAGAAGTAAATTTTAGATATTTGCAGTAAAGTTGAAATAACTGCCTATGATGTAGATTTAAGATTTTTTTGTGGATTTCTATAGAAACCCAAGTTTATAGGACATTACTTCATTTGTTATAAGAATATGTTAATACACCTTTTGTACATGGTCATACCAGAAAAGGCTATTGGATTATAGTATTTTTGTGGACTTTATTATAAATAGTAAACAAGTCTAGTTCATATGAATTTTGAGTATTTTTTAAAAAATGGCAGCATTTGTCATTTTTCCCCTAAATGCTTTTGCTAGTAATTAAATACCTTGATTCTCCATCTCTCCATCAGGACACTAAGAAATTGTGATTTAACACCAGCATTTCCTGTGAAAAAATAATTGAGATAGTGGATGGATTTTTGTCCACAATATGGGATAATCTTTAGATAACTGGTCCAGAAACTTAAGAAACACCGATGTCATTTTTTAAAAAAATTTTTTCAGGTTCATACGTAGCTTTTTAAAAATTTTATTTTATTTTTTCAGTGAACCGAGATTCATTGTTCACGCACCACACCCAGTGCTCTATGTAATACGTGTCCTCCTTAATACCCACCACCAGACTCACCCAACCCCACACCCCGCTCCCCTCCAAAACCCTCAGTTTGTTTCTCAGAGTTCACAGTCTCTCATGCTTCCTCTCTCCCTCCAATTTCTCCCAATTCACTTTTCCTTTCCTTCTCCCCATGTCCTCCATATTATTCATTATGCTCCACAAGTAAGTGAAACCATATGATAATTGACTCTCTCTGCTTGACTTATTTCACTCAGTGTAATCTCCTCCAGTCCTGTCCATGTTGACACAGAAGTTGGCTATTCATCCTTTCTGATGGAGGCATAATACTCTATTGCAAAAATGGACCATATTTTCCTTATCCATTTGTCTGTTGAAGGGCATCTGGGTTCTTTCCACAGTTTGGTGACCGTGGCCATTGCTGCTATGAGCTCTGGGCTACAGATGACCCTTCTTTTCACTACATCTTTGGGGTAAATACCCAGTGGTGCAATTACAGGGTCATAGGGAAGCTCTATTTTTAATTTCTTAAGGAAATCTCCACACTGTTTTCCAAAGTGGCTGCACCAACTTTCATTCTCACCAACAGTGTGAGAGGGTTCTCCTTTCTTCATATCCTATCCAACACTTTTTGTTTACTGTCTTGTTAAGTTTTGGCCATTCTAACCAGTGTCATTTTTAAAAATGAAGGAGACTTTTGAGACCAAAAACAGCCATTGCAGGAGCTCCTCTCTTTAGTTTTGAGGAACAACCTCTGAAAATTTACTCTTCTAGAAGAACAGGGAGAGCACTGGGAAAAATCTGTCAGAAATCTTGCCCCCCGCAGTTTTTTTAAGAACTCTTGAGATTAGTCAGATGCTTCCAAGAATCTGAGGAGCATTTCTTCATGGAAAAATATGCCTCAATCTCTGTTATAGCAGTGAGCTTCAGTGCATTTTCCCATCCCCTTCTCCCAAACACTACAACAGCTTTGCAACTATGGTGGCTGTGAGAACTAGCAACCCAGAAGCCAGTGGAAGAAGTAGAATGATTTGGAATTTGAAGTGTCCTCATAACCCCATCCACATAGAATTTTCACCATTTGGCCTGAAACACCACCAGAAAGCTCCATTCTCAGGATTAATTGTGACCAGTCCTATGCCAGGGTGTTTGTTGAAAATAATCAGCAGCAATTATGATCATCAGTGATGTCCGAGGCATCATTACTAGTTGGAGATAACTTTTTTTGCTTTAGCCTTTATTAAGAGAAAAAATGGGAAATGAGAGGTCTATACAAGGATTCAAAAGGCTCCAACATATTCCTGGGAACGTAGATGGTTACACAGAGATGAGAGCCATGGTGTACCAGGGAAGACCTGAGAAGGGTCCCAATCTCTCACCTTTAGCTGATCTTGGCCCTGTGCTAACAGGAAGTAAAGGCTGAAGGAAAGTCATATTCTATGTCTTCCAGGGCACTGATAGCTTGATCCACCACATGAAGATTCACTTAGAAAAAGCTAGAAACGTATAGGCTCAGGCATTTAAAGAAATCTGTCCAATTATTAACTGGTCCATGGTTGTACATGACAGCTTAGTGAAGCCTCTCTTCAAATAGTACTTCTTTTACAAGTTTAATCCAAGAAAGCAAAAACAGGAGGAACAGCAACAAAAAGCAACAACAAAGATCGGGGGAGAGGAAGATCTGCCTTCCAGTTAACATGCCCAATATAACAAATTACAGAACTCACAAATAAGTAGTATGAACCAATGCCCCCCCAACTCCCCAGAAAAGAAGGTAGCTGATTAACTGTCCCAGAGGAAGCAAAGAGGTTGGACATATTAGGTGTAGGCTTTAAACCAGCTGTTATAAATATATTAGAAGAACAAAAGACCTGTCTAAAAACTAGACGAGAACAATGTCTTGCCAAATATTGCTAAGAGATAAAAGTTATAGGAAAACCAAATTATGGAGTGGAAAAATAACTGAAAAAGATTACCTGCTGCTGGGTTCTTGTAAAGTGGCAGAAGCATCAGCAAACTTGAAAAACACACAATTTGAAATTATCCAGTTTAATTCACTCAGTGGGACTATAAGGTCTCCAACTGCTACTGTCAAGATGTCTATTTCTTCCCTGAATTCCATCAGTTTAGTATATTTTGTTCTCAGATGCCTAAATGTTTATATTTTCACATTGAACTTTTAATTAACATGTTGTATCCTTGTCTTTTATAACCTTTGATTTAAACCTATTTTGTCTGCTATTAGTATAGCCATTCCTGCTCTATTTTGATTACTATTTGAAAGTGAAAGGAGAGAAACCGATTTCATGCAGTCTATTTAGGTCTTTGGATTTAAGGTGAATCTCTTGTGGACACCATATTGTTGGATTTAAAAAAAAAGATTTATTCTGTCAATCCATCTTTTCATTGGGAAGTTTAAGATCTGAAAGTGTGCATGAGTGTATGAGCAGGGGGAGGGGCATGAATTAATGAATTAATCTTTTAATCTTTAAAAGATTAATTCATTTATACCTTTATGTAGAAAAAGTGGAGTCAACATGTTTATAATGCTGGCTTTCATAATTGCCCATTTAACTTTATAGAGATCTTTGTTTCTTTATATGGGCTCTAGTTACTGTCTAGTGCCCTTCCATTTAATCTTGCAGGACTACCTTGAACATTTCTTAGAGGACATTTCTTGGTTGTTAACTCCCCAGCTTTTGTTTTTCTGAGAATGTCTTAATTTATGCCTTATTTTTAGAGGATAGTTTTGTCAGATATAGAATTCTTAGTTGACATATCCAGAGAGCTAAGAGAAGGGGGGAAAAAGCAAAAAACTAATCAGCCCACCACTTTTATCTTCCAAAGTTTCCAATGAAAAATCTGCTGTTAATCTTATTAAGGCCTCCTTGTATGTGGTAAGTCATTTCTCTTGTCACTTAAGATTCTCTAGTTCTTTTACAGATTTTATTTACTTTAGAGAGTGGAAGAAGGGACAGAGGGAGAGGAAGAGAATCCCAAGCAGACTTGATGTGGTGCTTGATCTCATGACCCTGAGATCATGATCTGAGCTGAAACCAAGAGTTGGATGCTTATCAAGCTGAGCCACCCTGGTGGCATATGAAAGGATGTTCAGCATTATTGGTTATTGGGGAATTGCAAATTAAATCAATGAGATACTGCTACAAACATATTAGGTTAAAAAGAAAACTGAAAAATAAGATTTCAGCAAGGATGCAGAGCAGAACCTTGAATGTATCATTGCTGGGGCAAGGGGCTCCAGGGGATGAAAATGGTGTGATCACTTTGAAAGACAGTTTGATAGCTTCTTACAAATGTTAATGTCCTAACTCAGAATCCAGCAATTGTGCTCCTAGATATTCTACCCCCATTTTTTGATTTCATGCAAAATTCTGCACATGTGAAGGTTCCTCAAGAAATTAATAGAATTATCATATGATCCAGTAATTCTACTATTTATCCAAAGAAAATGAGAACATTAGTTCAAAAAGATAAGCACCCCTATGTTCATTGCAGCATTATTTACAATAGCCAAGATACAGAAGCAGTCCAAATGTCCATTGGTAGCTAAATGGATAAGGATGTGGTATATATACACACACAATGAAAATGTTACTCCTCCATAAAAAGAATGAAATCTTGCTATTGGCAATAAGGATGGAACTAGAGGGTATTATGCTAAGTGAAATAAGTCAGGGAAAGAAATACTACATGATTTTATTCATGTGTGGAATTTATGAAACAAAAGACCCCAAAAAATAATGATCAGGATTTTTAAATACAGAGAATAAACTGGTGTTTGCTAGAGGAGGGGTGGGTCGGTGGGTGAAAAAAAGGGGATTAACAGTACATTTATTATGATGAGCGCTGAGAAACCTATAGAATGGATTTGTCAAGACCTGTAAAACTTTAAAGCATACAGAATAAATCTTAATGTACACAAACTAGAAAGTCACTTAGTAGGTTAGGAAAGCCTAGGCAAGAAGGCAAACTGACAAGAATCTCACTATAGTGTATGTGTATGAAGTCCTTTCTGGAGAGGACAAGGGGAAAGGTCATGATCCGAATAACAGATCAAGGTAAAAGGAACAACATAAGAACACACTGTAGTCAAGAAAGTGGTTTCCCATGGGGGTATATGTAACAATCCTAACAGTGTTATACATGTACGAGAAGTGAGCAGTTAAGTAAATGGACAGTGAGTTGTGGGAGGCAGACTTCTCGGATTCCTGGCCACCAGTTTATACAAGACCAAGGAGTGGTGAGGATAGGCAAGAATGGCATGGACCCTACATCTCATGGTATATTTGGTCATGACCGGGATGTTGGAATGTGATGAAATAAAGCACGGAGGAAAGCTGAAGGAGTTTGAGGAAAATAAACATGTAGTCCTGGGGTGGGGGGAAGTTACCAAAGTATGTGAGAACCATCCATCATATAGGGGCAAAGTTTCACTTGTCTAGGAGACCAATGAAAAAGGCAACGTGTTGTATATGCTGAATGAAGGCTTAGGAAAATTGAAGATGCTCCAGTTATCGAAAAGTAAGAGGCCTCCAGGTGATGTCTCTGGTCCTAGGATGCATCCCAGGGCCTGAATCTCTACATTGCTGTAGATGTTTACAGCTGGAGTCATGAGCCAGTACTTTGTAGTCGAGGGTCATCTTGGCCATCCATGGGACCAGTGCCAATTTGGCAGACATTACAGTTTCTGGGGTGTCAGACTTATCTGAATCCCTCCCCTGTGCTGAAGCATAGAAGCCAGCCATGGAGTCCCCATCTGTTACCGTAACCTCTGACCCCAGGATCTTGTTCACACCTAGAGCCATAAATCTATCTGGCTTTGTGTTAGGTAGAAGATACTAAAATATTAGGATATTGGCTTGAGGAAAGCACTGTGTGAAGATGTATAAAAATATTGGATGCAAAGTTTAAATGAGAGAAGTGATTTATTAGCCTGATTATCTTCCATGTAATATTTGGGATATAATTCTACTAAAACAGGTTTTTCTGTAATGTAAATTTAACTGGGTACCCTATGTTTTATCTGGCAATCCTCTTGAAAGGGGAAGGCTATAAAATAAGTAAGTATGTAAGGTGGAAGGTTTTATTTCAGAACAACAGTGTTCTTGGAGCAAAACATGCAAAAACTCTTATTACCCTCTCCGAGTCCAAAGGGTTATACTAAATTGAACCCTTCTATTTATTTAGCACCAACTAAGTAGACTGGAGAGTTTATTAATGTGGACCAAAATTCAAACTGAAATGAATAGGAAGAAACGTAGTATCGCCAGTAAGGTATAACACATGATTTGGTGACCAATTATATCCCATCAACCAGAAATCTCCACTTAGAAAGGGCTTTTTCACCCTATTAGTCTCTTTCTAGCTTTTAAGTTGGGCTTGGAGTCACTGTCAGGCCAGATATCCAGCTTTCTGTTATTATTTATTTATTTAAAAATTTTATTTTAAAATTTATTTATTTCCAGCATAACAGTATCATTATTTTTTCACCACACCCAGTGCTCCATGCAATCCTTGCCCTCTATAATACCCACCATCTGGTACCCCGACCTCCCACCCCCCTGCCACTTCAAACCCCTCAGATTGTTTTTCAGAGTCCATAGTCTCTCATGGTTCACCTCCCCTTCCAATTTACCCCAACTTCCTTCTAACTCCCCATGTCCTCCATGCTTTTTGTTATGCTCCACAAATAAGTGAAACCATATGATAATTAACTCTCTCTGCTTGACTTATTTCACTCAGCATAATCTCTTCCAGTCCCGTCCAAGTTGCTACAAAAGTTGGATATTCGTCCTTTCTGATGGAGGCATAATACTCCATAGTGTATATGGACCACATCTTCCTTATCCATTCATCCGTTGAAGGGCATCTTGGTTCTTTCCACAGTTTGGCGACCGTGGCCATTGCTGCTATAAACGTTGGGGTACAGATGGCCCGTCTTTTCACTACATCTGTATCTTTGGGGTAAATACCCAGGAGTGCAATGGCAGGGTCATAGGGAAGTTCTATTTTTAATTTCTTGAGGAATCTCCACACTGTTCTCCAAAGAGGCTGCACCAACTTGCATTCCCACCAACAGTGTAAGAGGGCTCCCCTTTCTCCACATCCTCTCCAACACATGTTGTTTCCTGTCTTGCTAATTTTGGCCATTCTAACTGGTGTAAGGTGATATCTCAATGTAGTTTTAATTTGAATCTCCCTGATGGCTAGTGATGATGAACATTTTTTCATGTGTCTGATAGCCATTTGTATGTCTTTATTGGAGAAGTGTCTGTCCATATCTTCTGCCAATTTTTTGATATGATTGTCTGTTTTGTGTGTGTTGAGTTTGAGGAGTTCATTATAGATCCTGGATATCAACCTTTTGTCTGTACTGTCATTTGCAAATATCTTCTCCCATTCTGTGGGTTGCCTCTTTGTTTTCTTGACTGTTTCCTTTGCTGTGCAGAAGCTTTTGATTTTGATGAAGTCCCAAAAGTTCACCCCCAAACTACTAGAACTCATACAGCAATTCAGCAACGTGACAGGATACAAAGTCAATGTACAGAAATCAGTGGCTTTCTTATACACTAACAATGAAAATACAGAAAGGGAAATTAGAGAATTGATTCCATTTACTATAGCACCAAGAACCATAAGATACCTGGGAATAAACCTAACCAAAGAGGTAAAGGATCTGTACTCGAGGAACTACAGAACACTCATGAAAGAAATTGAAGAAGACACAAAAAGATGGAAGACCATTCCATGCTCTTGGATCAGAAGAATAAACATTGTTAAAATGTCTATACTGCCTAGAGCAATCTATACTTTTAATGCTATTCCAATTAAAATTCCACTGGTATTCTTCAAAGAGCTGGAGCAAATAATCCTAAAATTTGTATGGAAACAGAAGAGACCCCGAATCGCTAAGGAAATGTTGAAAAACAAAAATAAAACTGGGGGCATCACGTTACCTGATTTCAAGCTTTACTACAAAGCTGTGATCACCAAGACAGCATGGTACTGGCATAAAAACAGACACATAGACCAGTGGAACAGAGTAGAGAGCCCAGATATGGACCCTCAACTCTATGGTCAAATAATCTTTGACAAAACAGGAAAAAATATACAATGGAAAAAAGAGAGTCTCTTCAATAAATGGTGCTGGGAAAACTGGGCAGCTATATGTAGAAGAATGAAACTCAACCATTCTCTTACACCGTACACAAAGATAAACTCAAAATGGATAAAAGACCTCAATGTGAGACAGGAATCCATCAGAATCCTAGAGGAGAACATAGGCAGTAATCTCTTCGATATCAGCCACAGCAACTTCTTTCAAGATATGTCTCCAAAGGCAAAGGAAACAAAAGCGAAGATGAACTTTTGGGACTTCATCAAAATCTGTTATTTATTTTTTAAACAGATTCCAAACAGTCAACATGGTATGGTTAGTACATTCTGTACAAGTGATCTAGCCACATGCAAAAAGCTGGGGATAAAGCTGTGTCCTGCTAAGTGTTAAGTTTGGAAATATCAAGTGGTGGCCAGGATTCTGAAGTCTGTAGATAAAGGGCCTTAAACTCTGCAATAAAATCCTATAACCTGGGCTCACTGCATGAAACCAGGGCTGTAGGAGAAGTGGATTTTTAAAACTATCACTGTGGGGCCCCCAGTCATACTCAACCAGTTCCAGTCCTAATTCACTCAAGCCATTTTCCCCATTCTTTCTCACATGCTCAGTGTTCTACAAAACAGTGCATCTCCTTCCACCATCCAAGTTCAGAGGTAGAAGTCAGCCTTCTACAAGGCTTAGTACAACTGACTAAGCCACACCCTCAGAGTTTGATTTGATAGGTCTGGGATAGGGCCCATGAGTTTGCATTTCTAGAACATTCCCAGAAGATATTGATGCGGCTGGTCTGGCAACCACCCTTGGAAAATCACCAGTCTAGCTTTAACATTACTACCAATAATCTGCTTATCTCCAGCAATGGGATCCTTATCTGGCTGGTAAGTGATCCACCTTCAAAGATCCCATTCTGAAACTCTGCTTCCCAAGAGGACTTCTGGTAACCACTGTCTTGCATAGAATATTCCAGAAACATGGAAGGAAGATGCATGCAAGTGGCTTAGGAAGGGAAATGCTTCCAGAAGGAATTAGCAAGGGAGTGGAGATGAGCAGCATAAGGAAGTGGAAGCCAAGCAAGGATAAAATTTCACATAAAACCCCATTGTGGGGGCATCTGTGGGTGGCTCAGTGGGTTAAGCCTCTGCCTTCAGCTCAGGTCATGATCTCAGGGTCCTGGGATTGAGCTCCTCATTAGGCTCTCTGCTTAGTGGGGAGGCTGTTTCCCCCTCTCTGTCTGCTGCTCTGCCTACTTGTGATCTCCCTCTCTATGTTAAATAAATAAATAAAATCTTAAAAAATAAACTCATTGTGGTAGCTGCTACTCATGCTGCCCCTCGCTGTGCATGAAGGGCAGAGTCCAGGAGAGATCAAGCACAGTTCCCAGCTATCCTCTCCCATTAGGGTCAGATACTTGGCTCTCCCAGCAATGATGTGTGAACTCTCACATGGAACCATGTGAGCTTAGTGTCCAGAGTTTTTATTGGAGGTAGGCATGGGATGGCCACACATGTGTGGGACCTTAGTACTCAGACTTTCCAGAGGTCAAGTTGTTATTTATGGCCCAAGTCCCCCACCACAAAACTCACTGTTAGCATAGATTATCTAGTATGACTCATGGCCCCTAAGTAAACAAAAACACATTCATCAGGCAGGATTTCCCAAGATGTTAGAGATTGTCTTGCAGAAGCCAGGCTGGGGCCAAACCCCTCTTTAGAATATGTAGGGTGTAGACAACTCAGAAGTACTGGGTTAGTCCTTTAGTACATATGCACAATTCTTTCTTCAAAGTTGAAGCACCAGTTTGTAGGCAATACTTTGATTCCTGGGCTCATGGCAGTATCAATCACAGTCCATCCATTTTACATTTAAAACCCACTTGTTTGGTACTCCATTACAGGAAGGTCTCAGGTTCAAAGTAGACTACCATCAGGAGGTGATCACTCAAAAGGCTTCAGATAGGCATGTCTCCCATTTGCTATCACTCTCAGTGACCTACTTACGGTTTTGTCTTTCTTCCTGATTCTACAAGTCTAGTACTTCTAGATGTAGGGGCACTGGCTCTCAAAAGGGGCATGTTTGTGTCAAGGGACACAGAAATACCCTATTTAAAAATGAGCAGTGATTACTGCCTGAGCACTCAAGGCTCCTTGAGTTAAGAGGACAGCAGACAAGAGACACCATCTTGGCAGGGGTAATTGGTTTTAATCTGGAGGGAGCAGGGCTGCTCTTATACAGTGGGACAGGAAAGAATATGTTTGGTGCCTAGGCAACCTACTTGTGCATTTCATGGCAATCCCTTCATCTGTTTTGATTACAAAGGAGGTAAGTGCAAAGCATCCATGGCCTCAGAAAAATGAGATTTCAGCTCAGGTCCATGAGAGGTGAGGACCTCATTCATGCCACCAAGAAAGCCACCAAGACCAGCTGAGGTATAGAAGGGTAAGAGAAATCTGGAATGTAGAGGAAGGTGACACTACTTATCAGTTGAAGCCCCAAAAGTAGCTCTTTCATAGGATTTAATTTGTCTCTAACTTTCTATTCTTTCTTCTATATTTTCCTCTGGAAAAGTCCTATTGGAACTCTACAGGAAATTCCCTGAGAACTTACTCCAAGAAGTGGCTCTGGGTGGTGCAAAGGCAATGGTGGATATGGTCATATTTTGTCCAAATTCCTCCATAGAAACAAAGAACTTCTCCCCCACAGCTACTTGAAGTGCTACAGGAAGAAAATGTTACCACTTAGGGAACTGTCTCAGCTAAAGAGATCTTTGCATAGGGTTGAGCACCATTCCCAGTGATACATTCCAGTGGAGAGTACCACTGACCCTATAGGGAATTTGAAGCTGGGATTATGATTCAGAGTTATCTCAACATGGGGTGAGAGGGACAGACCTGTATGCTCTTAAGTGATAAGTTGGCTTCTCCTCTGCCCAGTCCTGCTGGATCAATCCTTCTCCAGATGTTGCTTCCAATAGCACTCCATGGTACACTTCCTGTGTATTCATCTTTGTCTCAAAAACTGACTTCCTGAAAAGCTCCGTCTACAACAGCATTTGCCCTTGAAGACTATGGACAGGCTCATTCAAACTCACAAGCTCAGGCTGTAATAATTTTCACCTGGGTGGAAAATCTCTGTAGTCCTAGACATTGTATAAATGCAGGTCTCCTCTTCAGGGGTGATCCATGACAGAGAAGCCACAGTGATGGCCAAAGAGGCTTCATCCTGGAGGACCTGGCCTAAGAGGGAAAAGGGACCTTGTATTCAGAGATTCAGGTGTGGAGGAGGAGGGGACTACTGTTAAAGAGTAGATGGCTCTTCCTGTCAAAGCAACTCCAGCCCCCTACAACTCAAAGAGGGAACAACTGCTTTACTGAAAGTGTTTCCTTCATTCCTGAACCCTGAGATTAATCAGATTTGAAAACACTGACAGCATCTGACATACTTTTCAATGTCCAGAGATTTCAGAGGGAACCTCAGCATGAGTAATAACTGCATCTATCTGATATAGTTATTGAACCAAAACTTTACTATCAGCTCATTAAGGTTGAGGGTTGAAGCCCATTCCACCAAGGTAACCTAATATGCATGCATGATCTTGCCAAACACCTCTTCCAATATCCTCAGCTATTCTAGAATTAAGATTATGTGCTTCTCACATCTTGGTTTTACTGACGTGAGATCCTTTGGGAGTACCATAGTTTAATCAGATGGATTCTAAATAGTTCCAGTTGATGGTCTCCCAGAAAACATTTTAAAATTGATATAAAATTTATATAACATAAATTCACTAATTTAACCATTTAAAAGTATACAATTCAGTGGCATTTAGCATATCCACAATGTTGTGCAGCTATCACTGCTACCATAATGTTTAGATCACCCCAATAGGGTGATTATTTCTTCACATGGATTTGAGTTAAAATCCAGTGTCCTTTAAGTCTGAAGGACTTGGTTTATCATTTCTCATGTGGTAGATCTAGTAATGATAGACTCCCTCAGTTTTTGTTTATCTGGAAATATCTTAATTTCTCTTTGGTTTTGGAGGATAGTTTCACCAGATATAGAATTCTTTGATGGGTTTTTTTCTTCCCCTTTTGGTACTTTAAGTCTATCATCCCACAGCCTTTTGGCTTCCATGATCTGCTGAGAAATCAGTTGTTAATATAACTGGAAGATACCCTTGTACATGATGAGCTGATCCCATTTTTGTCCTTTGCCTTAGACAGTTTGATAATGCATCTTGATATAGAACTCCTTGGAGTTCATTGAAATTTTTGGGTAATAGATTCATGTCTTTTCATCACATTTGGGGATATTTTTGCCCTATTTCTTGAAATTTGTGCTCCTTGCTCACTCTCATATATGTATCTTGGCATGCTTGCACAAAATGAGCAGGCCTGCAGGTTGACCAGATGTTTATTTTGGTTTCTACATATCTGAGACTGAATTTAGGCTTCCAAGAGATTTCCATGAAGGGCTTGCTTGATTCAAGAGAAAACAAGGCCAATTCTTCTACTCCTCTCTCTCCATCTTAGGAAAATTTTAACACTTGAGGTTTTTTTTTCCCCACTAAGGTACCATTTTAATGCAAAAGAAGATGGAAAGTCCACTTCTTCCTCTACCATCCACTATTACTAGCTCCCACTCTGCATTATGGGCAATATTTGAAGAAGTCTTCATCTTTATACCTGCTACTCCAACCCTTAGTGGAATACATGGTCAGTCTTCTACCATGCCCCTTGAATCACCATGCCACTAGTTCTATGCACCATGGGATGACATCCTGGAGGCTGAATATTCCTTGGAGGCAACCCATGGGCTGAAGAACCCACTTTGTAACACAGTAAGCTTAGAATTAACATCTCACCAGAGGTACTATTTAATAAATGACTAGTAAATGTCATGAGTATATATCACTCATATTTCTCAGTCCAGGATAATTCTGAAGTATTTGTTTTATAGCAATTCCTAGAGCTTTTCTGAAGGATTAATCTCTAGTCTATCCCTGTAGCAGCTGGTTTATTAGGACCCCCCACCCCTCTTACTGGTGAGTCCTTCCTTTCCCTGTATCACCTTCTTAAGTCCTTCTTCAGCACTTCTTCACACTTAAAGTAAACCCTTGTTTCAGGGTCTTATATAAATCTTAGGGCCTGATTGTGGGGAATCCAGCAAAGAAAATGGTATAAGCCTAATTCTGCTGAAACTCAGCAAAAGATTTGATCCTGGTTATTGACGTACTTTGCTTTAAGATCAGATTTTAGCTCCTTCTTCAAATGTCATATGTGGAGGGAGAACTAGTAGTGGTAGGAGAATCCAAAGGAAAGTTGCTTCTGCTATAGAGCATCATCAGAGCATAGGTTTGATTGTAAGTGAATTAGAATGGTATTGGTCACTAGCTGTGGAAGAAGCCAACTTGAAATAGTGACAGACAGGACAACCTCAGCTAAGATTTACTGAGTGTCCAACTTGTATAGAGGCAAAGGGAACAGGAAGTTTTTGAGGGCAAAGATGTTACAGCTAACCAAAGCCCATCAATCCCAACCCTGTTAAGTCATGTTGCCCTCATAAGTTCCCCCTCACACATACCTCTCAAGTCCCTTCACATTAGAAGCCTCTTAACAGCTGAAACCTTGTCCATCTTGCTCACTGATGCATCCCTTATACCTAGTACCTGGTAGATCAGGTCAATTGACTAAAGGGTTAATGAATCTAGAAGTCAATTGTGTAGATAACCACAAGATAGAACTTTCTGGGTGCAGGGGAATGCTGGAATCAGCATGAAGGTTAAGAGGGATGTGGTATCTTTTCATAAGCCCATGGCAGACACTCTGCCTTCAGAGGCTCCGCTTGTTCCCTGAAAGGAGAAGAACACCAATATAAAACAGGTCCATCGGCAGTGTTGCTTTCGGTAACAGCCACAGTGCTTAGCTGATGGTTAGGGAAGGTAACATGCAGGATGCCCTCAGTTTAAGACTTCAACATCACCTTTGCCTCTCTTAGCACATACATGCCTGTTCCCACTCACCTACATGAGATCCTAGTAGAAGCTATTCCCCACAGGAAATAAACTCTAGAACACTGCATCATATTCAAGTCAAATGGCTCATTCTTTGATTAGATGCTTAAGTAACTGGGAAATCTGTTGTCATGATCTTAGAGTCATGTGTTCGTTCTTAAAGCTCATGTGGCAATCAGATCAAGGATCCTATGCAAAAATCTTATGAGTGCTCCTGGCACTGACCCCAGTATTCCACTTTTATTTGTTCTTCCCAATGCTGTACTTTAAGTGAACATGTGCAGTGTTCCCTATCATAGTGGCAGAACCCAACTGTAGGGCCAAGCTTGGTTGCTCTCCAAAATGGTATTGGTCTGCATTCATTCATTGTCCTGGAAATAATCTTAGGAGTCCATTAGCACCATCAACCCTATAAAACAGCACAGCATACTGGACTCAGACCTCAGAAACCTAAATGTTACTAAAAATTTTAATTCCCAGAGATATACATGCTCTTAAGTGGCCTGAAACCTAGATTTTTAAAGCCAAAAGTGTTTTTAATCTGAGATGACGCTGGGTTATAGACTTTTTGATAAGACTAAAATATTACCCATTCAACACTTCAGAATAAGAATGCCAAAACCATTAAATATGTTATTGTCCTATTCAAGAGTCACAATAGCCCTATTTTCCATTTTGCAGAGTAGCAGGGAGACTGTAGCATGCTGGCAGAGAGTTGTATACTGTTGTTTGAGAACCACCATTTTGGCAAACATCTCCTGATGTCATCCTTGTGGACACTGATAATTCTAAAGCACTACTGCAAAGATGATAAAACTAGAACAGGATCCAGGCTGTGACCATCATAAAAGGAGTTTTAGAAACGTCCTCCAATTAAGCTACAGACAAGGTTTTAGTGTTTTCTGCTCCATGAGAGGGCTTTAGTGTATAGTATATAACTGTATGATCTGTTATGTAAGAGGAACACTACATTAACTTATCTCTAAGATCTGTACTTACGGGCCATTTTCTACTGCTTTTTGTTCAAGTTTTCAACTAAGAACACAGAACCTCATTTAGAATATTTAAAGACAGTTGGCACGTGTGATGGTTAGTTTTAGGTGTCCCCTTAACTGGATTACTGGGTCCCTAGATATTTGGTCAAGCATTATTCTGGGAGTGCCTGTGGGAACATTTCTGGATGAGATTAACACAAATGAGTAGACTGAGTAAATCAGTAGATGGGGGCCACCCACACTGCAGAAGGCAGCTGAAGAGCGGAGTAGAACAGACTGACCTTCTCCCAGGACAGAATTCTTACTGCCTGCCTGCCTTCACACAGGGACATCCGTTTTCCTGCTTTGGGAAGCGGAACACTGGCTCTCTTTGGATCTCAAGCCTGATGGCCCTTGGATAGGAACCACACAGTTGGCTGTCCTGGGTCTAGAGCCTGCTGAGTCACTCTGCAGATCTTGGGATTTGCCCATCTCCATAACTGCATGACCCAACTTCTTTTCTGATCTATCCTTCCCTCTCCTCACCCTCCAGACAACCCGGACTAACACAGCATGTCTGATCAGTGGCATTTCCCTTCAGTCCAGTTAGCATTCCAACAGGATATCTATCACATCATCAGCTCTCAGTTACTTAGTATCCTCAACATCTACTCGATCATCCATGGATGAGCCCTGATAAAACCCCGGGAGATCATCCTTGTGTACAGGGGCAGAAAACCTAGTATCACATCATTTGGGAGATTAGCACAAGGGTGCCAGTTCTGTGGTAATTCTAGGGCTATAGCTCAACTCCTCTTATCCCCAGCATCAGGTAATAAAGGCCTTCAGCCTAATTGGAAGGCCACAGACTCCGTTCCTTCTCCACCAGTAACTAGTGTTATTTTGATCGAGTCAAGCACCACACCCACTTCCCCTTCCTAAAGTGGGAGGATGGCTTCTGTATACTTCAGAGTAGAGAGGACACATTCTACATTATCCTTGCTGCCCTGCCCTGCACCCCCGCCCCCTGGTAAGTAGTCTAGAACCGTAGTACTCCTCACCATGAATCACATGGAAGCATTCTGCATAAAGAGAAGAGATGGACTAACCAGAATTCAGTTTGCCAAATTGAATCTTAATGGACCAATAACATTTACTTAGGTTACATGAGCAAATACTCGAAGTCTATAGTTAAGAATTTATCTTATAATAGCACTGAAGTCTGATACCTGGTTAGTACTTGAACATATTTATTAAGGTTAGTTGCGGGTTTCCTGGGATCAGCAGGGTGTACTAATGGGCTCCTAGGTTTTGCTGAAGCTCCATCCACCTCTTACATCCCAGGCATAGTTCATAGAGTTGTGTTACTCTAGAGGGATTTGGAGACAAAGACTTCATGTTTATTCAGGCACTGCTAAGAACCAGTGTCAAGAATTTCAGACCTTGTTTTACTGGAAGCATCCTGCTTTTCTCAATCCCAGGGAGCAAGTATCACAATATAGGTTTATTTGAATCAAGCAAGTGATACACTGAAGCTTTACATAGAGCTCTACTCGTTGATAAGGGAGGGTCTATACCCATTACCATTTAATTCTCAGAGACCGCAAGAACTATTGAATTACTAACATCCTAGGACAGAGCTTGGCTCTCCATTGGCACTGTGAGGGAAACTATTTTCCCTCACTTTGAATCACTAATTGAATAGAATCACTAATTAAAGACCGTTCTGTATCTCCCCATTTAGGGATCGACATGACTACTTATAATCAATGGAGAAAGACACAGGGCTTGGCTGTCTAACAACTGCCAGGTTAAAGTGGAAATTAATGAGGAGTTCAACAAAGATCATGAAGAGTTTCACTGCTTGGCCCTCCTACATGTGCACAAGCCTCCACTCCTCCAGGATTTAGCAGCTCTCCACTGCTTCCCCACCAAACTCCTCACCAAGTACGAGTTTCCATGGTGACGATGTCAAATCACCTCCATCCCTCTGCTGCTGTTCTTCCTTGTCCTATCCTTTTGAATTGAATTGGTAACCCAACTTTCCTGCTGGCTTCCTGAGCTGGAGATAACTTCTTCCAAGATCCCTTTCTGAAGGACATGAAAAGCTTTCAACAGAAAAGAAGACTCCTAGAAGGGGCATGGTTCTAGCAGGACCCTCTTCCAGTCTCCTCTGGATCCCTTTAGGAACCAGCATTCCTGTAGTTCTGTCATCCCCTTGATGGGTAGAAGAGCTGATTAGGGAAAGAAGGCAGACAGAGAGGTTGGAAGACAGGTTTCCAGAGGAAAGACAAACATTGCTTTTGTGCTCTGCCCTATATTGTCACTCAATGTTAGATATAGGACAAATACAAGGCAATTAAGTGAAACATAGCTATGACTATGTAGAATCCTCTGTTGGAAGGAGCTAAGCCTAGAAGGGAAGATGAAGTTAGGATGCTACTGGAGTGAGCAGGGAGAAAAAATAATGGAGACCAGTTCAAACCAAACTTTCACCTGCTCCTTAAATCCAAAGTCAGGAGAAGATTAGAATCTAGACTTGGATTAGGTTTGTGTTCAGGGCAAAGGAGAAAGAGGAATCAGGCAGAATGGTTCTGACATGGCCATCTGGGTACAGAGTGCTAGCAGAAAGGGAGGAAAATAGGCCGGTTTGGGGAGTGGAGCTGGGAGAGACAATCAGACAAGCAGTTGAATACATGGGTCTGAAGCTCTGCTTACATTCAGGCTGGAATTCTGAAAGGTGAAGACGTCTGTAGGTATCATTATACTGGGGTTTCCATTTCTGTCACCCAGGGAGAAAACTCTCAGGCTGCACAGCCTAGAAGCCCATGGAACAGAACTATTAAAGAGAACACGGTAGAAAAAAGGAGACAGCAAGGAGATGAAGCAACAGCAGAGGGGTGGGGGTGGGGAGCAGTCAGGGGGAGAGTGAGCAGAGCCTGGGGTGAGGAAGAAGCACAAGGATCACTCGAAGTGTAGGAGAACAACAAGCAGACGTGGTGTCTCAGCTTTTGGTGGAGAAGCCCATGATGACACTGAGGAACGTGGACATTTACAACCCTCAGAAGGTTCTCCTTGAAATCCTGTGGTGCTCTAGCCTCTTGATTTGAGAAAAGTCGAGAGACCCAGGCATCGAGAAGGGAGAAGCTCCAACCTAGGGTAAGAAAACAGACAAGGAAAAGCATCAGAAATAAAGTGAAAGACCAAAAGATAGTCTATTCTAAAAATATTCAGAAATGCTGGCAACATAGCCTCCTGGAGGGCTTCTCTGGAATGGTGTGCTCTACACAGAATTCAGCATGCCTTCTGGTTATTAACAAGCAAGCCCACCTGGGTTCTTTCTTCCTACAGGTGACAGCTATCAAGAGACCTGCCTGGGGCCACATGAGATTTCAGCCGTGTACCTGACCTACATCAGCCGAGGAGCTCAATGTGGGCTTAATCTGCAGTTGGGTTTTGAACTGGGTTCCTCAGCAAGCAATCAAAAAACCAATTGTTTCTGTAACACTCAGCAGAGTCCTAAGAACAAGTATAGAGCTCTTTTAGGACTTCCAGCTTTCTGAAGCACCACTAACTAGATAGAAATCATAGCTGGACCCAACGGCCAACTGGGCTGTGGAGTGGGAGGTGTCCAGCTACCACTGTGGCTCCCACCAGTTATATTGGAAGCTGGACCACCTCATCCTCCACAGCCCTACCTTAGAGTCTTGTGCCTTTTTGTCTTCATGACTGGGAAAGAATCTGGCGCTTCAGATATAAAGACGTCCAGCTTAACTTCCTACACAGGACCTCAAACATACTGTTCTGCCTCTCTAGGGTCCAAAGAAGTCTGAGAAAGATTTTCCCCATGTTCCCTGGGAAGAGTCACTCCCCTCTCAGGACCTGCTTTCTTCCTTCTGGGAGGGAAGTAACTTGAACTGAGAGGGTTTTGAGGTAGGATATTCTTTCCTGCCCCTCAAGCTTTACTGGGGACCAGGAATGTGACAAGGGGCAACAATGCAGTAGGAAGCAGGATCTATCCTCTGTAGCTGGGGATTCCATGCTTCTAGACTGGCCCACATTCTTCTGGTAGCTCATGGAACTGTGAATACTGGGAACCTTTTAATAGATTCAGGTTCTGTTTTTATTAATAGCATTATTGTATATTTGAAATAGGAATTATTATAGCCTATAACACAGTGGCAAAGGGAATTATAACTTCAAACGTGTTTCAAGAAAACATTAATTTTGAATAAATGAGATATCACTTAATCTTTTGTGTTTCAAAGGATACATTCCTCTCCTACACCTACATCAGCACAAAGGGACCCGTCAGAAACTGAAAGCAGGTGGGATGGATTGAAGAAAGACCATGAGTTAGTCACAAAGAGACTGACAGTCAATTTCTTCAACTTCTGTTAGAGAATATGGTTAGTGTCACCAAAGTAGGGCCATCTAGGAATAGATGATCAGTCTCACAACGGGTCAGAAGTATCCTGGGGCCCTCCATTGTAAACATGTGAAGCAGATAAAGGGGAGGGGGCCTCACAGCACAGCTGGATCAGCCTGCATCTCAGGGGCCCAGAATATCCTAAGTATCCAATTCCAAGGTGGGGGGGGCCCTTCCCTCCAAGTGGGCTTCCCTTCTACTTCACCCTAACATCAGTGGTCAAATTCAAGGATTTCAAGCAAGCAGTTTTAGAGCTCTAGTGTTAGTGAGAACTGCAGAGGAACGTCAATTAAGGACACTACCCTTGTGCAGAGGACACCTCTCCAAAGAGCCCCATCAGGTTTATCCATGGCAGTATTTTCATTGTTTCTTAAGGTCTGACTCTTTCTCAGAGCATCTCTGCTCCATCAGATGGTTTACTGCATTTGGAGACAAGATCCCTTGTACCATTTGATTTGGATGAAGATATTGTCTAGAAGTTCAAGCAGTAATTAAAGACTATGGCCAAGGTGCACTGGTTGAGAGATCATCGGTTTGGGAAGCCAGTAGAACCACTCCCAGGGATAGAGTTGTCATCTTGGAACCAGTCCTCCTGGGCTTTATTCTTAGTGCACATGAACTCACCCCCCATCCACGGAAGCCTCAGTCACCCACTGTGGCCTGGCAGCCTTTCTGTCATAGTCTCTTTACCATCAACAGGTCAATATTTCTGTATCCTAAGAAAGAACTTCTGGTCCAGTCTTAATTGGAACTAGAGTAGCTGCTCCTAGCTTCCTAGAACCATCTTGTGGCTGACTGCAAGAGTAGGATTTCAGAGCTGATGACACCATCAGGCCTCTTTCTTGCTGTTCCCAAATCAGACGCTCATCAACAGTCAGAACCTCTGAGTCAGAATCTATTGGGGACACCATGTAAAAATACAGAACCTTCCTGGGGACACTTAGTGCTTTTTGTGATCTAAGACCGGTTCTTCTGGACTGTGGTATAACAAAGGCCTTTCATTGGAAGTTCCAAAAACTTGTGCTTTCCATCCCTGGACATCAATTGGCAATGGGAAGATGGGTCAGTGTTTTGAGTAACAAATCAAGGTTCTGTCATGGTAATATTTTGTCCTTGAAGGATACCCAAAGTTGGCCAAGGTCACAGACTCAGTTGGATATATTTGGAGGAAAGTTTCACAGCTGAGAAAGGAGCTGGCTCTGTGAGCCTTTTGTGCTTTAGTTATGGGACATGGGGAAAAAAAGCACTTCTTGCTTAAAAGCCACCATCAACCACAGAAATGAAGCATTTGGAGGGGCAGAGGTAGGGCATATGTGGCAACACCTCGATTTTATGCTAACATCAGAGGCTGAACAAGGAATTCTGGTGGCAGCATGGTGATACGGGTCAAGGAGCCTCTGCTAAGAGCAGGAGAGACTGTGGGTGGCTGGACTGCCAGCGATAGAGAAGAGAGCTCTACCACTGTCTAGCAGCTTTCAGATTCTTCAGTCCAGCAGTTCTACCATGGCCTTTCTGGGATCCATTTACAACTCAGGCCTCAGACACTGGACGCAAGTTACATGAAGCAGAGAGAACCATTCTCTGCAAGCCCATGGTTCCTTCTCCAGACGAAGAGCTGCTCTCTTGTGCACAATATTGAAATATTGTGAGCTACCTTGGGGGCTTGGCTCTAAGGCTTCTTCTGTGGTGGACAATGCTGGGCAGACAATCTTGGGATCTAGTGACTGTATCTTAGTACTATGCCTTTCAGAGGGTGCTGGCCTGATGGAGCATGGGGATAGCCTCCTGAAAGCACAGCTAAAGCACCAACTCAGAGTCAGTCCTCTGCAAGGACAGGCACCATACTCCTGGATGCACAGGAATAGGTCTCTAGGGTGCTATTTCACAAAAGGAAGGGACATATGGTTTGGAAACCAAGATGTAGAAACAGCAGAGTCCCCCCACCCCTTGCCATAACTCACAATGGTTCACTGGGGAGCTTTGTGCTTCCTGTTCCTGCAACTCTTGCCTCTGCAGGGTTAGACTAGGTTCTATTTAAGGACCCTACACTCCTGCCAAAGGGTCCTGTTGGCTTTCCAGTCACAACTGTTACTGGGTATTTTGGGTTCCTTGTTATTGCTGGTCCAGAGCCAGCAAGAAGGGCCACCATCTTTCATCTATCAAGGGGCATTGCCATGATGATCAAAATGCAATAGGGTTTCTATGACACCAGGAAGCAGAGTAAAGGATCTAGGTCTTTGAATAGTCCTCTTGGACACATTATCCATTCATTCAACCAAGTGTGACTAGTCCAGCAACACCAGCCAGAGAAGGGAGGAGTATCTGTGGCTCAGACCCCTTAGGAATGAGAGTTTGAGTCAAGTCAGTCACTGAGACCAGGAGTGGTGTGGGCAGAGAAGAGAATTTAGGATGGATAGTGGAGGAATAAAAGCCCATGTGCCAGTTATGCCCTGAGGCTGCCTGCAGTGATGGGCACTGGTTCACTTTTCTAACCTCTCCCTTCTCAGTTTGCCCACCAGGAGCTGGAAAGTTGTTCCTCTACCCAGGTCAGGTAGGCTTATGTGGCACAGGTGAGGCCTAGGTCAGCCATGAAGTATATGCCTTGGGTCTTTAAGAAAGAAGGTGTTCACCTCCAAGGGGAATCCTTGTTTGAAAGGGGCTCCAGGGGTCTGGGATTTCAGAAGTCATCCCAGCATTCCATTGGACCATGTATTCTTCCTAGACGGCCCCTTCAAGTGACTCTGCAGCTCTACCCTACAGTAGACCTCTATTGGCAATACCCTAGAGTTCCTCCATTTGGCAGAAGTGACCAAATCTGTATGTGGCTGAGCCCTGCAAGGGGGAGGAAGTGGAGGAGGAAATGATGTGAAGTGATGGGAGATCATGCACTCCCCCTCTGGCTACCTTGTCACAAAGAACTACAAGCTAACATAGTGTTACTTAGCAGGTTTGTTCACTGGGCCCAGAAGGGTAAGAAAGAGATTATACTTTGAATTGCCCATGGAACAGAGATAAAGGAGAGTTTAGCAGACTGCGGTCTCATCTTTCTTGTAGGTCAGACTTTATCCCCTGTGGAGCTGGGTCCCATACTTCAGGCACCCCCAGTATCTTCCTAGGAACCCAAATACTATACCCATGTCATGAGGTTTCAACTAGTGGTGAATGTAGGTCAACTTTCAACAGTCCAGCTTGTCAAAGTAATAAGGAGAGGGTCAAAAAAATCCTGGAGTATGTACAAGATTATCACCAACACACACTGCATCCCTAGAATAAGCCATTCTGTTAGAGTCAAGTAGAAAGCGTTCCCATTGGGAATAATCGCCCATGAAGTAGCTTTCCCTTCAGAAGAGAGTTAACCCTGCTTGCCACAGGGTCTAGCTGATGTGCTTACAGTGGTAGCCATGGATATAGCTCTGGAAGTGTTGACACCCCCTAGCGTGGGATTCTGGACAGCTCTTGGGGTGGTCATAAGACGTGCCATGTGGACACTTAACTCTGAGCTGCCCCAGTCAGAGGTAATGAGTAGTGGAACGGGGACAGGGCCCTGGTACAAAGGGGAATGTGGGCTTTCAAGATGTAGTATACAGCAAGACTGAGAAACCGGTACACAGATTTTCCATACAACTCCTGCCCAAGTGTGCAAAGACACCTCCATTATGAACATCCTCCAAAGCGGTTGTATACTTCTAATATCCAGTGATGTTAGAAGTTCATTAATAGTTCATAATTTACTTCAGGGGGCCCACTTTTGGTGGAGCACAGAGCATTTCTAAGGTAGTGAAAACATCCTATCATGCTGTATTAAGTACAGTCATTGGACTTCTGTCAGACACCTAGGATACGATGTCAAGTTTCCCATTTTAATTTCCTCTGAGCAGTCTATGTACAATGGTACTATGGTACTATGCCAATGTCATCTACCAATTTCCACTGGTCCTTTTCTGTCTGGAGGGCTTGGACCCCGAGAATCTTTAGTACTGACCTTGGGGCTCTTTTGTCTATGCCCAGGGAACCTAGGCTATATATTGTTCCAGGATAAGGAGATCTGGCAATGCAAGAGTCAGGAAACCCCACCCTCCACTGGTGGCAGGGGAGTCATTGAATACCTACTCCCACAAAGGGTCATCTAACAATCACAGGGGACCTTCCCCTCCCACTGTAAGGCTACTCACATTCTGAGGCATGTGCTCTTCTCTATGGGCTCTTTATGTTTAGTAATGCTAAAATTCAGGGGAGACAATGTAGTTTAGGAGACTTGTTTCCTTGGATTACTGTTCTCATGAGAATGAACAATTCAAATCTACTCATTGGTAGCTTCCATATTTGATTCCTATTATAGCTCAGTCTCTGATCAGATGCTCAGATGCACAGATGCCACAGGAAAGCAGCTCTTTAAATTCTAGGATGTCTGAGAAAAGCAACTCTAAATCTGGGAAGTTGACCTATTTGACATTTCCTCTAGAACTCCGCCTTTCAGAATTCCATCAATCCACTTCATTGGTGGGGCCAATGAGTCATCTTTCAATGGAAGCACCTCTTCCAATCCTCTCCAAGAAACACTGACATACATTCTGCTAAATGCTGTGTTAAGACTCTGGATTGGCAGCCTTTCTGTGAATCAGGTAAGGGATAGACATTTTGCTGAGGGGGAGCCAGGAGCTTCCAGATTCCCTAGACTGGCTCAAAACCCTTCCAAGGCAGAAATGAGCATCATCTCTGGAGAACTTGTGGACTGTTAGGCGGGAGTTCTAGAAATGAGTCATATTGGCTATTGATCTGCCTGAAGCAGATCAAGCAGAAGGCAGAGTAACACCTCTTTGGTCTGAGTTTTGGGGAGCAGCTCTTTCTGGGCCCTGGAGGGCCCCTTCTCCTTCCTGAGCTCACAAAAAGCCTAGCAGGATGATACACAGCCAGTGTCACTGCATCTGGTCCCAGGATTTTATCTCCACTCATCTCTAGTCAAAGAAGTCCCTGACTCTCAGCCACCACCCTTGTTTGCTGCCCTCACTGGCTTAGAGGGGAAAACTGAACCTCATTCCTGAGGATCTGAGCCTCCAGTAGACAAACTGTCCTCAGGGGGTGTTACACTTCTCCACTCATAGTCACAACTGGGAAAGGGAATACCAGTGTCCAAGAGGATCACATCAGTACACACACTTTGCCAACTGCTCTCCTGTATACTGGCAGCTCCATAACATTATCTGACCAGCCAGGATCAGCCACTCCTGTTGTAATCATGACTTTTCTTGCCAGTGGGTCCTGGACAAAAGGAATCCAAATTGCCTGGGCTGTAGTCACATCCTATGTTTCAATGGGACTCTTGTTCTGTTCCCAGTCAAGAGTGACCTTTCTCCCAAACTCTTCTCTTGGGATTAGACCTCCAATTCTGCAGAGCTGAGCTTGAAATAAATACAAAGTGCTCCATGGTCACTGGGAATGACGGTAAGAGGGTCATACCTACTTGGTTCCTGGATTCGTGTTCTTTCTGTTGGGGTAGAACACCAAAGAAGAGTTCTGTTTAGTGTGTATTCCAAATCCTGAAGGATGGCACTCACCCTCACAGATCATTGCTAAGGCGGTGCTTCAACTGCACAAGCAGTAACCAATACTTTGCTTCATTAGGACATTTCTCTGTGGGACTACACATGGATGGCATACATTTAGAGCCCTAGGGACCTGCAATGTGATTTACTCTGGAGTTTGTTGTGAACTGCATGTGCCCTTTCCCTACCACTGTCATCTCCCCATCACCCTGGGCTTTGCCTGATTATGTGGCCCAAGTGTCATGTTAAGGACATTTGGTCCATAACCTGGATCTGTTGTAGAACCCTTTCCTGTTCTCAACTGCATACAGAGCTGGCAGCCTCTTTCATGTCATCCAGTAAATGGGTTAGAATAATACACCTAGATCTGGAGCAATATATTTAATACTCAGCAGTACACTTGGCTGACCTGTTCTTAATCATTTCCACTATTCTTTGAAAGTCATGGCTCCTTGACTATGGTAGTCCAGTGTTGTTCTCTGACCACTATCAGCTGGGTAAGTATAGAGGTGTGAAATAATTCCCTTGTTAATCAGGGAGTTAGGATCCATGAATACCTCTACTGCCTTCAGCTCTGTCCTGCAGGAGGCCATTGTTGTACTTAGGGTTGCTGTGTCCATCTCACCAGTGGGTTTCTGATGGCATTTACATGGGTGTGATCTTCCATTCAACTTCTGGACTCCTCTAATACATGCTCCCCAGCATGTCCACTCCATTGGGCCCCTTTGTTCCTTTCCCTGCTGCCAAGGTAACGTCAGCATTTCACTTGGAAGTTCAAGGAAGTCCATGTTGAACAAGTTTCTACTGTCCCATGAAGTCCTGGAGTATATTCTAAGAAACTGACTCCAAGTTGAAAAACTCTCTCGTTCCATGTTTTTTCAAGCCCCTTTGATCAAACATCTTTACCATCTGGTCCTAAACATACTGCTTTCACACCTACAGTCACATGTTAGCTAATTTTTGCAGCGACCAGCTCTGGTTCCCCTGCCTCACCTTCTCCTGGACCCATACCGTAGAAACCCAATAATTCCCATCAGAAGAATGGGATGCTTGTTTTCTTGTCTGTGAAGACACTACCAAGGAAGCCAAAACAGTCCCACCTGAGCAGCCGAGGCAGGTGAGATTCAGCACTGTGTTCCAGGAAAACCTGCTACAACTTCTCCAGGAGATACTGGCTTTTGGATTCAGCTGCACATCGAGGGCAGAAGGGATTAAAGATCCTATGGCCTCCTCCACCAAGGAGGACACAAACTCTTGGGAAGAGCTCAGTTTTCAAAGCTTGGTGCTGTGACCACACAGCTGACTTTCTTACCAGAACACGGATCTTGGTCTTCGGTAACCATAGGTAGAGGTGTCCTACTAGTGACATGCAGGCATAGAGGAACCTCAGGAATAGAGTTCCTGCAGCCAGACTGACCATTCACATGCTCCCTCTCCCACCCTGGTCCAGGGACTGACCCTGTCTCATCTCATCTGTCGGAGTAAGATTCAGGCTCAGTCTAACCCTGGCTTTAGAGTCTAGCTGGAAGGCAAGAGCCAGGCTTTTGGCCAGGGTTGAGTATCTAGCCGCTGCATATTTCACAGAACCAAGGAATGCCTGTATATTGGTTTTCTCAGACCCAAACCTAGGCAGGATATGGAGAGTGTGTAGCATTCAGAATGTGCAGGCATTTCAGAAGCCTTAGGATCATTTCATTAGGATGAACGTGAATTATGGAGATGACCACTTAGACAGGTCTCCTCCACCAGCTCTGGTTTTCTCAGATACTTGAGACCTCTTGG